>NC_068296.1:19848988-20558865 GCF_025860055.1 Xyrauchen texanus
TTAGACTCCCAAACATTATTTTTGCAAATATAAAAGAACAAAAAAGAACCGGGAACCATGCAACAGATGGTATTGATATTTACTAAACTGTAAGATGTGTACATGTATCTTTCTGTTCGAGGAGACTCTTGGTTGTTGTGACCAGTGAGCACCCGGCTGTGAATAAAACATAATTCCTGCAAGGAGCAACTTGGGAGTCATGTCTGGTATACAGTGCATCCGGAAAGTAATCGCAGCGCTTCACTTTTTCCACATTTTGTTATGTTACAGCCTTATTCCAAAATGGATTCAATTAATTATTTTCCTCAAAATTCTACACACAATACCCTATAATGACAATGTGAAAGAAGTTTGTTAGAAATCTTTGCAAATTTATTAAAAATGAAAAAAAAATCACATGTACATAAGTATTCACAGCCTTTGCTCAGTACTTTGTTGAAGCACCAATTACCTTATAGCCTCAAATCTTTTTATGTATGATGCAACAAGCTTGGCACACCTATTTTTTGGCAGTTTCTCCCATTCTTCTTTGCAGGACCTCTCAAACTCCATCAGGTTGGATGGGGAGTGTCGGTGCACAGTCATTTTCAGATCTCTCCAGAGATGTTCAATTGGGGTCAAGTCTCCTTTGTTATCTTGGCTGTGTGCTTAGGGTCCTTGTACTGTTGGAAGATGAACCTTCTCTCCAGTCTGAGGTCCAGAGAACTCTGGAGAAGGTTTTCATCAAGGATGTCTCTGTACATTGCTGCATTCATCTTTCCCTCGATCCTAGTCTCCCAGTTCCTGCTGCTGAAAAACATCTCCACAGCATGATGTTGTCATCACCATGCTTCACTGTAGGGATGGTAATGGCCAGGTGATGAGGTTTCATCCAGACATTACGCTTTCCATTCAGGCCAAAGAGATCAATATTTGTTTCATCAGACCAGAGAATTTTGTTTCTCATGGTCTGAGAGTCCTTCAGGTGCCTTTTGGCAAACTCCAGGCAGGCTGTCATGTGCCATTTACTAAGGAGTGGATTCTGTCTGGCCACTCTACCATACAGGCCTGATTGGTGGAGTGCTGCAGAGATGGTTGTTCTTCTGGAAGGTTCTCCTCTTTCCACAGATAAATGCTGAAGCTCTGTCAGAGTGACCATCGGGTTCTTGGTCACCTCCCTGACTAAGGCCCTTCTCCCCCGATCGCTCAGTTTGGCTGGGCGGCCAGCTCTAGGAAGAGTCCTGGTGGTTCCAAACGTCTTCCATTTATGGATTATGGAGGCCACTGTGCTCATTGGGACCTTCAATGCTGCAGACATTTTTCTGTACCAATCCCCAGATCTGTGCCTCGATACAATCCTGTCTCGGAGGTCTATAGACAATTCCTTGGACTTCATGGCTTGGTTTGTGCTCTGACGTGCTCTGACATGTTAACTGTGGGACCTTATATAGACAGGTGTGTGCCTTTCCAAATCATGTCCAATCAACAGAATTTACCACAAGTCGACTCCAATCAAGTTTTAGAAACATCTCAAGGATGATCAGTGGAAACAGGATGCACCTGAGCTCAATTTTGAGTGTCATGGCAAAGGCTGTGAATACTTAAGTACATGTGATTTTTTTTTTTTCTTTTAATAAATTTGTAAAGATTTCAAACAAATTTCTCTCAAGTTGTCATTATGGGGTATTGTTTGTAGAATTTTGAGGAACATAATGAATTTAATCAATTTTGGATTAAGGCTGAAACATAACAAAATGTGGAAAACGTGAAGCGCTGTGAATACTTTCCGGAAGCACTGTATGCTGCGCAGCTGCAGAATAGAAGTACTAAAGACTCTATGCTGTGATAGTGTTGGAAGACTATAGACCTGCACTCTGGGTTAGGCTGTAATACTCAAAGTTAGTATTAATGATCCTGTATCGGACCAGCATACACCTGAGAAGGACGGTGAGAGTGTATAGATTCTAAAGACCTGGTGCTCACGTGTAGTTTGAGGTAGTGATAGTAGCTTCTTGACAGGATGCAGTCACCATACTTCGGGGAGTGAATTACCTTGAGATACTATAGTATTTTATTTTAGTATATTATATTGACAACTGGAAGTTGTTTGAATTGTCCATGGTGAAAATATATATTTATATATACATACACACATATACGCATTCTGCCTGGCCAAAAAAAAAAAGTTGCATACTCCAATATTTAATTGGACTGCCTTTAGCTTTTATTACGGCGTGCATTCATTGTGGCATTGTTTCCACAACCTTATGCGATGTCACAACATTTATTTCCTTCCAGAGTTGCATACATTTTTTGCCGAGATCTTGTATTGATGTCGGGAGAGTCAAACCACTCTGTAAAGTGTTACACATCCCATGACTTTCAATGGGGTTAAGGTCAAGACTCTGTGGTGCCCAATTCATGTGTGAAAATGATTAGTCATGCTTTCTAAACCACCCTTTCACAGTTTGTGCCCCGATGAATCTTTGCATTGTCATCCAGAGATATGCCTATGCCATCTGGGAAGAAAAAATCTATTGATGGGATAGTCATTCAGTACACTCGGGTAGTCAACTGACTTTTTATTGCCGCATAATGTTGCCGCTCCTAGACCTGACCAATTGAAGCAACCCTAGATCATAACACTGCCTCCAGAGGCTTGTACAGTGGGCACTAGCATGACTGGTGCATCGCTTCATACGCTTCCCTTCTTACCTGACGTGCCCATCGCTTTGGAATATTGTAAATCTGGACTCGATAGACCACAAGACGTTTTTTCATTGCTCCACAGTCCAATCTTTATGCTCCCAAATACAAATTTTTTTTCTGATTAACCCTTTTGGGTCGACGGACGCGCCGGTGTGTCCTGCTGGATATTTTCGTCATTAAAGCAGAAACAACTTAAAATACTCATTTTTGTGTATACAGATAAGTGTAAGACCTCATTAGAGACTATAAAGGGTCTACCTTGGTGTACACTCACAATAACAAAATCTTGTGCTTTTGTAAAATAAAGAAAATAAAAAAGTGAGCTTTCAGCAGTCTCTGTGTTCACAAGCATATTTCTGAAACACGTCACAAAAATGAACTGAAACTCAGCGAATACTTATCACACAAACATGAAACATATGTTAAAAGAAAACTTAAAATGTCTACTTTTAAATAAAACAATTCAAATTTAAAAAAATATTCTCCTGCAATGCAATCTGTTTGAAACAAAGTGATGTACAGTTTTTACTAGGCTATCTAATTATCTGTAATGTGATCCCACCCACCAGCAGAGCGTGCCATTCATACGCTAATGTGCTGAGACGATCAGTGCAAATGTACACGCCCCTGACTCTGAGGTTTAATGTAAACACAACACAACTCGACTTTTCTGCGTGTTTGTAACGATACACAGGCGACTGTGAGGTTTGATTTAAACACATTTCATTAATTGTTCTGCACGTTTGCAACGATACACAGGAAGAGTAAACATTTTCCTCAGAAGAAGAGCGGGACTCCTGTTTAAAGCAGGTATTTAAATTGTATGCTGTATAATATAAATATGATATGTAATATGATATACAATTAGATGAATGTTTAGATTATATTTTAAATAGCGTTTATGCTGCATCATTATCATCAACAAAGCTTGTGCTTGCAAATATGTGTTCAGATGTAAATGAGTAAAATGCACTTTAAATATGCCCATATTAGAAAATCTGCATCTTTTAATGATTTCTGAAGGAACATGTGACACTGAAGAATGCAGTAATGATGCTGAAAATTCAGCTTTGATCACAAATTGCATTTTACAATATATTTAAGTAGAAAACTGTTCTTTTAAATTGTAAAAAGAGTTCAGAATATCAATGTTGTTTCTGTATTTTGGATCAAATAAATCCAGTCTTGGTGAGCAGAAGAGACTTCTTTTAAATGGTAGTGTAGGTTTAAAATTAAGTGAAGTCTTTATGTGAAGAAAATATATAGTCAGATTACTTCTTTTAACATAAAACTTGATTTGGATCATTCTCTATCCCTCATTGATAGTCCCAGGGGAGGGTCTTTGTCTCTCAGGTGTAAATTACAATGAATATTCAAATGAATTACAAGTGATCATTCACGCCTCCTCGCATATTACCTTTCAACACTAAAATTGTCTTACAAAAGTTAAATTACTATATTGTTTTGTATGAATGAGTGATCAGGATGATTTTCACATCATTTTGTAGCAGAAAATATAGGCTATAAGATCCAGTTCTCAAAAGTCTTGTAGACTAATGTTTAGTATGTGTTATATAGCCTTATTTCAGTGACTTAAAAAAATATGCATAAACATTATTTTCTCAAAATTACAAACCTGTACAAACATGTTGCTCACATATTATTGTAGCCCAGTTTGTGCTGAATACAGTGTTATCAGACTTTAGCCATTAATATGTTTTTAAGCAACTGAAAAAAGCACAAATGTCAAGGCATGTCAAAACTTCTCAAAATATGTCCAAAATACCCTCAGACCCCAGAGGGTTAACATCTGCCATCTTTTGCAGGTCTCCCTGTTCTTCTATTATATTTGCAAAAGGAATGTTTGGGAGTCTAAAATGTATATTTTCTATTGACGCACTCAATCTGAAGAAATTAATAATGAATCATCTTAATATATATTACACAACGATCAGATACAACGTTAAACCCCTAGCTAATATTGTGTAGGTCCCCCTCGTGCCGCCAAAACAGCACCAACCCGCATCTCAGAATAGACAGGCTGGTTTGACTTTAATAACTGCTGATCTCCTGGGATTTTCACACACAACAGTCGCTAGAATTTACTCTGTCTGGTGCCAAAAGCAAAAAGCATCCAGTGAGTGGCAGTTCTGCTGATGGAATTGCCTTGATGATGAGAGAGGGCAACAGAGAATGGCCAGACTGGTTTGAACTGACAAAGTCTACGGTAACTCAGATAACCTCTCTGTACAATTGTGGTGAGAAGAATAGCATCTCAGAATGCTACTTACACTTAAGTTGAAGTCATTACAACTAATTTGTTTTTAGTTTTATATGAGATTTAATATGAGCAAACTATAGTTTTGGCAAGTAATTTAGGATGTCTACTTTGTACATGACAAGAGTAATTTTTCTAACAATTGACTGATTGTTTCACTTTTAATTGATTATGTCAGAATCCATGTGGGTCAGACGTTTACTTACAATAAGATAACTGTGTTTTTAAGCAGCTTGAAAAATTCCAGAAAATGATGTCAAGCTTTTAGACAATTAGCCAATTAGCTTCTGCTTGGAGGTGTACTGAATTGGAGGTGCACCTGTGGATGTATTTTAAGGCCTACCTTCAAAGTCTGTGCCTCTTTGCTTGACATCACGGGAAAATCAAAAAAGAAATCAGCCAAGACCTCAGAAAAAAAATTGTGGACATCCACAAGTCTGGTTCATCCATGGGAGCAATTTCAAAATGCCTGAAGGTACTACGTTCAAACAATAGTACACAAGTATAAACACCATGGGACCACGCAGCCATCATACCACTCAGGAAGGAGATGCATTCTGTCTCCTAGAGATGAACGTAGTTTGGTGTGAAAAGTGCAAATCAATCCCAGAACAACAGCAAAGGACCTTGTGAAGATACTGGAGGAAACAGGTTGAAAAGTATCTTTATCCACAGTAAAACGAGTCCTATATTGAAACAAATTAAACTGCCATAATGACCATTGTTATGTTTGGAGGAAAAAAGGTGAGGATTGCAAGCCGAAGAACACCATCCCAACCATGAAGCATGGGGGTGGCAGCATCATGTTGTGGGTGGTGCTTTGCTGCAGGAGGGACTGGTGCACTTCACAAAATAGATTGGATTATGAGATGGACAATTATGTGGTTCTATTGAAGCAACATCTCATAGCCAGGAAATTAAAGCTTGGTTGCAAATGGGTCTTCCAAATGGACAATGACCGCAAGCATACCTCCAAATTTGTGGCAAAATGGCTTAAGGCCAACAAAGTCAAGGTATTGGAGTGGCCATCACTAAGCCCTGACATTTCACATTCTTAAAATAAAGTAGTGATCCTAACTGACAAATTTTTCATGCGTAAGACATTGAATGTTTTATATGATTAAATGTCAGTAATTGCGAAAAAAAAAAATGAGTTTAAAGGTATTTGGCTATGGTGTATGTAAACTTCTGACTTGTATCTATCTCTCTCTCTCTCTCTCTCTCTCTCTCTCTCTCTCTCAGGTGTTAAGTACACTGTAAAACATGTTATGTGATAACTACTTAAAAAAAAAGTATGGTAACAATATTACACGTAATATTTTTAAGAACTTTTCAATCCTTGATTTTTAAAATGAAATCTCCTTAAAGAAATCATGTGAAGTTACCCAAAATAGTTAGTATTTAATCCTTGTTTTTTAAAATGAAATTTATTTAAATAAAGCTTGTGAAATCCCCCAAATTAGTTAATATTTACTGCTTATTTTTCAAATGAAATCTTCTTTAAAAATCATGTGAAGTCATCCAAATGAGTTAGTAATTAAGCCTTGTTTTTTAAAAGAAATCACATTAATTAAATCTAACATGATTTTTATTCTTCTAATGATATTAAGCTAATTTAGTCATTTTTTTTTAATCTAAAACAATTATAAAAGTGACATTTTACCCCTTTAAAACACTTTAAATGATATAATGCATTTTCTAATGATTTATCCATGTATTTTTTAAATATTGTGATTTTTTTTTTTTTTTTTTAAATAAATGAATTTAGACATGTATAGCCAGATCAATAACTTGTACAATAACACATGGTTAAGTGCTGTATTTATTCTATGAAACAGTAAGCAGTGTACTAAACAAACTAATTGAGAAAAAACAAATAAAGGAAAATAAATACATAAGTTTAATTAAAGTACACAAATAAAAGCTCCATTTAATGAAAAACTAAATTAAGGTCAAGTTTACAAAAGTGAAATTACTGTCAAATATGTGCTGTAGTCAAAGTCTTATGACAAGCTTGCTCTAAAATGGATAGTTCACCCAAAAATGAAACATTTCTCATCAATTTTTATTTTTTTTTTAAAGAAAATCTTAGCTCTGTAGGTCCTTACAATGCAAGTTATAGGTGACCAAAACTTTGATTCTAAAAGCATAAAGACTAAAATGAATCCATATAACTCTAGTTCTAGTTTAATTCATGTCCTAAGTAATCCAATCAGTTTGGGGTGGGAAAATACCAAAATATAACTCCTTTTTATACGAATCATGACATCAGCAGTCTTCTTGGCGATCATGAGAAAGGAGTTTTATTTTAGTCTGTTCTTACCATGATTAGATACCTTTAAAAGTATTTTTAATGAATTTATTATTTTAAAAAGGTATTAAAATACTGGAGAGTAATTTTTATATGTTTTAATAGATTAAACCACTTGAGTCTTATGAATGACTTTAATGTTTTTGTGCTTTTTGAGCCTTGCATGATTTACTTGTCTGGAGCTACATAGGTGAGATCTGTGATTTGTATGTGTGATTTGTATTCCTCCTCCAGCAGAAGAGTCATAGACATCTGGGAAGGCACACATGTGAGTAAATTTTGAGAGCATTTTCATTTTTGGGGGAACTGTCCCTTTAGGGTAAATACTTGCAAATTGAACTTTTCAAAAATAACACCACCACAATATAAAGCTGCCAGACAATAAAGACAAGGTAAAATCCTCAAACCTTTAAATGTTTTCCAATAACAAAAATGTCATATACACTTGGCTAACTGTACTGGACTATACCCACACTTGCTGATAAGCTTATAGTATTCTCAAAGAACATGTCTCTAAATATATTTATGTTTGTGGGAAAAAAATCAATTCTGGAATAAAACTTGGAAATAAAAAACTTGTCTTGCAAAACCAATGACAGTTATGTTTGCTACACTGAAAAAAGTTTGCTGTAATTTTTACAGTAACTTAAGTTACTGTAAAATTATTTACAGTATGATTATTGTATTTACATTTACAGTATATGTACCGTATTTTCATTTACAGCATATGTACTGTATTTTCATTTATAATTAATTTAATTTAAATGTTATTTAGTTAAGATTTCATTTGTATTTTTTTTTTGTATGCATATTTTCCACCTGTAGGAAAATCTAATTGTAGCAACACCCCCCAAAAAAAAAAATCACAATTACTCATGCACATAATTTTACATTTATTATCTTCGTTGAACATTTACTTAATAAAAGAAGTTCCTATGTATCTGTAATGTAACAGCTAAAACGTACACATTTTCAAAGTGAGACAAGCCAAAATAAAATGCAATAAAAAAATCAGTTTGTTGTTACTTTTTAGTAATTTTGCCAATAAAAGTCAGCAATCTCTCTGATGAGAGATGCCACAGGGAGATTCAGACTGATGCTTTTTCTTTGCATCCTCTATCCATATTTTTGCCTGATGTGTGACTTTGATTGCTATTTGGTGCCATCAGGGTTGATTCTCATATGTAATGATGTCATGTGAATGCTGAAAGCTGATATACGCTTAAATAGGTTCATAATTGGTTCCAAATACCAACATTTGGGCCTCTTTTGGACCCTACCCTGAGTTTTCCCCTAGCAAGATTACCCAATCACAAATCGGAACATCTGGAACACCTCAGAAATAAAGTAATCAAAATCAATGTCAAGCTGCTCTATGAAGTTTATCCCCCAGAGAGTGCAATCTGGCTCAAATCCTTAGCCGTTTATGCTATATGATCATTTATTTCAAAATACATCTGTTATCAGTGAGTCTTGGGTGCCTGGCTCAAAAGTTCTGTACATTTTTAGATGAGATTGACAGAGCTGTGTGACAGTCTCCTTGCTGGGTTATCATAACCCTGGTTGTCTTTCTTTTTTCCCCACCAGAGCTATTCTGGACCGCCAGATATGTTGTAAAAAGTTGTAACTGATCACTGTTATCTCTTTGCGCAGCTCATTTCCCTTCAGGCAAGTTCTCTCACTTTCCATATTGCTCCTGCCCGAGCTGTCCTCTGGTTTATATGCAACTGTGAAGTACTCCTAAAAGAGAGAGAGAGAGAGGGAAGGGGGAAAAAAAAACAGCTTGCTGATTGAGGCTGGCACGGCAGTGAAATTCTGTATTTTTTATTTTTTTAGCACTGAGTGATGGAGAGGGAAAGAGTGGAGGTAAACCCACCCACTGTCAAAATGCACACAAACTTAACAGTCCATGGAGCACTGACAGTCACCACAGCTGTACATTTTACGCTATGTGAAGCCCAATAATTAGCACCAGAGAGTGAGAGAGGGAGAGACAGCCAAATATGCACACATACATGCTTCCATCCATTACGTTGCTCACCACAGGCTGTCTTTCATGGCTGTACCCAATCCAAAGCTCTCTCTCTCTCTCTTTGTGAGAATGAGTCAGACAGGTATTTCATATGATTTAAATTTTCAATGATTTCAATATGATTTCATGTGATTTGTGTCACTTTTACAGTTGTCAGCTTGAAGCTGTCAGAAAAAATCCAAATTCTTCTGTTCGAATACAAACATGCCAGTCTTGCCTCATTCAAGACACTTGGATGGCAGTCCAGAAATATCTCAGCTTGTTCTTTTCTCCTTCTGTAACCAGACAGATGTTTGGGTCTGGAAATATATTGTTCAAAGACAGTGGTTGAATATTTGATATGGTGAGCTGTTCCTAAACTATAAAGATGGTTTGAAGAGGCTGTCTTGGAGTGATACAAAATGTGTAAACTGCAAGCGATGTGAGCGTTGGTTATCCACACTGCACATTTAAGGAAACAAATGTTAAAATGTTTTCTGTTTGCCATTAACCTATTATCAGTAAAATTTTCACTGACATGAGCAATCTTTGTCTCACCCTTTTGCCTGCAGATGTTAAGATTTATTTTCCACCAACCGAGCTGACTTTGCTGATTTCTCCGCCAACCCACCAGGAATCACCCACCACACCGCCCGCCGACAGAGTGAGGAAACGGCCTTCAATCATCACCCGAGCTTCGAGGATCGAGTCGGAGTCAAATGACGGATGAACACACATTCTAACCATGTCCTCACATGACTCGAGTAAGAGGTTTCTGGGCAGAGAGATTATTATATTGTGTTATTCTTGTGTATCAAGGTTTTTGCTTGAACAGTTTACGGACCGCTGAGTCCGCTCATTGCTGCTAATAATATTCAAGGTAGTACTGTAACTTACTGTTACCTCAAATGAGATTTGCTGTGTTGTCATCCAACCACGTTGGGCTGTTTGTGCATTTCCGGGTGAGGCCAACACACTTTTTTTAATGGAGTTTATCCATTAAAGAACCAGTGACTGTGGCGGATGGATTACGAGCCATTCACTGAGTGATAAAACTAACGGTTGCCCTCTCTCTCATGATTGCTAAACTGGCTTCACCCTGTTCACTCTCTTTCTCTCTCTCTCTCTCTCGCTCTCTCTCGTACTCACCGCACACACATGACCCCTCACAAACTTACCCGCACACACATTTGGCGAACAGATAACTTGGCGATAGAGCCCAGCTTTGTCCCCAATTTATCATACCTCTACGGTTCTCTCATGTATTATTGGCTTATCTGCTACCATATCTAATCATGTTACTGTTTAGTTTGTAGTTGGAAGACAGAAGTTTATTGACTGCATTGTATTGAATATTAATTAATATTACTGCATCAATAAACTTTGTTATACTTTAAAGAGAAGTGTTTTGGCATTGTTCTGCATTCACCTGTGACAGGGGATGTCAGTGCTCGGATTCAAGCCTTCATGTTCCGCTTGTGAATGTCGATGTTCTCCGGATGTCAACTTTCCTAAGAGAACAATCCTGTATTGAGACTGCTATACTGTCTAGTTATTAGTCCCTGATTCCAGGGTGGTGCCCCGGCAATATTAATTCTTATTAATATTCTATTGATTTTGATAATTGATAGTATCTTTGATTGTTGATTTGAAGGATTAATGACCTAATGTTGATTTTAATAAATGTTGTTTTGATTTTAATAATTAATAACTATCTTTGATAATAATTAGTTATTGCTAATAACCAAACCTGCACCTGAACGAAGCCCCGACATTAATAGCCGTGGCAATGTTATTATTGTGAAACTGAGTTTTCTTAATGACATGAATCAGAAAGATGGCCTAGACTTAAAATGCATGGTCCGCCACTGGTCAATGTGTATGGATAAGTATCCAGAGGAATGACTTGAATCATTAGTTTGGTTCTTTTTGACAATTGACTTCTCTCACGACTTACCAAGCATAAGCCAGTGTGGTCTGAAAGTGCTCTTAGAGTGGATTTAGGGGTTGGTAAGTTTATGATAGTTTACTCCAAGCCTGCTGTTGTTGTTATTTCACTCCTAACACTTTTGCCTAGATGTTACATAGAGGTGTCAGGCTACCTAATTAATGTCCATCAAGGAGAGGTCGCAGTGAAATTTGCACATTGCATAACAATAACCCGTGAGTCACAGGTTAAAGCCTCTCACCTGTGCGTTTGTGTCAGCATTATAGCAACTGTAACACAACAAGCGTTTTTACTGCCCTGGTAAATTGAGTCACCAATCGCACTATGTGGCTGGAGCTCAGATGTTAGGCAACCCAGCACTGCAAGATGTGGTCGCTGCTGTCCTCCGTCTCTCCAATTCGTCCTCCTAGATGCCTAGGTTGGATGTAGGTGCCCCTCCTTCCGGTTGCCCCCTCAGTCCGTTTTCAGTCACTCCACCTTGCCTTCCATCCAGACTGATCCCACACCACGAAAGGGGGAAAAGGGGGGCCTCCAAGCCCAGAGTGTTGTAAGTGGCTCGAGGGCCCCATTAGCCAGCGAGCTGTACGCAACACAGGGCCCACCCCCATGCGTCGACAGGGCTCCATCCACACCATGAAGGGGAAGAAGTAGTCCTCATTGCTGTAGTGATCTGAGTGACTATGGTGTTTCAGATGACTCGGACTACCCGTGTTCATACCGACACCAAAGCTTGCACACAAGTTGAGTCCCTTGCAAGGGACATGGAGTGCTTTGACCCGAGTAGTCAAGTTTCAGAGAAATTGAGCACAGGAAATGGAGGATATAATCAGGAGATGCCTTACGGAAGCAGTAACACAGCTTGAACTGCAGTGCATAGCCTGATCTCCAGGCAGGGAGCTGGTGCAGCGACCTCCCCGTAGCCTACCCCACCTGTGGCCCTAATGAAGATGATGATCCGGAGGACTTCATCAACCTCTTCAAGAAGACATCTGAGGTATGGAGGTGGCCTCCCGAACAGTGGGCAGCCCACCTGTTGCCCTTACTCTCCGGGGAGGTGCAGCTAGAAGCACAGCAACTTGCCGTTACCAACCACCTTGATTACAGCCACCTGATAAAGGCCATCCAACAATGGGTAGGTCAGACCCCGGAGCAGAGTCGGCAGCTATTCCGGTTCCTGAGCTTCGGAAAGCATGGCCGCCCATTCACCTTTTGCGCAGCAGCTCGATGACATGGTTGCTGTTGACGACAACCTGGGGCACCGTGGATGTTGTCGATCTGTTGGTACTGGAGCAGTTCATCTCCTAACTTCCTTGAGGCATGTCCGAGTGGGTCCAGTGCAACCGTCTGCCGTTGCTGGAGGCCGTCCAGCTGACAGAGGACTACATGGCAGCCTTTCCAAGAGGCAGCAGCATTTTGTTCTCTCTCTCCACCCCCTGTGTCATGTTTTCCCCCTCAGTCCCGCCCAATTCCGGTTCCTCAGAGGTGGCTAGGTGCCCTGCCAAAACCCCACCCCCGGTCCAGAGGACCCTTCCTCTTGTCGGTCCCTCCTACTCCCCCTGTCTCCCTTCGCTATCCCCCCAGGTTGTCGAGACCGCCCCCACTTGTGCGGAAGGAAGACCTGGGCCAGTCTGCTGGAGCAGTGGGTAAGCCGGACACAGTCAGTATTGGTGTCCGGTGATGGAGGTGGGGACACCAGTCTGGATCTCTGACGCTCCACAGGCCGCCCCCGATAGGGCAGGGGTGTATCGGATACTGGTAAGAGTAAAAGGGGATACACATCAAGCTTTGGTGGATACAGGTTGTTCTCAAAACTCGATCTGCCAATACCTGGTGCAAGGTGGGTGTGACGATGTGATGGGTTGTTTTTGAGTCCTACATACCCACATTATATGTTTGAGTTACAAGTTGTATGATTATGTACATGTTGTCTAAGGTTCCACATTATGCAAGAAAGAAATGCAACTAGATTTTTTCTTTGTTTTATTAATTTGAAGTTTGTTTGATTTTTCTTCTTGCCTCTCTCTGGGTTCGTGACTGCAGCATGGTTCCGGGGATGGGTTTTAAGAGTATGTCCTGCCTTTCTCTTTCCTGTTTTGTACATTAATCATGGAATTATGGGTAATGTAGGACAAGGTCAACTAGGTCTTCTGTTGAAGAGCATTCACTGTTTATAGTATATGTATTGTTAATGTTAGATGTGGTAGTTTATAGTGTATTTGTTATTTTCTGTATTTATGTTGATGATTATTTTATGTTTTAATTGTTAAGAGTTTTATTTATTTATGTATTTGTGTTGTGTTGATAATTTTTTTCCCCTGGGAGGGTCAAATGGTTTGATCCTTGGGTTACAAATGTGGTGTCTTTGTCTGACTAATCAGTCCTGAAGTGGACCAAAGGTTTCTCTCCATTACGGCTTTACGTCTACCCCCCAAAAAAATACAAAAATAAATAAATATATATATATATATATATATATATATATATATATATATATATATATATATATATATATTTCTCAATCGATCGCTGCCGCTCGCCACCATGCTTCACTGTAGGGATGGTATTGCCCAGGTGATGAGCGGTGCCTGGTTTCCTCCAGACATGACGCTTGCCATTCAAGTAAAAGGGATCAATCTTTGTTTCATCAGACCAGAGAATTTTGTTTCTCATGGTCTGGGAGTCCGTCAGCTGTCTTTTAGCAAACTCCAGGTGGGCTGTCATGTGCCTTTTACTGAGGAGTGGCTTATCTACCATACAGGCCTGATTGGTTGAGTGCTGCAGAGATGGTTGTTCTTCTGGAAGGTTCTCCTCTCTCCACAGAGAAATGCTGGAGCTCTGTCAGAGTGACCATCATGTAACATAAGCAAATTTGGAAAATGTGAAGCACTGTGAATACTTTCCGGATGTACTGTATGCCAGAGCTGCAAAGCAAGCAGAGTAGGGTATGGATACAGTCTCTTTTAGAGGTTTTGCCTTTTGTTTAGAAAATAACCTTCTGTATCGTAGGACCCAAGTGAGAAAATAAACGGTTCTTCCTCTGAGTGTGCGTAAAACAGTGTTAACAATGGGACATTTTATACCCTGGGCGGGTCATCTGGAGTGCCGTAAAAATGTATCACCGACTTGGTAAAAAAAATTGGGGCCAGGAATTACCAAGGATATAGCTAAATTTTGTAAGACATGTCTAGAGACATGTCTGCCAGTGGACTGCCCCTCGGGCCTTTGCCTGTAATAGACGTGCCCTTTCAACGATATATATGGATATAATGGATATTGTAGGCCCTCTAGAAAGAAGTAAAGCTGGTAACAAATATATGTTGGTAATTTGTGATAATGCAGCTCGGTACCCTGTGGTTTTTCCCTTGAAGAACATTAAAGCCAAATCTGTAGCCTTCTTTTTGGTTAAGTTTTTTGCTAGAGTCGTGTTTCCCAAAGAAATTCTTACTGATAGAGGGTCAAATTTCACCTCAAAGATATTGCGACAGATTTATCAGTTGTTGGGGATAAAAGGTTTGAAGACCACGCATTATCCAGAAACAGATGGGCTTGTAGAAAGATTTAATCAAACTCTTGTTCAAATGTTCCGTAGATTTGTGAGTGACACTGGGTCCAATATGGGACCAGTGGTTACCCTATTTATTGTTTGCATGTAGAGAAGTTCCTCAGGCCTCAACATGTTTTTCCCATTTCAGCTGATGTATGGTCATGAGGTGCAGGGTCCTTTTGTCTCTGTTGAAAGAATCTTGGGAACAGAATTCACAGAAAACAAGACAAATGTCATTGATTATGTGTTGCAAATGAGGGAGAAACTAGAGCTAATGACAAAGCTGGCAATTAAACACCTACAGGAGGCACAGAGTAGACAGACATGTTGGTATGATCGGAAGGCTAGACAGCAGTCTTTTGAACTAGGACAGGTTATTGTGATGCTTCCAACAGAGGAGAACAAGCTTTTGGGTAAGTGGCAGGGACCGTTTTTGGTTACCAAGAAGTTGGGGCCCACAACGAATGAAATTGCCACACCGGGGTGTTCACTTTCTCATAGAACCCTGCATATTAATCTCTTGAAGTAGTGGTTCCCAAAAAAAGAGGCTTCCATGGTAAATTTAATTAGGGTTGTGGTGGAAGAACAGTATTTACCTGTCTCTCAGAATTCTTTTTCAGTTAATCTTGATCACTTGTTAGAGGAGCAAACAAGGCAAATTCAAGCGTTTATGTGATCCCGAATTGTTCAAAAGTACTCCAGGTTGCACCACTCTCACTCAACATCTGATTGTGTTGAAACCCAATGATCAGGTGAAAAGAATGAGTTATTGTATCCCAGAATGAATGGTTTCAGCTTTTAGAGAGGAAGATAAATTGATGCAAGAGATGGGTATTGTGGAAGCTTCTCAAAGCGAGTGGTGTAATCTTGTGGTGTTGGTACCAAAAAGGAGGGTAGTTTAAGTTTTTGCATTGATTTCCGTTACTTAACAAAGTCTCCAAGTTTGACTCTTATCCTATGCCCAGTATTGAGGAACTGATTGAGAAGCTAAGGGGGAGCCAAGTTTATTAGTACCATAGACTTATGTAAGGGGTATTGGCAAGTTCCCCTGGCCCCTGAATCTCGAGAATTGACTGCGTTCCGTACCCCTATGAGGCTTATGCAATTTTGGGTCCTTCCTTTTGGTTTACATGGGGCTCCCCCTACCTTTCAAGGGTTAATGAATGCTTTTTATCATGACCTGGAACACTTTACAGCAGCTTATCTTGATGTAGTTATATTTAGTGCTAATTGGGAAATGCATCTTCACCATCTTGCAACAGTGTTTCAGCAAATTAAAGAGGCTGGATTGACTTTCAATCCGGCAAAGGGTGAGACAGAGTATTTGGGCTTTGTATTGGGTAATGGTGTTATAAAAGCCCAAGTCCAAAAGATTCATGCCATTCAAACCTGTCCACTTCTGGTCACGAAAAAACAGATTAGGTCTTTCCTGGGCCTTGCAGGGTGGTACCGAAGGTTTATACCTCATTTCGCCACTAGAGCGGCCACGTTAACAGACTTAATAAAGAAGTCATGCCCTAATCATATTCAGTGGTCTGAGTGTTCTAAGCTAGCTTTTCAGGATTTTCTGGAAGCTTTAATGTAGGATCCTGTCCTGTGTATTCCCTGTATTTATGTATGCATGCATGCAGTATCTCACAAAAGTGAGTACACCCCTCACATTTTTCAACCATGTTTAACATGGTACCTCATAGCAAAGAACTCTCTGAGGATCTGAAAAAAATAATTGTTGCTCTACATAAAGATGGCCTAGGCTATAAGAAGATTGCCAAGACCCTGACATTGAGCTGCAGCATGGTGGCCAATACCATACAGCAGTTTCACAGGACAGGTTCCACTCAGAACAGGCCTCACCATGGTCGACCATAGAAGTTGAGCGCACGTGCTCAGCACTATATCTAGGGGTTGTCTTTGGGAAATGGATGTATGAGTGCTGCCAGCATTGCTGCAGAGGTTGAAAGGGTGGGGGGTCAGCCTCTGCAGCAACACTGCATCAAATTGGTCTGCATGGCTGTCCTCCCAGAAGGAAGCCTCTCCTAAAGATGATGCACAAGAAAGTCTGCTTGTCTTCAGCAAACTGTTTGTGGGCTAAGGACAGGGATTACTGGAACCATGTCCTGTGGTCTGATGAGACCAAGATAAATTTATTTGGTTCAGATGGTGTCAAGCGTGTGTGGCGGAAACCAGGTGAGGATTACAAAGACAAGTGTGTCTTGCCTATAGTCAAGCATGGTGGAGGGAATGTCACGGTCTGGGGCTGCATGAGTGCTACCGGCGCTGGGGAGCTACAGTTCTTTGGGGAAACCATGAATGCCAACATGTACTGTGACATACTGAAGCAGAACATGATCCCCTCCCTAAGGAGGGGATCATGTTCCTTTATCTTTGACAGACATGCTACCTTGAAACAGAAGTTTCAAGGTAGCATGTCTGTCAAAGATAAAGGAACAGAGACAAAGGTAGAGCAAGCAGGCAATCGCTGGCTACTTAACACATCAGCCACCAAAGTTCTAATATCATACAATCACCATGATACAGCCACTAAACTAACGCTACCAAACCAGACGGTGTTCTTATTGGTTCCCCAAGGAGCCACCGTGCACATTGATGATATTTTCCTCCATCTCAGCTCGAAAAACATGATGTGGAAATTGAGAATTGATTGTAGTTTTAGACTTGGCTAGAAATTATGTGCCCAGATGTGCTTCAGTCTTTGCCAAGACAATAAAACCTCTGTAAACTATGAACCGTATCGCCGGTGCAACCATTTTATTTTCTACCAGGAAGACACAGACTTTGCTGACTACCACCCCTCAAGTCGTGAATTCGAATCCAGGACATGCTGAGTGACTCCAGCCCATAGACTGTAAAAAAAGATGGACGACACCCCTTCGCTCTTTTCCATTGGTGAGAACTGAAGCCGCCAGTGTCCCGATATGGCTCTGACATCTTGGGTCTTGAGTCTGGGCAGTTGCGATTTCGGGACCAGACCTGCGCAGTAGTGAGCAGGAAATCAAGGCCCCACCCTCACTCTCGCTGAATCAATCGCAAGCACACGCCCCTGTACTTTTGACGGTGTGAAATTATTAATTAATTATTATTAATTAATTTAGATATTAAATTTAAAGCTCCAATCTCCTCAGTCCTCTGAAGATACCGAAAAAAAAAGTCAGTTGGTGCTTCAGTGACTACTTCGCTCCGAGAACCTGTCAATCACAGCTGTCAATCATGATGTCACAGCACCGTTTTTATAGCATCAAATAACTAACTAAAAACAAACTTATTTTGAAAACAAACACTTGAAATTACATCAACGTGATAGAAACGACAGTAAATGACAGAAACTATCTTTCGAAAAAAGATATGAGAAGTATAATTTAATTGTTTAGTTGGTCTCACGTCCCGTTGAATAACATGGGGAGGCGGGGTTTATAACCTATACTTGGACCAGTCACCGGGGGGCGATCGAGACTTTTTGGCTTCACTTTTGAGGGCTTGTGTGGCACACTTCCTCCAGCCAGGTTTCCTAAGCAACCAAATTGGCCTGGTTGCTAGGGAGGATAGAGTCACAAGGGGAAACTTCCTCTTGGTCGCTATAATGTTGTTCGCTCTCTGTGGGGCACGTGGTGAGTTGTGCGTGGATGCCGCGGAGAATAGTGTAAAGCCTCCACATGCTCTACGCCTCCGCACTAATGCGCTCAACAAGCCATGTGATAAGATACATGGGTTGACGGTCTCAGGCGTGGAGGCAACTGAGATTTGTCGTCCGCCACCCAGATTAAGGCCATCTAATCGTGTTACTGTTTAGTTTGTATTTGGAAGTTGGAAGTTTATCGACTGAATTGTATTGATTATTAATTATTACTGCATCAATAAACTTTGTTAAAGAGAAGTGTTTTGGCATTGTTCTGCATGCACCTGTGCCAAGGGCTGGCAGGGGATGTCAGTGCTTTGATTCAAGCCTTCATTGTTCCCCTTGTGAATATCGATGTTCTCCAGATGTCAACATTCCTAAGAGAACAGTCCTATATACTGAGAACGCTATACTATCTAGTTAGTAATGATATTCTATTGATTTTGATAGATATTCTTGATTGTTCATTTGAAGGATTAATGACCTAATGTTGTCTTTGATAATTATTAATTATTGCTAATAACCAAACCCGTTCCTGAACAAAGCCCCAACAAATGTCAGTCTACACGAAGATCCATAGGCTATTGATGTTGAGATGGGAAAATGGAGACTGCTGTTGTGTATTTTGTCCTACAGGCAACTATGGCAGGACGAATCAGTAGGCCTCAGGACAAAACTTGCTGTCAGAGATGGAGAGCCCGGCCAAGCACATTGACTGATTGTTAGCATTAGCGACTGTGAGTGTGATTAATATACCAGCTCCTGCTGGAACTCTTCAGAAAAAAGACTGAGAGAAAGGGAGAGGCAGAGAGAGGTGTGTGTTGCTTAAAAAATAAACCGAGGTGACTATATATCGCCCTCTATTTCAAAGCAGAGAGTGCTTTCAGACTGAGTATGCGGGACAGTGAGGCAGAATGAATGGGTGTGTGATTCCAGGTGCGAGTACATACATTTTTCAAACCTAAATAAGACTATATAAGCAGGCCGTAATAACCCTATTTTGTGGGTTGCTGAGAGAGAATGAGACTGGGACTATGTTTCAGTTCTACTCACACATAATTGCTTCACTATGATGATTTTTCTCATTTATCGAAGCCCCCAGCATCTGCTTGATTGTAAAAAGTCACAATGCCAGTCCCCTGCTAACACAAAATGCTCCTTAAATAGTGAGAGCTGTACTATGCCACATGCTGCTATGTCATTCAGAAGAGAATAACTTTAGAGCAATAACCCCAGCAGTAATGTAGACCAAACTTGTTATAAAATGTAGATGTAATTCCCTCTCTGAGATGTAGTGCAATTGTTAAAACCTGACCAAGACATGTTGTTTACCCATAAAAATCAATACAATGTCTCTACATACTAAAGTAGAATAACCGAGCATTTCAAGAATTTGTATTGGGTATCCAAGCAACTCTCTGAGTGATGCACATGAACGACGTTCACAAGTCTCAGAAGAAATAGGTTCTAGTCAATGTACAGAATACACATGAATACAGTGCATTTCACCATTCCTTTATATGATCTTTTTGTAGAGTTGGGGTACTCTAGTCCGAGTCACTTGTCCAATGTTAATGGACTTGGACTTGTCACGGACTCGAGGATTTTTTCTAGAGTCCATGTCATTTGATTTGTGATGCAATGAACAAAATAAATAAATAAAAATAATGAATTTGAAATAAATGGGCATTCTGTATGTAAGCTGATGTAGCACCTCCTGATGTCGTAGTTGTAGCCAGAGTTTATTTCACTGTGTTGAGCAAACACACCTGCAGAGTGGCACACTCGGTCAACCAATGTTACTATGGAAACTGTTGAATAACGTTGATTACTGAGTTGGCTGGCACGATGAACACATAGACAGGTATGTAGCCAATGTACTAGAAACTATATACATATATGTACACACACGTAGGCATCTGTATTCTCTTGTGGTCCACGTAGTAACTTAAACTGGTCCTTGATGAATTAACTGAAACTTTTTAAATTGTCTGAGAATTCTTTTTTTGGCTAAAGCAGACTGTAACTGAAAAAAAACAGATAAAAAGCACATATTTATTGTATTTCTATTTTAAAAGCATTGACGAAGTGCTTAAAATATGTTATTTTACAGTTTTTCCACAATAAAATGCACAATGAAATATGGAGTTATTTAGGGCAGCAAACTGTTTTGTTTATAATTTAATTATAGATTGTGTGACCAGACATCCCGGTTTATTACACAGGACAGTACCGGTTTTTGGTAGGGTCACTGATTTTTTTTTTCTTAAATTAAATATCTTCATTGTCCTCCTGTCTCTGGTATCGTTTGCAGAGGGAAAAATCTATTTTGTTGTGTCACGGATTGATTGGATGGTACATTAATTCTAGTCTTCAGCAAATAAGCCAAATTATATCAGTTTACCATGGAAATGACGTCATGCACTCTGTCTTTCTTTCAGTCAGCGCAAATGCAAAAAATGTGATGATCAATATATGCTACAAATGCTGTTGACTGAGCTTTCACTTTCTTTTAGTTTTTGTCTGAGTAGAGGGGAAAAAGCAACAAATAACTGAAACGTCAGCAGAATGCAATAAGTGTGTTGAAGGACAGTTTTGCCTTCATACTCCTAAAAAGCATATGCTTTCATTCTGAAATTAAATTGAACCCATGTTTTATCAGACTCACGCTTACTATGCAAAGTAATTTCTAACTGAAAATGTTGACTATCGAGACAAAATCAAATTGAGTATCAGGGACATAATAACTAATAAAAACTAATATGACATATGATATAGACCTTGATGGAAATTGTACAACTCAGTCTGTCACATATTTGTAGCGCAACCTCTTGCGTTTTAATTGCAAAAAAGTCAGAAAATACAATGAAGTACACAAGTGAGGGGAGAAGTCTCTATTCACCTATTATCCATTTGAAATATAATGTGAAAAGAAACGTCAGCCAAGGGTGAGTTTGTCAAGAATTTAATCTTGACTTTAGGGGGAAGTAGGCTACACCTGGACATGGCAGGAGGACTGAAAATTGTGAAGTGTAGTACTGTAGTATATTCATATTTTTACATGTTTTTATTTTATATTGTTGTATTTAATTTTATGGGCAGTATTAAATGTATTAAACACATTCTATTTAATTAATTACATTAATTGTATTTCACCCATCATTTTAGATAAAACTAAATTGAATGGACAAATTGAAAATGAAATAATTACTCTGGTTGTAATGATTAATGCAGCATTTGCTTTCTTTGTTTTATGTTTGAGTGGAGGGGAAAAGCAAACATTTTTAATGTCAGCAGGACGCAGTGTAAGAAGTGTGCTGAAGGACAGTTTTGTCTTCATACACCTAAAGTATATGCTTTCATTCTGAAACCACTTTGAAATTTGTTCAGCAGGATACTAATAATTCGGTTTTTGCATTTATATTGACATTGTTTTTCTTATTTGTGAAGGTTAAAATAAGCATAAAATATTCATGTTGAGTTTACGGTTACAATTTTAATTCAGATTCTTGAACAGATTCATTCAGACTTGACTGGTATTGACTTGAGTCCATAGTCTTGGTCTTGAGTCCGACTCGGAAACGACTAAGTTGGACTCGAACCTAACACTACCTTGTTGCCACAGAAAATTCTGTGACACAGATGTACACATTTTTTACTTTCCCTGCTTTTTACCCACTTGAGTGCAGCTTTACATGTATCGTGGCTGTTCCTATGTGAATTTCCCACTTTGTGATGCTAAAAGCAAGTTAAATTTCCTATCTCTAAAGCACTGTCGAGTTTTAAATCAACAAAACCTACTTCCCTACAATAACAAAACTTAAAGGAATAGTTTACCCAAAAATGAAAAATACTCATGACACCTTTAAGCCATTCCAAATATGTATGAATTTCCTTCTTCAGCAGAACAGAAGTGAAGATTTTTATTAGCAAATTTCAGCTCTTTTTGTCCATACAATGCAAGATAATGGGTGCCATTTAGACTGCTGGCTGTTTGACAGTCCAAAAGTCATATTTAGGAACCATATAAGTAATCCACATGACTCGAGTCCATCAGTTAATGTCTTCTGAAGCAAACCGATAGGTTGGTGTAAGAAACAAATTTAACTTTAATTCATTGCTTCTGGCCACCGCTGGATTTGATGTTTGAAATGACCTTGCTTGAGGTTCGTTCCTCTGTTGTATACAAAGCACGCACTTCCATCTTGTCACGTGAATGCACCATTTTGCTTACGTCACTGATGCGTCTACTGCTGGCAGGAAGCATTTTATTTTAAAGTGAATAAAGTTTTAATTATAGATAAATGTTTTTACACAAACCTATCAGTTTGCTTCAGAAGACATTAATTGATCGACTGGAGTTGTGTGGATTAGGTTTATAGTGCCTAAATATGCCTTTTGGATCGTCAAACAGCCAGTAGTCTCATGGCACCTTTTACAGAAGATAGCAAGACATACACATCTAGGATGGCTTAAAGGTAAGTAAATCATGAGGATATAAATTTTTGAGTGAACTAACCCTTTAAACTAAAACAAAAACCTAACCCTAACTTACCTGTTGACTCGCATGCTCTTGAAGATTCCTTTGTATCTCAAGTGCAATGCTCTATCAAAAGAGTTGACGTGCAATTTGGTCGCATTTAAACAACCTTGTAAATGTAGTTTACTATTTGATGTAAAGTTAAAATGTTTAACTTAACGAGTCATGCACAAGTGTTTTGTTGTTGTAAGATAGCATAGTGTGAGGGAAAAAGTAAACATCTTTATATACTAATAAAGTATAGTTTTACTAATGATTTTTGTAGAAGGATTTAAAAATTGTTGTTTCACCAGGAAACTGCCGCACTACAATGAGACATGTTAAAATGATTTGTAGGTATAGAAATGTGATTCTATGAGACCAGGTGGCTTTTAAACACTCTTATCAAATGTGTCATCACAGATCTTCACTATAAAGAATGCTGATTCACCCATGTGTTTAAGTTCTGTGACTGATTCAGCAGAACAAAGGCATTTGTGATTACACAGATTCGTTAAAATTATTCATCCAGCATGCTTGTACCCCTGGCATCTGCAGAGGGTTAATCTGTGTGCTACTGATCCGAGGTTCGACACCTCCCCAGTCAATCCTATGGAGGAAAGAGGCCTGCCAGAATGAAGAATGATGCTGTGGTGCCGTGATTATTAGGATTAATTGTCTTTTAGTAGTGTGTCAGAGCATGTTGGCCGTAGCAGAGGCAGTCACTGACAATGAGGGCCATTGAGGCGGCTTATCGTTTTCTCTTAAACTACACTTCACAAAGGCATTGTTTTAAAAGCCCCGTCAACATTGCTGAAACTACACTCCTTCGCCTTTGCAGTTTGTGCCAAAGACAAACAAGGCTGTGAATATGGCGGTGGGCTGTAAAAATGTAGTCACTTCTCTGAGGTTTAAAACATACAAGCATATCTAATGGGATCACTGGAAGTTTAAGATGATGCCATATCTATAATTTTTTAATAGCTCTTTTCTGCCCATCCCCCTCCTCTGAACATCTGGCGCAGTCAGAGATAACGTGACCTCTGCACTTCATTACGTTCCTCTTGACCTACAATATGTCATCGTCCTTGATTGTCTTAACAGCCTGAACCCCTAATGCACTAGGCTTTGATCGCCCATGAAGACGAATCCTGACAGAGATTCATGTGTTTTAGTACGACAGCGTGAAATATTTTTGCTGTCTTTTGTCTGAGATTGCTGAAGGGGGATTATAGGGGTTTTACAGTCATTGCTCTTATGCTCCTGATGACAGTGCACCTGGACTCTTTAAACAAACATAAATGAGGAATTTGTATGGTCTGATTAAGGCTGTATTATTTGTAGGCTTTTTGTTTTCAGTATATCAGGTATGTATACTTTATCAAGGTTACTTTTTCTGTTGTTAACAGCAGGGTCCATAATGAATGTATTGCTATACCTGCCAATGGTGGGTGATCTGAGAAAATATAACGGCCATGAAGATATGATTTAGTAGCTGGGAATGTGTCACAACATGAATTTCTGGAGTTAAGATGATAAGAGTTTCTAATGGTAAAAAGACACAACAGTCGTTGATTCAGTCATTGTTTGAATAGTTTGCATTTAATTTGCATGATTTGTTTAAAAAAAAAAAAAAAACACAACAGGTTGGTATACAAATCTTTGTTCATTGTGTTCAACCATGCTTTATTTTTTATGTCTACCTGCATTTGTTGCTTGACAAGTGTTAATTTTGGATGCTGAGAAACTTGGTATCTTGGTATATTAGACAACTACAATTTTGTTTTATATTTTTGACCTTATGCACACATACACTGACATAACAATAAATCTTTGTTCCATCAAACCCTGTCCATATTCATCTGAAGCTGTACATTAATACTTTAGCACCCTTGTTCTCAAAGTCAAGCTGACATTTTTTGAGGAAAGTTGCAATAGATGCTTCCCCAAACAAAACATCCAAACAGCTGTCACTTCTAGGCCTGTTCATTCATCATTATTAGATAATAAGCAGGGACTAGCCCCTGAAAACCTCCATTACCTCTCTGTACTCTGCGCAAGTGCAGCACCAATAACAGATGAGGCCAGTCCTGGTGTAAAATTAAATTGCTTTTTTTATACTGTTTGTAATTAATGGAAGGAAGAGGCAATGCAGTCCCACTGCTTTTGGGGATGTCTACTATCTTCCCCTCCAGGGATGGCCCTATCAGCTGAAGACCTCTGCATGCAGACTAGTAATTTTGATCTGTACTTGTTCCCAGAGACCTCATTAAGTCTGGAATTTCTTTTTTTAAAGACGATGAAAAGTCTTTAATTTGCTTCTTATTCATTTTAAACTGATTAAAGGAATATTCTGGGATCAATAAGTTAGTCAATTGACAGCATTCATGGCATAATGTTGATTACCAAAAAAATTTATTTTGACTTGTTTCTCCTTTTCTTTAAAGAGAGCAAACATTTTGTTTACAGTGAGGCACTTGCAATGGAAGTGAATGGGGCCAAATTCAGAGAGTTTAAAAAGAAATGTGAAGCTTAAAATTTTATAGAAGCACTTACATTCATTCTTTTGTTAAATCTTGTGTATTATTTGAGCTGTAAAATTGTTTAAATTGTTCTTTTTATGGCAATTTTTGGGTTTCCGTGTTTACGGCGTTACG
This sequence comes from Xyrauchen texanus, assembly GCF_025860055.1. Lineage (NCBI taxonomy): Eukaryota > Metazoa > Chordata > Actinopteri > Cypriniformes > Catostomidae > Xyrauchen > Xyrauchen texanus. The sequence continues at coordinate 19,874,579 of NC_068296.1, forward strand.
TCATCATCGCAAAAACTCAGTGTGGCGGGGCAGTGGTTGGGCAAAAATAAAGAGCAGACTACGCCAACCCGTTTCTATGAACAGGGAAATTTCATAAGACACACAGGTTCACTTCCACAGAGAACAAGAGACGTGGATATGAATACAAAACATTTTTTTTTATTGTCACAATAATAAATTTAAAATGTATAAGAACTGTTAAGAGTTTACACTGCTTCAGTGGGCACCAGACCAAAAAATTAAAATAAAGAGGAAAAACTTTCAGGCTGAGGCTTACCAGTAGGGTGGCTAGCTGCACAGTAAGTATCCTAAGACCACACCAACACTCACACATGCCAAGTGAGAGAAAGTGCCAACGGCAAAACACTCTGTGAAGGAAACACCACCACAAAAATGACAAGGACAGCTAGCTTCCCTACACCGGGGGCCTCCAGTTCCTGAAACAAACAAAAAAACAATTTATTTCACAATCAACAGACACTCAGTTATAGTAAAGCAGGTTCCAACCCTGAAGAAGGTCAATAACTGGCGAATTACTGGCCACAGAAATTCAACAGACTGGTGTAACCCAAAAAGGTTTACACCAAATTGCCAGTAAGGCCTGAACAAACAATGGAGCAGCCAACTGCTATAAGGAAAAAAATAATAAAACCAAACAAACAAAATAAGTCAAACAATACAAAATGGAAATGACAATTAATTATGCTTCAAACAAATTAAAATCACAAAAACAAAAAGTAATTAGAAAATTAAACTAGGAAAAGGACAAACCAAAGAAAGCAACAAATTAACAAACAAACAGTTGGTAGCGATATCGCAAAAGGTGGGGCTAAGGTACCACATTGGTAAGTCTCACGCTGAGTGACGGCCCTGAGACTAGCCACCCTTCACCAAGACCACCAGTATTAGTGTAAATCTATCTACAAAACAAACAAAAGAAAACAAATAGTCTCACTGTAGCATGAAAGGCAGCAGAACAAACAGTTCAGTCTAACAAGGTTGTCTAGGAGGCATTTGCCCCGCAGTCCACAGTGACGAACCGCTCCAGAGCAGATTAACGCACTAAAAATAAACAAAATGAATGAATAAAAAAAATACTCAACCTCATCATGCTCAAGTGGTAAATATACATACCCGGTAGTAGAGTGTTAGACCCACAGATTATTTTCCTTCACTCACAGCTTCGTTCATAATAAGCAAACCCCAATGTACAGGTGTTCCATCTGAACATACACATGAACTGCAATACGATAGAAGCATAAGTTACCGGGGTGTCACACCAGAACAAACTTTAGTCCGTTAAAATAGACATACCGGAGATAAAAGACAGCCTGCACCCCAAAAGCAAAATCGCACCAATCCTGGCCAGAACCTGGCTACAACAAATACACCACCACTTTAATAGCGTGCGTGCGTGCGTGCGTGCGTGCGTGCGTGCGTGCGTGCGTGCGTGCGCGTGCGTGCGCGTGCGTGCGTGCTAGCAGCAACATTAGCCAAACAGCTAGGTACAAACCTCCCGCATACCAAGGTGGCCCGAACTCCGCCTTAAATAGGTCAGGGACAGCAGCCCATAGGCTGTCACACCCATCAGTCATGTAACAAATCACAAATAATAGGGTGGGTTCTAACCCGCCTTGCCACATCAGCAAAAAATATTGTATTGAATTTGATGTATTTTAAAGATCATTTTGTAAAAATTTAAATAACTTAACAGATCTTTATTGTAAAGGTTTAAACAATGTTGTCCATGCTTGTTCAATGGACCATTAACAATTATTGAACATGCACCTGTGGAACGGTCCTTAAGACACCAACAGCTTACAGACGGTAGGCAATTAAGGTCACAGTTATAAAAACTTAGGACACTAAAGAGACCCTTCTATTGACGCTGAAAAACACCAGAGAAAGATGCCCAGGGTCCCTGCTCATCTGCGTGAATGTGCCTTAATCATGCTGAATGGAGGCATGAGGACTGCAGATGTGGCCAGGGCAATAAATTGCTCTGTCCGTACTGTGAGAGACCCAAGACAGCGTTCATTTTATGTCTTTGTTGTTGAATCTTTTTATGTTCATTCAAATATTTACACATGTTAAGTTTGCTGAAAATAAAAGCAGTTAAAAGTGAGAGGACGTTTAGTCCTAAAATTGGATATAAATTTACACAGGAAAAAATAGCAAGTGATTTTAACACAAATCATGTTAAAACCCATATTGTTTGCATTTTGTATCAACACTTTTGAAACCGTGAGTATTTTAAAGTTTTACAGATTGGCCCCATTCATTCCATTGTAAATACCTCATTGCAACCTGGATTTTGCTTTTATTTTTAAAGAAAATGAAGGACGAGTTTAAGTTGATTTTTGTGGTAATCAACATTGTGCCACAAATGCTGTTGATTGAGCTTAACTTATATTGAACACAGAATAATTATTTAAGAGGGTCTGCTTGACACTTGTCAAAAGGCTTTGTACATTAGCACTTAGGGGTGTGTGTTTGTGTTTGTGTGTTTGTTTGTTTGTATGTGATTTAAGATCTAAAATCACGTTTTCTTTTTTTATAATTAAATGCAAGACATTTGTTGTCTTTGATTTGATTTCTTAGCAGCTGACATTGTTCACATTATTTTAATTTCAAGTGTACACTGTCTGTGTCTGGAATGGTTGATTTATACTAGTTTTCCTGACTGACAGCTCAGCACTACATCAGCAGTTTACTCCCATGTTGTTTTTCCTCCCTCTGATATTATACTGGATTATTGTATCGTTAGCATCATTTTGTGTGCTTTGTTAGCTACAAGATATTTTCATGTACATTTTTGAATGCTTTACCTTTCTCACAAATTTAAGTGTGATTTTGTGTAGTTGGATTCTGGGATTTGGCTATATTTTGAATAGAATACTAGCTAACTACTTACTGAATACTGTGCAGTATATGCTGTATACTTAAAAAAGGCATGTGAAACCGGGAATTATTTCACGATTAATGTTTTAAACTGTAGTTTGGTATATTGTTTTCACATGACTTCATCACATTGCATCTGAGTGGTGTTATCATTTTGAAATTAATAATGGGTAATTTTGCATTTTTAATTCAAGTTTGTAAAAAATTATAGAACTTTTTGCTGTTCAAAATTGCATTTGTAATTTCTTCTAGGTCATTCATCACACTTGAGCGGAGTGCCTTACATTGTGGGATTATTCTTTGCATTGAGCTCTGTTGTGTACTGCACATTTTGGCAAATACATTTGCTGTGTATGCTGTGCATATAGAAAACTCACATTCTGTGAACGGTATACAAACAATATACTGCAGTCATAGTTTGAGTAGTTTTGTATGTTATGCTATTTCGAACATAGCCAATCTCTGGGTTCAATATCTTTTAGATTACTCAAGTCTTAAATAAGTATCCTTATGGCTATTTTTCACCAAATCATTGTGTTTAAGGGATATGCAACTACTCTGATCAAGCTTAAATGCAACTTTTCCTCAGGTCAGTGGAACTAACATTGACACTAAATGATGGCAGTGAACATGAACAAGTAAAAGAATATTCTTCTCTCCCAGGCTTTTTAAATGGATGTCAAGGATGCAGGCTTTCCCATTCAACTCTACCCTGCAGTTTTAACTACACTTTCCCTATTCTAAAAAGAGGTCCAAATGCTAAATTGTGCTTTTTCTTAGACATATTGCCCACACCATGTGGTAACATCAGTGTTTGTGTGTATGCGTGTTTTTGCTTATACGGTGGGCTGGTGTCGGCACAACAGATAGTCACGAACCTAAAGGATTAGATTTACCATATCAAAGACACTTGTTTTTTCTAAAGTTTACACACACTCGCAAGCACACTCCCACATGCTGCTTCCTCGGCTTATCAACGTGCAATGTGGGCTGCCGAGGCTGGCGTGAACAGATGGGAGGAACAAACCAGTACAAAATAAAGTTAAACTTGAACAAAATGACGGCATGAGTAGTGTGGTCGCCCTTTGTTTGCCTGGAAGGTGATCCTCAGCATCTGGGGTTGATGTGACGCATGATTAAAATTACCAGAGGGAATGATTAATATCTTCTTAAAGCGCAAACTTCCAGCTTATCAATCATCTTATTAAACCGCAAAAGTTAATTGTTTGAGGGGCGGGTGGAGGTCAATGAACCATGGAAACGTGACCCGCCCCTTGACATGTTTACTTACATCAGGACAGACCCTGGAACTCAACTTGTTTATCTGTGCTAAGCCACAGCAGATTCAGGGGTACAACACGTAAAATCACTCGGCTTGTTTTATTATGTATCTCAAATGTCGAAGTATTGTAATGGTCTGTTGAAGGCATGTAAAAGCATTTTGTTCTCTGTAATTTGCTCTCCTGCAGTATTAGGCTGAGGATCAAACAGAAGAGAGCGATATGTTTAGGAGGATGATAGCAGCTGGAGGTGTGAGCAGCGACTAAGACAGCAGCAGTGCACAAGATAGTGTTTGTGTGTGCAGTGGATGTAGATTCTGTAAACACTCTTGCATTAAGTGTTTGCACTGCCATCCCTGCAGTTTATGTGGCACACTAGGTGTGCACAGGTGTGTAATGAATGGAGATTAACCGATAAGCCATGCTATGTGTATGTTCTGGGCTTGGTTCTGGTGTAACTGGATGGGGCTATGAAGGGGTCTCTCCTCTCTCTGCGGCCTGGCGTGCCCTTGCCATGCCTCCCTCCCCCTAGCTGCCAGTGTGTCCTCCTCTTTGCCCTCTCTGCTCTGCTGCGCTCGCTCCCGTCTCTCTCCCCCACCTCTCCCTGCGTGCCTGCGCTGCTTGAGCCAGCTGCTCCCACTTCATCTTCTGCAGCATCACTAGCCGGGGTATTAATCATGTTTTTCGAGAGGGACACTCTGCTATTTATCTCTCTGACACTTCCAGCATTCGGAGCTCCGTTGCTGGGCACAGCCCATTGAGTAGTAAGATTACACATTACCGCGCTCCATTGCCTCTCCCTGCCCTCTCCATTGACTGGCTGTTCAGCAGTGGCATTGCGCTCGCACCATTGGACATAATTTATGCCTTACATGTATGAAAAAGACCATACCGGTCGCTTGTCTATCCACTTTCTCTTCTTACCACTTTAAGTTAAGCTTAAATGTAGCATGTGGGCCTGTAATTGTTGCTATCTGTCTGTGCCTAAACTACTATACATCAACGGGCATGCAGGCTAATATCCCTGTTACTGTATGTTTATTCACAGAGATGACATGGAGCAGACAGCAAGTGATACTATGAGGATCTGTGCATAAAGCATTTTAGACGGTACACACTTAGCGGCAGCCTGCAAACACACAGTTGTCCTTTATACAAGCTGTTAGGTAAGTTCTGTCAGTTCAAGTCTGTAAAGCATGCTTTTTTAGTACCTCAGAAGAATTGAGTCAATGGAACAGGAGTTTGTATTACAGAGGCACTGTACTCTAGGAGACATGATGCCTAGAAGGCCCATTTCATTAAGGCCATTACACTTTGTTACACTGCATTGCCTGTGCATCCATGTATTTATAGTGTAGACCTCTTTTGGAGCATTTGGAGAGGGGAGGTGTATGTGAATATAATTTCATCACCATAGTTCTCACTGTAATGAATCTATACTTGGAGAATGCTGTCCTTCTGGTTGCAATTGTGTATTAATGATTTCAGCATGAGGGAATCTGTGAGAATTGAAGCATCTGTTAACTCCAATTTCCTTGTGGTGACCTGCTTTCGTAGTCCGTAACTGCACAAAGAGAGGCTCTGCAGAACTTCAGTGAGAGTAAATAATTCAGATGTTGAACATCTGCTAAGCGCAATTTGCTGTTTGCGGTCTGAGGAGTAATAATTTAGAGAAAATAAAATAATCAACAAATGAATAAATTCTTTAGTTTTAAAAGTAGTAAGAATACGATTAAGCTAACATCATCCCGTAATACCAACATAGTATCATGAAAACTCAAGATGGCAAAATTAAACAAAATCATATGACTTTGCTTGTAAAGGAGTTTTATTCCAATATACACCGAACAATCCAAAAAACAGAATGTCAAATTGACATCAAACATGGCATCACATTTTTGCTAGCCTCCTATCCAACATTTTTATTTTAAGAAAGTAAAAGGCCTGAACACATGTGATTACTCATTCGATATTTATTTGTGCAATACACATGACTGATGTATATCAGTAACCTGTATAATCCTGCCCTTGTCTTGTGTACAACGGAAGAAACAAAATATTGAACAAGTTACTTTCCTGTTCAAATCATGGTTAGGTTTCGGTTAGGGGTTAAACTTTGGAAAAATTGTAAGAATGCTTGTTCAAATCCTCTTGTATGACTTCTTATGACTTTGACATCTCATCCTATTATTACAATTTATGATGAGACCAGGTTGGTAATACTGTGAACTAATCCTGGGTAAAAATAGCTAAGTAAATATTTAGTGGAGTCCTGGAAGTTGCACAGTTAGGAGTGGTATGGTTGATATATGGCTTTGTTGGGCCAATGAGAAAAGCACATGGAATCATTTTGGAGGTTGAAGTAGTCTTAAACAAAAGTGTCTCTTACTTGTGTTGCTGGAAGAAAGAGTTGAAAGTCTCAAAGTCTGGTTTTGCATTGCTAAGTCAGAAATGTTTATTGAAACCAAGAGTGCATATTCAAAGTGTTATGTTTGGATTCTCTCCCCCCCCCTTTCCCTTGGATGGAAAATGTAGTTATCTCCACAGCTTTATTGGTCCCAAGAGCAGCTCACTACAGATTTGACTCTGTTGTCCTGTATTGAGATGAATGCTAAGTCAAAATCCACTTGTAGTCAGAAAATATTTCAGAGATTAGAGATGCACATCCCTCACACTAATACCACCTGACATTCTAGAGGAACCCAAATCATTTCATGGTAATTTGCTCTTCACTTATCTTGTAAATCTTTGTGGAAAGAGTGAGAGGGTGAGAGGTGCTCATTAACAAGAGAAAACAGCCCAGGGCATCTCAAGGGTTTAGGAGAGCAGACTCCTCTCCTCGCTTTTCCATTTCCTCCCTGCCTCTACTCCCTCATGACAGATAAGTTGGAATACAAAGTTACAGGAGATGTAAAAGAAGAACGCAACTTAGCAAAAGAAAATTCCAGCCATCATATCAGCATGTGAGCATGCTGTATCACTTTCCAATCATAACTGTTTTCTTTGGCCTGTGGACTTCAATAAGCCTCCAGAGAAGTGATTACAATCAAATAGAAAATCCAACCCATAAACTTTTTTTCCCCTCCCTTCCTCTCTCTCGCTCTCTCTTCCCTCCCGTTTTTTCCTCCCTCTCTTGCCCTTCATGAGGGACTTATTGAAGGCACATATGGTTCAAATTCCTAGTGTGAAATAGACCTAAACACCAATTATTTTATGGTCAAACAAAGGGGAACAATTTTCAGGCTTGTAACTTCTTACTGTAGATTAGCATTGCTTAAGTTTTCTCCTGCGTAAAAAGGGAAATAAAAATGACCTTTTACTGCTGACTTTTATGTCCAAGTTATTTCATTTTGGGTTTCCCCACCCCTTTATTCCAGTCCTGTGATTTTTATAGTGCTGTGTCACTGCAGGCCCACCCCAATCTTTGCTGTTCTGGCTTTGTTTGCAAGGCTAATCTGAAACAGGAAATATCAGCATTAATTCATAGAGTGATATGTGCCTGTTTACAAAGCCTGTAATTGGTTAATTTGGAGAGGTTGAGAGGGGGGCTTTAAGGTTTAAAGCCAGAAAATGACTGACTAAAGCGTATGTACACTCATGCTGGGCAGGAGAGGCCAGGAGAGGCCTTCAGGACCTTACCGTGTAAATGTCTGGTTCCCAAAGTAAAAATCCAATAAATGTTTTACTGAATTTTAACAATAACATATAAACATTTAAATACAGATACAGACCTACCGTGAGCTCCGAGATTGTTAATTGATCATATTTGCTTCTGTTGAAGCCATTTATCTGTGTTATTTCAACTTAATTTTTTTAATAAAGGAATCTCTTGCTGAGAAATACACTACCCATGTTGACGAAGAGAAAAGATCCACCAGTCAGAGAATTGTGGAAAAAAAGACCAGCATCGACTGCCCACTGATGATTAGATTGCGTCACTTGCAATGCTTCATGGTATTGTTGTTCATTCCCTCATGAGAGATGTTCAGCAGTCTTGTTTCTTTGTCTTTTTGTTTGATTTTCTAATACTTTTTATCGGCATTGGTTGGTTTGGTTCATGGCTTAGAACTCTTTTATGATGACAAAAAATGTCTGCTTGCACACTATTGCACACTATTACAATTCACATTGTATTTGGGTGATCAAGTTATAGTTTTCGTCACATTATTATTTTTGTCATACCCTTAAATGCATGGGTGTTTTACTAAACATTATTTCATACTCTGATCTTAAGAGACCTGGCACGTATCTATCAATAATAGATCTACAAAATGCCCATACAGTGTAAAACAAATGTCATAATTCATAATAGAATAGAGTATATTCTGATGTATTTTGATGTTTTATTTTTCATATATCAAAGAGATAAAACATACTGTTAATGTGTTCAACTTGCTATAGTTTACTTCCTTGTTGCTTCTTCAACAAATAGCAATGTCAAATGTAAATCAAGTCAATCACTGGCACATCAGCACCACCTTGAGTAAGATAATGCATTTATAATGGTGCAGGCATATGGAATACTGATTTACCATTGTCACACAGAAATCATTGTTATATAGTAGACATTTGTATAAATATAGTACTCATTTGTCCTGTAATAAAAAGTACATTATATTTCCTGTTATAATAAACTCGTGTAGATATGATACAATCATTACAATATGATTTATGGAACTGCAAAAAAATAAAATAAACCCTGTATGACTTTCTTCCATGGGACATAAAAAGCTATTGTTATCATACATCGAAATCATATAGTCTAGTGACCACGTCTGTCAGTCTCCAAAAAGGAGAGAAAAGCACCATAAAAGTGGCCCATATGACTTTCGCTATTTTCTCTAGCTTTGCATGAGGGACAGACCAAAATTTAAGTCATTATTCCAAGAAAATCTTGCCCTCTGCCAAAAGTGATGAGTAAAGTGAGGAAAATGATGACAGAATTGTAACTTTTGTGTGAACTCTTTATTTTTTACTGCAGGACAGACACTTTTAAAATTAAATTTTAATCATTAGAAAGATACGATAGCTGTCTGCATAGTGCTATTCATCTTATTATATTTTATAGGCCAATTATTATCTTCAGAGTATGTGTCAAAATGGCTTGTCCAGTACAAAATTGTGTTGTTTTTGTACTCAAAGTCACCATGTAGGTCTATATATCATCTGTGAACACAGGCGGTTTGAGCAGATAAGCAGCATTGAAGCAGTGGTCCTTCTCCACTGGTGTCTGCAGAGACTGCAGTATGTGTGCCTCTCACATGAAAGCCTCTGACCTGCTCTCAAAAAGCAAAGAAATGGAGCCCAGAACAGCTCTCAGATAACAAGGACCTGGCTTAAAATATTGACAAAGGATAACATCAATGTGTGTGTGTGTGTGTGTGTGTGTGTGTGTGTGTGTGTGTGTGTGTGTGTGTGTGTGTGTGTGTGTGTGTGTGTGTGTATTTGAGTATGGATGTGCTTGTCCTTGGACATGCCCTATATGTAGGCCCTCCCCATTTTACCCTTTAATGATACTGTACATGGCTGTGGCTACAATACGAGGACTTAGATTCACCACTCTTTTGATGAACCAAAATTTCCACCAGAAGAAAGGATGCAACATTTTTAGAGGAATTCTCCAAAGGCTGCAAGATGAAAAGGGCTGGAATGACTGTGTGTACTGAAAACCATATCACAGGTACCTGAGCACTGATAGAGAGGTTCATTCTTCTACTGCAATTTAGGACATCAGTGCCCCACTGTTGTTGTGAGTACTTTTTAAAGACAGCATTGTTTGTTTAAGACACCTGTACCAGTTTTGAGCTTTTTGAAGTCCCCCTTTATTGACATACAGACTGGTAAATTGTGAGTGTTCTTTGTTGCATGTTATGGTGCAGTACCAACAGTATAGTCCATTAAAGAACCGCAATTTTCTTTTCATTTCTATGCAATAGTTTGTTTTGCCGCAGAGTATTATTCATCACAAGCATTTTCAACATAAAATAATTTGCATAGCTTGGATCCTTATTGAGATTTCACCTTTTTCCCCCCAAGGTGCCAAAACCAAGGAATTCAAAGAGAAATCTGGATGGCAATAATGCTCTAACATGATGAATCACCCCTATCTCACAAAGATTCCTGGAGGATGAGGGGTTCCTCTGTTTCCTCTTGTATCCTGTTGATTCAGATCCTGGTGTGTAATACATGACCCCTACCTGACACACTTTTCTCATCTGCATGGAGAGGAGATTGAAGCCTTTCCTAAATAACCTTACTGTGTTAGTCTTTGGATACTGTAGGACTGGCTATCTAATATTGACTGTGCCTGAACTTGAGGGGGATAATGCATGTTGTTGTCCTGTATGAATAGTCTTTTAAACAACCCTTACTGGCCAAACCCTTTTTGGCCAAAGTTTCACCAGCAAATGGTTGTCAAGGTTGAGGGTGACCTGAAAAATCCCTTTACAAATACTAGAAAGGAATGGTCTGGGTGTAATTCAAGTTAAGCTTAATCGACAGCATAATTTTGACTTGTCCCTCGTTTATGTTTAAAAAAGAAAAAATGTGGTTACAGTAAGGAACTAACAATGGAAAATAATGTGGCCAGTCCATAAATGTTAAAATAAATGCTGTTTCAAAAGTATAGCCACGTAAACATTATACGTGTTACATGATTTTAGTTTGATAAAATCACTTACTAACCTTATCTGTGTAAAATGTTTAATGTTTATGGACTGGGCCCATTTACTACTTCCGTTGTAAGGACCTCACTGTAACTGAGATTTTTGCTTTTCTTTAAATAAACAAGAGATGAGTCAAAATAATTTTGTGTTAATCTATATTATGCCTCAATTACTGTTTGTTTATTATTTTTTTTCTCCCCCAATTTGGATTGCCCAATTCCCAATGCGCTCTAAATCCTCATGGTGGCGTAGTGACTCGCCTTAATCTGGGTGGTGGAGGACGAATCTCAGTTGCCTCCACATCTGAAACTGTCAGACGCATCTTACCACGGAGACATAACGCGTGTGAAGGCTTCACGCTATTCTCCGCGGTATCCACGCACAACTCACCACGCACCCACCGTGAGCGAGAACCACATTATTGCGACCACAAGGAGGTTACCCTATGTGACTCTATCCTCCCTAGCAACAGGGCCAATTTGGTTGCTTAGCAAACCAAATTCGAACTCGTGACTCCAGGGGTGGTAGTCAGCATCTTTACTTGCTGAGCTACCCAGGCCCCTATAATTACTGTCTATTGAGATTAACTTTTATTTATTTAACCTGGAACATAATTTAATCTTACCTGAACTATTGTGCTGCAGAAAGCTAAATAATACAACATGTGTGTAATATACCCAAAATTAGTTTAAAGATCTGTCATGCCTGTGAACAGAAAGTTGGTCATGTGCCCTGATATTTGACATCCATAATGGAGTTTGAGTAAGGCTAATAAATAGTGTTATAGACGAGATAATCTAATTATTTTTTGTCATTTAATTGATGAAATTAATAAAACGCAGAACTCGTGTATGTTTAATCAGTTTAATTAAAGGCATTGTGTGTTTAACAATTTGTTCAACAAAGGCTTTGGAATAAAATGACCATTGACCATTTCTTATTTCCAAAACAATTATTCAAATTTCTATTACACACATTATACATATTATTCATATAGGCTAACTCTTGGACTTGTTTTGTAATTAACTGATAATTATAAGTTTTTTGTCCTTTTATAGCAAACAATGAACATTATTGTGCTTGGTGATGAAATAAATTTATGTATATATATATATATATATATATATATAGTGTGATGTCTTCTGTTCCTCAGTGTCATGTTTATTCTGTTGTTTAATGTTTTTCATGTCTTTTATTTTCAACTTTTGTTCCTGTTCATGTGTCTGGTTTAATTGGTTTATTGTTTGAATTCATTTAGTCTTGTTATCTTGTTTATAGTTTAGTCTTGTCATTTGTCATCTTTGTCATGTGTTCTACAATGTCCATGTTTTCCATTGTCTGGGGTCAGGTATTGTGAATGTAACTTTGTTGTTTTGTTCTAGTCAAGTCAAGTTCAAGTCTAGTCAAGTCAAGTTTAAGTCTAGTCAAGCCAAGTCAAGTTTAAGTCTAATCAAGTCATGTTATGTTATGTTTATGTCAAGTCCAGTTTTAGTCAAGTCAAGTTTGTGTTTTTGTTTAGTTCACATTTGTAGTCAAGGTTTTTGGGATCCCATGTTTGAAAAATAAACTGCTCTTGCGTTCATCTTCACGTCATCATCTCTGCCTGTTTCCAGCATTGTTACACTCTGCAATTAATCTAAAACCCTACACTGGATCTTTCAACCTTTCCAAAAACTAAACTTTTCACGGTTCAGTTCTGAATTCTAAATGAAATTCCTCAAATATGCAGTGTTTTTTTTTTTAAAGTGTAGTTGCAGATATCAGAAAGGGGTCTAAAATGTGATAAATTCTAGTTAAAGAGAGGGAAATGGAGAATTATCGATCCCTTATCCCAAAGGGGTCCACCTTATGCAGATGTCCTAAAAGTTCACCAGAGAAGGGTAAATTAAGCCCTTAAATGTGCAATTGGCAATAATGAGCTATCATTACTCAAATTACAGTAAGCACTGATTGGGTTTAAAGTAATGAAGAAAACAACATGATCAATCATCATCAGGTCCTGATTGCGTCAGTGTGGTGGCTCGGCCCTGTATCCACATTGCTGGAGCAGAGCTCCATCTTCAGGAGCCAGAATGGAGCAGATACAAGAGCCCTCCACCACACACATGTGAATGTCCTGAGTATTGTTTGAGATTACAGTCAAACCCCAGATGCTGCCCAGCACACACACATGATACTTGTATATACACAGAGATCATATCATATATGGCTGACATCCACCTTTGTCATTTCACTAAAGCAATAACAGGCAAGTTGGATTTTCTCTGTTCCTATCATTAGTGCATTCTTGCTTGACATATTTGCATGGATAATAATGATTGTGAGTCACTCTGATAATCACTCTTAAGAAACTATTTTAATAATTCATTATCTCTATCCTCCACCCTTTATTTTAAAGTATCTCTCTCTTTGTTGCCAGGAGATTGAATTGCTTTTGAGAAAGGATATATTAAATAGCAGCTTTTTATAATCCAGGTCTTAGCGAATAGCTGTACTGCAAAGTACTTGCACCACCTATTATCATTTTAATACACCACCACACTTATTTCAGTCTGGACTGCTGACAAAATGGTTTTCTAAAGTAAGTAGTCTTAGGAAAGAGAAAGTAATTTCTGCCACAGTTCACCAGCAGATAACTAAAAAAAGATAAGGGTGTCACATAATGGACCGAATTTAAGTGATATTAAGAGGAATACCTATGGTGATAAAGTGTATTTATGAGATGAATAATGTAGCTAATCACCAGTGGTTGAGTGTTTGTGTGCTTGTTAAAAAAAAGCCTTTTTCAAAAGACTGGTTGATTGATTTTGTATGCCTGATTTAAAAAATAAATAAGAACCTGAATGCATCTTATAATTTGAGACAATTGTACATTAACATTTGGGAAGTAGGAAGTCTCTCCTTGAAAATGCTTTCATAATTTACTCACCCTTATGTTGTTCTAAACCTGTATGACTGTCTTCCATGTAACACAAAAGGAGACATTATAATGTTCATTGTATGAAAATTAAAGATGCAACAAAAATGAATGGTGACTACTGCCAAATCTCCTTTTGTGTCTACAGAAGAAACAAATTCATACTGTTTGAAACAATATCAGGTTGAGTAAATTATGGCAGAACTTACATTTTTTGGGGTGAATTAATATATTCCTTTGAGCCAGCCAGGTTAATTATAATCAGATAGACTTTGAACAGTTCACCACCACTTTGCCTCTACTCTCTTTTGACATTCTGGAACAAAGTTTTCTTGCAGATCCAAAGGTGGCCCAGCATTAGTGTGCATGAAGGCTTCTGATGTTGCCATCATCAATAATGAGGTCTCATTTACACAAATTACTCAGAACGCTGATTAGGTATTATCTAACGGCAAGGGCCACCTCGATCAATCATCATCAGTGCACAGAGCATCGATGGACATCAAAAGGTTAACCCAGATCCAATGGGCCCCTGGCAGTGTCAGCACAAATCACTACGGAAGGCCCACCATGCTGTCAATAGAGCAGCTAGACAATTAGGTAATGATTACAATTTCTGCACACAGGAGTCAATAAGAAAATGAGCCATCCCTGCATAATTGTTGAATGATTTGTTTACCAATCTATATGGAAGCAAGAAAATAGGCACTCGACTGCAGTGATTGAAAGTTGGCCTGCTTCCTACAGTGCCATTATCATGAACTTTCCAGAGTTGTACTTTGTAATGTGGTTGAGGTCTCTAATTGAGAGATGTTTGATAGGGTGCGCACGAGAGGCTCTACATGCGCTGTTTCATTACCATTTTAAGATATCTTTACTCCTACACTGGAGTGTCTCTTATGGTAAGAGATGTTATTGATGAAAGTAATGCAGATGAAATATTTAATATTTTACAAACAAGTTTCTCACATGCTCAACAGGGTGACAATTAAATGTTTTACAAGCTCTATAGATACTGTATGGGCTTCTTCCTCCCAATCCTATGCACATCACTTTCACCCTTTTATGTGAACCCTTTGTTTTACTGTATGTTGATCAAAGCAATTTTGGTTTATGCATATAGTAATCACATCTTGAGCAATATTAAAGTAGACTATACGTTTTCTGGGCCACACATATTGTGTGCATGTGTGTGTTTGTGGCTGACATGTGTAGTCATGGGTCAAAGCTGTTTTTTGGAGGCTTGTGAAAGCCAACAGTTGGGAATCATTGTACTGGAATGGAGAGGTGCTAATGATGACTGTAAGTAGAATTGATGTACAGAATCACATTTAAAAAATTAAAAACCTTATTGGAGTAGGAGTGTTGTTTAGAAATCATTTTACATGAAATGCAGAGAATGTTCTGTGAACTTTTCAAGCCACTGCTTCCCTGGGCTGCTAATAAACAAACGTGTACCAAAAAAATAAATACAAAATTATTTAAACCCCTACCTGCTCACTTAAACAAAAATAAACTTTATAGCATAAGGTTAAAGAAACCACATCAAAAGAGCATGTTAGCTGTTACACTCCAGCCATGAGGGGAAAGCAGGCAATGATGCCATAGGGGAAACGTGGGAGAGCGTGAGAGAGAGAGATGCCATTAACACCCTCGTAGTTTTTATTCGAAATCCCCCAATGATGTCAGAGATCTTTTCAGGAATGGGGAGATCCCCCCCTTCCCCCAACGTCACCTAAAAGCAAAAATTAATTAAAAAACAGAAATACATGCACGTAACAGTCACGATTCACACACTTCAAGCACTGCCATAAGGTAAATAAACGTCATGCAAAAGCCATCTGACAAAATATTTTCATTCTCTATAGGAGCATTCCACCATCTACATCAAGCACATACAGCAGCATAGTATGCCGTTTAGGCAGATCCAGCTCGAGCTACAATGTACATATTTTTATATTTTTGTTACTTTGAAATAAGACTATATAATATGACTATTTTATGTGTGTGCATATATACATATACACTCACCTAAAGGATTATTAGGAACACCATTCTAATACTGTGTTTGACCCCCTTTCGCCTTCAGAACTGCCTTAATTCTACGTGGCATTGATTCAACAAGGTGCTGAAAGCATTCTTTAGAAATGTTGGCCCATATTGATAGGATAGCATCTTGCAGTTGATGGAGATTTGTGGGATGCACATCCAGGGCACGAAGCTCCTGTTCCACCACATCCCAAAGATGCTCTATTGGGTTGAGATCTGGTGACTGTGGGGGCCATTTTAGTACAGTGAACTCATTGTCATGTTCAAGAAACCAATTTGAAATGATTCAAGCTTTGTGACATGGTGCATTATCCTGCTGGAAGTAGCCATCAGAGGATGGGTACATGGTGGCCATAAAGGGATGGACATGGTCAGAAACAATGCTCAGGTAGGCCGTGGCATTTAAACAATGCCCAATTGGCACTAAGGGGCCTAAAGTGTGCCAAGAAAACATCCCCCACACCATTACACCACCACCACCAGCCTGCACAGTGGTAACAAGGCATGATGGATCCATGTTCTCATTCTGTTTACGCCAAATTCTGACTCTACCATCTGAATGTCTCAACAGAAATCGAGACTCATCAGACCAGGCAACATTTTTCCAGTCTTCAACGGTCCAATTTTGGTGAGCTCTTGCAAATTGTAGCCTCTTTTTCCTATTTGTAGTGGAGATGAGTGTTATCCGGTGGGGTCTTCTGCTGTTGTAGCCCATCCACCTCAAGGTTGTGCGTGTTGTGGCTTCACAAATGCTTTGCTGCATACCTCGGTTGTAACGAGTGGTTATTTCAGGCAAAGTTGCTCTTCTATCAGCTTGAATCAGTCGGCCCATTCTCCTCTGACCTCTAGCATCAACAAGGCATTTTCAGCCCACAGGACTGCCGCATACTGGATGTTTTTCCTTTTCACACCATTCTTTGTAAACCCTAGAAATGGTTGTGCATGAAAATCCCAGTAACTGAGCAGATTGTGAAATACTCAGACCGGCCCGTCTGGCACCAACAACCATGCCACGCTCAAAATTGCTTAAATCACATTTCTTTCCCATTCTGACATTCAGTTTGGAGTTCAGGAGATTGTCTTGACCAGGACCACACCCCTAAATGCATTGAAGCAACTGCCATGTGATTGGTTGATTAGATAATTGCATTAATGAGAAATTGAACAGGTGTTCCTAATAATCCTTTAGGTGAGTGTATATATAGGGAAATCAGTACTTTATTTCATCAAAGTGTCATTCAACTGATCACAAATGGGGCTTTTCCACTTCACAGTAGAACTCGACACGACTCTGCTCTATTTTTTGGGGTTTTCCACTGTGGATAGTACCTGGTACCTGGTATGTTTTTTTTGTACCACCTCGGTCGAGGTTCCAAGCAAGCCGAGCCGATACTAAATGTAACTTCAAAACCCTGTAGATCACTGATTGGTCAGAGAGAATGCAACCATGCACCAACTGCTTTATGCAGCTCAATGAGCAAGTAGC
Organism: Xyrauchen texanus; assembly: GCF_025860055.1. Taxonomy (NCBI): domain Eukaryota; kingdom Metazoa; phylum Chordata; class Actinopteri; order Cypriniformes; family Catostomidae; genus Xyrauchen; species Xyrauchen texanus. The sequence continues at coordinate 19,891,877 of NC_068296.1, forward strand.
TAACAGCTAGCGGTCGTGTTATTGTTTATTGTTTTGTGTCGCGTTTTTGTGTCGAGTCAAACCTTAACGTACAGGGGAAAAGTGCCAAAAGTATAGTCAGGACATTGCTGATGTAAAAAAATAGCACCATTACTATTTGAAAAAATCTAGACAGGCCCCATTTCCAGCAGCCATCACTTCAACACCTTATCCTTGAGTAAACTTGCTAAATTGGTAATTTGTTACTAGAAAATCACTTGCCATTATATCAAACACAGTTGAAAGCTATTTGGTTCATTAAATGAAGCTTAACATTGTCTTTGTGTTTGTTTTTGAATTGTCACATTATGCAATTGACTGACATGTCTTAAGGTCAATATTAGGTCAAAAATGGCAAAAAGAAACAGCTTTCTCTAGAAACTCATCAGTCAATCATTGTTTTGAGGAATGAAGGCTATACAAGGCTTGAAATTGCCAAAAAAAACTGAAGATTTTATACAAAGGTGTACACTACTGTCTTCAAATACAAAGGACAACTGGCTCTAACAAGAACAGAAAGAGATGTGGATGGCCCAGGTGTACAACCAAACAAGAGGGTAAGTACATCAGTCTCTAGTTTGAGAAATAGATGCCTCACATGTCCTCAGCTGACAGCTTCATTGAATTCTACCCGCTCAACACTAGTTTCATGTACCACAGTAAAGAGAAGACTCAGGGGTGCACGCCTTATGGGGAAGAATCGCAAAGTAAAAGCCACTTTTGAAACAGAAAAACAAAAAGAAACGGTTAGAGTGGGCAAAGAAACAGACATTGGACAACAGATAATTGGAAAAGAGTGTTATGGATCTTAACCCCATTGAGCTTTTGTGGGATCAACTAGACTTTAAGGTGTGTGAAAAGTGCCCGACAAGACAAACACATCTATGGCAAGTGCAACAGAAAGTGTGTGGTTAAATGTCACCTGAGTATCTGGACAAACTGACAGCTAGAATGCCAAGGATCAGCAAAGCTGTCATTGCTGCACATGGAGGATTTTTAGATGAGAACACTGAAGTAGTTTAAGAAGTTCTAAAAAATGTTTCAAATTGTAATAATTTTTCCACATTATTAATGACCTGACTATACATTGTGATCAGTTGAATACCACTTTGTTGAATAAAAGTACCAAATTCTTTCCATAAGAGCAAAATCTGTACATTATTCCAAACTTTTGACCGCCAGTGTGTGTGTATATATTTATACTGTTTATACACTGACTGAAAACTATAGCCATAATAAAGTGCCCGATGTGATCTTCTGCTGTTGTAGCCCATCCGCCTCAATGTTCGATGTGTTGTGCATTCTGAGATGCTATTCTGCTTACTACAATTGTACAGAGTGGTTATCTCAGTGACCGTAACCTTTCTGTCAGCTCGAACCAATCTGGCCATTCTCCATTGACCTCTCTCATTAAGGAGTTTCTGTCTCCAGAACTGTCACTCACTGGATGTTTTTTTTTTTTTTGGCACCATTCTGAGTAAATTCTAGAGACTGTTGTGTGTGAAAATCCCAGGAGATCAGCAGTTACAAAAATACTCATTCCAGCCCGTTTGGCACCAACAATCATGCCACATTCGAAATCACTGATATTATATTTTTCCCCCATTCTGGTGGTTGATGTGAACATCAACTGTAGCTCCTGGCCTGTATCTGCTTGATTTATCAAGCAGATAAGTGCAAACTTATCGATGAATCATGATTTCAGCAGATTTTATGCACAAATATGTGCGCCCGCACGGTTACTGAATGAGACCCACTGTCTTACTAATTTCAGTGAACATATTTCTTCTATAAATATGAGAATATGTGCAACAGAAATATGAACATTCTAAATCTAAACCTGTTCCTTTTTCTTATCACGTTGTCGGTGTTCAGCCAGTGAATTTAGCTGATTTGAATAAGGAAATTAAAGCCTGTCTCTACACCCGCAGTGTTTGACTACTTTCTAATACACTGGGCAGGGGTATGAACATGTGTCACCTAATTTTGGGTATTATTTGCACTGCATTGTGGAAGAAGTGATGGCAAATATAAGAGTGAAATGAGAGAATAGAAGATCATATTGCGTGTCGTCACCTGTGCAGGCATAACAAAACTGTCCTATTTTGTGGCCTTGCCGCTATTTCTTAACAGATTATAGTAATTCATCACTTGTATTTTTCAGCTGGTCAAAAGAAAATGTCGTGGTGCTTATTTACTGTAACACTCAAAGCTGATGTTCCAGGAAATGAGGACTGGAGTGAACTAGCACAAACATCCATTTGTGTGTTTTTTTGTTTTTTTGGGGGTGAAACACAACCCCATTGAACAATTGCAATCACAATTTTTGCATCTAAATCTAAATGGAGCAAAGACAAGGGATAATTGGTTTATGGAGTGGCAGCTTTTTCTTTCCTTCCTCTCCTAAAACACTTGGATGGCTCAACAAGGTACTGAGATTTTGTCTTAAATTACTTGAAAGAGAGATATGCACTCTTCCTGCACACTAACTTGTATCATAAACGGAAGCTCTAAAGCCCTTTGGTTGAAATCCAGTGGTGATAATTTCATTGAAAACATGTTTTGCGAGGAGAAAATAGCATTATTACCTAGTTAGGTGGATTATCTTGTCCAAAAGGCCTTTGATGTGTGCACAATCACTGAAACACAGCGTCTGATCTTTGGGGGCCAGAATGAGTGGATCAGATACAATTGGGGAGAAAAAGCCCTTAATTTCAAAGACCACAATAGAGGTCTTGCATTTCAGTGATATACGTAGCTAAATCATATCACAGGGAAGCTCAGAATCCCCTGGCAACAGAGAAAGTCTAACCAAATTTTTTTTCAAATTCTTTATTACTTTATTAATTGATTCCTTTTTGATTTATTATATTTTGGTTAGGGCTTTGCGATTAATACAATGTTATTTTCAATTACAATTTTGGCTTCCAACGATAATGAAAATAAGATAATCGAGATAAACCGATTATTGTGCCACATTCCGTTTCGCAATGAAACACCCTTGTGTTATATCTTTAAAGGATGCTTTATTAAAGTTATAAGGAAGTGGGTTATGAAAGTAAACTCAGAAACTGGCATTTTTCTGTGCAGTCAGCACCATGTCTATGAGTTGCATGAAGTGAACAGGGAAGAGATTGAAACTTCTCCCTGCTGATAGACACATTGGAGCGGGGACGCTTGTTACTCGCACACGTTTGCTGCAGCTATATTATAAACCTGATGGCTTGCAACGTAGTTAATCATAGTATATGAGTCACGTTCACTGTGTGAATCTATGGAAAAAGAAAATCTGCGATACGCAGCTCTGTTAAGAAGAGAAGTTTTTTTTTTTTGTCAGTTAAAGATGGATCGAAGTGAACATAAAGGTGAGAGAGTGTAGTTTTAGCCCAGTATACACTGGAACTAAATAACTTTGATTAGTATTTTTTGGCTTGTTTTCCAAAATAATATCTAAAACTCCTTTTAAATAATGTACATTTACTTCAGGAGCTATACTGCAGACGAAAAATATGTTATCGGAGAATGTTGAATTAAATATTTAATCATGGCTCGATATTAACACCTGCTGGGACAAGTGGACTTTTGAAGGGGCAATTTTACTTGCCTGACCGGACAAGCAGACTGATTAAAATGTTAATAACGAAAAAATAACTGTCTATATTTGTGATAGCCTAGACCTGTGTCACTTATTAGAAAGATAATATTCTTATTCTGCTGTTGAAAGTAAACCAGAGCACATCATTTTATAATTTGCTAGTGATCTTGCTGTGCCTGTTTGATTGACAGGCGGTGTATGTGTGTGTGCTGAACATGCGCATGTGCTCCGAAAATGCTCGTGCCAAAGCATTCCTGAACAGTCAAATACATGTAAAAAATCTGCCAATATGCCCTTGGTGAGTTATTCATGTAATTCATGTGTGTTGTCTAAAGTGAACGTAAACAGCAGAGAAAAAAACGGGTTTGTATTAAAATGTCGGACTTGTAAGTATAAATGTAAGCTATTAGACCTGCTGCTGTCTAGTGTAGTGTGTCATTATATTAATCAAACAACCATAACAAGAAAACGTCACGGTTACTGTTGTAATCTCTGTTCCCTAAGGGAGGGAACGAAACGTTGTGTAGAATGAAGTGACACAAGGGGTCTTCCTTGGGAGCCTCGTGTACCTCTGAACTTGAGAAATGGCCAATGAAACATTGGCAGACAGAATTTGCATGTCCTGCCCCCGGACATACGGGTATAAAGGGAAGCGGGCGTGCATCTGTCAGTCAGGTTTTTGCACTGAGGAGCCGAGAATAAGGTATGGCCATTTACAGTGGTAGGTCTAGTGTCGTGGCAGAAGGGACAAAATGTCTCGTTCCCTCCCTCAGGGAATGGAGGTTACAACAGTAACCGTGACATTCCCCTTCTGTCACTCACTCAAAATTTTGTCGAATGAATATCTTAACGCTATGAAATGCGTCGGGGTAGGTGGTCTTTCCCAATTCTATTTTTTAAAGGGGAAAAGGCCCTGCAGAGGCCTCCGACAGGGGAACTGTACCACAGAAAATACATCACAGGTAATTGCCTGAAGAGGGAATTAAGCCTGTGGAGCCCTACCCCAGTACAGAACACTTGTGGCTTGTAGTGGGTCTGGTCGCAAATTGCTCCATTGAATTTGCAGGCCAGAAGACTAGGGAGTAAAACATCCAGGAAGTGACGCTTAGTGGCTAACCTGTGAGAGAAAGAGCACTGGATCAACTTGATGAAGGGCGCTGGGTGCAAGTTCTACCGGCTCAGACCTGACAAATAACGGGACGAGACAGACTCAACCCTGAGATTGTAAAATCTTGCAAAGGTATTGGGTGTTGCCCAGCCAGCTGCTCTGCAGATGTCCGCTAGAGAGGTGCCATTGGCCAGTGCCCACGAGGATGCCACACTTCTCATCAAGTGTGCTCGAACCCGCAAGGGGACGGGCACGGCCTGGGTCTTGTAAGCCAGAGAGATGGCGTCAACGACCCAGTGAGCTAACCTCTGTTTGGAGACGTTCCCTTCCGCCGTCCACCAAAGCAAACAAAGAGCTGCTCAGAACATCTAAAGCTCTGCGTGCAGTCCGAATAGATACGCAAAGCACGTACCGGACACAGTAACGAAAGGGCTGTGTCTGCCTCCTCCCGGGGCAGCGCTTGCAGGTTCACAACCTGATCCCTGAAGGGGGTCATAGGAACCTTGGACACGTAGCCCTGTCACGGCCTCAGGATAACGTGAGTATTTGCTGGACCGAACTCCAGGCAGGTGTGGCTGACAGAGAACGCTTGTAGGTCCCCAACCCTCTTGATGGAAGCTAGCGCTATCAGGAGGGCCGTCTTCACGGAGAGGGCCTTGAGCTCAACTTAGTCAAGCGGCTCGAAGGGGGGTCTCTGAAGGTCCGAGAGGACCACTGAGATATCCCAGGAGGGGAACGGGCTTGGCCAGGGAGGGTCCAGTCTCCGGGCAACTCTAAGGAACCTGATAATCAAGTTGTGCTTACCCAAGGACTTGCTGTCCACTGCGTTGTGGTGGGCCACGATAGCGGCTAAATACATCTTCAAGGTGGAGGGGGACAGCCTCCCCTCCAGCCTCTATTGCAGGAATGAAAGCACTGACCGAACTGCACATATCTGCAGGTCTTTGGCTCGAGAAGAACACCAATTTGTGAACAAGCTCCACTTCAGGGCGTAAAGTTGCCTGGTGGAGGGAGCTATGGCTTGGTTGAGCGTGCCTGCCCGAGTGCCTGTGCTGTGACCTTCGTGGCTCTGAGAGCGAGGTCGGTGGCAGAGCACAGTTCCTGCAGCACGTCGGGGTCAGGACTACCCAGGTGCAGATCTTTGAGTGCCTTGGCTTGGCGGACTTGCAGGAGAGCCATGGCATGCAGGGCAGAGGCAGCAAGTCCGATGGCACTGCAGGCTTTCAAGGTCAGTGACGACGTCATCCTACAGAGCGGAGGGGTCGGTTCCGGGCAGTAAAAGGTGCCCTCCATGACCGCGTCAGCTCGTCATGCACTTCCGGGAAGAATGGTACCGGGGGTGCCGTGGTTGGGAGCGGCGACCTGAGCCGAGGTACCAGTCGTCAAGCCGCGAAGGCTGTGGGGAGGATGGAGGGTTCCAGTCCAAGCCTACACTCACGGCAGTCCGGGCAAGCATATCCCGTACACTATAGTACCTTAATTCAGTATGATTTGAAGAAGATAGGAGAGAAGAGGATGTTTTTTTTCCATTCCAGAGCAAGATTAAACCCTGTTGCCCCTCAAATGCCAAGCATCATGCTGTTTCTGCTCTCCAGTCCAAGCCTACACTCACGGCAGTCCGAGCAAGCATATCGGCCATTTGCGTGTCAGCCTCAGACTGGGTGGGCTGGCCCGAAGACGCCAGCCCATTCAAGTCCACTGTGTCAGACGTCTGGACGCTCTCCGTTGCAGCGGCGATTTCGTCATCCAATTCCAGGGCTCAAGGTAGAATCATCCCAAGCTCGGACTTAAGCAAGCGAGTGTGCCGGGGGGTGGGTGATTCGTGGGGATTTACCTTAAGGAAGGAGAGCCGAGACCACAACGCTGCCATGGTCATGTTCTCGCAGTGAGTACATCCACAAACGGCGCATCAGTGTGATCGCTGCCCAGGCACACGAGGCAGCGTCTGTGGCTGTCGGTCTTGGAGAGATATCGACCGAATCCAGGAACTAAACAGAGGCGGAAGGGCATCTTTACAAAGACGCCTCCTGAAAAAGACGTTCAACACCTGCCTGTGTATTGCTCTTTTATGAGTGAAAACAGAGTAATTAAGGAGGGGAAAACACTCTTTCAGACAATGAAACGCTGTTGAAGTAGCAGGGTGTGGACTGCACAGCGTGCAGAGAGAGAGAACGCTGCTGGAAACGTGCTGTAAGATCCAACAGCAGTGATTCTTGCCAACAGTGGTGAGTGGAACAGTGGTGAATTTCAGCTTGCTGTTGCAGAACCGCTCGGCCCAAAGAAAAAATCTGACTGACAGACGCACGCCCACTTCCCTTTAAAGCCTTATGTCTGCCAATTTCTCATTGGCCTTTTCTCAAGTTCAGAGGTACGCAAGGCTCCCAAGGAAAACCCCTTGTGTCACTTCATTCAACAAAATGTCGAGTGAGTGACAGAAGGGGAACAATCACTACTATTGACATTAATAATAAAAGTATTAATATATTATAATCATGCAGTGAAGCCCAGTAGTAGTTTTATGTTGAATTTAATTCTGAATGTTTACTTGAATGCTTGATAGCCTAGTGCTGTTAAAGTTTTTTAAAGTATTACAAGCTTTGAATTTTCTGAATTTGTAATTTTTGTTCTATTATGTTTAATCTATTTCAATTCATTGCAGTTTTTTATTGTTATTTTATTACTAATCTTTAATAATTACTTAAGAACTTGAAACCATTCTTCCATAATTAACATATTAGTTAGTATTATTATTTGTTGTGGTTTTGAAGCTGGTATTGAGAATTGTCAAATTTCACTACGATTGTGGACTACTGAAATTTTGGTATTGTGATAATGTATAGCCTTGCTGCAATAACATGATGAACAAGAAATCTCATTCAATAGAAGTGTGAGCGTCCCTGCTGTAAATTATGGTGATGGAGGCTTTTCTTTATTTGACTTCCATACATAATATCATATATCATAACATAAATAATTATCATATGACAATAGCCTCCTCTCCTACCCAGTGCACTTTATATTTCAACTTCAAGGAAATCCACTGTTAAAAAGACAATTAAAAAAAGTTAAATAAATGCATGATCTTACTATTGACCAAACTAATCGTGATTATGATTTTTGCCATGATCGAGCAGCCCTAGTTTGGGTTTACCCTGGGGTGATTGTACATCACTGGTTGTACTTATCACTTTTTTGAAAGATTAACTGTACAACATTTGCATTAACTTTATTGTATGTGTGAAGACTGGAGGCAATTGTAACTTGTTTGTTGTTGATCAGATCACTAATTAAAGAACATGTGCCATAAACATAAACTAACAAACAATAATTAAAACATGTACATTTCATAAAAATCTGCAGTATTAGTAATATTATGATCTGCACAGCATCAGTCTTCTGCATGCTCCTCTTAAACTCTAACCAAAGACTTCCAACAAATGACCTCCATTTAATCTGCTCCATCTAAGATTATCTGACCCCTGACCATTCTCATTATATCTGAGTCTATACACATTGTAAGCTGTGTAATGAAAGCTGTTACCCATGTCAGCTGGTGGTCTTTTGTCCTCACTGCCTCGATCAGAGCAAGGGAGTGCCCACTGCTCATCTCCAAATGGACTCCTCCTGGTAGGGTCCCCTAAATGGATAAGATCTAATAGTCTGGAAAAAACACAGTGGTGACCTTCCCTAATGGATGCCAGTGGGGAAGTACACTAATTCAGTATGATTTGAAGAAGATAGGAGAGAAGAGGATGTTTTTTTTCCGTTCCAGAGCAAGATTAAACCCTGTTGCCCCTCAAATGCCAAGCATCATGCTGTTTCTGCTCTTCAGTGCTCAAATACAGTTACAAGTGTTATTACTCCCAGCATTTAGAAGAGCCTGATCTGGAGAGATTATTAAATTAACCACAGGGCACTAGTTGTCTGTCTGTGAGGATAGTTGTCACTCTAGGGCACTCTGTGTACTCTGTGTTAGAAGATCATCCAAGCTGTTGCCTCTTTGCTGCTTTGATAGCAAATGACTTGCACAGGTAATAAATAGCCTGATTTGAACCTCTGTGGTTTTATATGTGCACTATCTTTTATAAAGCACTGTGTATGTATGTATGTATATATATATATATATATATATATATATATATATATATATATATACAGTGGGTACGGAAAGTATTCAGACCCTCTTAAATTTTTCACTCTTTGTTATATTGCAGCAATTTGCTAAAATCATATAAGTTCATTTTTTTTTCCTCATTATTGTACACACAGCACCCCATATTGACAGAAAAACACAGAATTGTTGACATTTTTGCACATTTATTAAAAAAGAAAAACTGAAATATCACATGGTCCTAGGTATTCAGACCCTTTGTTCAGTATTTAGTAGAAGCACCCTTTTGATCTAATACAGCCATGAGTCTTTTTAGGAAAGATGCAACAAGTTTTTCCACATCTGGATTTGGGTATCCTCTGCCATTCCTCCTTGCAAATCCTCTCCAGTTCTGTCTGGTTGGATGGTAAACGTTGGTGGACAGCCATTTTCAGGTGTCTCCAGAGATGCTCAATTGGGTTTAAGTCAGGGCTCTGGCTGGGCCATTCAAGAACAGTCACGGAGTTGTTGTGAAGCCACTCCTTCGTTATTTTAGCGGTGTGCTTAGGGTCATTGTCTTGTTGGAAGGTGAACCTTCGGCCCAGTCTGAGGTCCAGAGCACTCTGGAGAAGGTTTTCGTCCAGGATATCCCTGTACTTGGCCGCATTCATCTTTCCCTGGATTGCAACCAGTCGCCCTGTCCCTGCAGCTGAAAAACACCCCCACAGCATGATGCTGCCACCACCATGCTTCACTGTTGAGACTGTATTGGACAGGTGATGAGAAGTGCCTGGTTTTCTCCACACATACCGCTTAGAATTAAGGCCAAAAAGTTCTATCTTGGTCTCATCAGACCAGAGAATCTTATTTATCATCATCTTGGAGTCCTTCAGGTGTTTTTTAGCAAACTCCATGCAGGCTTTCATGTGTCTTGCACTGAGGAGAGGCTTCCGTCGGGCCACTCTGCCATAAAGCCCTGACTGGTGGATGACTGCAGTGATGGTTGACTTACTGCAACTTTCTCCCATCTCCCGACTGCATCTCTGGAGCTCAGCCACAGTGATCTTTGGGTTCTTCTTTACCTCTCTCACCAAGGCTCTTCTCCCCCGATAGCTCAGTTTGGCCAGACGGCCAGCTCTAGGAAGGGTTCTGGTCGTCCCAAACGTCTTCCATTTAAGGATTATGGTGGCCATTGTGCTCTTATGAACCTTAAGGGCAGCAGAAATTTTTTTGTAACCTTGGCCAGATCTGTGCCTTGCCACAATTCTGTCTCTGAGCTCTTCAGGCAGTTCCTTTGCCCTCATGATTCTCATTTGCTCTGACATGCACTGTGAGCTGTTAGGTCTTATATAGACAGGTGTGTGGCTTTCCTAATCAAGTCCAATCAGTATAATCAAACACAGCTGGACTCAATTGAAGGTGTAGAACCATCTCAAGGATGATCAGAAGAAATGGACAGCACCTGAGTTAAATATATGAGTGTCACAGCAAAGGGTCTGAATATTAGGACCATGTGATATTTCAGTTTTTCTTTTTTAATAAATGTGCAAAAATGTCAACAATTCTGTGTTTTTCTGTCAATATGGGGTGCTGTGTGTACAATAATGAGGAAAAAAATGAACTTAAATGATTTTAGCAAATGGCTGCAATATAACAAAGAGTGAAAAATTTAAGGGGGTCTGAATAATTTCCGTACCCACTGTATATATATATATATATATATATATATATTAGGGCTGTCAATCGATTACAATTTATAATCGAATAAATTGCATGGTGTCCTGATTAATTAATTGCGATTAATCGCATATACAAATATTTGCTGAGAAAGCCCCTCATATAACAATATTTATATGAATATATAATTATACATTGTTATCTTTAAATATTTAAAAATTATATATATATATATATATATATATATATATATATATATAATAACAAATATTCAGATAATCATACTATGATTTTCCACAAGATATCATCGTCCATCGTGATGGCTGACCAACATCACGATGTAGAGCCACCATCGTGATGCCACGCCCCCTTTTGCGAGTCTTGCTAGTGTGACTCACTAATCCTAGTCTCTTCTATAGTTAACCTAAAAACTTTGCAGGGATTGCTCTGTAAATTAAATTGAGAATATAACTAATGCATATATGCTATTTTAAATACTGTAGTATATGCCAGAGACGTGGCGTGTTAGTCTGTGAAAATACCGTGTCAGGCAGGCTACACAAATATTGATCTTGACATTGTTAGCTTCTTGTCTTTTTTTACATGTCTTACAATGTACATTTAGATTAAAATATTTTATGTTGTAGGCTACAAGAAAATAGCCTTTATTAATTAATTATTAGTAGTTGTAGTGTCTCAGAAAATCTTGCTCATTGTCACATAGCTCTTGTATACACTGAAGCGGCAGTTTAAGATAAACCCAGACCAACGAACGTCAAATAACTTTTGTCTGGTTAATACTTTTAAAGAAAAATTTCCTTGGCCATAAATCCATAATGTCAAACCAAATGAAAGAAACAAGGTGAATATGAATAACACACATTTATTAAAACATAGAAGAACAACAAATAAGAAAAAGAAAATGGAACAACACTCAGACCGAAACTCGGCATTAACATTTCACTTATAATTAGCAGCACAATTAACTTCAGCACAGGCTACAAAATAAATTATGTTACTGAAATAATGTAAAGTGGTCATATGAACTACACAAATGAACGTTTAAAAAATAATATGCAAAATCGAATAGCTCCGCAACGGATGGCGAAAAATGCGTAAAGTCTAATATCTTTCACCATAGACCATGTTTAAACTTCGATGTTTCTGGCCAGAAATACCAACATATTCACTTTATCTGGTTTTAATAAGCTGCGGATTGGAGTAACTACACTACCCGCTGTGCTGAAGACCCGCTCTGATGGAGTACTGGTAGCACATATGCACAGATATTTCTGTGCTAATCTTGCCATGAACGGAAACCTTTTGTCGTTCGTTTTCCACCAAGTCAGCGGGTCCTCTTCCCCATCAATGGCCATTTCATGCAGGTACATGGTCATTTCAATCAGTGAGCGTGGCTGTAGCTGCTCTCTTCGCAAGAACTTTTTTCTTAGGCGCAATATAGGCCAATTAAAAAGCCCGGATGAGTACTAATTTGTTGGGCTAGTAAAATAACGAAATTATAGTTTTTCAGTAGAAAAAAAATATCTATGTAAAGAGATATATTAAAATAAAAAGTGCTTAAAAGTGCACAACTCTTCTTAAGTGGAAGAAATATTTTTCCCCCTTACGTGCAACCTATTGGAAAGCGCGGATGAGTCAGTTGGGATAGTAAAATAATGAAATGATAGTTTTTAAGTGGAAAATAGTATTTATGTAAAGAGATATATTAAAATAAAAAGTCTTCTTTAAAAAAACTCTTCTTAAGTGAAAGCTAAAAAAAAATGCTTCACGTGTCGTGCAACCTACTGATAAAGCGCCGACGAGTCATTAGTTGGGTTAGTAAAATAACGAAATTATAATTTTTCATATAATTTTTGAAAATTATATGAAATTATATAAACTGTGCGTTGCTGAAATTTCTGAAATTTCACTTACTGCTCTCTGGAGTAAACAGGTGGTATTACAAGCTTGCAAATTTTTGGGTGTAGTTCACCCAAAAATGTTTATTCTCTCGTCATTTACTCACCCTCATGTCATCCCATATATGAATAACTTCCTTTCTTCTGCAGAACACAAATTAATACAAAGCAAGTGAATGGGTGCCAACAATTTGATGCTCCAAAAATCACATAAAGGCGGCATTAAAATAATCCATATGTGACATGATATGAGAAACAGTGTGAGAAACAGATCAATATTTGTAATTTTTTGCAAGACATTCTTCTCCCTGCCCAGAAGGGGCGATATGCAGATAAGAATGTGAATCACTAAAAACAAAAGAAGAATGTGAAAGTGATCTGTTTCTCATCCACACCTATCACATAGCTTCTGAAGATATTGATTTAACCACTTTAAAATGTTGGCACACATTCACTTACATTTTATGGACCAAAAAATCTGAGATATTCTTCTAAAAATCTTTATTTGTGTTCAGTAGATGAAATAAAGTCATACACATCTGTTATTGTATGAGGGTGAGTAAATTATGAGAACATTTTTATTTTTGGGTGAACTATCCCTTTAAGGGCTCTTGTCAGATCTGGATGAATTTGTCAATAAGAAGAGAGGTTTGGAAATGTTTATAGTAATTATTATGGTGAAAATGTCCTTCAGGGACATTATATATAATGCTGAAATATAAACCGAAGCAATATCATGTTTTATTAATGCCTACTTTCACAATTTTATAGCTTTTAAATTCCTGTGTGCATTCTTATTTCAGTGTAGTTACAGTTTTCAGTGTCGAAAGAATTTACAGTACCGCCGCTCTCTAAACGCAGAGTACGCAGCCTGTGTAGGGCACCAACTCCGGTCGCGTAACACTTGCTGTGTCTGAAACACTTGAGTGTCTGAATTCTGAGTTGGCCACTCGTTCCCTATTTTTTGTTCACTCATTCTTACCCACAATGAACTCTAATTTCAAGTGTACATTTGATGTACACTCGATGATGGTTAAATACCCATAATCCACCATGGGGAAGACTTACGAGCTGGGAGTTCTCTCCTTCACTCCTGCAATGTTTTTTTTTTTCATGCTGAATTTGCTGAATTTATTACATTTATTAAATTGGTGGTGGTGGTAGTGGTCTAAAGCACATAACTGGTAAACTGGTAATCAGAAAGTCGCTGGTTCGATCCCCACAGCAACCACCATTGTGTCCTTGAGCAAGGCACTTAACTCCAGGTTGTTCCAAGGGATTGTCCCTGTAATAAGGGCTCTGTAAGTCGCTTTGGATAAAAGCGTCTGCCAAATGCATAAATGTAAATGTAAATTAAATTACTTTTTGACTAATCATTAATAAAAAACATAATAACATATTTAGAGACAAAACTTACTGATTCATTTTAAAATGCACTCTTTATTTATATTTATACAGAAATTTGCCATTAAGCTAAATAATTCTTTATTTACTATATAATTCACTGAGGTTATATTATTTTAACTCAGGAGATTAGCACACAGTGGAAATGATAATTATGTGGATAATTTAAAGAGCCCATATTATGCTAATTTACAGGATCATAATTTTATTTTGGGGGTCTACAGGAATAGGTTTACTTGTCAACACATTATTTTTCTCATACTGTACATTTCTGCTAAACCTATTTTTGTCCTCTGGCTCAAACACTCAGATTTAAGTCTCTTTAAAGCCCCCTTTTCCGATAAGCCTTGTCTGCTCTGATTGGTCAGCTGGCGTAGTCTGTTGTGATTGGTCAACCGCATAGAGCGTGTGTCAGAAATGTCTCTTACCATAACTGAGTTTTAGGCTTCATTTTCAGCTGTAAACACTATTGTAACTATGGCATCAGTTTTTGCCATACCGGTGTGAGTCCGATAATGAAAGTTTGGAAGAACAATCTGATCGACCCGAGCCACCTTCGCAAGCATGGCTTGAGCAGGACGTTTCACAGTGGTAAGTTTTACTTTTGTAGCTTTCTTACAAGTACATTGTTGTGAACCTAACAAAGCTTCAGGTAAAAGACACGTAGTGCATCTTTGTCATCTTCTGCTGGAATGGGAGTAGCCGAACGTTTTTCACCCGATCTATGAACGGAGAACAGAAACTTACTCTCGGTTAGTGAGCAAGTTAGCTGTGGACTACTGTGGATTGTGGCCGTAACATTACAGCTTGTAATTATATAAGTCTCTTCGGATCGACCATTTTGTTACACAGTTTTAAACCCTTACCAAAAAAATAACATTTCATATCCACTGCTATTCCAAATACATTTAAACTTAGTTTTTCACAATTCCTGGCATTTCATTGTAGAAAACCTTTCCTGTTTTAGGTCAATTAGGATCACTTCTTTAATTTAAGAAAGTGAAATGTCATTTAGTCATTTAGATGAATTATATTAGAGATAATTATTTATTTCAGCTTTTATTTCGTTCATCACATTCTCAGTGGGTCAGAAGTTTACATACACTTTGTTAGTATTTGGTAGCATTGCCTTTAAATTGTTTAACTTGGGTCAAAAGTTTTGGGTAGCCTTCCATAAGCTTCTCACAATACATTCCGGAATTTTGGCCCATTCCTCCAGACAAAACTGGTGTAATTGAGTAAGGTTTATAGGCCACCTTGCTCGCACATTTGCTCGGATTGAGGTTAGGGCTTTGTGATGTCCATTCCAATACTTTGACTTTGTTGTCCTTAAGCCATTTTGCCACAACATTTTAACTCCAAGAGGTATGCTTGGGGTCATTGTCCATTTGGAAGACCCATTTGCGACCGAGCTTTAACTTCCTGGCTGATGTCTTGAGATTTTCCTTTCTCATGATGCGATCTATTTTGTGAAGTGCACCAGTCCCTCCTGAAGCCAAGAACCCCCACAACATGATGTTGCCACCCCCATTCTTCACGCTGGGATGTGTTCTTCGGCTTGCAAGCCTCTCCCTTTTTCCTCCAAACAAAACGATGGTCATTATGGCCAAACAGTTTAATTTTCTTTTCATTAGACCAGAGGACATTTCTCCAATTAGATCTTTGTCCCCATGTGCACCTGCAAACTGTAATCTGGCTTTGTTAGGGATGCACCTATCCCATACCTGGATCAGTATCGGCTCCAATACTGACATTTAGACTGATCGGGTATCGGTCCGACGAGCCCGATCCAAATACGATACTGTGTGTTGGTCATGTTCGTTACTGTCAAGCTCCATTATATCCAAATGACATAAAAGAACCATAAAGACGCCATTAAAATAGTTAATGTGACTCGTGCATTTTATTCAAAGCCACTTGAAGATGTGTGATAGCTGTGTGAATCACAAAAGGCTGTGTTTAATAAGTAAATATATAGTATGCGCTGCGCCATCGCGTTCACAAATTAGTGTTAGTGTATTCTAAATGAGAACGCCCCCAAAGTTGTTGACAGGGGAGGCCTAAATCTGCCACTGCTCAATAGTTCGGTTCACTTACAGGAGTTGCATTTTACCAGAATTTGAATGAAAAGCAAATTAAACTACTGGGAACTTGCCTACAAACAGACACATACAGGACTTCTAGGAGAGTTCAGAATGTCAACAAAAAAAAGCATGAAGGTTTAAAAAGTGCACAATTTAAATATATTACTGTTGAATTTAAAATTAAAATAAAAGACAATAATATATAAATACTTATTATGAGTTAATTTATCTCTCATTATTCTTTATAATAAATTAATGATACTTTACCTTATATTAAACTCATTGGTGTGATTGTTTCCCAGTACGTGCACAGTGTTTTAAATGTTGCACCCTAATTTCCCTAAACCACAAATGGTTTGTAACAAATAATATTAATAACAATGTATTATTATTATTATCATCATTAGTATTTGTTTACAATTTATTTAACAATATTTAAGTTGAATGGGTTCCAAGAAATAACTGTGTTAATGAAAAGTTGACTGTGTTAATCAACTTGAACTTGAAATTGAACAAAAATGAGATCTGAAGTCCAGAGGCAAGTTGAAAAATATTTTTTGGGAAAAAAGGCTCAAATAAAACACTGGTTTCTTTTCTACTGAAGACTTGAAGACTGGAATTACTGCTAATTTTGCTGCTACATTCATCCAGTATACAAGTTAATAATAAAGTGTTTCTTAATAAGCTATACATTTATAGTGAAATAATGTGTAGTTAGAGGTTTGTGTTTCTTTACATATTAGAGTACTCCCAATTAGTTCCACACAATAATGTAAAGATATTCTAAACTGATTATGCAAAAAACAACAACACTGGTATCGGCTTGGGATCGGTATCGGCCGATACTGAGATTTCCGATATCGGAAGAGGAAAAAGTGGTATCGGTTTATCCCTAGCTTTTTTATGGTGGTTTTGGAGCAGTGACATCTTCCTTGCTGAGCAGCCTTTCAGGTTATGTCAATTTAGGACACGTTTTACTGTGGATGTAGATACTTGTCTACCTGTTTCCTCCAGCATCTTCACAAGGTCCTTTGCTGTTGTTCTGGGATTGATTTATTTTGTTTTTCCTATGATGTCAAGTAAACAGGCACTGAGTTTGAAGGTAGACCTTAAAATACATCCACAGTACACCTCTTATTCAGTACACCTCCTATCAGAAGCTAAATGCCTAAAGGCTTGGCTTAATTTTCTGGAATTTTCCAAGCTGCTTAAAGACACAGTTATCTTAATGTATGTAAACTTTTGACCCACTGGAATTGTGATATAGCCAATTAAAGGTTAAACAATCTGTCTGTAAACAATTGTTTGAAAAATTACTTGTGTCATGCACTAAGTAGATACCCTATACGACTTGCCAAATCTATAGTTTGCTAATATTAAATCTGGAGTGGTTAAAAAAAATAATTTTAATGTCTTCAACCTAAGTGTATGTAAATTTCTGACTTCAACTGTATATAATATTTGCCATTCGATCGCCTCACGCCCGCACATCTCTCACGTGGGCACCTCACGCCCCTCGCTGTGCACGTGCAGAAATGCTGTCTGTTCGCTCTCCATTTGTCAATCACATGTTCCATTGTGCAAAAGGCATTATACTTAACGTGGCTGTTTACATGGATTTATACAGTTAATGAGCCCGAAGTAGCTGTGATAGTTTCCAGTGGAAGGGCGCAGGATAAATGCGTAAATACTGCTTATGACGTGCGGCACAAAGCACACTGATATATTGATGCACTGATTTATAAATGTACACTTAAAAATGTATGTCATAAGTGCCCATATTTACAGAATCACCCTGAAAACTACCGTTACATTTCACAGAAAAGCCAGCATTATCATTAGATCCACAACTCGCTCGGCATGCTGCCTTAAAATGGGCTTCAATTTTAATCTTGAAATATCTCCTTGTTTTAGTGTTAAATGAAGGCATTGCATGACAAGACTATTATATTTTCACTGTGCGGAGCGAATAAAGTGTTTGTGTCACTTTGTTTGTAGAGCTCGATGCTGCAGCAGTGATGGACTCGCCTTGAGTGACAGTCTGTGACATCACGTGCAGCTGTGTGAACTTCCGCTGTCGTAAAAGTCCCATTCAATAATCTCTCAATAAATTACACATTAAATAAAATTAAACCCAGTAATTTAATGACAGGACAAATTGTCATTGTAACAAAGTAAATGTTAAAATTTTCATTAAAAATGTACTTGAGTGAGAGTAAAAAGTACCCACTTTTAAACGTTCTCTAAAATATTTTTTTTCCCCAAAACGTTACTCAATTAAATGAAACGGAGTAAATGTATCGCTTTACTACCCACCACTGGTGATAATACATGTTCTCACTTTTTCTTTCTTTTTCTTTTCTTTTATTATTTACCTACCTGTCTGTATGTCTGTCTACTGCTGGAAAGCAGCTATTTTACTCGCAGGAAACAGAAGTCTCTGCAATGCAAGTTTTAATTGAGTGAGTGTTCAAAGGTAATGAATGCATACAACTCCCGCTAAGTATCTCACATAACTTCATTATCATCATCTCTCCAAACTGACTGCATACCCCAGCATACCTCTGGTAAAATATTATCAGTAAATAAGTATGATCTGTCTCTGTGCAGACAGCTGCACTTGACAGCTTTGTTGCCTGCATGTTGTCATTCTAGTGGCAAAAGTGAGGTTTATATACTTTGACTGTGAACTGGGGAATGGAGGACATTTGCACATCAATGAATTGTATCCTGCCAACTCATAGACAACTCAGAATCTCAGGAGGTGTAGACATAAGATTTTTCTCTTTGTCACATGCAAACTTTGTTTGGCTCGTTTTCATTTCATACACTATTGTGATCTAATGGCAGGAAATCAAGGTGAGCTCATTATTATAAAGACAGAGAGCAGAAAGCTTCAGAGTTATGGAGGGAGAGGACAGGAAATTAGATGAAACATTCTTTTTGTTCTCTTCCCATATCCATTTGCTCTTTCAACAACTACTTGAAAGTGAGTCACTCACATTGTGATTGAGGCTCTTGTTACGACATTTGCCAAACAGGCACTGTCTAGCTCTCACTCTCCTTTTGCAGACAACTTGAAAAGCCTTTTCCGGCATGGGTATTTTCTAACATTCTGTCATTCATGAATCATTACTAAGAATGACATGCATAGATAAAAATAAATATGCAGTATGACAGTTTATCCTAATTATTTAGTTGTCCATAAATAACATCAGAATTATAGACTCGCTCAAACATTTCTTATTGCTCAATAGAAACATAAATTAAATGGCTACAGGGGTAGTGAGCAGGGGCATGGTACTGCGGGTACAAGTGGTAACATTTTAGGGTGATAATATGCTATTTAGTAATGCTGTGGATAGCATTGCTATTAGCAGTGAAGGGGAAGAGCAGGGATAAAACACTTGTTGGTTTTTGCTCATTGATTCAGACATATCAGTTATCTGTACACGTGTCAATTATACCTATTACATAATCTATTCAGATACAATTAAACTGGAAATGCAAGTTAAATTAATAACACAGAGACTGTATTAAGGTAAGAGATAATTGTAACACATTTTAGTAAATAAAAAGTGCTATAATGTAAATATACATGATATATTTAACGTGCATATACTAGAGTTGGAACAGTTTACATATCTCATGGTTCAGTTTGCATCATGGTTTTAGGGTCACGTTTTTGGTGCGGTTCCGTATTTTTTATGTTCAGGGAAAAAATATTACTGCCAAGTCTAAAGTAAAAAATATTATATTTGGTAACAGACACTTCAGGAGATTTTCTCTCACTAAAAATCACCATGGTTTTACTACAGTAACCACTGTTTAATAATTAAATTTTTAGTAAAATCATAGTAACCACAAAATGAGCATGGTTACTGTCATAGTTACAATACTATGGTAAAAGCAAGGTTACTATATGGAAACTACAGTATTACTGTTGTAATACAATTTTAGTTTAATTGTATCAAATCCATCATTTCTGCATAGAAAACAATGGTGACAGCAGTCATTGTTACTTCAGTCATGGCTACTACAATATCACTGCAGTAAAACCATGGTTACTATATGGCTAATACAATATTACTTCATAAACCATGGTTCATTCTATCAAAACAATGATTTCAGCTAAGAAAACGTATCGGTTACATAATGTAACCTTGGTTCTCTCTAGATGAGGGAACGAGTATTGCATAAGCTAGCTTACGCTACGGGAAAGATTAATCTTTTCTGAGATATTGAAGCCAAAAAATTATCCTTAATTTTTGTATCCATTGTCAACGCAGTGCGGCAGCTGCAGACCTTGAGCGGGCTAGCTAGCGAGCTCATAGGTTGCTCTGCGGCAACTGCTGCAGCCTATAGACGAGCTTGGGCGAACTCGCATTCAATGAGAGGCGTCCGCGCTCACTGCATCAAAGCCCGCCAAAATGGGCGTGACTAGAGTGCATATAAGCGTAGTTCGTAGGCTGGAACCCTGGTTTTCATTGACTGAAGCGAAAAGTCGCTCGTGGCGTGAGCACGGCCGGCTACGCAATACTCGTTCCCTCATCTAGAGAGAACCGAGGTTACGTTAGGTAACCGATACGTTCTCTTACGAGAGGTTCTCTCGTATTGCGTAAGCTAGCTTACGCTCACGGGAACCCATTGTCAACGCCGTCGCGCCAAGCATCCACTGTATGAGCCCCAGGGAATTAAGGGGGACCCGGGGAGCCCTTATGAGTGGAGAAATAATATTTGGCCGGCAAGAATGCGGGTCATTGATTGTGTAATACATAAGCACATAGTGGGAAGGGAACGACAGAGCGGCGGAGCCGGTCTGTGTGGAATGTGTCCCATCAGTGCAGCTCACCAGGGGAGCTGTAGCGTATTAAACCGCTAGTAGTTTTGCCCGCAGAGCGGGCACTTCCATATTGTAAAATCTGACAAAGGTGGAGGGGGAAGTCCATCCCGCTGCCACACATATGTCGTGAATGGAAATCCCGCTGGACCACGCCCACGAGGATGCCATGCCTCTAGTGGAGTGAGCCCTAATGCCCAACAGGCATGGCAGGTCTTTTGACACGTATGCAGCAGCAATAGCGTCCACTATCCATCTAGATAGTGTCTGTTTCGAGGCGGCGAGACCTTTGGTGCGCCCTCCGAACGAAACGAAAAGCTGCTCAGAGTGTCTGAAAGCGGCGGAGCGCGCAGTATACAATCTCAGTGCTCTGACCGGGCAAAGGAGATTGGCGTCGCGTTCGCTATCGGGTGCTGGCAGCGCCGATAGGGAAATGACCTGTGCTCTGAAAGGAGTACCGATCACCTTGGGAACATAGCCGTGTCTAGGCTTTAAAATGACCTTGGAGTCACTTGGTCCAAACTCAAGACATGCAGCGCTGACAGACAGCGCGTGAAGGTCTCCCACACGTTTGACTGATGACAGGGCAGTCAGAAAAACGGTTTTGAGTGAAAGGTATTTCAAATCCACGGATTGAAGTGGTTCGAAAGGGGGGGCTTTCATAGTTTTGAGAACTATAGAAAGATCCCAGATAGGAACCGATGGGGGCGCGGGGGTTCATCCTTCTAGCTCCCCTGAGGAAGCAGATGACCAGCTCTTTTTTACCCCATGACTGGCCGTGCAGGGGTTCAGCGAACGCCGCAACGGCCGCCACATACACTTTGAGCATGGATGGGGATCTGCCCTTATCCAGCAGCTCTTGTAGAAATACGAGCAGCGACGACACCCCACATGTCCGCGGGTCCAGGTCTCTGTCGGTGCACCATTTTGAGAACACAGACCATTTTGACGCATAGAGTCTTCTCGTGGAAGGGGCTCTAGCGTGTATGATGGTGTTTATTACTCCTTCTGGCAGAGCGACGGGTAGCCGTTGATCACCCACGCATGCAGCGCCCAGCGCTCTGGGTGGGGATGCCAGATTGTGCCGCAAGCTTGAAAGAGGAGATCTGCTCTCACTGGGATGGGCCACGGCGCTGTCAGTGACAGCTGCGTAAGCTCCGGGAACCATATCTGATTCTCCCAACGCGGGGCTATGAGGAGCACCGAGTGACGCGTTTCCCTGATCCTCTGCATTACCTGTGGCAATAGCAAGACGGGAGGGAAGGCGTAAAAGCGGGCGTCTGGGCCAGTCCTGGGCCAGCGCGTCCTCGCTTTTTTCGAGAAAAATATTGGGCAGTGAGAGTTCTCTTCTGACGCAAAGAGGTCTATCTCTGCTGTGCCGAATATGCGCCATAACGTCTGGACTGTTTGAGCGTGCCGGGACCATTCCCCTGGGGGAATATTGTCTCTGGACAGTCTGTCTGGGCCGTCGTTCAGGTGGCCTGGCACGTGTGTCGCCCTCAGCGAGCGCAGGTGGCGCTGGGACCAACTCAGTATGCGTTTCGTCAGATGGAAGAGGTTCCTGGATCTGACACCACCCTGACGGTTTAGATAGGATACCACAGACCTGTTGTCCGAGCGGACCAGGACGTGGTGACCCTGAATGATCGGGAGGAAGTGCACGATTTATGTGAAGGAGCTTTTCCTGAACTGACCATAGGCCAAAAACCGGAGAGCCCTCGCAGACCGCGCCCCAACCCGTGTTGGACGCGTCTGTCGAGATGACTTTTCGGCGAGATACAGCTCCCATCATCACTCCCCGCTGATACCACTCGGCCACTGTCCAGGGCTGCAGAGCTGAAATACAGGTCTGAGTCACTCTGATTGGCTGGCGGCCTGTGGCCCAAGCCCGGCGAGACGTGCGGGTGTTTAGCCAATGCTGAAGCGGGCGCATGCGCAGTAAACCCAGTTGAAGTACTGCTGTGGCTGAGGCCATGTAACCTAGCGTTCTCTGGAATTTCTTCAGAGGCGTGAGGCTGTTCATCTGAAAAGATGCGGCTAGTCGCTGAACACGGCGCGCGCGCTGTGTAGATAAGCGAGCCGTCATTGCCACGGAGTCTAGTTCTATTCCAAGGAAGGAAATTGTCTGACTGGGCTGTAGTGAGCTCTTGGTCCAATTGACTGCAAGACCCAAACTGTTCAGATGGCTGAGGAGAACTGCTCTGTGAGACAGAAGCTCCATATGTGACTGTGCCATAATCAGCCAGTCGTCCAAATAGTTCAAAACTCGCAAACCCTGACTCCGCAGGGGTGCGAGCGCCACATCCATGCACTTCGTGAAAGTACGGGGTGCTAAGGACAGGCCGAACGGGAGGACGGTGTATTGATAAACCTGGCCGTCGGGCGAATCTCAAGAATGGCCTGTGACGGGATTTACCTGAATCTGAAAGTATGCATCTTTCAGATCGAGAGAAATAAACCAGTCCCCTGGCACACATGCGCGAGGAGTTTCCTGATTGTAAGCATTTTGAATGGTCTTTTGCAAGCACCTTGTTCAAAACCCTGAGATCTAATATGGGTCTGAGGCCGCCGTCTTTCTTGGGAACAAGAAAATAACAGCTGTAAAGCCCCGACTACGCTCAGAGAGGGTGGCACTTTCTCTATGGCCCTTTTGCACAGAAGGCTTGCTATTTCTGAACGAAGCATGCACGCTGCTTCCGTGTTCACAGTGGTTTCGAGCACGCTCTGAAGCGAGGAGGGCGGCGATCGAACTGTAGCAAATAGCCCTGTTGTATTGTGCTTAACACCCACTTGGATATCCCTGGAATAGCTTCCCACGCTTTGAAGCATAACGCTAGAGGGTGAATGGCCAATTCGCTCTGATTGCCGCACACAGAGCTGAACAAAATGTGTGAGCGCGTTTAGTGTGTTTATGCATGATTGCTCGCAGACAGCATGAACAGGCTGTTTTGTGAGTGACTTCCCGATTGGAATGAATGGGGAAAGAGTCACATCTGTTACTTGATGCGCAAGCATAGTCATGGACATGGGACTTACACACAGAGGAATGTTTGCTGGCCGTGTAACAGAGCGGGCAGAGAATGGGCGTGCGCATGTATTTGTGGGCGCATTTATTGACTCTAACACTCGAGCGGTTCGTAACCGCTTTATGTGAGCGTGCTCTGGTGGGGACACGAGACATGTAGTGCTTGTGTGTAGAGGTGAACACTGGATTGTGGGCACATTTTCTACACATAGGGCTGGTCGTGTGACAGAGCGGCCAGAGAATGGTGCGCACGACGCATTCGTGGGTGCCTTCATTGACTCTGACGCTCGAGCGGTTCGTAACCGCTTTATGCAAGTGTGCTCTGATAGGGGCACGGAATGTGTTATGCTTGTGTGTAGGGGTGAACACTGGGTTGTGGGCACATGTTCTACACATAAGACATGTTTGCTCTTTACAAGATTTATTTGGGTCGCCGTAAAAATGGCGTTTGAGTGCAGGCAAGCGGGCAGTGTCACCGGCTTGTTGGCTGCTAAATTCACCACTGTAGTAGCCTGAGAGAAGGGGACTGACAGGGGGCAAAGCTTTGACGGTGGTCCGGCCGCGGCGGGACTGAGCCGTCGTTTGTTCAACAAAGTTAGGAAGACTTCGGTTGCTCTGGTTTCAGCGTTACCTTAAATCGAGGCCCGCGGGGGGGAGGCGGTCTGCGGCGGCTGTCTGAGCGCGATCGAGAGCGGCCGCCCTGTCGACGCTGAGAAGTCTGAGTTTGTTGAGCTGGGCGCTGTGAAGAGGCTCGTGCAGGAGGCTGATCACGTGAGCGGCCTGCAGAGGAGCTAGCGCAACGCGGCAGGAAGAGGTTCATGGCTTGAGTGGCTTTCTGTACTTCTGAGAAGCGGTCAACAATGCCACTCACTGCGGAGCCGAAGAGACCGGTCGGAGAGAGCGGTGCGTTGAGGAACGTGGAGCGCTCTGCTTCTCCCATGTCGGCTAGTGTTAGCCACAGGTGTCTCTCGGTCACAGTCAGCGAGGCCATGCACTTCCCTAGAGCTTGAGCTGCAGCTTTGGTAGCGCGAAGGGCGAGGTCTGTCGCGCTTCGTAGATCAGTAACAGCCTCTGGGTGCCTGCCTTTCTCATCCCACTCCCAAAGAAGGTCCACTTGTAGGATCTGTAAAACGGCCATGGAGTGCAGAGCAGATGCAGCTTGGCCGGAGGCGGAATAGGCGCGGCCAACATAGGCGGAAGTCGCTCTGCAGGCCTTAGACGGGATCACAGGCTTAGATCGCCATCTCGCGGAGGGCGGGCAAAGGTGTGCTGCTACCGAGTCCTCAACCGAGGGGATGGAGGAGTAGCCTCTCTCGGTGGCGCCGTCCACCGATGCGAGAGAGGTGGAGACGTGGGAACGGGACCTGGCCGACAAAGGAGCGTTCCACGACTTTGCAAGCTCCGTGTGTAGTTCCGGCAGGAAGGGAGCGGCGATGGCTTTGAAGCGGGTGTAGAGCGGCGATGGCTTTGAAGAAAGCAGCCGTCGAGTCTGTTGGGTGCCTGCTCAGGGGGCGGTGACCACTCGAGCCCGAGGCGGTCGACGGCCTGTGTGAGGCGGTGTGTTAACTCCCCTTCGACTCCGGCGCGGGTCCTGCTTGATTCCTGGGCCAAGGAGGAGGCTTGGGAGCCTGACCAGTCCTCGCTGTCCGAAGCTATGATGGAACAGCAGCCCTTATCCTCCGCCTCGTCATCCGAGATGGCAGCAGTGCGGCCGCTCAGCGGCAACTGCGCGTCCCGGGGGGCGGGGAGGGTGAAAACGATGCTCGAGGGAGAGGCTCCGGCGAGGCAGTCACTTCAACCACAGTTTCCGGCAGCCTTTGGGAGCGGCGCTTCTTTCTGCGCGTCGGAATGTAAGGCGGCGTGGCGGCTTCTGCTTTGAGCGCTTCGAGTCGAGCCCGCAGGGTTGACATCGGTAGCTCCTCGCAGAAATCGCATCCGCCCCCAGTGAGGGCGAGCTCTGCGTGTCCCAGTCCCAGGCAGAGAGCGCAGATGATGTGGCGGTCTCCGGTGCTGAGAAGGGCGCGACATGAGGCGCAAGTGGAACGAGGCATCTTGAAAAAGACGCTCGTACTCTTTTGTGAATAGTTCGTAAGAACTAGCTTGCTGAATAAAAAGGATACGTCGTCGGATGGCGTAGCTCGCAGGATGGGTGAAGGTGGCTGAGACGGCCGGCTTCTTCTAGCGCTGTCCACGCTTGCTTGATGCCCCTCGAACGGCGACGCGGCTTTCAGGTCAGCGATGCGAAGAGCTTCGCTGAAGAGATGAAAATCAGGGTTCCAGCCTACGAACTACGCTTATATGCACTCTAGTCATGCCCATTTTGGCGGGCTTTGATGCAGTGAGCGCGCGGACGCCTCTCATTGGATCGCGAGTTCGCCCAAGCTCGTCTATAGGCTGCAGCAGTTGCCGCAGAGCAACCTATGAGCTCGCTAGCTAGCCCGCTCAAGGTCTGCAGCTGCCGCACTGCGTTGACAATGGATACAAAAATTAAGGATAATTTTTTGGCTTCAATATCTCAGAAAAGATGAATCTTTCCCGTAGCGTAAGCTAGCTTACGCAATACGAGAGAACCTCTCTTAAGAGAACCATGGTGACAACAGTCCTCATTATTACAGTCATGGTTACTACAATATTACTATAGTAAAACCAAGGTTAGATTTTGTTAGGTTCCTTAACTAAAAAAAATGATTTCTCTAATTACTAACTCAACATTTTAACTTAATATGTGCATTATTACTCTACATGCATCAACATAAAGTGCATTTCAAAATCACTGCATGCAGTATATCCTCGGGTAATGTCAGCAGACATGTCTAATCAAATATCGATGTATTACCATCGCTGTTGTAATTGACTGCATAAAGAAAAAGTTCCTAGACAGGAGACTTAAAAGACACGGGCTTCTCTTTTGAGGCTTGTTTTCTCCGCTTGCCATTTTTTCAACTAACGTGTGCAGAACTGTGATGTCATCAACTGATTTAACATACTAACAGATAATAGGACAGCTTCTCTATGTAGAAAGTTGACTCATGTGAAACACGGGTGGAGTGTATGCATCTATAGAGCCATCCAGGTGCATTAGCGGAGGTTACAACTGTGCATGTTTAATTGCCGTTTTATTTTCTTCCCCAAACTGTATGATCCAGATGCATTATTAAACTAGAGACGAACCACGGAGCAAATGCTTACCAAACCGTGGTTGGCGAGCCATACGTTTCATTTGTTTACCAAGAACCGTTACACCCCTAGCATATACTAATGTTAGTCAATTAATGACACATCATAAGATTATAAAGCACAGACTTTATTCACACCACCAGACTAAGATGTAAACATCTTAGTAGTATTTACACATCAAGTTGAGATGGAAAATACTGTATATTTTTTAATTTACCTATAACTTAATTAACAACACTCTAAGAGAGACAGTTTGTAAACGCATGATAACCTAAGTAAAACACAATAGTAGTTCAACTTCAGGTACACTTGCATAGGTGTTCCTGCCTTGGTTGCCTTCTGTGTGTTGTTCATACTCGCCAGCATATGTGACATCACTGAAACATCACTGGTCAATAATTGGGAATAAAAACACTTTTCTGTTCATAGAAAAACTTGAATATCCCTACATCTGCCTTCTTTCTTCCATCATGTTTGCAATTACCCCATAATGAAACAAAACTATTCTGGCCTTCTAGTCCAGTTTTGTACTGTCAAGTTCAGCCACCTGTGCAGAGTAGACACAACCTGTGATTGGTAATTTAGTGGCTATTCCTTAAATGTTGATTCCAAAATTAAGCCTGAAATGGACTTTCAGTAAAGAAAGAAACGTAGAGTGACAGAAACCTGCTGGAGGGCAGGCATTGTCCAAAATATACCTGCCAATGCCGAGTGAAGTAAGAAAATGTACATTCTGTAAATATTTTATTTGTTTTACCTGCCATGACACAGTATTTTGCAATATTGATTTATTCGAAATTAGAGCTGTCAGAATTAACGTGTTAAAGCATGCGTTTAATTAAAAAAGTTCAAGCCGTTAATTTTTCTTAATTGTTATTAACATGTTTACAGTTAATACAGCATAAACTATCATAAACACTTGTTGGGTGGGCGGAACCTTTGTAATCTGTCTCCTGGAGTAATTACACTGAAGTACACACCAAAAACACACACATCAGCGCTTCCCTGTCAGTGATAAAATGATGGAGAAATGACCTATTGGCGCTCTTTGATGTACAAAACAAGACCAGATGGGACATGTGATAGAAATCAAGTATGTTTTATTCTTTGTAAGGCACATTTTAATTACCACAGAAGCACATCAAGTCTTAACTATCACCAAAACACAGAATGAGATGTGTTTGTCCCAAGCACTTTCCATGTAGAGCTTGTGTTCTACGCTTTGCAAATCATGAATGCAGCTTTTCGATTGGTGTTGCAAAGCAGTTAGCCACAGTCTACCGGCAGATTAGTATTCTAGAGGTTGAGAGTTTACATTTACATTTACATTTATTCATTTGGCAGACGCTTTTATCCAAAGCGACTTACAAAAGAGGAAGAACATCAGCGAATCATCTTAGGGAGACAGTGGTACAAAAAGTGCCATATTACAAAGTTTCACTATCATCAGAATAGTATACAAAACAGATTTAAGTGCAACAAGAAATTTTTTTTTTTTTAGTGACTTTAAGAGATTTAATACCCATTTCAATGCATATGCAATCTATGGGGAGACTATTTCGTTCAATTAGTTTAAATTAGACAGCACTATTAGAAATATATTTTTGTCCTTTAGACAAAAAGTTTAAATATATCATAGTTTTATTTCCTTAAAAAAAAGAAGAAGGAAATTGAAACTATGAAAATGGTTTTAAAAATGGTTTAGAGGGCCACAAACTATTCTTGTGTCTGGAGCCAAATATTTGGTGCTACGCTCCTTATAGTGATATGCAATTATTAGTATATCAAGGTGATGAAGGTAAATAGATGGACATTTCTGGCACAGGCTCAACAGTTGTTTAAGCCTCTGGCCTCAGAGTAAATGACTATTAGCAAAATTGTGATCTCTCGTGACTCATTGTCAGCCCAACAAGCTGTATTAGAAATACAGTGGCGCATTGATCCACCATGCTGAGATATACTGCGAGTCGGGCGTTTTACCCTGTGCCTGTCCAAGAGTTTGGCAAGTGTCAGTGATCTCACAGTGTTCTCAGTGAAGAGCTAATCACTGTGATCAGTGTTCTTTTAAAGCTTACCCAGCCACAGTAATCTGTTCACACTCGTTTACACCTAATAGCTCTCAAGTTCCACCCCCCGGACTAACACACCTCCCTTCTACTCGGAAGGATGGGCTGCTCTGCTCCAAGGCTGATCAATTAAAATGACTTTAGCATTTGCAGGCCTATCAATAAGTGCTCCCCTCTGGCTCAACAGTTCTTGCCTGTGCTGCACTGAAGGGTTTTGGGCTGCATGCATGGAGTCAATTGTTTGCAATCAATAAGCTTCAATGTCATAAACAAAGCAAATTCACAGCCAGCAATCAATGCTGCAAGAGCTAAATGTTTATTTACTTACACAGTAGGGCTGCTCAATTATGGCAAAAATCATAATCACATTTATTTTTTTCAATATTGAGATGACGATTATTTAACACAATTGCTCGTTGACTTTGGAAACTTCATGCATTTTTTTAACTTAAGAAAATATAAATATATATTTTTTTAACTGTGGATTTCCTTGAACTTGAAATATAAACTGCACTGGGTAGGAGAGGAGGCTATTGTCATATGATAATTATTTTATATTACGTATGGTAGTCAAATAAAGGAAAGCCTCCATCGCCATCATTTACAGCAGGGACGCTCACACTTCTATTGAATGAGATTTAATTGTTCATCATGTTATTGCAGCAAGACCTGCATGTACATTAAAGGCTATACATTATCACAATACCAACATTTCAGTAGTCCACAATCGTAGTGAAATTTGACAATTCTCAATACCAGCTTCAAAACCACAACAAATAATAATACTAACTAATATGTTAATTATGGAAGAATGGATTCAAGTTCATAAGTAATTATTCAAGATTAGTAATAAAATAACAATAAAAAAAACAGCAATGAATAGAAATAGATTAAACATAAATATACAAATTATTTTTTTACAAATTCAGCTGCCCTGCATATGTTTATGTTTATGTTTGAGTTTTTGTTTTATTAAAATTTTATTTATATTGTCAAGCCGGTTCTCACCTCCTTTCCATTGAACTTTGTTACAAAAGCCAAAAAGAGTAAGCGCAAACATATTTTGTTCCAGTGTGTAATGGCAAAGACTACACTCTCTCACCTTTATGTTCACTTCGATCCATCTTATTCGAACGGGTTCGGGATTCAAACTAGCGAACTCCAGGGGTGGTAGCCAGTGTCTTTACTACTGAGCTACCCAGTCACCCCCACTTCTATACACACAGTGAATGTGACACATGTATTATGATTCACTACATCACGAGCCATCACGTTATAATCTAGCTGCAGCAAACGAGCGCAAGTTTCGAGTGTCCCCGTGCCAGAGTGTGCATCAGCCGGGAGAAGATTCAATCTCTTCCTCGTCACTTCAAGCAAATCATAGATGCGGCACTGACCACACAGAGAAATGCCAGTATGGGAGTTTATTTTCATAACCCGCTTCCTTATTATTTCAACTTTAAAAAAGGATGCTTTAAAGATATTACACCATGGCGTTTCATTGCGAAACGGCATGTGGCACAATAATAATTTTATCTCGATTATCTTGATTTTATAATTGTTGGAAGTCAAAAACTTAAGTGAAAATTAAATTTGATTAAATGCCCAGCTCTATTTCACAGTGCCTCCGTTCATACATCAGAGACTGTCACAGGGCTTATCTCATCAAGAATGGATGCAAATTGAAAGTTTGTTCAACACCTCTACTCATCTAGAAACTTCAAAAATAACCTGAGGATTTTGAAAATGTAAGCTCTAAATGGGAGTCTTCTGTAGGACTGTTTAGTGTATGAAGCAATGCAAAGTTCCTTTCCAACGGACTAAATGTTATACAATATATCAAACACAACTTGGGGAGCTGTGGTCACAGTGGGCTTGTAAAACTGCACCATTTCATTCAGACACACCTCTCTCAACACTAATACTTTATGTTCATTAAGATAAATGAAGTCTTAGTGACTACAAATGTGGACCACGTGAGACAAATGTTGAGTTGACACCACTTATGGATTAAAAATGACACAATGACAAGCTCTCTGTCCCAGTAGGCCATTATGATTTATGATAGAGATTTTTTATGGATTTACACTGATGCTGTCGATGGCTTAATAAGTTTTACTGCTGCTATGTGAGCTGTATTCAGTTCACACGATTGGGAAGAATGTGCTAAAAGAACAGGCTATAAATGGGCTAAGGTGCTCCCCAAAGGGAATCTCACAAGACATGTGTTACTAAATCTTTCAGCGATGCCATCTGCCTGCATGCAAGCTGTTGGAAACGGTGACCTCTGTTGGCATTAAGGTCATCCAGAGCTAATATTGACCTTGTGTTACATTCCACCATGGATGAAATAGATCAGGATTCTAAAAAGTATTATTAAGATTATAAAGAGTTTATATACCATAGCCTAAAGGGCTTGTAGTGCTTTGTCACTAATGCACATTGCTAAGGATCTAATATGCCATTTTTTAAAGTCAAATGCTTTGCTCTCACTAGCAATGTCTGAAAAATGTAAATATGTTTTTTCAATGTCACTTTTTTATACAAAGCTGTTTTCCTAATCACTATGTCTGTACTCAGATATACCGTATTTGAGTCTCTTGCTATTTGATTTACTTCAAGTTTGGTGATTTTCCACTAAGCTGTCACTGAACTTTTCAACTTTAAGCTGGCACCGTTTATTTTCTTCATGTTTGTTTCTGCAAGTTGCAGCTGGTGCTTTTCAAAAGTGGGCAAGCACAGACTGTTGTTCTTGGTGTTTGCCATGTTGCTCCCAAAAGCTGCTCAACTCAAACTACTACTCAAACAGTAACATTTCTTAAAATAATTAAGTAAGCTCAAAACTAACAATAACAATCAGGAAAAACATCTTATGAAAGCTGAAATAAATGTGTTTAATCAGATAGCAAATAACTGCATGTGTGTCACTTAGCCACCAAACACTCTGCACTCTAACGATGTATGAAATGTTAAAGCACCGCTGCCCATCACAAGAGCTCAACCAGTCATCATAGCTGGGCTTCCAGTCGGTTCAAAAATACAATGTTTGAAAGCCCTACAGTTGCAGATCCAAATCAAGCAGTGCGCATGACATTCCCATAGACTCATAGAGAATCACAACTGCAGGTGGAACCCAACATGATGTGTTTAGATCCTCTCATCCAATTAAACTTTATTCTTTATTCCATTGAAATCTAATGGCTTAGGTATTTGCCATTGACTCCCATTAGCTGATTTTCCAGTGCCATCAACTGGCCTGCCGGGGCCAATAGCCTAGGACCACGAGCCTAAAATGTATCTGCATTCTCACCACCTGGTCAATAGCCCCACAGCGTTGCCCTAAAACCCTCAACATAAAACCCCCAATACCAATCTACCACAACATAAATCATCAATCGAACAATCATGCAGAACAATTCAGGTTTTTATATCCATAAGGATCTCTTTCTCAATGGTGATGAGGCGGTGATGACAGTCTCGTCAGCAAGATCTCACGCTCTTCGCTTTCAAATTACATACTTAAATCAATCTGCTGATGAATCTGAAAATCTGACTTTAGATGCCTATTCACTAGAGTGTTGAGGGATTCTGCTGAAATTCTGAAGGCCTGATGGGGTGGAGCTCAGACTCATGCGCTGCTTCGGCTAAGGAGCGTGGCTTCGGGCATGTGATTTGTGAAACAGTCGTCACACTTTGCTTGTAAGCATAAAGGAATAGATTCTGATTGGATAAATGTTTTGTTTTTGAAATTCATTTAGATGAATTAGGAGTGGAAAGCGATTGCAAATACATAGGCAAAAAGGTCAATGAGAATGAAAGGATGAAAAAATATTTTTTTATTAGGCATGTTATGCCAGCAGAGAAGGCTTTGCTGGCCCTGAGAAATCCCCAATGATTGAAGGTAAGTTTAGACCTAGGGCTATCAGCTGGTCAACTGGGCCCAACAGCCTTGGACCTCGAGCCACAAGCCCAAAATCAATTTACATTCCTACCACCGGGTCAATTGCCCTGCAGTGTTGCCCTAAAAGCTGCTCTTAATATGCCGCACTAGTGCCCATTTTACACACCCCACCCATTTCACAAGCAAAACTGAAACTCAAGTCGGTATCAGTCTCTGGAGAGGAGACTCGCTAGCCCTCGAAATGAACACAAATTTGAACTGTGTTTGCAATTTATAAAAAAACAAATCCCGAACCTGTACTGTTTTGCTCTGGATACACAACTTAACAAGTTCCAAGATAATATACTTAATCACGTATTCGTTTTGGCAGACACCATCGATCTGACGTTGCACATTTTTATCATCCCAAATATTCAGAAGAGCCTTGATTTTGTCTACTAACCAGAATTGATGAATATCCATTCTTCGTTGATTTGTTGAGGTAATCTGGTAGGTATAAAAAAATGGAAAATTAACTAACCTGACTCAGTGAAACTCTGCCTTTGACATTGACACCGCCTAAATTATTTGTTGGCCTTCTTTGGCCCAAGGGTATTCATTGGGCCAGGGCGCTTAGCCGTTAGCCCCGAGGAAGGAAACGCGACTATTGAAGCCCAGCATTAATAGGGCTATATATGGGCCGTGCGTCCACTGACTTCTTTGGACATATTCCTGTAGAAAAACAGGGTGCATAAAAATATTAACTTCAAGTCTGGAAAACTTTCGCACTACTCTGTCACTGAGGATATTTTTCCACAACCTTTCAGCTATGTCTGTTTGTTCTCTTCATACATTTACATGTTTCTGTGAATTATGTCTGTAGTTTTTAATTTAAACATATAGCAGAGGGAAAGAAGATTAGTTACCTCAAGGTCCAGGACATGAGTGAGAGACCATACGTTTATCTACATGGACTACTACTCTAAAGTGAGGGCACTGCCTCAAGCCATTGACATGACACTATAACTCGGTGGACTCTTCCATTGATTAGAACATTCAATATTAGCTGAGCACCAGTCGTGGCTATACAAACAGATTAGCGCTTTTTGCTTTGCAGGTCTGTCTGGCTGCCAAGAAATGCATGTGTTTTTATGTATTAATTAATTAATTAATTTGGTTTACATTTTCTTGGTTGCAAGGCAGATTGTGTTAGTGAGACAGTATAGATAGTGGAGAATACAAACACTTGCCCTAAAGCAGGAGGTCATGACTTTAACATACCAAACCCTCCAACCTTACAAGTGACTGACTGGGGGAGGAAGCTCACTCGAGCCATTTCATGTGGGAATCACAGCTCGCAGCAATTTTAAAACAAAACCGTCTGTCGGAGTTTTGTGGGAAAATGTAATTGTGTGGGGTTCTTTTGGCTCCCTTACCCGGTTTCTCTTAAGAAAGCCATAGGTCCAAAGTTTGTTAGTTCAGATAACATTTTGTAGTCAGACTAAAGGCACAGCTGTGTTTTCTGTTCTCCACTTAAGGTCAGTAAATGAGCAATAGCTATAAATATCCCAATATGAAAGACAATCTGATACTCATTGCGATGTCATTTAAGCTCCAATTTTCTGTTATTTTCAAAACACAAAATAAAACAGCAATTAGTTAGGGCTATTAAATCTATTTTAATAGATTTAGTTTGCTATGAAAGAGAAAAAACTGTAAAACTCTAAACAAATATTTTTAAATTGGCTTTTACTTTGCACGTATTATTCCTGACGTTTGCAGAGTGCCATTGCTTTTTATTATGTGTCTTTGCTACTGCTTCAATTAGTTGGCACTTGCTCAAAGTGGTGCCAGACTTTATTAATGAAGGGTGCCTGAGCCATGAAGCTGATGTACCTCAAAGACGTCCTGCCTTCAGGGAGAGAGTGGAAAGCTGGGGGCTTCTCTTTAAATTCTTTAGGAGGGTTTCAGGAAGTTTAGTTTGTTGGAGGAGGGGGTCCCCTCTGTGTTTTTCCAGCCTGTCCCATGGGTGTCTTTTCCAGCAGTAATGAGGCCTCCAGGACTTGAGAGCTTTGCTTTAAAACAGGGAGTAATGAGAGAGTTCTGGCAGAGGGAACAGGGATTTGCACTCTGCAGTAAGACAAGAAGGTCACAGAGAGGAGTTTTATTTAAAGAGAAATAAAAGGGAGATGATACAAAGACTGCAGTCCTAGAAGTGATTGCTTTTCACTGCTACACACTTTACTGATGAGGATGTGACAGTAAAGGAGGCAGACTTCACCTTGATGACAGTTTGGAGATGAAATAGCTTAGTGTCTTTTTACTGCCCCTCAAACATTTTATTAATTAAGAAATGTACGAGTGGAGCACCTCTGACCTGAGTTTAATCACATGTATGTTTGACATCTCAAATATTTTTTAACTGACTTGAATCAGTGCATTGAGCAAATTTTTCAAAACAGTGTCACTTCAGTCAAGCACTGTAGAGAATTTCAATGAAATGTCACATGTTTTTGTTTGCATAGCTTGAGCCTCTCAAGGTCAGACTGAACGCTTATGTTTATAAGAACAGCACTGTGAACTTTCGAAGGATGCATGTAAATCTTTGAAAAGCAGGATTGTGATAGCAACAGCTCAGTCATCTACCACAACATAAAATACAGATGGTTAGTTAAAGTACACTTTTTGAGTAGACTGCAGACCTTGTTATTATTTTCCAAACAACAGTATGCTGCCTCCTCCTCTTCCTGCACTCTTGCCATTTTAATTGACTTTTCCAGCTCTAGCCAACATTTTGAATGCATCACAACCTTTTGTAGTTTTCAATTGCAGGCACAACACTTAACACTTACCTTCAATAGCTATTGAAGACACAAATGGGGTCCTTTACTTGGATCTGAGTGAACCCTGAAATGGACGGGTCCTTTAAATCCTGCTGGCCCTGTATTAAAATGAGAGATGCCGTGCTCACGTCATGCATCTCTAGGCATAATAACAGTCGGCTAACCCTCAACCCTGCCACATTCAGCTATAATTGCCCCCGACAGCAGGGCAAATCATCAGTACAGGGCTCTGATAAGCATTACAGCCAAATGACAGGACACAGAAGTGTATTGGCAACACTGTGACATATCGCATTACCACTGTGAATAAGATAAAGCCAGTATGGAACACTGTGACAGTCAAGTGAAGCCATTCTCTTGTCTTTCCTATTGGACTGTTATGGTCCATTTGCTGATGCTTGTATGTTTTTTCGGCCCCCATCTCCCACCTAACTGTCACAATAGTGGATAAATACACATTAATTGTAACCCAATTGTACACATACACACTTCACACATACTTGCATGGCAAGTATAAGTGACATTGTAGAAATCACGAGTGGTGCGAAAAGTGCAAATTGATCCCAGAACAACAACAAAGGACCTTGTGAAGATGCTGGAGGAAACAGGTAGACAAGTATCTATAGCCACAGTAAAACAAGTCAAATATTGACATAACCTGAAAGGCTGCTCAGCAAGGAAGAATCCAGTGCTCCAAAACCACCATAAAAAAGCCAGACTACAGTTTGCCAGTGCACATTTTGACAAAGATTTTACTTTTGGGAGAAATGTCCTCTGGTCTAGTGAAACAAAAATGTAACTGTTTGGCCATAATGCATAGTGCATCGTTATGTTTGGAGGAAAAAGGGAGAGGCGTGCAAGCTGAAGAACACCATCCCAACCGTGAAGCATGGGGGTGGCAGCATCATGTTGTGGGGTGCTTTGCTGCAGGAGGGACTGGTGCACTTTACAAAATAGATGTCATCATGAGGAAGGAAAATTATGTGGAAATATTGAAGCAAAATCACAAGACATCAGCCTGGAAGTTAAAGCTTGGTCCAAATGGACCTTCCAAGTGGACAATTACTCCAAGTATACCTCCAAAGTTGTGGCAAAATGGCTTAAGGACAACAAAGTCAAGGTATTGGAGTGGCCATCACAAAGCCCTGACCTTAATCCTATAGAACATGTGCATGCAAGGAGGCCTACAAACCTGACTCAGTTACACCAGTTCGGTCTGGAGGAATGGGCCAAAATTCCAGCAACGTAAGAAGCTTTTGGAAGGCTACCCAAAATGTTTGACTATGCCACCAAATACTAACAAAGTGTATGTAAACGTTGGATCCTCTGTGAATGTGATGAAAGAAATAAAAGCTGAAATAAATAATTTTATCTACTATTATTCTGAGATTTCACATTCTTAAAATAAAGTAGTTATCCTAACTGATCTAAGATAGGGAATGTTTTCTACAATTAAATGCCAGGAATTGTGAAAAACTGAGTTTAAGTGTGTTTGGCTAAGGTATATGTAAACTTCTGACTTCAACTGTATTCTTTTGTTTTTATTAATCTGGTGTCTTGATTGCATTTAATAGTGCAAGTGCTGTTTGCTTATCATTTTGCTTTTTAGCACAAATTTGTGCTTGACCTGTTTCCAGACTGTAGCATTAATGGATAGGCAAGTCTAAAAATTGTAAAAGTTTGAACACATCTTTGAGTATTTAGCATTTTATCCACAGATACTCAGTGGGCCATTTCCTTTAATAGTTTAAGCACTTTGGCTCAGTCTACCGCCGGTGTAACCAGAGAGCTCAGATACTGGCACAGGTCATGAACCTGATAACTTTTACATGTTTTATAGCTGTTGCATCATAAATTATATGCACAGACCACTGGGCCTTGAGGGATTGTATTCTAACAGCTCTGGTTCCTGGTAATATCATTTAATGATATTAACAAATTTGGCCCTCTAGTGTTTCCGTTTTATCTGGGAAATCTTAAACGCCTCCTTGGTGAATACTTGGTTATGATATTACTGTGGCCAGGCTGATTGTACTCTTGTTGTATCAGGTGGCTATTAAGTGTGGGCTAGCTGTGGTAATTTATAAACCACTGAGATGCTTGCTCAGGGTCCAAAATTAACACCACCAAGTGTCAAATGCAGGTAAATATTTTTTGGCTGGTGAATTTCGTGGTGTCAT
This sequence comes from Xyrauchen texanus, assembly GCF_025860055.1. Lineage (NCBI taxonomy): Eukaryota > Metazoa > Chordata > Actinopteri > Cypriniformes > Catostomidae > Xyrauchen > Xyrauchen texanus. Next base: position 19,929,783 of record NC_068296.1, read on the forward strand.
ACGCTGGTGTTTTGTGGTGCTTTTTTGTCAGTTTGTGTCAGCTTGTAAAATAATGCATTATGTTCCAGTTTTGTCATCAAGGGGGTTCTGTAGGTCTTCAGTCAGTAAATTTGCATGTCTTAACATGGAATGGTTCTCATTAGCTAGTCCCGCTGCTCATCGAAAGTCTCAGTTAGCAGTAGGGATATCGCACTCATGTACTTGTATGTGTGCAGCCGGTGTTTTGCTGAAGCCGACTGCTCTTACGAGCTCCTTGGCTCACACTCACATGCTCTGTTTGTAGCAGATTACCCCGAGCAAAGCTCTAATTCACTTCATACAGACTACATATTTATTTAATTTAATATCAGCCTTTTTGCTAGTAATAGTTACTTTGAGTCACATAGCGACCGGTTTGAGTCACTGCTGTCATGTGTAACTGACCTATTATATATAACCTATTGTAAAATGTATACTGTGCTGATTTACTATGAAGGAAAAATAAAACATGAGCATATACTGTATTAGAAGACATTGATTGGAATATCTGGCTAAATACAACATAAATGGTTACATTAACAAGCCTGTAATCTTATATTACTCTTGAATTAAAAATATGGACAATCCCTACACATTATGTAATTTTATGTTCCGAAACGCAGGCTCAACACAATTTCCCACACTCACTCTGCTCAAATCAAAATCAAAAGCTGCTTGTTTCTCTTTTGTATGGGCATAAATAGCTGGAGAAAAACATCCATCAGTCCAAACGCAACAGCCAGCATTACCTAAAGTTGTGAAAAGTGTCTATTTTTTTCTTGCATTCTCTTGACCAACGTCCAGTTCAGACACTTGGAGAACTTAAGAAACAGCTATATTTAAAGGGGTCAAGTCCTGGAAAGTGCAGATTTACAGGCTTTTTGTTAATATGTCAAATCACATTGGATTAATATTACCTGGGGATTATTTATATAAACCATTTTAGAGTAGATTAAAGATGGTGTTTTTACTGCTGTGGGAATGCACAGTCCGTACAAAGTCCAGGAAAATAACTGTCATGTCCGATTTGTGTGGGATTACAATTACTGAGGATTGAGAAGCTCTGGTAATTATTACATAACCCCATATAAAACTAATCCCGTCTGAATAGGGCTTAGTTCTTCTACTACTACTAATAATAATTATAGTAATAAATCAATAGTAATTGTATAATATTTAAGCAATATCTCACATCTGTGATGCTCTGATATGCAGCAATTTATTTGACAAAAATAAATCAAATGTTGTATTTTGGATTGTGTTGTGAGGTTCTGAATAACACCACCTCATTTGATAAAAAATAGGACAGTATTATGCTGAAAATTAATTGTTCTATTTTTCATTTGATTAAAGTTTTAACTAAATTAACTTAAGTAGACACACAATGATAACATTGAAATAAACTGTTGATATGGATTCCAGAAAAAAAATAAAACAAAACATAAACAGGCAAGTACTGAAAAGGAAGTATCGGTACTCGTTCTAAGAACAAAATGGTATGAGGACATCCCTAGTTAGCAGTAAATATGTGCTGGCTCTTTTAGTAAAAGATTTACGAATCAGTTGGAGCTGACTGAATTAATTGACTCTAAGATCTGTTACTGTGTTATGTGTACTTTAGGCTCACGAGACTCATGAGAGTTACTTATTGGTCATTCATATGACAACATATACAATGTGAATAATCTGAAAAACAATTCTAAATGGACTATCTGGCAATTAAATATTATAATAATGAATAATAAACAATGTAATTCTTTAAAAAAGCAGTTCACGTTTAAACGTGCGTACAATATTGTTTATTTGTCTCTTATGTCTGTAAAATCCACTTGTATAATGCAATAAAAAAAATTATAATAAAAGTTGACAGTAAGAAATCTAACTGGCTGGTAAACGTTTTCATCTACGTACCAGCCACCTTGGCTGGTGGGCAAAAAAGTTAATTTCAGACCCCGTGCTTGCTTACAGGCTCACAACATTTCCTGTTGTAACAGAGAGGTCAGATCGAAAGGCAGGAAACAAGGATTGTTTTTTAAGGAGGCAGACATGAAATGTGTTTATTTTTTTCTTTTCCTTCGTGGCTTCATTTCCTCAGTTAAGTCCCTCATTAACCTCCTTAAACTTCCTCTTCTACATCTGATATCAAATGTTGGCCATTATGACTTGTGCAAAAGGGCAGCCATGAGCTTGTGAGTCAAAAATGTATTTTCTTTTCTTTCTTTTTTAAACAGGTGAAGACGTGTTTAAAGAAAAGGTTCACCGCAAAATGAAAAATGTCATAATTTATTCACCCATATGACTTTCTTTCTCCCATGGAACACTTAATGATATATTTTTATTATTTACATACAAAACCTCATTGATTTTTGCGCTTCTTTTGACCAAATGGCATGATGTCATGACACAAGAACCAGTGAGGTTTGATGTTACGATAGTGAGGCCATATTTGATTTTGGCTCTGTATACATGAGTTGATCAATAATTTGATTTGAATTGAGAGTGAATGACTAAAATTTTGGCTTGAATGACTTAAAATCATACCAAGTGATCGTATGTCTTCAGAAGCCTAGGGATATGATGCTGAGTCACATGGACCAATTACGACACTGTTGTGTGCTTTTTTAAGCTTTAAAGTGATTCAGTGTTCACTGCTATTATATCGAAATCAGCAATCCCAACATTCTTTAAAATATAACCTTATGCTTTCCACAGAATAAAATCTTATGAGTTTGAATTGATATGAGGGTGAGTAAATAATGAAGGAATTTTTGTTTTTGGGATAAATATTCCTTTAAGGTTCTCACAAGCTTCACACTGTTACGAATGCAGACAGCGAAGGCAGACGAGGAGAGCGGATCTAAGTGCAAGCTTTACTTTATTGAAACACAAAAGCACAAAGGAAAACCCTCAATGGGGAAATAAACATAACACAGAAAATACAGGCAGGGAACACACACCGGGCTAACAACATTCAACGAAAGACAAGGACTGAACCAAAAACCAGGATATAAATACACAAGGACAGGATGATTACAAATGATAAACAGGTGTGAACAATGACACAAAATGGCAGTGATGATGACAGGTGGATACTGGGAAGTGTAGTTCTTTAAACAATTGACTAGTGAGACAGTGGAGCTAAACAAGGGACAAAAGTGAACCTATGGAAAACAAAAGGGACAAAAATGGAAACCAAAGGGGCAACGGTAAAACAAGACAAGGTAACCCTAACACACACTTTATGACTATGTTTGGAATGGACTCCTAGTTCTTGTTTCTTATTTTTGAATTTTTATAGTATACCGCCTGCCTATAATTCTTTAAAAATAGTGAAACAGTAGGCATATTTTCGTGATAAACATTTTATGACATGATCTCATCACATTGCATGTCAGTGGCATCCATTGATAATCTTGTAAATAAAATGGTTATTCTGGTCTATTCAATAACTTTTTTGTTCATATTTGTATTCTCTGCATAAAGAAAATAAGCATACTTTGTACACTACACTACACTACCCTACAGTATATACTGCAGGAATAATAAAAGTTAGAAAGTTATATTACAAGCTACCATAGCTGTTATTCTGAATTTTTATGGTCGATCAGAGATGTTTTTTTCAATATTGGTCTTTGCATTTAGAAAAGTTTATTTTGTTTGTTTTAGATAATGATTTATGAATATGTTTTTGAGTAACATGGAAATCATTAATTTTCCTGTTTTAAGTGGAAGTTAAATATATAAAGTGTTGTGTGAACCTACTTTGTTAGATATATTGTAGCTTAATTTTACATTTAGGATTAACTGAATTGCATAGTGTTACCTGGGGGAGTAGTGTGAGCTCTGTAAAATCAGCCCATGATGCTTCAAACACAGCTTTGCCCTCTCATCAGAACACTGTCTGTTCTGGCTAATCGAAAGCGATTTCTTTAAAGAAGGGGAAAGATGTAGTGTATCTGTAATTGCTGAACATCAAAAGCAGCTATTCATTTTGATATTCAGCAAGTTGTAAATACATAATTGCAATAGCTGGCTGCCACTTACACTGGTATAGTGTATATACTCTCATGGTCTGCAGGACATTCACTGATGAAAAGACTGATAAGTACCTGACTGCTGTCTGTGATGCTAATAGGAATGTACATGGAATAAGCGGCTGCCAGAAATGATTCACTGGGACCATCCGGACATGTCCCGCTTCTGTGGCCACAGCAGACATGACTCATTTTAATTTCAACAGGGTAAGGAATGGCAAAGCCCATTTCATCCCAAAGACAGGGAAGAGGGATTTCCCATGCCTAATGGAGTTCAATGATTGTAGCATGTCAAATAACTAATAACCATAAGCAGTGTGTGTGTGTGTGTGTGTCTGTGTGTGTGTGTGTGTGTGTGTGTGTGTGTGCGTGCGTGCGTGCGTGCCGTGCGTGTGTGTGTGTGTGTGTGTTTGTACGCAATGAGCGACAGGAGAATTGAGGGTGTTAAAAAATAGATAGAATAGGTTAAGTTATTGTAGGCAAAAGTGTTGGCCCTCCACTGGCACTCCCTTGTCACAGTGCTAAGCAACCTCCACAAGGCTTGACAGAGAAGATAATGAAGAATAGGCAAAAAACCTTCTTTAAACCGGATATTGGGCCCCGTAAGCGCTGTCACCACAGACAGCTATTTATGGGAGATGACAGTTTGCAAATATCTCAATCTGCGAGAAGACACACGGGGTGACACTGAGGAGTGCCGTGAAATTGGAGGAGTCAGCAGCCAGCATTTATTTCATCAGGCTCACCAATGAGATCCAGTCCCCTGACAAGGAAATATTGTAGCTGGATACGTCATGGCTGTCCTCTGGACACATTTATCCATTCAGTGTAAATCAGAATTAAGCCATCTTAAAAATAATATAAAGAAACTTTAATGTGAGAAAGAAAATAAGATAGATATATAGTGATGTAAAGAAGTAGAAGATATTATGATTCTAAATATATAAAGAAAAATTTATATGAATAATATGAAAAATTAAAAGTACATAATGAATGAATTTTACCAAGAAATAGTTCACCCAAAAATTAAAATTATCTCATCATCATGCCATCCCAGATGTGTATGACTTTATTTTTCTGCAGAACACAAAGATGTTTGGAAGAATGTATTGGCTCTGTTGGTCCTCACAATGCAACTGAATGGCTAAACAAAATCTAAAAAGTCCACAAAGAAGTAATCCATATGACTCCAAAGGTTAAATCTATATCTACAGAAGTGATATTATAGGTGTGGGTGAGAAACAGATCAATATTTAAGTCTTTTTTTCTATGAAACTTTCACTTTCACATTCTTTCACATTTTGAAAGTGAAAGTGGAGATTTGTGGTAAAAAAAAAATGACTTAAATTCCAATCTGTTTCTTGAATGAAATGTGAACTCTTGTAACTATTAGTGAAATTTGATTTGTGTTTAAATCAAATTTGGCTTTCTTTTCTTGACTGTCACAGCCACTTACCAACTCTAAGATATTAATTATATACACACACATATATATATATATATATATATATATATATATATATATATATATGTGTATTCTGCATCTCTAACCCCCATTGTTTACATCCTTTATAGAGGAGCATCTATGGAATAGAATAAAATAAAAAGCCTAATTACATTGAATTCAATCTACTTCTCTTTGAAAAATGTATATACAAGTCATATAGGGAAAATTAGTTGTTGCAAAGTCTAATGTGACCTTGTTCTAGAACAAACTAGGCTGAATCATTTGATAAAACTGCTGCAAATTCTAGTGAATTGTAAATGTTAGTTTTTGTAAAGTTTAACCTTCTAAACAGCAAGGTTCTATTGGTCTAAAGATTATAAAATTATAATTTTTGCATTCTTCTTCAAAATATTTTCTTTTTATGTTAACACACTAGCATTCTTGTCCCCTTCAAGAACAACTATTTCTTATTTACGAAGTTGTTCATGTAAATTGTAAAGTTTACTATAGATATCAGAACACAGATCATTTCTTGTGTGTGTGTGTGTGTGTGTCTCAGAGCAAAGATCAAAGTTTAATCGACGAGCCTGGCTTCCAGGTCCCGCAGATCAGACTGGATATGGAACCATGGGTCGGTCGGTGAGTATGCACAGCTTAACTGCACAGCTGTACAAACATTGTTAAATAAATTTGGCCAATATTTTCAAAAGGAAGCTAATAATTCAGTGAAATAATGGAGGGGAAAAGGTTTGAAGGTAAGACACAGGTCATAAATGACTTTCCCCAGATCATTTCCAGCATTCTGTTTCAGGCAGGTTAGTTAATTCCCATCCCGTTGCTTTTGCCCTCTGCTCATGCAGCTCTTTCAAACACAAACATGGAGACAGTGAAATGAGAATTAAAAACTAATTACCATAAGTGTAGGCATGTGTAGAATTTTCAGTAGATCTACCATTGCAATGCAATCTGAACTTTGACTGAGGTCTGGTACAAAGTGATACCATCATCATTACAATTGCTCATGACTGCTGAATCGTTTCATTCATGATATGTTGCATTTTATATGCTATTATTGTGCTCACGTCTCTAGTGGTATTTGGTTCACCTGGATTCCGTTGAACATGAAGAAAAACCCAGTTTAGGCCAAGACACACATGCAAGCATTTAGCGCTATGATGTCATGAAGTGCTAGCAAGTAAAGGCAATTGTCAGAAGGCCATCACCTCTGATCATAACTGAAAGTAAAACTAACTACAGCCCTTACACATGGGAGACCCTGACAGATACCTTTAATCATCTAGCACCTCATTTAAAGGGATAGTTTACCCAAAAATGTAAATTGTGTAATATTTCACTCAACATCGTGTTGTTCCAAACACAATGTTGATCAAGGAACATGTCTTGGCAAAATCACATGCTTCTACTCTGACTTTAATATCTGTTGGTTTAGTAAAATGATTGCTCTCCAATTCAGTTGTTTTAGAGAATAGTTAGCATGTGTCAATTCTTTGAATTCTTACTCATTGTGCCATTCATTCAAATACTATCTGCAAAAATAGAGAAGGGATGATGTAGAATAGAAATCTTGAAACATGCTTTATGAGATTTTGTATCCTATATTTATATTTTTAATTGCCTCAGATAAATTAGTTTTGAGGTAGGTTGCTGCATTAATGTGCATTTTGGCAGATGAGCATGTAAAAGGTGTGTCCTTGGGGAGACATGCGCTGTTCCCCATAATGAGTGGAGGTAATGAAAAACTTCACACAGACAGATGTATCCATTCAAAACAGTAATAACTACAGTTAAGATGGCAAAGAGCAAATTACACCCAACTTTCATCACAGCACATGTTTATCCAGGCACTGCAGGGACCTGTAATTTTTATCCTGCTCCCAGGAAATGAGGAAAGGGTACAAGCACTAAATTGCTCCTCACACAAGGTCAGTATAGAGACAGAAGAATGAGTTAGGGGTAGTTTACTCCGAACATGTTTTTGTGTACATCTGTGCTGTTTTCATTAATAATTTTTTTTTGTTTTTGTTTTTTTATGTAAAAATGGATTTCTGTAATGTAAGATGGCAAGGAAAGACATTCATATTAATGAGGAAAGCACTATCTGGTTTGTTAGGTTTTAGGGTAGGGTAGGGTTGGGTTACACTGCAGTTTCTCCGACCTATCAGGTAGTGCTTTCATGATGAATATTTTGACTCATCCAATCAGGTATGGCTTTCTTCATGAATATAAATTACCCTTCCACTGGCATTTTGAAAATTTGTTTGCTGGTTGCGCTGCATCTCGCTATTTTTTCAGCATTTCGAACAGGAATGCTGCATTTTACATGTCAGTTTAAAATGAACTTTGGGGCAGTTCATGCCAAATGCATTTTGACATACATCTGTAATGTTTTCTATTGTTTTTCTATGCAAACATGCATTAGACAGACCCCTTTGACCGTTGCACTACCTAGCGCAGTTTTTTTTTTTTTTTTTTTAAGTGTCTTGCACCATCAAATTTACTGTCAAATTTTTAGACATCAGATTAAAAAGAACTACAACTTGAATTACATTCATTTTCCCCCTACTTGCAAGTGTGTATCCCCTGAGAAAAGTGTGCAGTATGAGCAGGGTGCTTCATTTTATGTCAAAAGCTTGTTGAGGAAAGTCAGATTATTCATTCACTGAATACATAGCAAACATAAAACTCATATTGTGGGAGGAGCTATGTAGAGTGTAAAATTTGTGTGGCTGTCAGTGCAGTGTGTTCACTTTGAAGGGTCATTGATTTTACCCTTTGGTCCTTTTAATTATTATTATTATCTGCTCTCATAAGGACCATCTGAGCAATGATGAAATGTATAAATACGGAAGTTAATTTGAATAAGCTCCCGTCACAAGACAGTCCTTTTTGTCATATCTTTTAATAACCACCTGGAGAAAAAGAGACATAGGATTAGAAAGATACAGATATGCAGTATGTAGATGTGCAGGTAATTTCACAAATTCAGTCTTTCAGTCTTTTCAATGAAGAATTTACTCTACAGCTTTTGTTCCTTAGTCAAATGAAAGAACAGAAACCAAGATTTTAAGATGAGTCTTCCTCACTAATCCCATGTTGTACTGTTTTAAGTGGGATACATTTAAAGCTCCGATCCGGCATGATCTCACTGTCATGAATCAGTTTTGGCAGCGTATATCTTCATCTGAAAAGCAGGCATAATTACCCCTCTTTCCTGACTGCCAACCTTGTCTGGTTTGTTTAATAAACAAACCTATGAAGTAATACAGTTTTACTCTAATTAAATCGGTAACAGTCTCTATTGCTCGACTTGTCTTGGGAGTTTTATCAAACCACTGTTAACCTGCCTTAACTTCAGAACAGCATAACTTATGGTGACTGCTTTTGTGCATTTATACAAAAGGATATTAATGAAATGCATTGCAACATGTGATGTCATATGTAAATGATCAGAATCAGATTATAAGAATGTGACAGAGAAAAACACAAAAGGCATAATACATCATATTGCTTGAATAGATCATCTGTTTTAACACAGATTTGTGTGGTTAGCTGCTAATTAGCATTGCTAGCCTGCCATATTCCTGAATCCCAATTTACATTCTTCTGTTAGACACTTAAAGTACATATTCTGCTGATTATGGGAAAATACATTGTATACTTTTGAGGATGTTGTACAATGCCAGTATTGAGACATACTACATCATCATAAAATAGCTCACTGATTCAACAGACCTCTTAGTTGCATATTGTAAGTGAGTATGTATAAACATTAGAATCTAGCTAAATTCATCACCTTAAAATATATCGTTTATTAACTTTTAGGTCCATATATTTAAAAACTCTACATATCTAAGAATCTAAAGAAAAAAAGAGTACTGTCAAAACTTCCTGCTCTTTTGCAGTGCAAGGAGATTGACACCAATATTGGCCCAAAAAGATGGTGCTTCAAAAATCAAGACACCGATCGGGCACTTGTGACAATATTTTCAACATATTTTGATTAAGAAGGCACTCGTTTTATTAGGGATGGAAAGAATGCATGATTGAACTGCACCATGTTCCAAGGTCCCCCAGTGTCCAAATATTCATGTGTTTCGCCTGCCTTAATTGATTAATCAAAATGTCAAATGAATATGTATTCCCAAGTTTAAAATTATAATTTGGAATTTCCAAATTGAAGAAAAACTTCATGTAATTATAAAATGAAGTAATTTGTGCATTTTGATGTAAATTGCTTCTTTTAAGAGCATAAATATGTTTTTGTATGTACATGTAAAAATCTTTTCTTTTTTTTGCCATGGTAGTAGAGTTGCTTTTTTTAAAGCAAAATTATAAAAATAACTTGAGGATATATGTTTCCCTGTACAGAGCCAACATACAGTATGCAAGCAGACACAATGTCAGAGACAGCATATACAAGTATTTTTGACAAGTCTATCAACTGTTGGATTGCAAAGTCATTGTTGCAAAGCTGCACGGCACACTTTACTTTTATAGTATCTGACAGATGTGATGTTTGACAGTATCATTTGATAGCAATATTTTGGTTAATTGTTTGGACTTTATCCAAATAATACCCTTATGACTTCAGTTGATCACTGCAAAATTGGCTTCTCCAGTAATATGAGGTTTATTCAGAGATTTTATCTAAACTATGGTATGTCTTTACATCAGTTGTTTTCACCTTGTGCAGTATTGAGTTCTTTTGTCTTTTGCTCAAGAAATTTTTTTCGTTGTTCTTGTCGTGTTTGATCGTCTTGAAAAGTTATTGGATCGTACTTGGAATCAGACTACAAATTGTGACATTGTGGAAAACAAAACAAGATATTTATCATCATAGTTTCCAGATTGTTACATTTAGCTTCAACCTAGCCTTTTGTATTTGTTGGTCCATTTTCATCCCTTGGGTTCAGTACTGTAGGGGTTCTATCATTTAAAGGCCAGTGGGAGATTCTGGTTGTTCTAGATTGACCGAGAGTTGATTGCTAATTTTGCTTGTTGGAAATGTTGCCATGGATTAATTATAATTGTTTCTTTAGAAGAGAATATTTGGATTTTTGCTTACTCTATAAGTTACTGTAACTTTGTTTTTTAGCAATGTTAGTACTTTTCCCTTATTTTCAGTTGTCTTGCAGACACCGAAACTATTGCCACCATGGTTGAGAACCTTGTCATAATTACCCACATGTCATAATTAACAATTTTTATATTGCATTTGAATTCTGTAAAAAGTAGGTGAAGTAACTTTTCTGAAAAAGATCCATTCAAAATGAACAGTAAATGTCCAATCACATTATATTTTCTACAGAAACCATCTCATCTCATCAATCATTGAGCCCAATCTACATAGCAGGTTTACCAAATGTTCTATGTAAATGCACAACATTAACAGTGTTGTGGCAGCTTACGTCTCGTGATGACTTGAAAGTATAGACATGCAGACATCCACATGCAGAATAAGGCCAATTTACCTAACTCCTCTCCATGCACGTAAGGTAATGGTCTGGGTGGGGAAATGAGAGGCAGGCGGGGGCCATGTAGGCCGGGGTAATGTGTTAATTGAAAGTTAGGATCACTTTGTGGCCATTAAAGGGGGAAACCTGAGACATGCTAACGTGGCAGAGGCAGGCAGCACCTGCTGTCGCCAGGCTAATTGTGTTGGATTTGCCCATGTCTGTCAGGAGCTGGCGCTCATCATGCTCCAGCCTCCAGTTACAGCAGTATTATTACCCCAGTTTGACATTACAGCAGGAGCCGCTTGGGGGGATCAGGCCACCTCATGGCCCTTTCCACCACCTTTCCAGACAGATCTGCTTCCAAAAAGCCAGCGGCTGTGAAGTAAGAAGGAGACTTTTATATCAGCTCATAAACACATCTCGAGGTTTATGGTGATATCGTTCAAAGAAATCACTGAGATCAAGGCATGAAGAAAGCAGTTTAGGTGATTAACTTCTTTGAATATTCATGTAGAGACTAGGGATGTACTGATCAAATACATGGATCGGTATCGGCTCCGATGCTGAAGCTTTTCAGCGGATCAGGTATCGGTCCGACGAGCCTGATCCAAATCCAATACTGTGTTAGTCATGTTTGTTACAGTCAAGCTCAAAAAATTACATAAAAGAATCATAAAAACACAATTCAAGCAGTTCATATGACTCGTGCATTTTATTCAAAGCCACTTGAAGATGTGTGATAGCTCTGTGAATCACAAAAGTCTGTGTTTAATAAGTTAATATATAAAATGCACACACAGCTCCAGCGCGTCAGTGAATGGCACTGCTCTGTTCTAAACTGATAATGCAAAAAAACAACACTGGTATCGGATCAGAATCGGTATCAGCTGATACGGAGATTTCCGATATCGAAATCGGATCGGAAGAGAAAAAGTGGTAATGGTGCATCCCTAGTAGAGACTGCAATTTCCATCTGTAGTGTCAATTTGAAAGACCCCATGAACCCCTGTGTTCTTTCCTGTAATGATATATTTCCTATTGAAACAGGAAGTTTGGGCAAGACATACTGTATCTAAGGTCTTGTTCCTTTTTTTGAATAGCAAGAAGCCAGGAGGTCACAGCCATGAATCATAATTTGTTACTTGCTAGTCGGTTGCAGGTGTTATTAGGGGGAGGGACATTCTCATTCTAGAGAGCATTTGACTGGACAAAAATCTCTGAAGAGCAAGATGAGTCATCAATATTTTTGGTCCATTTTCCTAGAAGAGAAAACTGGAAATTTTAAATGCATTTCTGTTGAATTAATCTGTTGAAATATTTTAGCATACAGTAGGCTTGGGATACATGCTTTTTTCAGACATCGATAATCAGAATATTTTCCCAATGATTAACAATATTTATCAGAATTATTTCAGAAATAAATAGGGCTACCCTTTACACAATAGTCTTTTCAAACACAACTTTGGTAAAGTATGAGTGGCAGGGTCAATCAAAGGAGGTTGCACACCAGACATGTCTGGTGGACGACATGGCGCATTCTAAAATTCTAAATAATTATTTATATAATTATAGGCACACATCATAGGCTCACCATCTCTCGTGGCAGCTCAAAAATATGTAGTGCCACAAAGCGTAACTCACATAGTTTTCCATTAAATTCGACCCAAATCATTATCAAAATGTTATATCACCCCCTTGTGGTTTCCCAACGCTATTACAGCAGACATTCAACAGAAGCCCCACTGAGTGAATTGGAAGGCACGCAAATTAGGCTTCTTATCTTATGTCGGCTAATGTTAATATATTGTTGACTAAAAAATATATTGATAAAATAACTTGCCGATCAGTAATCAATATATCAATAATGTATGACATGCCTAGCATACAGGTGGCTTTAAAGCAAATAGAAGTGAACTAAAAAGCCACAAAACTCAGTTTTTAAGTATGTCTTAATGTTAACTGTAAACCCCCTTTAGATTCTGTAGGAGGCCAAGGCATATCAGATCTGAGACCTTTTAAATGCAGCCCCACTTGCATATGCATGTGCAGCACACAGACCAGGAGTGCCACACGGGTGACTAGTGATGAAACCATACTGTGCTTTTAAGGGCCAGCTAGGGGCAACGGCGTATAATCTGATTCCAACTCCTCCAACCCCCCTTTTATTTTTAATTGTCCCTCTGTAGCATTTAAGAGCTATTGATCCCCGGAAAAGCATTACGTTAAAGAATCACTATTACTGTTCATATTCCCTGCTTAGGGAAGGCACATCAAAGGACATTTTAATGTCACAGACTTTCTGAGGGAATTTGAAGCCCAGGATTGAACAGGCCAGCCTATGAGCGAAAAGGACACGCAATAGACAAACCCAGAAACAAATGTGAGGGCAATTTGCAGCTAATCAAATTGTGTCCGAGCATTGATTTCTTTACAAGTAAAAGTTTACCGCGCATGGATTTCAAAAGCTGACGACATTTTAAAGTCAAATGTTATGTTCCCGTGGTTAATCCTGTAAACTGCGCCGGGTGGGCAGGGAGGGGTGTGCTATTACTCATGACTCAGAAGAAGTCAGAGCTGAGCAAAAGATGACATTTCAGAATAAGTTTTTAGTTTGATGTAATCTTTCCATTACATACAATTTTCTCACTTTGCTACATTCTCCACTCCAAATTCATATGTTTTGCTTTTTGATTATGTTATCTCAATGGCTTATAATGCATGTTTTTTTGTAGACTTTTTCGAGTACACATTTCCAATTACAGGTTGCTTGTAGTAACAGCATGTATTGTTTTCTTTACCATTTCAAGTCCTCACAGTAATTTGGGCAGCTGTTACTGCCAGTGATCCATCAATTCATTAATAGCCAACAGTTTGAAGTTATCACCTGCACTCTCCATCTCTCTTCACACATGTCTGGAGGTTTTGCAGGCATTTCACAGACTCCAAATTTTTTTACATTTTCAGAGACAGTTGACAGTTATTGAGCAGTCGCCTTGCATCCCCTTCAGCTGCAAAATATAATGCTTTCAAGTGAGACCTCACCCTTCTTATGCACCCACCCCCAGATGTTTTGATAAGCAGCAACTCGTATGCTGGTCAGATCCCGGGATTAATGATGGATAATTTGCCTATGGTTGGCACGGCGCTCCGCCACTCTGCCAAGCTTTGGATGCCATATGGGCAGAAGCAGCTGTTTTCATTACTCTCCCTTGCCCAGATGTGTCAAATAGGATGCCTGCTTCAATCGGTTGTCTTGCTGGCACTTGGTGGGGGGTGGTTTGGACTTGCTTGGCAGCTAATTACTTTAATGTAGCTGCGGACGAAGGCCCCTGTGTTGTTTTTATAAGGCTTTTTACAAACAGCTGAATGCCAGCTGTCACCTCTATGCACAATAAGGGAAGACAGATAGGGTGCATGCAACCATTGACAAGTTAGACTGTAGGCACAAAATTGTATGAGAGGAGGAGCAAATTGGGCCCAGCCGAATGAGCATAGTGAAAGTTATCATTGTAGCGTCCATCCCAATGCAAGTCAGGAGCTTCAGAACAAGTTCACACTACTAAACTGCTTGCGATAGATCAGGCAGGGGCTTCTTCCACTCGTGGTTTGTGCAGTAAAATGCTGTTGAAGCTTCTTGTTGAAATTACACACAGGCTTTAGGCTACGTACAGCATGCCAAGTTTCATCATGAACTGTATGGACAGCTGCCAACAAAAAATTATGTTGTGGTTAGGCTGATTTCTAGTCTTTTGCTTTAATAGGATAATAAAGATGCTCAATTATATTAGTAAGAAAATTTCATAAATTACATTATAATAACATCACCATAAAAATTTGTTTACTTGCCAAAGCAAGGCACCTGAAAATAATTTTTGTTGTATTGTTATCAGTCATGAGAGAAACCATTTTAAGTTGTTATTATGTTTAAAGCTTATTTGTGTAATTTCTGCACTACTAGTGTCACCAAATGGAATTGAAAATGTAATGGTTGTTTTCAAAGAGAATTCCTCTTTTTTAATTTGTTTTTAATTTTTTACAAATAGACCAAACACAAGTAAATAAACAAACAAATATGCATTATGTACATAGGGCAAACATATACAGTATACATACATATAAAAATACAAATACAAATAAATACGTAAATGAAACACATTAATACCCACATGGATACGTACAAACAAATATAGATAAATGAACACCAATTTAAAGCACCTAAAGATATTTCCTAAACACCCTCACCCCCTGTTTTCCTTTTGTTCACCAAACAAATAGTCCCGCCCCTAATGCTCACTATAGAGTGCAACAGTGCCCACCCACTTTATCAGCTGTCTGGGTTCCTGAAGTATTTTTTTCCATTCATTTCTCCCATAGACTTTTCATAAAATCCTTCATAAAAGAATTGTAAGTCATGAACCAAACCAACCAGCTCCGAGGTGAATCACAACATAACAAACTTTGTTTTGTGGCAAATAAGTATTTTAAAATCAGACAAAAAGACAAAGGTATGGGACTGTTTACTTGACGTTTTTCATGAGGGCATGAACTACAATCCCTTGAAGCAATGCAAATGATGTAAGTGAATTAAAAATGATGGGAATATATAAAACAATTGAATTAAGTATAAGGATAGAAACAAATAGATAAATAGTTTAAGGGTGAAGATACACCGACTAAATTACGTCATTCACAGTGCGTCAAGGGATTGGACGGTCACAGTTCTCTGATTGGTGGATCTTTCTCTGCTGTATCATGGGTTATGTTGTTTACTATGAAATCGGCTATCAAACTCAGTTTTTAAATAGTGAAGTTTTTCCATCGATGAACAACCTCTTACCTCACGGTAGGTCTGCCTTTAAAAGTTTATAAATTACTGTTGAAACTCAATTAATCTATGGGATAAATTAATGGAATTTTTTACTTCCGGAACCAGACTGTTGTGCTCTATTGGTTGAGAAATGAAATGTTTTGATAGCACCACAAGCCACAATGTTTAAACTTTTTAGGGGAATCAGCCTACGAATAGATTACTTATAATTGCCTCTACATATTAAGCTAGGATAGGAAAAAATATTTTAATATAAAATAAACAACACACTTCAGCTTTCAGCAGTACATAATGAAATAAATAAATTAGAAGAACTGTGAAACATTCAAGTGTAATTTCAAATAAATAATAAAAAAACAGATATCATCTGCAATATTCCCTTGTGCTGTTTGACTACTCATTCCATATTCACACCTACAACTGTTGAAGAAATACAAATAATAGCTGTGTACATTTAGTCAATACCATCATTACAACAGCACAGGTTATCAATAAGTCTTCATTATGACACTCTGCTCTGTCTACATTATCCCTTATATGGTGCCCATCAGCACCACTATAAATCAGCGCTACTTGAGGGATTTCTGCTGTGGCCTCATATTTTTGACATCCATCAATAAGGACTCACTTTTCCACTTTTGTAGGTTTAGTACCTTAAGTGTTGCCCTGACAGATAGAGTTGACGTTCCAGTATCCAACATCTGGCCACCTACAATACAATTCGAGTTGATACAAATTATGTTCATCTGGGGTTGTTACAACTTTCTACCTGGCTGACTCATGGTGCAACACAAATTTGTTATTTTCAGACGTCAGTGTCAGTTGCCATCTCACAAAGATTTCCAGTTACAAAAGTTTTGTGTTTTGATTCTACAGTGATCAGTTCAGTAAAAAATAGCACTTAAATGCTCTCTAAAATAAAAAAATAAAAATAAAACAATAATTTTGTTTTTTACCTTCACACATACCAAAGTTATATTTTTGTGGTAATTCCTTTGAGAGTTGCAATTGGGAATACAACAATGTAATTTACCTCCCGGTTGTGTCTAAGAATGTCTCTTATACAGGAACTATCTTTCCCTATCGTTACATCACGATCATTTCTAAAGCTTTTATCACGGAATACAGTATTATCACAGTATTGAATTTGAATTGAATGAACAAGTTTAATAACATCTTTCTCTGTTGTCTTAGTTGTCACTTAGCTAGTTGTCTCTTAGAGTGTTGTCTCTCAGTTTTCAAAAACAGTTTGAAAAAATGAGCAGAACTGTCACAATTTACCTTTATCTCACTAAATTGCACGTGATGATTGTCCTGCAGATGAGCGAACACATTGGAGGTGTTCCCGTGTTTCACTGCCACTTTTCAGCCACATGTTTTACACAAATAACATCAATCCCTCTGCACTGTTTTAGAAAGCGAATAAAGAGTCTGCAATGTTCATCTTCCAGCCATGCTTCTCGTCCACGTTGTTTTTTTGTGTTTTTTTTTTTTACATCATAGTGCCCATGTGTCGTTTATGTCACATACAAGCAGTGTTGTGATTCTTTATTCATTGATGGAAAAAACAAAATATACTGAAAATTTTTTAATTGCCCACGATAACAATATTGTGCATTTTAATTACTGTGATATTTTGTATTACCGAATACTGTCACATGCCTAATCATGAATGTTCTGTAAGTCACTTTGGATAAAAACATCTGCCAAATGCATAAATAAAAATGTTAGGTATTTGTTTTGTTATCCTTTCTCTGTTTTTTGAGCCAGCCATGAAAGCTATGGTGTCTGATTCTGATCCCTCTCTCTAGTCAAACTCGTTTTCAAGATTTTGTCAAAGTTTCGCATAGGAACCCATTATTATGCTGTACATATGTAAGAGGGCATCAGATTTTACAGCATAATCAATTCAGGACTTGACACACTTTCATTCAGCAGCCCACTTCTTATGACTCTGCTTGGCTACTAACTGGCATCTCTGAGGGTGCTTCATACTTTGAAAGTTTTCTGAAATTATTTACACTGAAAGTCATTCAAAGTTTGCTGAGGGGGCAGTCTCAAGAGAAGAGGAAAACATCATGAGAAGTGAGTCAGTCGGTTTGGTGTCTGTAATTTAAATAGCTGGAAGTCTGTTTACAAGACTATGGGTTCCATATTCTACTATGGTAAAACTATGGTCTCTGAAGCATTGGATTATACATTCATTAATCTTAAGCATTCAATGAGGTTTGGCAGATATAGTTTATATTTTTAGAAGACAAACACCCATATTTAATATTACAAAATCAAGGAGTCCATTCAATATTGAACTTTAAATTGGATCCAACAGATATTATGATAATATACAGTTAATAATGTAAGAATTTCATAATGTGAAGAGAATGCATTTATGTATGACTCATCACAGTTAGGCTTATATTCAATAAACGGACACATAAACTGGCCCTGGGGCACTCCAGGATTTTAAATAAAAATTATGATAGAAAAGCCACTGAATGTGGCATGGTTTCAGGTTTTTTATTTCAAAAGATGAAGGAGCCTCAACATTTCTTTAATATGTTCAAAATGAAATTATAATTCAACATCGGGGGTGGTAGGAAAAAGGGGGAACATATTGCACCCATTCAAATCTAACTCTGTTCCCCAAACTGGAAGATTGGATTTTCTTTATTAAATTATCTCTCTTGTTCACACACTCAAGGGGGCCATTGGCTGTAGGCACTGAAAGAAGAAGATGAGGGGAGGGAGAAAAGAATCGTGTCTGGGTTGTTGGATGCAGGGCTGGCATAATGCTGTTTTGGGGAGGAGAATGAAGTTTTTTGTTCTGCTGATGCCCTTCTTCAAGAAAGGGTACATTTGGACTGCTTTTTTTAAAGTGTCCATCTCTGCTCCTGCTCTTGTGTGAGACTTTGTTGTGTGCCAGCATCAGGCCCTGAGCCTCTCACCACTCTGGGCCTTTGATGTAACCCCGCTGGGCCACCACCCCCTCGCATCCCATTGGTGGATGGTTGGCGGGGAGGCAGGGGCAGTGTGGGAGTGAAGAAGGGATGAAAGTGAGCAGGGCAGTTAGAGGGCACCTGCACACAGAGCCTAGCCTGTGCCTCCACATCCAGCCTCAACTGTGTACCCTGACCGCACTGTAAACCTCTGTCAGCCACCGTCACACGGTCACCGTGACCTCTTTCTTTTCCCCCGTTTTTCTCCCTCTCTGTCTGTTTCATTCACTCGCTGACACTGTCTGTGTGTGTGTGTGGATTGGCTCTGTCTCCCTTTGGCACTTGAATTTGAGGGTTTTCAGTCTGTATTATTCAGAGGATTTAAACATTTGTTGTATTTAAGAATATTAGCTATTGGTTTCTTAAAGCAATTTAAAAGGGATAGTGCATCCATAACTGAAAATTCTCTAACCCTCATGTTGTTTCAAACCCATTTCACTTTCTTTCTTTGTGGAAGACAAATTAAACATGTTCAGTCTCAGTCACCATTTACTTTCATTGTATGGAAAAAAGATGCAATGGGGTGAATGGTGACTTAGACTCTCATTCTGCCAACATCTCTTTTTACATTCCATGGAAGAAAGACAACATAGTAAATGAAGACAGAATTGTGATTTATTGGATGATCTATCCCTTTAAAACAATCAAACATTTCCCTCTAGGTACAGTGCCAAATGTTATAATTTTTAGCCATACTGAATAACCACTTATTAGGGATGGGCACGAGTACCCGAGTACTCGGGAGTGACAGCATTTATCGATCATAAAAACGATGATCGAAAATTTAAATGCTTGACCTGACTTTTCACTGATTTCGAAATTCAGTGACAATTATATGACAGTTTATACCAGAGGTTTTCAATTGGTGAGGCGCGCCTCCCCTGGGGGGCACCAGAGAACCCCAGGGGATGCGCAGCGTGGGGGAAAAAACCCATAAATGTTCACATCTCTCCTGCTAGCTTGCATGTTATTCATATGCATGTTGCAGAATGGATCGCTTTGTAGTGTCTACAATACACTTGTAGCTGAAAAAAGCTGAAAGAATTGCAAACACAAAATAGAGTAATCCAGACTTTTATCTCTGTTAATACTAAGGCGACTGAAGCATCATATCACATTGCTTTACGTATAGGACTAAGTTTCCCCACCTCTTTCGAAAGGCTATGAAAGTCCTCACCCCCTTCACCTCCACTTACTTATGTGAGTGCGGGTTTTCCGCTTTGACCTAGCTTAAAAGCAAATACCGATCAAGGCTGTGCAAACACCGCATCGATCACCTGTGCACATCAAAAATTCGGACTCGTTGTTCCCACTGATGTTGAGGTGATGAAAATGATGAGGCAAAATCGGCAATCAGATTTTTTTCTTTTTGTTTTTTTTTTTTGCTTAACGTAGGCCTATACTGAAGTGATTTTTACGCATTTGATACTGTGACAAAACTGTGCTGTCCATAGCTGATGTTGTTTGATGTCTGATGTTGATGTTTTCAAAGTTGAATTGGCTTAAGTAGCCTAAAATCTCCAAAATAGCTCTTATTTAATTGAGATAACATTAGTAGCCTGTGGCTGTTAATGAAAATGTTTCCAGTTTAGTTATTTGACCGTCAATGGTTATCTGTTCATTGATCAGAAACTAGAGCTGTCCATCATGCTGATTTCATTCTATGTCTGATTTTGTTGGCTCTTTGGTTATAGGGCTGTTAAGAATACTTCGTTTCATTTTTTTTACTGTGGAGGATTCTGTTCAGAAGGCACATTTTTACAGTTTCCCAATTGTTTGAATGTGGAAAAATGTGTTTGCAAAGTATATGTTCACAATATATTTTAAAAAGAAAGACAAACATGTTTGAAACATTATTTTATTTCAAAATTAAACTGAATTTATGTATGTGAAAATGTTTATCTTTATTAAAAAAATGATGTATATTGATGAAACTAATTTTGAGTTGAACATAGCCTAAAGCAATGCTAATAATAGTATTACTACTACTACTAATAGCAGTAGCCTAGTATTACCAATAATAATAGCCTAAACGGCTGTCTTCAAGTTCTCTAGGGGGAGGCTCACTTTCACTCAATTTGAAAACCCCTGGTTTATACAATAGGTATCAAAGAAGGTCCTTATTTAAAATTTTGAGATTGATTACGTTGTCATTTTCAGCACCACCTTGATTTCCAATAGAGACGTCTCATAGCTAACAAACAATGCTGCAATGCTACAGATTTACAATAATCAAAAGATAGTTTAATCCACTGTGTTTTGAACATATGTCTCTGCACACGTTTGCTAAACAGGATTTATTGTCATACAATGTAGAAAATTTGACACATTAATGTATATTTTTAATTTATATTTTTTTATTTATATTTATTTATATTTTTTAGGTTTATCATTGACTGTAAATCACACTCAGTGCCAGGTTTGTGTGTCATACCTGCATCTCAGCAAAATCAGAGCTGAAGATTTCCGCACAAGTTGTAAGTCAAATATAAAATGGTGTTCCATTGCAGTTTTTCCATTGTTGAGTTTAAAATTCCAAGTTAAATGGGAGGAAGCATGAATCATCAAAGCAACAAACTCCAAGAGAGAACAGCGTGACTTTCTGTCCGGGGCAGAGACTGCGCTCTACACTCTGGAGAAGTGTGCAAACACACAAGGTGAAATCTTTCTTTCAAACATCTTGATGGAGCACAGCTTAATGTAACAGAACACAGTGTCATCACAACTATTTTCAACTTAACACTGCATTTTAAAACACAATGATTTTGGCGTCAAAGAAACCACAGTTTGCAGATATACTATTCAGAAACAGTGGTGCACACTTACTAACAGAACAGAGATGCTTATTACAGTCACCTGAAGGAAGAACAGAGATGCATTCTGAGCATTGTTTCATTGAATTGGCTGCGAGTCTTCACATTATGACAAAATATTATGCATTATATTTTGATTATGCCCTCTTTTGTACTTATTGTAGCAGACTTCATTTACCCATTTAAGACTTGGCACTTCATCGCAATACCAATGGAAATGCACATTTAAAATTCTTTTGCATAATGATTCAGTATAATGTGAAGCAGCAGAACACTGGCCAACATCTGTTTAGTTCCAACTGTAGGGGCTGATTTGCTCTTGAGCTCCGTGGGAATTTGATTAACCATAAAACAGTGCATTATGTCATCCCTATTAGGGCCATTTAGTGTTGCCAGAAGGTCAGCACAAAAAGGACCCCATCTTCACTTTTATTGAGACGTCTCAGCAATAAAAGCTCTGTTTCAGAACAGCTGTATTACAGTATGCTATGACTATCACAATGGACCTCTATGCCTCCCTTTCATCTTTCCCCTTGCACTGTTTTCAGAGGAGTCTGTTATGTGACCGTGCTCGACAAAAGAGGAATGTTGGTAGAGGCTAAAATTGTGTACTTTGCGTAAGAGAGATTTCATTTGTGTTATATCTCCGATAGTTTGATAGTCATTTTGACATGAATCATGATACAGCGTGTATTTGTGAACATATTGATGGTGTTTGGCTCACAGTTAGTAGTTGCTAGATTTTCATCCACCTCTGGACATTTCTCATCTTTTAAATTGTAAGCATCAATCTGACAAATTGAGACAAATTGTGGGGCTAATAGAAAAATTTACAGCAGGTATGCTGCCCAATCAGATTATTGCTCTTGAAACATTTGTACGCCATAAGGCATTGATGGAAAATCCAGAGTTATACCTCAATGAGTTGCAACAATACAACCTCAGATACCTTGAGTTAATAATGATGAGCTTGGCTCTAATAACTATAATTTAAGCTCAGTCAGGGTCATGCATTGGCTCTCACAGAGCACCCATATGCAAGCGAAGCCTGACTCTCATAATTAAGACCTCTCCTCTGGTCAGGCCTCCTTTAAGGACACATAGCTTAAGCTGACCCTGCGCAAATGCAGTTGTTGCAAAGGTGACCCACTTGTAAATGAGGGTCACGCATCAGGTGGTGTGAGGTCACAGAGGTTGTGGCGGTTGGCTCTCTTTGTGCTCGGGGGCTCGCCCTCTTCTTCCACCCCCTCAGCAGAAATCTGTGTTCGATTGGGTTAGTGCCGATAGCGTATGGAGCTGGAGGGCACGGTGAGGGTCAACTCCGTAAGCACTAAGATGTGAAAGGTGACAGGCAGCAAAAGCAGAGCCAATAGAGACCACTGAGCATCTGTCACATCAGACAAGATTGTTTGCTCAGCATTCATAGAGTAGATCATGTCTTTAAGATGCTTGGATGTAGGTTACAGGGATTGGATCACACTGTGACCTCAATACATAAAAACAATGTAGCTTTTATTGCGCGTTATGTTCTTAAAATGAATAGATACATAAATTTCACTCTGACAGAATAAAAACTGGACCTTTTCAAAGACCCCATGAAATTGATTGATGTGAAGTATTAGTTTTTTTTTGGGGGGCTTCCTGCGTTGACTTATTTCCATTTGAAACACGAATTTTGTGCAAAACATATTGGAGAGATCTTACCTTTTATTCTTAAATAGCCAGTGGGCTTTAGTTACATCACAGTCATGAACCATGATTTGCTGCTTGCTAGTCGGTTGAAAGTGGTATTTGGGGGAAGAACATTCTCATTCTAGAGAGTATTTGATTGCACAAAGAATCTTTATAGTGCATCAGTGATGATGTCATCAGAATATTTGGTCCATTATCTGGTTACACGATCAATTGTGTCAACTTTCAAGAGTACACTAGCATAGAGATGGCTTCAAAGCTAATAGAAATCGTTAATTTATTTTGTCTTCAACACAAATAGATACATAAATAAATATCAGAATTATATTTGTAACTTTTTATGCTACGGTGGTAAGAGAAAGTATGGAAATAGCTGGTTTTCTGTGTTAATTGGTCATTAAGATGATCTCATCTTCATCAATGTCACAAGTATAGACAAGCACAATGTGCAAAAGCAAACTGAACAAAGACAATTATGATATTTCATGTCTTTATTGAACACGTCCCATTAAACATTCACAGTGCTGTGGAAAACGTAAGTGAACCCATGGGTTTAATAACTGGTCGATCCTCCTTTGGCAGCAATAAGCATTTCCAGTTGCTGTGGATTAGAACTGCACAATGTTCAGAAGGAATTTCTGATTATTCTTCATTACAGAACTGCTGTAGGTCGTTCCACAGCATCTCTATTGGGTTGAGGTCTGGGTTCTGACTGGGCTACTCCAAAAGGTCCAGGCCCCGAAGCAGCAAAGCAGCCCCAAATCCAATGGTCCTCCACCATACTTTACCACTGCAATGATGTTTTCATGTTGGTTTACGGTGCCCTTTTTATGCCATACATTTGTTTGAGTGGTATGCAACCTCAATGTATGCCATACATTTGTTGAGTGGTATGCAACCTCAATGTTGGCGCCCCTCCCACCCCACTCCACCAAATACACACACACACTGTACAGATAAAAAGCCAAAAAACCATAGGCAAATAGGAGCCCTTTTAACTTTATATTAAATAGTCATGTGAAGGTGACAAACTGAACCATTAATAACTCAACACTATTCAAATTGGTTTAAAATATAACCAATATTACAATTTGGAACACAATACAAATTTAAATTAATAGAAAGTTTTTAAAAAATATCAAGAATTCAATAAAAAAAAGTTACAACTCTATGTATTGCCTATGTATTCTATATTAAAAATTAAATTTATAATTTTTATATGAACAGTAATGTGCATAGCAATGAAACCGTTTAGTTCTAAAAGCAAATTATCAGTTTCATTTTATCTGCATCGTTATTTTCCATCCAAAGAGAAAAAGAATGAAAAAAAGAAGAGGCCTAATTCTTCATCATAGTTAATTCTGAAGCAAGCCTCTCCATCACACATTTCTTTTCCCAATTGTTTGGATTTAGTCAATAATTGATCCAGGTGTTGTTTAATAATTCCTGAGGTAATTTACTCACACCACATCCAATGGTTTCTTGCATCTTGTCTGACAACAAGACAACAACAGGCGTAGGCAGGAAAGCGCAGCAACACTAGTTATGGTTAGTTAGAGGAGCCCAAGTAGGTTGAACATGGCGGTGGGTCAGTTAACAATTTTTTAAATAAGATTTTCTCTCTAACTGTAAAGCAGTGAATGCTTATTCCCAAACATATGCCGAATTTTTACATATCCGTGACAGAAAATATATTCAGAAATTACCTTAAATGTTTGTTAACTGGCCATCAGTACCTCTCTGCAATGTTAAATGTCAGTTAACTTCAAGATTCTTCAAGATTTTCAGTGATAAAGTGATAAGCCTACCAATCTTTCTTTATCCACTTGGGCGTTGTTTTATTCATTTTAATGCACTGTTTTACATTTTCATCTTGCTTTTTACGCTCTGCGCCCCAGGCCAGAACGCATTGCCCCTCTGACCATATTTGTCTTGTGACAGTCAAGGGCAGCATCGGTAGACAGAGGGTGAGCGTTAGCTATGAAGGTACCTCTTGATATGATAAATAAAAACATTTAAATGCATATTTGAACCCATATACAATGCTAAGAAAAAAAAGTTAAATAAAATACTGTCCATTCTTTCATTATTGTTTAAAATTTTGCTTTTGGTTATTTGTAAGGCTTTATAGCAGATTTAAACCTTTTTTTAAAGTTTAGATTTTCTTCCAATTTTTTGCCTTATCAGCTGAGTGCAGACATCATAAAAAGTGAAGGAGACCAAAGTGTGAAAGTACTATGGCAGGGTCCCTCAGCCTCTAATAGCAAAGCATTAGAGCAAACAGCACTTAGGCCAAATCCCAAAGGCCGTGCCTAGTGCGGCCCAGCCCACATTAGCTCTCGCACAACTCCCTGAAATGGACTCGGCTGAGCGGAATGAAGCACATGAAGCGGCGTGCACACCATGCCGGGGGCTTTATCAGGCACAGATCAATGGATGGCGGCATTCTCCTGGAGATCCTGCGCTGCAAAGGCCAATACAAGGTCTTTTGGGAGTGGGGAAAGAATGGGGGGAAGCTGGGATTCATTGATAGGCTTAGTCTATGTTTGTGTTTGTGTCTGAGGCGTGTGTGTCTTCATCAGTGTGTGTGTCTTGCCCACTTTAATCAGGTTTTTCCTACAGCAAACACATAGTGGTTAGTGAAGCGTTGTGGAGCTGAGGAGCTTTTCTGTGGGGAACAAAAGATAGGGAGAGGGCATAGGAGTGTGGGTGCAGCCCACTCTGCCTGCTTTCTATGCCATTCAGTTCAGCTGGCCGGCTCCAGAGGCCCCTGCCCTTCCAGCTGTAAAATTGGCTGACAGCAAGGCTCTAAAGCCCCCTTCTCTTATAAGGCTACTCAACTGCGACATTTACTAGGCCTGATTGCCCCCTAAAGCAAGCATGCCTTTTTCCCAAACCATTATCTCGCACATGGAGATTGCACATGAAACAACAGCCTAAGGTTGTGTTTGTTGCTAAAACAGAGAACTGGGTTTTGCACTAGGTTCTAGAGTGTTTTTGCTGTTTCTGACAAATGCCATAACAATATTTGGAAACATGCAAAGGTTGGTATTCAGAGCTAGGCTATTTATAATCAATAGGTGTACTGCAAGAATCAGTAGAGGAGAATGAGGAGTTAGAAAAAGTGAACTTTCAATCACAAAAAAGCTGATTTATTTTAAAATTAACTATAAATAGCTAGTTCTTGTCTAGTATGTGGCACTGTTCTGAAACTGCTCAGGTAGTGTCTGGGCAAGTGTTGAAGAGACATGAGCCAAAATAGCAATCTCCTGACCAGTAAGGGACAATATGCCAAAATGCTGCAGGTAACCTTAGGGCCTAATGGTGATGACACATCCCAATTCCTCAAAGCGTTGCAGAGATACAGCCTCAAGTTCAAGCATTCTTTGTCAAAAATTATTTTATTATTATAAAATTTTTGTTGTGCGTGCCTCTAGATGATGCAGGCCAATTTTGGACAAACAGTCTAGGAGGAGTTCGAAAAAGTTGGTTTTCAAAACATTTAAAAATGGTAGACAGGATGTTTGCTCGATCATGACATAATTGGTATCATTGTTCTCGGCATGAACCATGGAATCTATCAAGACCATTCTCATTCACAGTAGGCAAAAGGAGTCAATAGCTATTAGAAATAGCATTATCATTTTTGACCACAAGGTGCGCTGTCCTGAAACATTTTGAGTCCCTTCAGAGCATGGTGTCAAAAATACATACCAAGTTTTGTAACGATTTTACAAACAAACAAGTCGTTTGTAAAATACAGTATTTTATGACTAAATTCAAAATGGCTGACATAGGAATTTTTCATATCACTGGACACGCTATACCCCACTGTATCTAATGTGACCAATTTCATGATTTTATGACAAACTGTTCAGAAGATGTAAGCAAAAATTCGCTTTTTTCATATTTTGTGACCACTAGCTGGCACTGTTACGAAACAGAGCAGGTACCCTCGATTCATGGCGCCTATGACAAATAATAAGTTTGGTATGAATACGCTAAAGCGTTAAGGAGATATATCCTCAGATCCATTTTGGCATGCTCTTCATCAAATTAGTTGAAGTGCCATTCAAAAACAGTATGGTTTATAAAATAACCATACCCTGAATAACTCTTTGTCGTGAGTGCCTCTAGATGATGCAGACCATTTTTCATTCAAATCGGACAAAGCCCTAATACGAGTTTGAAAAAGTAGGTTTTTCAGAAAATGTTCATGACGGAAAATGTCACAGTGTGCAATCGAATTGAATTCAGCCAAGGAATCAGTGGAAATATAATTTTGTTTCTAGGACTCATGGTTCAAAAGTTATTAACATAAATGTGAGTGCAAATCTGGGCAGTTGGTGGCGCTAAAGGGTTTGTGGTAGAGATGCAAAATTTGCTGTGGTAACAGATCAGAGTGGCCTCTATCTGTGTGCCAAATTTAAAACTTTCCCGCAAGCGGTTCTATGGGGTTCTTGCTCTTGGACTTTTTGACGACATATAACTTCATGGCCATGTCCACTGACTTTGCGCATTTCACATATCGCATAGAACTGGGCTTAAGGCATACCACTCTTAATATAGGACCCATAATATTTATGTCTTGTGGTAATATTAAAACAGTGTATATTGTAATGTTTATTGACTGGTCCCATTCACTTCTATTGTAAGTGCATTACACTAACTGTGAATTTTTACTTATTTTTTTAAATAAACGTGGGACGAGTCAAAGTATTATTTTTAAATTTTTTAGTAATAAACATTATGCCACAAATGCTGCTGATTTAACTTAACTTTTATTGAACCTGGAAAATTCCTTTAACACTCTAAAAATATTCATAGACAAAAATAAAATCAGAATGGCTTTAAAAACATTACCATGCAAGAATATTCAGACTCTCAAGTACTCATCTCCCTGTAAAGCAATAAACACCTATTCCTAAACATATGGTGACTTTTTGCATAACCGTGACAGAAATTATATTCGGAAATGATCTGGCATTTGTGTTAACTGGCCATCTGTACCTCTTGACAACGTTAAATGTCTTTCAATTCTTTCAATTTCCTAAATTTGAAATCCTACATTGAAATGTTTGTTCTCTGGTATTTAAAAAGAAAAAAAAGAAATCTGTTTGCGTTAATATTCAGTCACTGTGTTTTGCAAAAGGTTTACACATAAAACAAGACATTTGTCCCAATGAGGACATTAATCACAGTTGCCTTATAATTGGTTTATACCTGTGATTTCATAAAATAGCCACCACCTTATCTGGCTAGAAAATTCACAGTTAAAAGTTCTTGAGCACAAACATGTTATTAACCTTGTATGTGTTTGTTTAGTTTCTTTTTGGGTGCTCTTACAAGCATCAAGCTCTTCTGAGCCCACCAGAGTTACTGCCTTAATCAGAAATTCACCAGAAGAGCCTAGTCTTGAGAATTAGCACCGTGGATGAAGGATTTGCCACAAAAGAATGACTGATTAGAGAAAGTATGTGGCCTTATGAATCATCTCTAAATGTATGAAATTGGCTAATGTCAAGGCTGTGGCATGGGCACCTGGATGCTCAGAGTGGGCGAACATGCAGGTGGCACCAAGCACAACAGTCAGGGCCTCGCCATGTTGTTTACATGATTCCTGGGTCTCTCTTTTCATTATGGCTACCGCTGCCGCTCCTCCTTCAGGAGCTTAGAGAGATGCGGAGAATGAGAGAGATTGCAACTTTGGCCCTATTGTTTAACAGCTCCCTAAGATAGAGGACACTGAAAATTATTCTGAAGAGCAGAAGACACACGGCGGCTCTGCGACCTTTAACTGCACTTCCTTAGCTGAATCTCATCCAATTAGACCACTGTATATTTTCCCTAATAGCAGCTGATGAGGCAGGGCGTATGAGCCAGCACGCCCGGCCCGGCGTTGCTATGCAGCGAGATGGCTGCTTAGCAGCAGAGGAGCGCTGGGGGATAAGTGAGCAGAGAGCTTTAATTTGATAGGGTTAGAATCCTGCAGGCTCCAGGGTCGCAGGTCATCAGGAGCTCGTCTCACACTGAATATGAAGAAATCAGAAGTAAATTGCTTACATCTGCTGCTGGTGGTTGGGGCCGGCTGTGATTGGTTCCTGGAGGTGGATTCCATCTCGCATGGTCTACGCGAGGGTTCCTGGGTGTAAAGAAAGCTTGTAATTGGAGTAATTCAGCATTAATAGATGTTAAAAACATCCTCCAAGCAGCTGCTATGAAAAGCCAAGCCTATTTGGAATGCTTGGAGATCGTAAGGGTGTTTTTTTTTACTTGTATAATTCTCTTGTGTTTCATTCTGTTCCATGACTACTGATGATATCTAGCTTGTGGCAGCGGTGGCAGCGTAAATAATGTGAGGGTCACGTGACAGTCACTAGTGTGGAAGAATCAGACAGAACTGATGTCTGTCTGTCTATCTGTCTGTCTGTCCATCCACTGGTCTTTCTTTTCAATTTATCCTCAAGGCTTCCTGCATCCCAGCTTTAACATTTCCCTGGGTTCATATCACTGCTATAAAGCCGTCTCTGCAGCCCTAGCACTGGGACTGTGTCCAATGGAAAATTAGACTGACTGTGAATTATCGCAAATGTTCTGGCAAATGACACTCCATTTGAAGGTCTTTGTCACCAATTATGTGTCTATTAAAAAACAGTCAATCAGTCAATGTGTAAATAGCTAGTTCTCAGAGGGATCACTCACTGATAGGAGGCTGTCGATAGTCTATCTGATATGATTTAGCTGTTAAGAAACCGGGAAATCGCCTTAATTGTGGCTTCAAATCTCCCGACAAACTACATCTATTCTGTTCTCTTACAACTGATGACTTTAGTGAACACATACCGAGGGCTGTAATGGTGTCTGCATTTAAATCATTCAAAGTTTGCATGGTCTGCTGTTGCCACACTTTTCATCACATTGCAGAAAAACGCTAAGTGTTTTAAGTTTATGTAACCCAAAAAGCTTAAACAAGAGGGTAGAGCCTGGGCCACCCCCCCATCTCCACCACACCCCTTAACAGTCTACTGAGCAGCTCCGACATGTAACTAAACAAAAACACTAATTAGATGTCTGGCTGACTAATTTGATTTCCGAAAGAGCTGAAACCGAAACCCTGTTAGCTCCTTTCGATGACAGACGCTAATATTATGTTCTCACGCTGTAACTGCGGTTTTAGTGGGTATCCTTTCCCCAATCAAAACAGCCAATTCTTACCATTATTGCATTATGTTACCATTTTGAAATAAATGACTACATTCTGGTTCAGCCTTGTTGCAGTAGCTTGGACAAACCCATTAGTGTCATAGCCTAATTCCTATGTCAGCATGCTTGTCTCTCTGCTTGTACGTCTCAGGTGTCTCACTGACTTAAGATAATTTTCTCCATCATATCTCAATGCATTGATGGATTGACAGTATTTTTGGACAAGTCACATGTTGGTGAAGTGTTACAATAGTTAATTCTTTTTTCTTTCTCATCAGAATTCATTTTGTTGGATGTGACAAGCCCTATTTATGATTTCCAGTGTTTATTTGTTATATTTTTAGAACGCATAATGCTTCTGCAACAACTGTCAACAGTTTCAAGAAGAACACACTCACACAGAGAGAGAGAGAGAGAGAGAGAGAGAGAGAGAGAATACAGACAAGAAAAATAGTTCCTTTTGTTTTCAAGTATTCCCCTGGTACAGAGACTTCAGTTATCACTGTCCTCTTGGAAATTAGAAAATGTACATACAGTGTAGTGCTGATATTATTCTGCTGTTCCAAAAGTGGTGGTTCCTGTGTTTGGAGATCTAAAAAGTGTTTGTATGCTGAACTCATTAATGATTTATTTTTAAAGTTTTATTTTGGTGGACGGAAACATATCAAGACTGTTTGCTGTTCTAGATGCACTATGTGACCACAGATTCTTAGCTCACTCAAATTTGTCCATCATGTAGCCTGGAGAACATTATTTTAAAGACCATGTTGGATAAAGCCCCATACTAAATCGGTATTGCAGAGCTGTATTGACAGGTGGATATAAATGTTCCCCAGGGAAGGGCTTTCAAAGAAAAACAGATTAAATAAATGAGTCACATACCTCAAAGTGAAGCTACCTTTTTGACACTACTTTGTAAGCATGATCTGCACCAAATATTCATCAAGACACAGATTGTACAAATCCCTCAGAAGATAAGCACTTTCCTCAAAACTCAAACTACTAAAAGGATTTTACAAATGCTTTGGTCCTTCCCATCTGTCTGTATGAAATTCTAACACACAAAAAATTAGAAGACGACGACAACTGAAAGGGTTAATTGCTTCTATTAGTAATTATATAACTTCTCATGTAATGTTTTCATAATCTCCTTGCTAATGTTTTGGAATGGCTCAAAAAGATACAGAGCAGAAAAGAAAGAAAGAAAGAAAGAAAGAAAGAAAGAAAGAAAGAAAGAAAGAAAGAAAGAAAGAAAGACAGGTGAATTTTACATTTCTCTCTGTCTGTTTAGTAAGGCTAGCCTTACACTTTGGAACATGATAATAAGAATATCCCAGGGTCAGTCTGGGTTAGTCAGGCTTCCTTCACAGGAAATGAGCTTTTGGAGTGCTGTGTTCCCAATGTTATGAGCAATGCCCCTGTGTTTAATCTTTGCTAATATTGTTATAATAACTGAATGAATTATTAAAAACAAGCAAATATATGACTGCATAATCCTAACACCACCAGTGTGCGGAGGGGTTGTATGAATGATGCACTAACATGTTTTCCCTGTGTGTGTGTGTGTGTGTGTGTGTGTGTGTGTGTGTGTGTGTGTGTGTGTGTGTGTGTATGTGTGTGTATGTGTGAGCGTGTATTTATCACTTTGTGGGGACCAAATGTCCCCATAAGGATAGTAAAACCTGAAATTTTTGACCTTGTGGGGACATTTTGTCGGTCCCCATGAGGAAAACAGCTTATAAATCATACTAAATAATTTTTTTTGAAAATGTAAAAATGCAGAATGTTTTCTGTGAGGGTTAGGTTTAGGGGTAGGGTTAGGTTTAGGGGATAGAATATAAAGTTTGTACAGTATAAAAACCATTATGTCTATGGAAAGTCCCCATAAAACATGGAAACACAACGTGTGTGTGTGTGTGTGTGTGTGTGTGTGTGTGTGTGTGTGTGTGTGTGTGTTGAGCTTAACGCAGGCTACAACTGAGTTTACATGGGATTTGGTCTAACAATGCAAATACATAAGTTAAAGTATTTATTTGTGCGATGTATATATTCTATTTATTGCAGTTTAACTTTTAATTTGACTATATTAATATAGATTACACAGCTATCCACATTAGATGTTTGTACCGAGAATATGGCTGGCCTTCAGAAAAGTACAATTTTATATCCATTGCCAATGTGGCTTAATGTATTTTATGCAAATGTTGTTTATTTACATTTATTCCCATGTTCTGGGAATTGATAAGAGTATAATTTTAATCAGATCTTGTGCATATCTGAAGGTCATAATTTTTATTTAATATATAGGTGGGATTTTTCATAAGGGCTGTCAATATCAAGTCGCAATTTGCAAATACATTTCCTACATTGTGCCCATATTGTGTTTATCCAGCATGACTGTGAGGGCAACATTTTCCTCAGCTCAAGATTTTTTGCAAGTCAGCAAAAGCAAATGCTGATGTCGTTAATAGCCCAGCTCTGCTCTGAATTTACATTATAAAGGTGGACACAAAGATGGAAAAAGGGTAAGAAAAATAGTCTACGAAATTAAGCGGCCCACATAATATTTCCTTTCGCGAGCATGGAGCTCAGTGTTGGACACACTTTAATGTTGAAATCACAAATGAGCAAATGCAAGTGTTGTATCAATAGCTTGTACATAGTTATTCATATGATGCTAATTTTACCCGGTCATTTCCATCACATCACTCTACGCTGGAAAATCGCAATTAAGTTTGAATAGATAAAAAAGGAAAGAAACACCAGACATCCCAACTACTTTGCATTTCAAGGCTTGATTGGACTACCAGCTAGTCAGTATGCTGCAGTGGGTTTCATCGCTATTAACTGATCCTTTCTTTAATTAATGTGGAAAGAGGAAGGCCGTATCTCTGTCCTGTCTGCGTGTCCTCTCTGTCTGTCAAATAACAAAATCAAACTCCAGCCTACTGCAAGTCTGGAAACTCTCGGTCTGTGCACCACCTTGTATGCAAGTGGACTATTTTTGGTATGCTTCTTTGCAAAGCCATACATATGTTTGTGCTGTAGATTGTCTAGGTTCAGTAACCAGGTCTTTTTTATTTTCATGCAGTTGCCTTATGCCTCAAATGAGGGTGCGTGGGATAATACAGTTATCTTCTCACTGTTACCCTTATGTTCTTTTGCTTAGCCTTTTAGGTCTTCCACTAAAAGAGGCAAGAGAGAATTTTATGTTACTTCCTGTTCAAAATCTAGTCATTTGCTTTTACTGTATCATATCCTCTGAAAAATAGCAATGCATTATTTAAAATCATGCCCCAATTTTCTCAGAAAACTTTTTAACTGGCAGTTAAACTCAATTTAACAGCAAGTAAAGGATTTTGCAATCGCAAAGGACTACTTTCAAAAATGTTTTTTATTTTTTATTTTTATTTTTTTAGTAGCCCATTTATGTATGACTGTACATGCTGTTTGCATAAATGTATCTGTGTTGCTTTGGCTTGGCCTGTGGCTGCTGAAAACAGCAGTGCTTATAATTTCTTGCAAATTATTTAAAAATTTAGAAAAATTATATATATATATCGGTTGCATAGTAATTGTATCTCTTTGCCATTTTTAACCATAATTATCTTGATCATTCATAGGTGTGAAGCAACATTTTTACACTTGATTTTCCACAGTAAAGAGCTCAACTTAATTTTTTATGATTGCTCTAAAAGTTACCAAAAGAGGATTAGCTTTATTTTTCCTCCTCCCTGCAGATGATAAAAAAATAATGAGGAATGGCAGCTGAAGACTGAACGTGTAAGTATCTGTTTCTGTCTAATTAAATCTGTGAAGGAGGCTCAGACTTGCTGCTTCGACCATGTGGTGCAGAGAAACGCTTTCAGGTTCTTTTGTGGTGTCATACTGCCACCTATGCGTTAAAACTGAAATGACTAACAGAGGGAGGAGATCATCATTGCATTTACTCATAGAAAGAAATATAAAATAATATTTTATCAAAGCTAACAAATATTTTCAAAACAATTCTTAGGAATCAAAATATTGATATATTTGTATTTGTGTGCATATATTGGTACATTTATTAAGTTATTAGAGGGAGGCGAATCTCAAAATTAATTCTCCACATTCCCAAAGGTTCCCAAGTGGTGAGCGGAAAGCATCTACAGAAGGGTTCTCTGGGTTTTTGAGAATTATTTATCTAGTGAAATCTTCCAAATATGTGGCCTTGGCCGGCATATCAGGCCTGTAACTGCTTGAGCAGCAAAGAAAAAGAGAGAGCAAGAATATAAAAAGAGAGAAAGACTTGGAGATGATGATGAAAAAAAAAAAAAAAGCCAAAGTATGTTTCCAGATTTTTATCCTCCCACGGTCAGAACAGTGACTGTGAGGAAGTCTTGGCCAGGCCACCTACGCTCTTTACATCCTCTCACATCTCTGCCGCTGTTTCTCCAGCATTTGTTTATTCATTCGTCTGTTTTAGAGACGTCCTGTGGCTGCTATCCCGCTCCCCAGGTGTTCAAGGAACTGTCAAACTTGTGACGGCTTTATTGACATTTTCTTTTTCCAACTGTGTTGCATAACATTACAATTTTTACTTCATCAAACTTTTATAAAAAAGTAGATTATTAGAAAATAACACATATTCTTCTTGTTTTGTAAAAGTTGGATGCACAAACCTGAGCATCACAAGGACCTGAAACATTTGCCGTTTAGAATTGAATACTTTGTGGCTAGAAAAGAATGGCAGTACGCATAGAGAGCTGCAATGACAACAGGACGTGTAAAGTCAATACTCAATCGCTGCTTGATATATTGGTCAGTTGCATTCCAATCTGGACCAGAAATATAATCACAGTTTCACTGTATCTAAGACCTGGTAACAGGTGTAAATACATAAGCTTTATGTGCTTTGTTTAACATGCACTATATGTCTGATAGGACAAGGAAAGGCATATGTAAATATGGTAATTTCTCAATTTTATCTGATAATATTCTGGAAATATCTTGCAGAAGAATGACATTTGCAAACCCAGGAAAGTGACTTATTTTCACTGAATGTAATAATCCTAAGAGCCCCTTTTTCACTGTGTCATTGTGCTGAGGCGCTACGTATGTTAACACTATTAAATCACCTCACATGTCTAAGTGATTCAGTCTTATTCACTGCGGACAAGTGAATTGAATTCCACCAAAGTGCCTGTCTAGATCCTGTCTGTGTGTGACGGGTTGCTAGGTTGCGGAGAGAGCTCGGAATCTCTCCAGCGTTGTAGTGTGTATGTGAGAGATGGCTTTGTATTGGAACATTTCTTCCGAAGGTTGAATTAATGGGTTATCAATATCAGGATGGATATTTCTGTTTGATGATATTTATGATCTAAAGAGCTGACCTCTCATATACAGTATAAGCAACATTTTGATGATTTTATACTCAGGTTTGCAGAGATTGCACATATGGTACACATAGCCATTAATGCCCATATAATGCTCAAGTGACAAGTTCAAGTGTTTCTAACTGTATATCACAAAGTAAGAGTATGAAATAAATTCCTATTAATACATACATTTAAAGTTAACAGACGGCATGGCAAATGACGGACTTAGTGAAACACATTGTGTTTGATTTTCTCAGCATATATTTAGAAATACATGTATAGGTTGTTAATTTTAGATTCAAAAATATGTGAATGTTTATATAAAGTGTATCTTTTTGGTGCTATGACAGGTTACCATTTATCAATTTTTTTATCACCATTTTGCCTTTCATAGTGTATTTAAAATGTGAAAATTTATTTTAAAAGTAAACATATTCCATGCAGTCTCTAACTTAATATGCTCATAAAAAAGGCATGCATAATTCTGAACGAAATGCAGAATGTCATCTACCCAAAAGTCATAAAATACCCATATACAAATGTATTTCAGTGTGCGTTATAATTATACTGTAAGACTTGCTCCTTTACCACATTTAAGCCCATATTAAAATGAATGACATTTTGAGACAAATTATTTAACGTGTATACACTACACAGGTCCCCACACTATACCTCTGTTCTACAAACACAAAATATAGCAAGTAATACACATGACACATGTCCATCATACCAAGTAGCACTTATCACTACTAAATAAGAAATTATAGGGGCTCTCTTGGCCTTTCCTCCTCTGAACCTCATGCTGTTCCTTCTTGGCCCTGTCCTGTCAGAGACACTCTATAGCACAGTAGTACTTAGCGACCCTGACTCTCTGACCTGCTTTTCCGCTCGGCCACAACCACTTCTGCACGATTGGCCGGCGGCTCTCCATTTCTACATCTTGTCTAACTGATCAAGGACCAGTGTTAGGAGTGCCAGGCCACACCAGCGTGCCCATCTTTGATTTGGTTAGTTTATTATGCTCTCCAGAGAGGCCGGCTGTTTCAGCACAGCATGACCGTGCCCTCCAGGTCAGGTATAAGAATAACAATAGGGGTGCCTCTTTCCATCTTCCTCAATGGCGGGGCCTGGATTGATCTATTAGCATGCTTAATTGTGGCCATGCAAATGATCTGTGTGGAAGACATTGGAGAGTGGAAAGTGCACAGCCAAGAGATGTAAAGCAGGTAAAAGAATCCATTATTTCTGATTGATTATTCTAACCAGTGTTTGTGTACTAAAATGGCAAACAGAACCAGGTTGATTAGAGGGAAAAGTGTTTTTTGAACTCTTAAAGGGATAGTCCACACAAAAATGGAATTGCTGTCAACATTTACTTACCCTCATGTTGTTCCAAACCCACATTCATTTCTTTCTTCCATATCATTCTCCCATTTCAATATGCTCCACGAACAAAGCTATTGTATAGCTTAAGATGAGTTGGAATAAAGTGCACAAGTTGTATGGACTACTTTTATGATAACTTTAAAGTGCTTTTGCATTCTTTTTGAAGATTTAAAGCTCCAGGTCTCGTTCATTGTAACTGCATGGTGTTTCGTGGAAGAAAGATAGTCCTGTGGGTTTGGACTGGCATGAGCATGAGTACATTTTGTGTGAACTGTTCCTTTGAAAGTCATATTGGTGGGTTCTGGGACAATTATTTGTGTGGCTGCCTAAATGCTATCTGCCAGATGTTTTTTGACCAACAAATACCTTGTTATGTACTTCTTAAGTACTTGTTTATCCTTCTTGTATAAGAAAAATGTCTGTAACTGAAAAGATGCCAGTGGAATTTTAATTGACGATTGAAATAGCAGCAGTAAAGCAAGACTCTATTACCTGGGGACTCTTAATCACTGTAGGTCCCATAAGTAAAAGCCCTTATCATGTGCGAGGAACGGCTCGCAGATAGAGTGGAGGGAAGCAGACATGCTTGCTCTAATTCCCTTTGACAGTCTGGGGCCTGTTTGCTACTTGGTTAAGCCCCGGCTTTTTCATTTTGTGTTTGGTATAAACTGTCAAAAGGGAATATTGCAGCGCACAGGTGAAGGAAAGTGGAGAGCTCTTTACTGGTGATTGACAGCTCCTGTCAGTCAGTAAGAGGCACCTGCTTAGGCCCTGGTGGAGTGCGTCCTTCAAGCTGAGGCACAGAGGTGTTGTCGTAATTATCTGGGAAAAAGAAAATACAGTTAACAGTGAGCATTTAGCAGTGAGAGATTATTTGGGACCTGTCCAACATAGGCAAACACAGACTTACGCCGGTCTAGATAGATCTGTGTTGTCCATCTACTAGGGATATCCAACTGTACCAATCCAAAAAAAATAAAAAGATTATTTCAACAACCCTGCACTTTCTTTCCTATAATGAAATTCCTTCAGATGATAATTAGCCAAAGAGAAATGCCTCCTCCAAGTATGTGACAAAATATTTTGAAATCTTTCTCTTTTTATATTTAAATAGTTATAGACTGTTATAATTATACAAATAATAATAACCCACTAACATTTAAAACTTAAAGAAATAGTTCACCAAAACAATTACAATTATGACATTATTTACTCACCCTTATGTTGTTCCAAACCCTTATGACATTCTTTATTCTGTGGAACACAAAAGGTTATATTTTTACCTCTTGCGACCCTGCGTCCACATGAGTGGACATTGTATTTTGGCTTCTCTATACACACCTCATAATTTAAATTATTTTAAACTGACTAAATACTGTTCACAAGACTCTAGACTGTCGTGTAAAGGGTTAACTTCTGCCACACCAAGTCACGTGACTCAACAGCATGCCGTCATTTTCCTTGAAGCACTCCTATGGATGCAGCGCCAACAAAAGTGCCTCTGGTAAGAAATCTCAAAATTTTTTAATTGGAATGTTTGATTATAAAGAGTAGTCTCTAGTTTCGTTTGGTATGCTGCTTTATTCATTTTTCACGCATCAGCACCCTGATAAACACGATGTCCACATACAAGGATTTTGGGACATTATTCCCTCAAAAGTGGAATAAACATGGTAGTTATTTTGAATAACTTTCAACATTGACACATCTGTGGGTCATTTTACTTCATTTGAATATACATTTAAAATAGATTTTATTTAGTTATCACTGTGCAACACAATTTATTAATTAACATTAGTAAATGCATTCCTATATATTTTCTGTGCATTTTCACATTGAGAATAAATGGGTTCATTCAAAAGCTAAAAAACTTTGCTTCCAGAGGCTTTATATGGAGTTAGGATGAAAATAAGGTCCATTTCAAACTGTTCTGAGACCAGTGAAGACAGACTGCACACTGGAGGTTAAGCCATTAACAAAATAGGGAGCAAGGGAGCATCCTATAGCTTTCTATGCAGCTAAGTGCATTCAATCCTAAAATCTAACGAAAAGTTCAGTTTCAAGCTGCAGATTATGTTTGGATCACTCAACATGTTTGAAAGACATCAGACAATGGTAATTAGTACATATATTCAGAATGTTATAATGCAACATTTTATTTTAACATGGTTGGGCAGTGATTGAATGATCCTGGACATTACTTTGAATAAGTATTATTTATTCAGCTTTACAGAAAATAAGCTGTAACATCTATAACAACTTAAAAACATGAATAACACTCCTGGAAACATACAAAACAATTTGATGAAAACATTGAGTGTTTAGTGTTATTTAAAATGTAGTCCAGCTGTCCATACTATGTGGACATTCTTGGACATTCTGTGAACATGTGTTTTTTTTTTTTTTGCTTGCTTATTACTATAGTTGCTACTAGTTCCAAATCACAAAGGGAAATGGAAAAGGCACACACCAGACACACAGGGGTCTCAGGAGGTTAAAGAATGCCAAGATCACTGATTTCTAAATAGCAGTGGATATTGCCTTACTTTAAATGGAAACCTTTATACAAGATAAGCTCAATTGACAGAATTTGTGGCACAATGTTGATTACCACAAAAACACTTAAAAAAAAAAAAAAAAAAAAAAAAAAGAAGAAGTAAAAAACAAGGGTACAGTGTGGCACTTATAATGGAATTGAATGGGGACAAATTTTGGAGGGTTTAAAGGCAGAAATGTGAAATTTTATAAAGCACTTACATTCATTCTTTTGTTTAAACTTGTGTGTTATTTGAGCTGTAAAGTTGTTTAATAGGACCGTATAAACTATGATTTAGAGTTTACTGCGTTACATAATAGCAACAAAGTCATAAACTTTCTTTACACAGAAAAGGTTAGTTAGTGATTTTATCACACTAAAATCATGTTCATCTGCATACTGTATTGTGTACATCTTGTGGTTATATGAAAACAGTGTTTTAACGTTTACGGATTGGCCCCATTCACTTCCATTGTAAGTGCCTCACTGTAAACATGATGTTTGCTTTTTTTAAGAATGGACAAATTTAAATACATTTTTGTATTAATCAATATTAAGCCACAAATGATTGAGCCAAACTTGCATTGAACCCGTACTGTTCCTTCAAACTTCAAATAAAACACCCAAAATTGTCAGACAATTTGTCTGTGTGATACTTGTGTTATATTCCAAGATTCTGAAGGCATACAATCACTTTGTATGATGAACAGACTGAAAATTAAGTCATACTTCACTCTCAAATCAGATCATTAATAAACTCAATATTTTCAACATATCAATAACATCAAACCTCATTAAGGTTGTTTTGTTTTTCACTATTCCTTTATGTTTATTTGTTGCTTTTATTTCTTTGACTACTTTGAATTTATTTACTGATGAGAGAAATTAATTAGCATTTCAGAAAACTCCTAAAATTATTGTGACAGGCTAAATGGGTACAAAATATGTTGGTAACACTTTAAGTAAGGTATAAGGTTACATTTGTTAACATGAACTAACAATGAGCAATATTTATTAAGCATTTATTAATCTTAGTTAATGAAAATTTCAACATATAATAATATATTTTAAAATAAAAAGTTGAGTTTGTTACTTGTACTTAAATGATGTGAAACATATATTGTTAATAGTTTGTTCGTGATGCCTAATGCATTAATTAATTTTAACAAATGGAACATTATTGTAAAGTCTTTCCAAGATGTTGTTTTACCTTGATATTTTTTTTTTTTAACAGTGTACTGTTATATTTTTAGTCAAATTTAGCAGCACTGCTATGTATTGTGTGTGTCTCATAGAGTAATTGACTCCTTCTGAGGCCACAGGCGTGGAGCTTCATATTGAGATGTTGAAGGTGTAACAAATGCCATGAATGCTTGCGACTAAGACAGGGGTCTGCCAGCGCTTCTGGGCACCACCGTTCAACACAAACCCTCCTGGCCGTACAGGGCGAAGCTAAAAGAGAGACTGCAATGAGCTACAGAACAGCCCTTTCCCTCCAGAGAAAGGAATCAAATGAGAGACTGGGTGTGGGGTCCGCAGGTCAGCGAGCAGGTGGGCACAAGTGGGAGAGGGGCGGTGGAGTGGGCCGTCACATCTGGGCCGAATTAGAAAGGTAAAACAAGCGAGGCTGAAAGAGAAAAGGAGGGGCGGTGTGTGTGAGGATGTGAAAGACAGATCTGCTTTCTAAAGTAAGACCAGGTTAGTGAGGCAGCAGGAGGCCCAGATGAAAGTGATTAAGCGGCCAGGCTTTGAGAAGCAGGTGCCCCTCTGCTGGAGAGAGCTTCCCCTACACGTCTAACCACAGACCAACACTGTTTACACAACCTACCGTCATGCTGCTCTATGACTCATTCAGAGACAACCTGGAAATTGATCAACGTCAAAGTTTTTGCTTCGCTTTAAATCATTTGGCTTGACCAACCAAACGTTTATCCCAACC
Source organism: Xyrauchen texanus (assembly GCF_025860055.1). NCBI lineage: Eukaryota > Metazoa > Chordata > Actinopteri > Cypriniformes > Catostomidae > Xyrauchen > Xyrauchen texanus. Next base: position 19,971,509 of record NC_068296.1, read on the forward strand.
ACACAAGAAAGAAGTAGTCTTCTGTGCAATTGAAGCTTTGGACATTTTATCCAATACAGATCGTATTAGAAGCCTTTAGCCCTAAAGTGACTTACTATATGTTAAGATTTAGATTTACCTTTATATTTAGTAGCACATATTTTCTTACCAATTTAGATCAAATAAAATATACATTATTGTTGTTACAAATGTTTATGTATAGTTTTTAAAACAATAAAAATCTTCTGAAATTATTACTTGATATATTAGCAGTGTCAAGTTGTTATTACAACATTGTATGCACCTGGCATAAAACATTTTACTATTCAGTTATATTTAGGCTGTTTGTGGTATGAATTAGAGAAGATTGTGATTGTTTTAACCTGTGCTGTTCCAACACATGCCACTTTTAGGAAACATATGCTGGCTATTTATTTGGCTGAGTTATTTGAAGCCATCGTGCTGTGAGATGTGTTGGCCTGTTGATTTACTGTCCTCAGTTTGCCCTTTCCCAACTGAAACCACAGTGTGCAGAGAGAAAATTCATCCAGCAGCCAACGAATACAGCATTTTGAATAGTCCCATAATTCCCCCTTGGCCCTATAACATTCACTGTCTACCATCTTCTTGTCCCCACTTGTTTCCCCAGCTAGGATTGACACTTTTGATAATTGATGTATCGCTACATTAACTAATGCAATAATCAATTATTTCAACTGTTTTGGGAGGGAGAAACAGAGGCATATTTAAAAGGCATTTATTTCAGCTGCTCACTTACAAAATGTTTTGGCTGCAATGTGAGCTTTGTCTGATGATAAGCGCTTCCAGCATTTGTTTTTCCTTCGCTCTCCATTTTTCCCGCTCTGTTGCTAACTTAGTTAGGCAGCACAATGAAGTGGAAAGTTTCCCTGGTTCTCTGTTTTCTCATTTTGCAGAATTTCATCCTACCGTTTATTTAGACATGACATAAGCAGCTCTGTGGGGTGGCATTTGTTTTCATGCATCTGCTGGCTGGCGAGTGGGAAGAGCCCTGGCTAGGCTTGAAGGCCAGCGCGTAGGAGTCAGAAGCAACTCAAATACGTGTACATCTAAAGTGACTGAGCATTTGTAAAACTTACATATATAGGCTATGCAAAGCAGCTTTTGCAAATAACTTAAATACATTTATCGAGGATTCTTTGCCAGTGGCATCTGCATTCTTAGATATTCTATGGGATTGAGAACCATGTAATGTAGGGGTTTTCAACAGGGGAATGGTCCGCCAAATATCGTTTTGATCACAAACATGGTATTATTTTTATTTAATTTTTTTTCTCACCAAAAACTTTATGCCACAAATGCTGTCAAATGAGCTTAACTTATGTTGAACCTGGAATATTCCTTTAAATAAAAATATTAAGATAACTTAACTAAAGCTAAAATTTGCATAATTTTTCAGCAATCCTCCCAAATTAAAATGTGTTAAGTAAAATTAAAATGCAGTTTACAAGTAGACCTATATGACTCTTTACATCTATATAAATTATGTAATATAAATACATTAATACAGTACTAAATACATGTTAACATGCCTGTGTAAGGCTTAAAATGCAACACTTAACTTTAAGCAATAACGGGCGGGATCCCTTGTCTGTCTTTCCATTCACCAAGGGATCTTTGGTTTCTTATGTATGGAATATAACTGGTGTATTTAGAGCTGAGTGTTGTATTTAAAATGTATATTTCATCCTATATGTGACTGCAGAAAGAGACTAGGCAAGATACATTTTCACAGATTTTTTTTTTTCTTCTTTGGGACAGTTCGTAAAAAATAAAACATAACTGTCATTCAAATCAAACACATATCATCTCGTCTTAAATAAAATGCTGAAACAATTTATTCAAGCATTGGTCATTATCATTGCAACAGACTACTTCACTTTTGTTAATCCATAGTGAACACATTAAATTCATAATTCATTATGTATTGGTGATGGCTCCACCTGTACCTGTGTTTAGTCTTGCCGTGGAGGACTCATAAATAGGTAGATTAAATGCAATTTTAGGAAAAAAAAATTCTAATGAAAGTAAAGAGGAATCAATAAGTCAGTAGATCTCTGGGTAGGTGCCCGTGCAGAACTTATTTCTTTATTTCTATGTGGCTCTTTATTTGTTTTCTCTTTTTCCCACTCCTTCACTCCCTCATCAGTGGGGAGCAGGAATCCCAAATTATCCACGGGGTTACAGGGCACACTGCCCTGGAGCCCCTCACCCCATAGCAGAGGTAACATATTCAATGGCCTGGGGCGAGTGGTGCTGAGAGTGAGCCCTGCTGCATACTGATGGGTGAGCAGGAGAGGCAATAATTGGTACAGTGGAGGAGAGGGGAGAGAAGGGCAAGCACAGGGAGATGATGGCTTTGTTTCCCCCTCTCAGTCAGATGCTTAGACTCCTCCCCCTCCCCTGCCATCACCCACCCCTACCCCTCTAACACATACACACTCGCAAGCTTCTGTCCCTCAATGCAGAAGTTAGGGGAAAAAAATTGTAGTAGCAATAAAATTATTATTATTATTGAAATCAAAAAGTCGACTTTTTGAAGATTACTGTTTCATTATGATGCTAGTGAACTTTGTTATAAATGGGTGGTTCTTCAACTTTTGACAATTCTATGTCACAGGGGTTGATTTTTATTAAAAGTACTATTTAAACTTTTTTTTCACATTAAAAATGACAAACATTTTTATTATGCATTCATAATTTGTTTTTGGTACTTATGAAATTAATTTTAAGTACAGATTTGACAGTTTTAGTTTTTAATTGAAGACCCAGACCTTTTTTCAGTATTAAACTATGTTCAAGATTATGACTTGAACTATGAAAATCAATTACAAAATTAATAATTGATATATTTTCAAAACTATAATAATCAAAAGAGTGAAATAAACCTAAACCTAAAGATTTCTAAGAATTTGTAAAAACAACCTAAAGATTTCTAAGAATTTGTAAAAACAATGTGTGGCGCCATTTCTACCACATTGAACAATTTTGCTCTTTAATAAAAAAAAAATCACAGTTAGTGTACTTGTTACCTAATTCAACACAAGTGTCAGTGAACATCATGCTAGAGATACAAATATAAGTGATGTTTGAAGAAAACAAAGAACATTTATGGTAAATATTACTTATATATCAGAATATTTTCATTGGGTGTCATTTCCACTCAAGCTGTAATTTTGGAAAATTATACAAAAAGTATGGAAATGTAATGTCATTGTGTGTATTTATGATACATATAATGTGAAATTAAGAAGAAGAAATGAGTCACACTTTTATTTATTTTTATGTAATTGCCATCACAGTCTTTTTCCCCACAGGATTGTATTAAACACAATTTGAGATGTGTTGGAAATGACACTGTGGTGGGAATTGTCATTACTTAAAAAATATATATATCTCCTTTGATGCTTGAACATACACTGTTGGACATTGTTAATAGACAAATAAAAATATCAACACAAGTGTGAAATTTGTTTTAATGAGACTTTACTTTCAAGAAGTCTCACAATGTTCAAGTTGAAGAAACACCCAAATATACAATATTCTCATGAATTCTCAAATTCTCAAAACACAACACACAAACGTTTTCCTCCATTAAATATGTGTTAACATTAGTTCAAATTAGAACACCCCCTAAATAAATAAAAATCACACTGTATGTGGTTTTCTTTAAATGAATGCACTAATAAAACAAGCCATGGGAATTTGTCATTTCAGTGGGTTAGATAATAATCAACTTCATTTGTCATGTTAACGTTCATATGTTTCAAGTCACATTGCAGTCCTGAACAAAAGAGAGACAGATATGTTTGCAATCCAGGAATTATATATTTTTTTGTATGTAAGAGTGTGAGGCTGTAGCATAGGGGTAAGTAGGGAAATATAACCACATGGGCCTCCACTGCTTGACAAAGCTAAATAGGGGAGAAACTAACAGAGGCTTCAGTTTGCTGGCTAATTGGGCCCTGGTGGCTGACATCGCAGGATCATGAGCAAAACAAACATCATTTCAATATCGCCACAACTGGACTCTTTAAATCATGATCACAGAGCAAAGTGGTTCCAATGCAAGACCACATCTAATTAATCAGGAGCTTTTTTTTTTTTTTACATCAATGGTGTGTTTAATTACGATGTGTGCTGTGGCACACTTTACATCTGCAGGACAGTTCATATGGCTGTAATTAGCAGGCCTTGTTAATGAAAGCGAAACCATGCTCGCAGATTGGCTGTGCTATCGGTGGCAGTGGACAATGACCTCTTTAAACTTCAGTCTCCAATTATAATTGATACGTAGGGTGATTTCAATAATTCAAAGTTGATTTTTTTGTTTTAACCACAGAGGCTATTAAATTTTACACTCGAAGAAAAGATGAATATAACAATTTTTTTGATCAGAGGTGATAGGAAATGAGACCAGGCTCTACAGTAATTGTTAGCAAGAGTCAATGCGTGTTTTTATTTGATTATGTTCGTAGCAAAAAAGGCTAAAGAAAACTAAAGCAGTGGGTTTTGAACCAGTGGGGCTCAGGTCTGTGGGGCATTGCTTTGCATCGAAGCAAGTTCATCTGTTACTTGGTAGAAATGCCAAATTAGCCAGATGCTAACATGATGATTGACATGCCCTCACATTCCAAAACCATGAACAAATCTATACAAGGTAAAAAAAAATCTATAATACAAATCCAGTCCAGATTACTTTAAAAACAGGTGCAGCAAGTATAAACATATGTTGTGCCAAACACAATGTAATTTGTGCAGTGAATTATTGGTTGCTGAGAGCATAACACCATTGAAATTCAAGAGACATTTGCTACCCCATGTCATGTTATTTTTGCTTATTGTTTGACCTATGCAGTTCATTGTAATATTATTAAATGCCAATGTTTAATTTTAAAGACAGTTTTAGGACTGTGTTGGGTCTCCTCTTGATATTCAATATGAAGTATACATTCACTTTATTAGGAACACTTGTACATCTACTTATCCATGCGATTATATAATCAGCCAATCATGTGGCAGTAGTGCAATGCATAAAATCATGAAGATATGGTTCAGGAGCTTCAGTTAATGTTCACATCAACCATCAGAATGGGGAAAAATGTGATCTCAATGATTTCGACAGTGCCAGATGGGCTAGTTTGATTATTTCTGTAACTTCTGATCTCCTGGGATTTTCACGCACATCAGTCTCTAGAATTTACTTTGAATGATGTCAAAAACAAAAATCATCCAGTGAGTAGCAGTTCTGCAAACGGAAACACCTGGTTGATGTGAGAGGTCAACAGAGATTGGCCAGACTGGTCCGAGCTGACAGAAAGGCTAAGGTAACTCAGATCTGTACTATTGAAAGAGCAGGATAGCATCTCAGAATGCACAACACGTCGAACCTTGAGGTGGTTGGGCTACAACAGCAGAAGACCACATTGGGCTCTTTATTAGGACTGTAGTGTTCCCAATAAAGTGCTCAGTGAGTGTAGGTCCTAAAGCAAAATCAGTTGAGAACAACTCAACTAAAGTACACTAACAGACATCCATATACCTTCTTTGTGCGTTTGCATACAACTTTACATAAGACTGTTCTACCTTTGATAACTGTACTGTGCAAGCCCTAACTCTTCCATCTTGTAATTTCACCTAGTAGCTTTTGTGCTACACCAGATATACATATTCAGTTCTGTGGAATATGTCAAATAGAGGTGTCCTAATTGTGTCCTTGATGAAATGCTATTAATATTGAACAATTTTGCGGTCACCCATGTGTCTGCACTTTTTTTTCTACCGTGAGACAAAAAGCAGATCTCTGCTTATCTCTAATGATACCTGAATCCCATGAGGTGAGAAGAGAGACTGCGAGTGGCTCCAGTAGATTCATTAAGCCAAATATTGTGTTCTTCCCTCTGGAGGCAGAGAGTCACATTGCATTATATCACTGTTAATTAAAATGAAATATGCGGTTAAATTATTCTGTGTATTGTTGTCTGTCAGGGTGCACACACGCTAAATGCAGACCACTGAGACAACAGATAGTGCTACAGAGATTTCCACTATTTTTTTTCTTGATTATTGTTTTAATGTATTGCCAAGAGGGCTGTCCTCTTCTATTAACATTGTTTAAAATTTCCTTAGTTTGATGATAAAAGGGAAAGAAAAGAATAGAGTTCTGTGCAACCGGTTATCAGTGTTGAGAGCGTAATCGGCAGGATGGGGTGACTTTGCTCAGAGGCGGTCAGTGGCCCTCCTCACCATCCTTTCACCTAAGCCTGGCCTTTCTGATCCTAGAGCTGAGCCTGTCAGGACTGCACCTGTAAAGGAGGGACCTCTCGCCCCATGCTACTTGAATGCCAGGCTGCCCTTGCACTCGCTATTCCGTATCTCCGTGCCACTCCTAGGCCCTGCCAATGCCCATGAGACTGGCCACCACCCCAGCTGTTAGCTTCGTTCTAATGCACTCTGAATAATATTAAAGCCAAATCAGTTGAATTTATTAATAAAGACAGGCCACTAAGAGAGATACTTTTAAAGGCCAGTGACTTAATTTAAGCTCTTAAAGGCTACCCCTGCACAGTTGATGCATTGCAATAAATTACAGCTCTGTAATTTTGAGAGTAATACGCCCACTGTAAATAACATGGGCTTCTGAGAACAGCGGCAAGCACCCTCAGGTGGATTTGCAGTTGTGACTTCATAATGTAATTAATATTTTTACCCGCTATTGTCTGTAATCTTTGCTTTTTTCTACATGTTGACTAGTCCTTGTGTTGACTGATATCCACAGTGGTCTTTCTTCAGAATTGCTTAGCTGTGTTTAGTTCAAAAATACAAATTGGAGAAGAAAACAACTTTCAAGAGTGATTGTCTTCAGCAGGCTAAGCATGAAGGCTTAATTGGAGCAACCCACCCTGAGCAAAGCAAAAACAATCAGCAATGACATGTTGATCTCATAAGTGTCAGATTCCAGGAAAGCCCTTAATGTTATTGGTGTCAGAACTCTCTCTCCTTCTCAGACCTGAACTCTTAGCCTCAATATGGCAAAATCGAGCCTCTCCGCAACATGACGAGTCTCTGCAGTGCTTTTATTTTGACTTGCTGTAAAGGAAAACAAATCGAAACCAAAATGTTAACAAGAAGCTTTGCTTTTTGCTGCTTTATTACAACTTTGCAGCAATGCACGTCTGCGACGAGGGAGGGTCATCTCACTTTAATGAAAACAAACATAGAACAATAATTGAGGACGAGGTGTTGAACGGGGGCATCTTATACAAATGAGAATTGGCTGGCATTCTTTCTGAAAGAGAACATGGCACACCTGCAAAGGAAGTATTGCAGCACTCTCGTTCTCTGTATTTGGCACGTTGAATTTTGACGCCCGCTTCGGGGCTGCATATCAGAGCAGTGACTGCTTAAAAAAAAAACAGGTTGTAGGGGTCCTTGCACACAGTCTGCCCATGGTGCTGCCTGAAGGACTACCATGGAAACAAGGAGTGCGACAGGCTCTGGGGGGACCTGCCACAGCTGCAGGCCCTTCCTTTCTGACAGGCTGATGAAGACATCAGCTTCATGCCAAGCAAAACAACAACTATTGAGGGAGGAAAAAGAGAGGGAGAAAATGATGAAAGCAGTGTTAACTGCTGTGGCTGAAATGTTCATTAGTGAGCTTGTGGAACATCCAGAGATGTATTTATGGACCATATTGCCTTTTTAGTAATCTGTAGAGATTTAGGCGCTGAATCCCAAGAGACAAATGCAAACTGGTAAATACTTTTTTTTCAAAATGATTGATTTGAAATAGTTTATAAATATACAAAAGAGAAAAATCCAAAGTCGACAAAGTGATTTCTTTATGCATTGACATAGTTCTTTCTATCACAGAGTGTACTATTCCAAGACTTGTTTACACTTAATTCTGATCAGTCAACCACATCATTCTGCATATTTTCCAACCTAGTCTCATAGAATCACGTTACTATACCTAAATATGAAATGAACACTAGAGGCACTACAACAACTTTTATTTCCTTTCACACAAATCATGATGAAAACTCATTAGGATATCAGTTCTTTAATACTTTTCACACTTCTTCACAAAATGCTATCTTATGACAACTATAGTGCATGACTTCTAAGGCAATAATTTTCAATGTTTATATTTTATAACCAACTTCTAATTTTATAAGCTTCAAGGATGATCAAATTGCCCAGTAGCTCAATGTATAGAGCGCTGAACATGTTATCAATCCTGAAGAGCACGTGAGTCAAAACATGAGCCCATAGAAGTGTCATAGAAGTGCAGTACGCTGGCATGGTTGCTTTAACAATTGGGTTTTTCATGTCACATTAGTTTTTCTGACACTGTCAGCAGGCTTTACGGTTATGGTGTAGGTTAGGAAGCTAGATTTTGTTGATTTAACTTGGAGCTGCCATGATAGGTGTATAGTAAGGAACCAGATACTCCTTTTGCAAAAACGTCACCACAGTCATGTAATGTGTTCATGTGCATGAGATCAGGCTGACATTTTCCTATAAAGATGGCTAAACTCTACGATTTTCCTCAGTGGTGCTAGTTTCATGTCTTTCGTATCACTCTGCAGTGTCTTTCATTTCGCATAATACATTTCAAGTCAAATCAAATATTCAATGTATTTATTTGTTAAGTGTCCATGTAATAAGTGGCATAATGTAAAGTCAGTTGGTCAGTATCATCAAATAAACTGATTCAGGGTGATACAAGTACCCTATGCTTCATGAAGCCAGTTGACGGGACTAGCCATGTAAGATTTAGTTTAGTTTGCATCAACCCTGGGTTTAAGTTACCATGAAAGTGGGTCTGCCTTTACTGGTGTTCATAAAGTCATTCACCGATGTCTCTTAAAGCACACCTTACAGAACAAATCTTCTATATCTAAATATAGATTTTTCGGCAGATGGAGTCTTGTATTTTATTTAAATACACTATTGTTGTTTTTCATATACCTACTTTAGCCATAAATTATAACAAATCTATGAAAATACAGTATAAACATAATATAATTTTAGGATATCTACTGTATAAAACATCTATTAAGATTTATTCATATTATACCTGCCAATAAAGATTGTTTTTAAAATACTAAAAGCTTAATCATGCCACCTAAACCCCTTTGCTTCATGGACAAGAGATGAATATACAGTATTTTACTTAAAATCCAATATACTGTAAGCTGTACACAAAATATGTCTATAAAAATAAACAAATACCTTCAGAACAAAAAATGTATTATTTCATACAACTTGTTGCATACAGTATTCCCAGTGCTCACTTTTTAAATATTTAATAATAAACAACACTGCAAACACCACTCGTTCATGTGTACGCACTTGTGTGCTAATCTTAAACTAAGGATCAAAGCCTGAGTTGACAAAGAAAGTTGATGAGCAGTGTGTTCTGGTACCATTTATGTCTGATAGGGTTACAGGACAACCCAAAGTTTGTTCAACTATCATCATGGGACAGGCTTCTGATCACCCTGTCAGGGTTTATTAAAGCAATAATACACAACAAGAGTGCTGTATGTCCTGCTATCAGCACGGCCAAGTGCCGCAGGTAATCACAGCCGTGCTGATAGATGGACAATACAGCACGATTGGGAGTGTGATATTGCTTTTATACAATAGTTCAACAAATACATAAAAACAAATAAGGAAATAACTTAGGACTGTAAAAAAAAAGAAAAAAAAGAAAAGACTGATTCAGGATCTTCCTTTGCTAGTTCGAAAGATGCACCCAAGTCTCTGTTACTAATTAGAAAACCACACTTTAGAACTAGTAAATGACAGCTTGGTCTGTTTCTAACTTTTTTCAGAAACAATAGTGTGTGTGTGTGTGTGTGAGAGAGAGATAGAGAAAGCGAGAGAGTGATTGAGAGAGACTGAGTGTGCAATTACCTTACAGAGATGCTGCAGCTGTTAGTTTAACTCTATTCCTCAGCTGTAGTGTGATAGTAATCCTCTAAGATCATGGAGTCATGCTTCCAAACGTGCTATCAGAATTATTCTCTGACTATTTCACTAACGTTCAAATGTTTTGTTATCAAAGATTAAAATTTAGGAAGCCTGTTTCTTCTGGACACAAAAAAACAGACTCTCCTCCGCCATTTTGAAAGTTTACGTCTTCTGCCATCTAGTAAACTTGGGTATCAGGTAGGCACCCTGAGTGTGTTTAATTAGCTGTGATCAGCAGTAATGCTGAAGCTGTTAGTTTAACTCTTTTTCTCAGCTATAATGTAGTACTCAATGTGAGTGATCATGAAGTGAGTGACAATTCTGCATGTCTTCAAAGAAACATACACACTGACTAGGGATATCAAGATGTAAATTTTTGATAGTACGATTATTGTCTGTTAAAAAAAAAATCACGATTTCATGATTTGTACGATTATCTACAAATGTACCTATTATGCAACAGTTAAACCCTCCACAAACATATCACAACTTAGGTTTTATTGCAGCATTCGTTAGGACATGCAGTTAACATTTATATTCCTACGTCTAAGTTGAAAACAAGTAGGTATAGTACTTGTATTTAAGTAGGTGCAATTTTCTATATCTGCCCTCTGACACCAAACATACTGTACCTTTTCAACAAAAAATATGTATAACCTTTCAATAAATACAAAGAAAATTAAATATAAATTAAAAATAAACCAAAAACAACTAAAACTTAAACCATATGTTTAAAATATAATGGTATAAGGCTAGGAGTACGGAAGAGGATTAGGGCCAAGCAATAATAAAAAAATAAAACCATCTCGAGATTAAAGTCATTATAATGCGAGATTAAACTCGTTAAATTTCGAGAAAAAAGTCGAAATACAATCTTGAGAATAAACTCATTAAATATCGAGATTAAACTCGTTAAATTTCAAGAAAAAAGTCGAAATACAATCTTGAGAATAAACTCATTAAATATCGAGATTAAACTCGTTAAATTTCGAGAAAAAAGTCGAAATACAATCTTGAGAATAAACTCATTAAATATCGAGAAATAAAGTCATTATAATGCGAGATTAAACTTAACGAGTTTTTTCTCGAAACACAACGACTTTATTCTCGATATTTAATGAGTTTATTCTCAAGATTGTATTTCGACTTTTTCTCGAAATTTAACGAGTTTAATCTCGCATTATAATGACTTTAATCTCGATATTTAATGAGTTTATTCTCAAGATTGTATTTCGACTTTTTCTCGAAATTTAACGAGTTTAATCTCGCATTATAATGACTTTAATCTCGATATTTAATGAGTTTATTCTCAAGATTGTATTTCGACTTTTTTCTCGAAATTTAACGAGTTTAATCTCGCATTATAATGACTTTAATCTCGAGATGGCTTTATTTTTTTTTTATTATTGCTTGGCCCTAATCCGCTTCCGTATAGGAGAACCTTCTTTCTTTATTGATTAATCTAACAAACAGCCGGATTATCACAGCACTTTTATGCACAATGAAATCTTATTCAAGTAGGAAAACTATTTGGAAGCATCGCATTCATGACATAAAGCTGAACCTCTCCTCTTTTAAACTTAATATATACAACTCTTCGGATTTACACAGTTTCAATTCAGTGTTTGACTTTACCAAAAGTTAAGTATACTACATATAATATTTGCTGTGTTTGTAAAATTATTACCTTCATCTGGGCATGAATGTCTGGATGGTGATCCCTCAGGTGCTGGAATATATTAGATGTGTTCACCGCTTTTGCTGGCACATTTTAGATAGCCAAAATGTTTTAATCTAATTTAATTAGATCCTTCAGCGGATACAACTCCGGGAGATCGTGTTGTTCCGCCATATATCATTTTGAGGGTTTCACATGTGTTGAAAGTTCACGTTCTGCACGACTAGACCTAGACCTCTGCCTTACCTAGAAAATGGCTTTGTGAACTCCGTTACCATAATAACAGCCTCACAGACCAGTAGTTAGGCACAAGTAGTTAGACCCACACCGAAAGACTCATTTTCAGTAAAAAATAAATGAAATAGATAACATGGTTGTTTTTTCCGTTTTTTTAATTGTAGCTTTCAAATTCTTACGGTTTAATTGTGAAACCGGGTAATCGCGACATCCCTAACACTGACTGACAACACAGTTTGTCAATGTCAGCTCATCTCGCACACATCACACACAAGACGGTCTTTTGACACCACCTGCTGGTTTAAATCTTTAATGTCACAGGGATGAATGGAAATTCACACATCTGCACTGCTCTACACGTTAGTTTGGAATTCCATGAACACAAGCGGAGTGATTCAAATAGTAAAGCTCCCAGTGCTGATGGTCTAAGCTATCAGCACTCTTGGAACACATCTGGTCCAGTCAGATTCAAGCACCAGAACTATCAGAATTTCCAAAGAGGGAGCACTGTTTTGTCTATTTGCGTTACTTACATATTGCTGATACTTCAAAGCATAGGATTTTCCTAAAAGCAGTTTACAATAATTAAAATACATCTGTCAATAGAAGCTCAGTGATGAATGCAGCGTCACCCCTCTCTTTAAGAGAGGTTACAATCGGCAAACTCTCATTTCATCTGAGTTATTGAAACAGTGTTGAATATTTGAAGACCACTACTCTCCTCCAGCACAAACACTTCACATCCACTTATAGGCTTGCTTTCAAGTTTTGGTGCTAACCAAATGACTAGAGCTTTACTGCAAGCATTGTTTAATTGGTTTCAACTCACACAGACATCTGATGGGGTCTCATTTACTGAGCTAAGGGACACTGGCCCTCCCCTCCCTGCTCTCACTTTCTCTGTGCCCTCCCCAGTGGAGTCGGCGCTGGCAGAAGGGATGGAGTTTGTGTGTGGGATTTCTCTCGTCTGAGGGCTGTGGGTCACCTCCACTCCCCCTCACTTTGAATCGGACCCCTGGTGGCAGCCCCTGGGAGAGAGCCGTGATGTCTCTATCAGACTGTCAAAAGAGATAGCCCCAGGCTCTTGCAGGTCCCTTAGAGCCAGTCAAACTCTTCATGCTGCACCAACTGATGCTCTTTCACCAGCACCAAACTGCAGAGGAGTGAAAGGAGGGAGAGGAGGAGGGGGCTAGACTGGGATGCTGAGCACTCCAATATGTCTGAGCAAACTCCCTGAGCAGGGGTCTCTGGCTCATCTGTATGGCGAGAATCAGACAGATCTCAGCCCGAGCACGGCTATTTTTACAAAGCGTTCGCTCCGTTATTTACCTCGCTCACTAAATTATTGAGGGAGAGCAGGCAACCAGATGACTTCTGAGGAAGTTTTCATTTTTTTGCTCTGTTTTACATTTGTTTGTAAGAAACATTTACTTCTCCATCTCAGATAAAGTTGTCTGAAAATTGTAAAGAGCGACAAAAATGTAATTATTAATGTAAAAAAATAAAAATAAAATAGGTGCAAATGAACATAGCACTTACTATGAAGTTAATTAATAATCTGTTAACAATCATTTAAATGCTTTGAATGCCCAGATTCGAGATGCGTCACATTGGAAATGTTGCTTTCTATAAAAATGACTCTCTGATGGAGGTGAGGCTGGAATATGACTGTAATATGAATAAATAAGTTGATGAGGCAGGAAATCTCCATTTGCTCTACTTGAGGCCCCATCAGTGGCAGCAACACAGAATGATGGTCTAGTAGAGAGCCATTAGGCACTGGAGGTGATTTTAATGAAAATGGGAGACACTAAGTGCGGGGTATGGAGTGTATATCCTCTCTCTCTCTTTCTCTCTCCCTCTTTATGTGAGATGAGCTCTCTCATCTGGACCTTGTTATTGTCAGCGAACTACAAAAGTGGTGCATTAGCTGACTGCTCTGGACACACATACTTTGATGTGTTCTCCATGAGCAGAGCTCAACAGTGACCAATATCCTCTTCTGGGTAATAATGTGGCTGTGTATTCACTTAAAGGGCATCCTTCACAAGTAATACAGTGTTAAGGATGCAAGAGAAGAAAAACACATTCAAGAAGTCAAACATTTAGTTATCATCTTCATTTTATTATTATGTTCTGCATAGATATACAAAAAGTGGAAGATGGATAGGAAACTGTATGTTAAAGGGATATTCAACCCCAAAATAAAAATTATTCCAGCATTTACTCACCCTCATGTTGTTTCAAACATATATGACTTTCTTTCTTCAGTGGAACACAAAAGGATCTCCATTTAGGCACCTTGTTAGCCTCGGTCACAATTTACTTGCATTGCACCTTTTTTTCCTCCATACAATGAAAGTGAATGGTGACTGTGACTCACATTCTGCCTAAAATCTCCTTTTGTGTTCCATATGCAAGAAAACAAAAACATATGGGTTTGCAACAACATGATGCTCTGTAAATTACAAAATATGTTTTTCTTGGGTGAACTGTACCTTTAAAAACCAAACAAAACACACATTTTATATTCTTTAAAAAGTAAACTGTGTTTACAATAAGGAAAATTCATGTTAAATGAATTAAATTAAATGTTACTTTAATAGTCATAAACTATTGTGTGAAATTTATTACACATATTTTACCTTCATTTAAATATTTCCTACTGTAAACAGAAGCAATAGGGAGCATGTTTTGTTTTGCTATTTATCTTTTGTTAAATGAAGCAGAATGTGGTCCGTAAAAAGACATTAATATATGAATAGGAAGGCACAAGTAATTTGTTTGCTGGCTGTGGTATTTCAGCACATTTTAGTGTGGCCACATGCAGAGTCTGTTGGAGTCCAGCTTTACCTTCTTTTGCCCAGACAGTGTGACCATGAGATTCAGTGAGGGCCAAAGGCCTCGTCAAGCGTGGCCCCTATCTCTTTGACTTGCGCTCTCGCTCTCTCTCTCTCTCTCTCTCTCTCTCTCTCTCTCTCTCACACACACACACACACACACACGGATACAAATATAAAAACACACAACTACAGAGTTGAACAGTGAATACACCTTAGTAGAAATGTGGATGACTTAGCACGAGGGGTTTCCTTCACTTGCATGGGGCATTATGTCTTAAACAGACCGTGTCTTGAAACGTTGTCCCTCCCTTTCATCCAACACATCCGTTGGGTTTCAGCGCAAGCGTTTCTTTTTCGCCGGGCCCTGGTTGCCGAGCTCAGCTCTCAGCTCGCTGTACTGCACCTGTAAAAACAAACAGCTCTTTGGTCGGAGGCAGGTAATCGGAGCTGAGGCCTGCTCACGGTAATGGCTCCCCTGAGGAGAGCTGGTGCTGCAGGAAAGCCAGGCGGGCGCGGCTGTAATGAATCATTTTTTAAACACAGGAACAGAGGGGATTAATCACAAGGAGGAAAGATTTGAGAAGTCAAGGGTTCCTTACCGACACAGTGATGACTACACCCCCACCACCATCCCTACCTATACTGAAAGTGCAAATGGATTGGTTGAGCTGCTGTCTTAGTTCCTCACAAACGAAGGAGTTGCAAGTTGTGTCCTTCCTGAGAAAGTTTGTTTGAGAATAATTATTGAAGTATGTGCCTGCACGGCTCTGACTGGGGTACTGCGGTATTCGCGTAAAGCTATTAGACTGCAATTAAACATTTTCAAACCAAGCATTTAAAATCCTCTGATATAGGTGTTAAATTACTTAATATATAAATTGGCAGCTCCTTTTGAAATTGCTCCATAACAACTCTAAATTAATTAATTCAGAAGCACAAATGAACAGCTGATCCCTCTCTTTCAGCACAGGATTTAGTTATAATTTGATATGTGTGAAAAAGACACTTGTTTGAGATGTTTTCATCCTATGAATGCAATAATTGTAATATATGAGCTGATGTCTTGATAGGTTTAGGAATTGCACTGCAACAGTCACTGTTATGTAATAGTTCCGATCCTCTAATTTGATTGGACAAGCAGCGTTCAAAGAGAGTATAACAGCACTGGAACATTGCACTGTTTTTTTAGGATTGTGCACGGATAGTCTGTTTGACACACCTGTATTCAAATACCGAAATCACTATTCGGTTATTTTACAGATGCTATAGAGTTCTTCATCACGACAAACCGTCAGGTCAGTTTTTAAAGTATAGGGCGAGTTAGGGCCTGTTCACACGTGTTTTTGTTTCAATTGTTTGTCTGGAATTGGTGCTTCATTGGATGTCTTTGACCATTGCGGCGCATCTTGTGGTTTTATTTTTTAGCATCTCACGCAAGACCACAGCATTTTTTAGGCCCCGTGTCAAGAACTTTTTTATAAATGCATCTCGAGACACCTGCATTCTGTTTGATTTGTTGTGCTGTGTCTAGCTTTTTTAGGGCAGATGTCACAAAGTTCTGAAGAAGATCAGGTTGCAAAGAAGACTTAATGTGACTGTTGCACTGTTACACATGATTTTAGATTATTTTTCCTCCAGAAAAGTTTCAGCGCTTGATAAACAGTATGCCAAAGTCCCCCCTTTTGCTCTGGTGTGCAGATAATAATTCCTCAAGTTAAATGCTAAACCATTTAAAAATCAAAGCATCCCAAAGGGGCTATTGAACCGCAGCAGTGTAACTCCACGCACATAAAAATTGTGTTTGCTGCCTCATGTAAATGTGAAACTGCCTGGGAAGAGCACATATCAGGTTTGTCACTTACATTATGTGTTTTCTTTTGGTTAAGAATACTATGTTACAGGCAGTTACAGTTATTCCCTGCTATTTTGAGTAATGTTTGACACATATCCATTGCAATAAACGTAAAAAAAATTTTTATTACAGAGTCCCGACGAATAACCTTTTGTGAACCCTTGAGGTTATCCGAATACTACAAACGGTTATAGTGCACATCCCTTGTGTAATTCTTTCTATGTTAAAATGCTTTCTTTCATCCCACCTTCATATGCAGAGACAACTATAATCAACTATAAAAAATTAGCAAAAAAAAGCAGGAAATTCCATGTGTTTATGAGAACAAAATCGTTACTTCTGGAGAAATTGCCACAAAATAGGAATGAAAATGGAAGTTAAAGCCACTGTAGCTCTTTTATTAGATGTAATAAATTACTTGCGGTTTAGAGCGCACAGACAAATCACTCTGTCGAACTTCATGTTTGCTAGCATTCAATGGTAGATGGCTTATGTCTGGCAGTGAAAGCATGTCAGATAGCTTATCATTTTGATGACAGGCTTTGGCTTCAGCTATTTAGAATAACCAGAGCAACATTGAGATGTTTGCAATTATTTTGATGATTTCCTCAGGAGCAATTTATGTATTCAAATGGCTTGTTGAGGCAAAGTCACTGTGACCTTTTTGATTCACATCTAAATTCCTATATAAATGTGTATTATATAGGAATATATTCAGTAAATGTGTTGCCACCGTATTTTAAGTGCATGTCTTCTGACCGAAAACAAAAATATCTCGTTTTCTTGCTTGTGATATTGCTTGAGTATCAGTGAGTACACGTTTTATAAATTAACATAATTATTAACACATTATAAGGCAATAGTGTCCCTGGAGTGCAATAACATCCAAAAGCATTCATTCTGATTTTCTTTTTCACAGCTAAGAGCAACAAGGCTCTTAAAATGTCCAAAGCCACCATTCGGTCCAAACTATGTACAGCTTTGACAAATAATTAAAGGTGGTATGAGGCTGATGGGACTCAAAAGCATGGAGAATGTGTCCAGATCCTTTTTCTTTCTTTGTTTTTTTTTCCTTCCCAAAACAATAACCTGGAGGTGTATCTGTAAGGCAGTTACTGCACACTAATTACCAGGCCCTGATTATGAGAATGGGAGATGGAGCATGAGGTAACAAAGCGAGACACGGCTGCCTCAGAACATGAAACTGTCCTCAGAACTGACAGATGCTGCTTATTTTAGGACAGAGGGCTGCCGTATGAAGTCAAGTTTTGAGGGTTTGTATTTGAAGGACTGCGCGGGCACTAATTGCCAAGTCATTTTCGGAAATGTACGATAGGATTCAATTCAAGATTTTGTAATGTGCCATTTATTTGGTCAGTCTGTTTTTAGCCTAAATTTTCAAACATGATGATCTTTACGGTAAACAGCTTCAGCCCTGTAGTGGATTTAGTTTTTAGTGGTATGGTTCATGAGGGACAATAATTGTACTGTATTATAGCATTATGTTTTTTAAAAGTGGCACACTTTTTCTTAAAATATCATGTTGTCTTTCCATTTTTAGTGGGTTTCGTTTAAACGAAACAGCAGGAAGATCATCCAATCATAAAAACATTCTTCAAAAGGCTTAAAAACTCAGCAATGGTTTCCATCTTGTTTTGCCAACTTGGTGCTCCACATGCCAAAACCAGAGTGTCATGCTGGCTTCATCCAACCACACAGACATATGTTAATGTAAAATTGCATAGGTTCATCCCAGGAGGTTCGTCTGAGCCAATTACTCAAGCGCTCCAATATTTGAGCTTAAGTCTTTGAACAGGACAAAAGGCAGTATGTTAGTCTCAGTCACCATTCACTTTCATTGCATCTTTTTTCAATACAATGAAAGTAAATGGTGACTAAGGCGGTCATTCTGCCTTTTGTGTTCCACAGAAGTCAGTCATATGGGTTTGAGTGATGGTGAGAAATATGTCTGAAGACCAACATCCTAGCTGCAAGACAGGCCCCTGCTTTGTACCCAGACTCCATGGTCTTTCTCAAGATCCGAAAGATGAGTGGTGACTCTCAGCATTTGCCTACACGTTTGCAGGCTTATGATATAACCCTGAATGACATATCAACCATGGATAATGTTTCATCACATATGGCACCCAGCAGGACGGCGTTGGCTCAACACTCCATTAATCGAGTCCTCCAACCTGATGTGACGGGGGCCACCACACTGTCAGTGTGCAGACAGCGACCCCTTAGCCAATCCCTGAACCCTAAACAGCATCCTTCTTTTATCACAGGCCGACAAAACTGATAATCAAGGACAAGGCTGAAGCGTTACGGCTGAGGACAGATCAGAGCAGACCCCATCCAGGCAGCCGATGACTCCATCAAGACATGCTGGGAAATAATTGGACTGGGGCCACCTTTAAAGGCACGAGTCTATTAATAATCAAACACAGCCAGAGGAAATTTCCTGGCCAGTACTTGGGAATTCTGTTAGAGAAAATAATGCAGAAATCTTCAGGGAATTCCCTCCTTGTCTCCGTTCCTCCCTCTCTCTCGAAATGTAAAACTGGACCCTTACCTTTTGAACATCAGAAGGCACCCTCTTGAGAAAATCCAGGATTTCATTATTGTCAATGGCATATGGGCTGCGAAGCTTCTTGGTA
Source organism: Xyrauchen texanus (assembly GCF_025860055.1). NCBI lineage: Eukaryota > Metazoa > Chordata > Actinopteri > Cypriniformes > Catostomidae > Xyrauchen > Xyrauchen texanus. The sequence goes on from NC_068296.1 coordinate 19,990,778, forward strand.
AATTTGTTAACACCTGTGAAAACAAGCGTGCATTAATAAATAAAGATATTCACCACAACTGCAGGTATCTTACTGACAACATAGATTGAAAACCTTGACCCAACAAGCATTTGACACCTTTTTCAGCTGCATGAAACATCTATTGGTATGTAATTATAACAGCATATAAATACAAAGCTACTATAAAGTAAATACGGTTCACACTATTGCTATACTTTATAATACTTTAACCATAAACTTGACTGCAACAAGACAGCATTGAGGAAACATTGGTAACTAAGTTTGGAAACCGAGAATTGGTTCTTCCATTTAAAATAATAGAAAAAATTATAAAAATACAGCAACCAGATGATTTTCATGACTTTTGGTTCTGTTAATCGTTCTTAATCATGCATTCTTCTGCCTATGCAGATGGGACACCAAGCTAAAATACTCTGAAAGTGTTTTCTGCACTACCATTAAGCAGCACTGCAACACCGCTATTGAATCAGAGGTGCAAAACCTACAGCGTGATCAGTGTAGTCTGATTACCAAACGAATAACTCTTACAAATTGTTTATTTTGACTCTACAGTGGGAAACATAAAGCGCGATTCTTATAAGTCAGTTCAAAAAACATACAGCGCTACCTCCCAAACAAATGAGTAATTTTAAGTAAGTCACTTTATAATGAATAAAAATAATGAAGTAGTAACATCTTAATTAAAATGTCTGTGTAAACTATCTCTACATTACTGAGGGCTGTAAATCCATTAAGAACTGTTTGCTTGTTTCCAAATATGTTTTTTCAAAAGTACAGTACTTATAGAATCATTAATGGAACCATTAAGGAAACCGAATCATTAAGAGGGATCAGAATCGTTATATTCCTTACGATTCACATGCCTAGTGATAACATTGGTGATTAGCAGGCCCACACGGAATCTATGCCCGCACAACTTATTGCAAAGTTCTACATGTTTGCTGCCTCTTTTGTGCTTGCTTATTTTATACTTTGGCTAAAATTATTTAGCTTTCTTTTACCAATGAGAGTGTAAAATCCCCATCTCTGTTTAACACATTTTACCATACTTAAATCCATTCTGCTGATTTTCCCCACAATCAGTGGAGAGAATGCAGGAAAAAACATCAACTGATTTCATTTGAGTCGGGCGATAATTTATGAACTTGTTTGTCATTTATGAGGCAAAAAAACATTTGTTTGTATGAAGATAAAATAAATTCAGTTCATTTTATATTATTTGCTTATAAGGTACTTATAGACAAAAGCTTTTGTGTGGGACTTTATTTAAATTAATTTATGACAATGTAAAATGTTATGCCATTCAATTCAAATATTCATATGAATATAAGCTATTACATTTGACTGTCAGTACAGGTCTTTCTTTTTTCTGCTGTGCATACTAAGGATGCAACTGTTGATTATTTTGATAATTGATTAATCTGACGATTATTAGAACGATTATTTGACTATTAGCCGATTATTGCAATGATTAATCATTAGCTCTTATCAGATTATTCGGCTTGTGCCCAGCATAAAATGTTGTATTAAAAATGCTTACTAACCATTACTAACTAACAGGACAAAATCATCTTTTAAAAATACCTCTAAATGACATTCACTGAATTAAAGGGAGAAAAATACTTTTTATTAAGTTTAATTCAGTAAAAAATTTCACTGCATAATATCCTATTATTATCAAGTGTTTTTGTCTTGTTTTGCATTTAAAATGGTCTAAAAATCTTTAAAACAAGATACATTTACTTGAGAAGCAACATATAAGATATTTAGACATGCTTTAAGAGAATGTATCTTAAATAGAAGTGTATTTTGTATATAAATGTGTTTTTTCACTTGGTTATAATTCTGCGAGTGCAGTAATGACAAAGTATACTTATATTCAAGATCTATTCTCTAAAAGCAAGTCTAAATATCTTATATGCTGCTTCTCAGGTGAATGCATCTTTTTTTAAAGGATTTTTAGATATTTTTAAATATTTGTATTTTTAATATTATATAATATTATAACATTCTCAGATAAAAATATATATATATATTATTCTGCCATATAGCTGCTAAAGATAATTTACCTTGTTTTTAAGGAGTTTTAGATATTTATATTGGAAAACAAGCCAAAACAAAAACAAATCAAAAACATAATTGTTTGCAGTGTATAATGGGGTGAAGACTTCCTCTCTCACCTTTCTGTTCTCTTCAATCCATCTTTAACTCACAAAAAACAAAAAACTCTTCCTTATTAATAAACCTGCTTATTGCCAATTTTCTTCATGATAAGGATCATGCAGTGACACATATAATATTAATCAATAAGTAGCCATCACATTATAATCTAGCTGCAGCAAGCACACACGCTCGATAGACGAGCATCCCCGTGACAGAGTGTACATCAGCCGGGTGCAGTTTCAATCTCTCCCCCTTAGATCGGGACATTCACACAACTCATAGAAGAGCCGCTGACTACACAGACAAATGCCAGTTTCAGAGTTTGTAGTTAATAACATGACCTGCTTCAGTATTATTTGAACTTTAATAAAGCTATAACGCATTAAATAACTGCATTTAATATGTTACGCCGGGGTGTTTCCTTAAAAGTGCTCCGGCTCCACTTTTATTCCACAACGAGAGTGCTTCTGTATTATTACTGGATTATTTTCTATTTCTGCATCACAATTCCATCATACTATTCAATCTACATCACCTGAAGCTGTTTGGAAAGTTTAGAGAGCATCTGTGAGCTGTGTTTTCTGCAGTGCTCATTAGAGTTTAATGTGATCTTAAATGAGAACAAACAACTATTCAACTATATTTGTTGACAATTTGTAATTGTCGACGTTGTAGATAAAGTCGACTAATCATTTCAGCCCTAGTGCATACTGTAAAAGTAATTATCATAGGTGTGAATCATTAACCTCTAATTGACCTTAGGGGCATTAAAATAGCAGAAAAATGCCTTTGCGCTCTCTCTCTCTCTCTCTATTAAATTAAATTCAAAGTGGCTTTATTGGCATGACTGTAATCAATACAATATTGCCAAAACAGAGGCTGTATAAAGACAGAACTACATCTTAATCTATAATTAGATTTAGTTGAACAATTTATCAAATATAAAAATATATAATAAAAATAAATACAAAAACAAGATCAGAACTGCAGTAGACCACAGCGTTTAAATAACTGATGACCACTGACATATACTTACACATAATTGAATATACACACATAAACTGAGGGTCACTGTGGTGAACATTAGGGTGACACACTGGGGTAAAACACATAAAACCTTTACATGTTAAAAGTATCTTGCAGCCAGTGCTGCTGTGTGTCCGTCTCCAAGTATTATATAATTTTTTTCTTGTTCTGAGGTGGTTATAAAGTTGTCTATGCTGTTAGTAAATGTATCAATATAAATGTCCCTTGTATCTTAAAATTTTGGGCAGTGAAGGACAGAGTGTGCCTGTCTCAACCTCACCTGTCTTACAGTGAGCACACACCCTTTCTTCTCTGGGTAACCATGTTTTTCTGTGTCTGCCTCTCTCGATGGCGAGACTGTGCTCACTGAGGTGATTTGAGATTGTTTGATGATCTGATTTATTCTGATGTTTGGTTGTAAAGCAGTGCTGGTCTAAGGCCGGTTAGTGTTAGTAGTGTTAACTGGGTTAGTGAGTCTCAGAACCAGCTGACTGAGGGGAATTTTTTCAGGGTTCAGTTTTTGGGTTTGTAGCGCTTTAAAATGTAGCGATTCTGTGGGACTTGATTTAAAAATTTCAAAAAATTTAGAGATCTTTTTTGTATGTTAATAATCAATGGGAATCATCCTAATTCTGCACTGCATGCATTATTTGGTGTTTTCCTTTGTTTCCCTCTCTCTCTCTCTCTCTCTCTCTCTCTCTCTCTCTCTCTCTCTCTCTCTCTCTCTCTACATACAGTACAATATAAAACCTTCACAAAGCCTCAAACAGGAAAGGTGCAGCTGCGAATCATGTTCATGAATCTGATCAGCTGTCATAGGTAGAACTGTGGAATTGAGCACTTTTTAAATAGCTTTCGTCAGGCGTCAGTAAAAGAGTTAAAGCTCAAAGCTCGGAGACAGTAAAGTGCGACTCTTTCTGAAATACCTCTGCATGACTTCCAGTTACAGGAAAGTGCAGACAGCTTAACAGCAGTATTGGAGAATCATGCCTGATTGGGTGAAAGGGCTACACATGGTGTCTCATTACTTACCCCATAGTAAAACTATGTACCGCAGTGGGATGAAGTACAAGGCAGTGGTGGCAAGAAACAGAACCAAGCAGGCCAGAAAGGACAAGAACGGTACTGACCAGTTGAATGTGCTGTCAATAGAGACAATTCCAGTTAATGAACACACATAAATACATTATATACATAGAGTGTTACCATTTTTGTGTGAACTATTGCTTTAAGCCACACTTAAAAATGCATGAATGTCTTTGTGTTATAAGACAGAATATTAAACCAAGTGACACTAATCATTAAGGTAGCACAATCACACATTTCAAGCAAACATTTTACAAAAAATACGGTTTTAAATAATAAAACAACAGAAATTGTACAAAATGAAGACAAAAAACATATTTGGAGACTTCCTGGTTGTCAAACATTGTGAAACATAGTTAATATAATCAACTACATGATTACTGCTAGAAAACCTGTGTGAGCTTAAGGGGAACTGATTTTCAGCCACTAAAAATAAAATTGGGACCAGTTTGTTAAACGGATAGTTCAACCAAAATATATACATTTTTCTTTCTTCTGCAGAACACAAACTAAATTTTTTTGAAAAATACCTCAGCTCTGTAGGTCATTTCAATGCAAGTAAATGATGGCCAGACATTTAAAGCTCCAAAAAGCACAAAGGCAACATGAAAGTAATCCATATGACTCTATTGGTTAAATCTACAGTATATTTTCAAAAGTCAGTAATTTTTTACTCTAAATCTCCACTTTCACTTTCCCATCTGAAAAATCACATGTGGTGCCTGTTTAGTTTCACTTGAAAGTGGAGATTTAAAGTAAAAAATAACTTAAATATGAATCTGTTTCTCACCCAAACCTATTACATCGCTTCCGAAGATATGGATTTAACAACTGGAGTCTTATGAATTACTTTCAAATGATTTTTTCTAATGTCTGATCATCATTATCTTGCATTGTAAGGACCTACAGAGTTGAGATATTCTACTAAAAATCTTTGTTTGTAGTTCAGCGGAAGAAAGAATGTCATACATATCTGGGATGGCATGAAAGTGAGTAAATGATGAGAGCATTTTCATTTTGGGTGAACTATTTCAAAATTTAACAAATTAAACAAAAAATTTAAGTTAGTTCTGAGTAAAGGTTTAAAATTATTTGTTTATAAATGTCACTTGGTTTGATATTTTGCTACCTAATACAATGAAAATCCTACAAATCCTATGAAGTGACTGAAGTTTCCAAAAGTGTCAAAATACTTTTTGGGACCACTGTATGTGAATATAGATTATATAGTGTATATACGAGTAGCTTGACAAGAAGTATAAAATGCTCTGCTCTTACTTTTTTACTCTTTCTCCAATGCAAGCCACTTCATCTAAAGTGTTTTGAACTGTAAGCACAATTTCCTGAACCATGTGGAATTTTTCCATCAGTCCTCTTTTCTCTGATTCCTGAAGAGAAAGGGGGGTAAAAAACGACAGAGACTGATGAGGGAAGTCAGCAGCTGGAAGCCGACAGAGAAAGAGCAGTTTATTTCCAGAGTGCCATCACAAGTATTTCATCTAGTCAATGGCCTGTAATGAGCTTCTGTAACATCTCCTCAGACTTTAAAATGTGTCAGCCTCTCCTCCAAGAGCTGTCACAGAGCTCAGAGTATTGCAGCATTCATCAGGCGCAAACAATAAAGGTGCACCACAATCAAATATTAAGCGGAGAGGGGAAAGAAATATGTAAAAATGGCAATCAGGAAGCACAGAGAGAGGGGGACCGAGCTGTATGAGAACACAGATTGGCGTAAGATGCCAACATGTGAGGTCGTCTGATACGCAAGTCTCTGCTGGACGAGTCTTGGCTCGTTTCCTGGGGTACAAGCTTTTTTGAGTAACACTTCTTGGCATATGAATGCTAAGCGTTGCCCGCCTTATGGCAAGATTGAGTGCATGCTTGAAATCATTGGATTTATCGTGTTCTATATCCAAGCTCGTGGGAGAAAGCTTGCATTGTCTGAGTGTAATCGTGTTATGCCGAGCAATGTTTTTACTTCTTGTAAGGGAGATGGGAAATCCCATTGTCTTTTTGTATTTGATGCATCACACAGTATTAGGTTGCCTTGTAATTCAGAGACACGGGCTAAATGGACTTTCTATGAAAAAAGAGAAATTCTATTCAATTTTACTTAAAGAAGATTGTAGGGTAATCTCAAGTCCAAAGCAACATGATCACATCAGAGATTCCTTCGGCATAAGAGCCCATGAGTATAGTTCTCCAAAATGGGAAAGAGGAGAGAGAGAGAGAGAGAGAAACAAGAAGCCCTTACAGTACATCAAAAGGATGGAATAATGACAGAGAGGCAGTATGGGGGGTGGTGAGAAAGAGAGAAATGTGTGGTAAAGTGGTGTATATGTTTGTGATGTAAGTGACTGTCCCCAGACAGCAGGCTGAGAGAGCCTTTATCAGCCCTGGTGAGTCGACCACTTGGAAAGCTCTGCCCAGACTCCCCACTGTCACTTTCCAATCGGCCCCAGACACAGGAAACCATAGGAAACCATTCATTCCTCTGCTCAGCACACCCTGTCTAATCCAGCAGCGTGCAACATGTCCTAACACAGCGACTAGGATATCAATCAAGCAAAAATCAACATGCCTCCTGTTATGAGTTGGTTAAAATACCTGCTTTGTGAAGAAAGCGTCAAAGTAGGATAAAGCACAGAAGAAGATTTATTCTTTCAGTGTATCAACTGTATCTGATATCAGCTCAAATATACTTAGTGTTTCTTTGCTCAATGAACAGCATGACTGCCTACCAACAGTGTGTGTGAAAGCTGGGGAACTTTTCACAGATTATTAGAGTGATTAATTATTGGAATTACGCATCACCAATCATAACATAATGTAAACTTCCTTAAACTCTGATATCATGAATAATAGAAGAAGAAAAAGTAGAGAGATGCTGATCAGTCACACACCGACACGCAAGTTTGGAACTGCACCTTGCAAATTGCGTTCAACACAAATGTTGTGGCCACGTTTGTGCCATTGCCTGATATGCATAATTCATTTAACGAACCAGCCACAAACCAGTGCAGAGACCATGTGCAAATAAACAGCCCTTTTACCAGGCAAAATTCATTCTTAGCGCCCCCCCCTCAGTGCTCTAAAAATTTGGCACTCATGGCACAAGACGCTGAAAAACAGTAAGACATGTCAAAATGATCAAAAATAGCCATAAAGCTAACGTTTACATACAAAAAATAAACAAAACAACACAGACTTATTCAAAATGAGTCCTGTGTGAACGGCTCCTTATAGAACATGCATGTGAAGTAAACTGTGTCACAGATTGCTTTTGGCAAGATCTTAAAAAGATCAACATTAAATATTCTAATTAATGGATACCAAAAATACAACAGTGAAAGCATACATAGAAACGAGATATACAAGTTCTCTGGATTATTGCGATTCATCTCCCTGAACCATCTTGCAGTCAGACATCTTTTTTCTTGTGTGCCTCTGAAGTGAATTTTAGCAGAAATAAACGATCCTAGCTACATGTCTACTGATTAGAAAACATGTGTCAGATCATATTCTCAATTCAGATGGAATTGTCACATTTTTGCCACAACGTTTATGTTGGCATAATAGGGAACAGATTGCACAAAGGTAAACAGAAAATGTAGTTTCACAGGGATGCTCAGCACAATCAAAATGTTGCAAAGGCAGGGTTCATTTAACATTCCTTTAATTTACTAAATGGCGTAAAATTTGAATATTCATTCAAAGCTGGTGCAAATATTCGCAACTCACTTATTCCACAACAGAATAACCTAAATAAAACACCTGCGTTATTGTCCAAATGTGCAGCAAATGGGTTTGTTGAAGCCGTCCACCGCATTACAAACAAACTCAAAACATCCAACGCTCTCAGATGGATATGCCACAGGTTTGTGCACTTTGGAATGGAAATGATTATGACATCAACACTCTGTCCTTTTGGTATGTGCTGAAGGTGATATGTTAGATGCCGGGGGCAGGGTTGATGGTTAGATGACTACCCTGATGATACCCTTGGGTACGGTGAAAGGGGGTAGCTATCTTTATGTCTACCCAAAGTGTGGGGTCTCTCTTCAGACCAGAGAGCGTTAGGTGACCCTGTGCCCAGGACCAAATGAACAGGGCCTCTCGGTCATATGGGACACAGTTCCAGGGGGTTGTTTTCTCTATTATATCCTCTCGTTTTCTGATGTGATTAAACCACCGTCTGTGCTCGACACAATTGATACCGAAGGCCAATGTAACGTTGCATTGCAATGCATGATTTGTAAAGTTCTCTTTCTCCCCCAGGACTGATTTATGCTCATGGAGCAGATCTGTTGTGTATTATTTCTGCTGTATCGCAGCCTCTCCTATCGTCTCTCTTTAGCTTCATTCCATCGCATCTGAGCCACTCAGCTGCAGGTTTACATATTCTCTTCCTCCAGGGGAAAACACACAGAAAACGGGGGGTAATAGTAACTCTTCAGAGGGGACAGGCTTAGAGGAAAAACACATCCATTGAAGTTATCAAATTTAGCACTGGTCATTCTTCAACCCCAAAACATTAGCTGCGATGACTTTAATAGGAAGTGTAAAGCTACACTGTTTGATCAGCCTGCATGATACCGAACTCTAAAGTCAAAGTGAAAAAACATAGCATGACTTTGAAACAAGCCACCTTAAATTAGAGCTGACAACTTAAAATAAACATGGACATCTGGATAATTAAGTATATGAAAGAAGATATTTCATTTACATAATCCGTGGAAAGGTGTCAAAACATAATACATGTCAGAAAAAAAACTATATTTTCTATATCTGTTAATATAAATGTGATATGTTTATATAAAAATAAACTTTAAAATATTCTAATAATTGTTTTAATTAAATCTATATATATAAAGTACATATGATAATATTCACAAAAAAAATAAAGCACAAATGAATGCACAACTTGAAACCTTACTGCTTAAAATTCTAAATTCTAAGCTAATTATACAAATAAAACTGATTATACAGGAGAATGATTTAAATGAAACTAATATAATTTTTATGACGTTAGCTTAATTTAAACACAGGCATTTCACAATGCATATATTTATAAGACTCATATGTAATTGCCTTATCATTACATTTTTTCTTTGACCGTGTCATTTTCCCTCCAAGGTATATTACAATTGCTTAGCTGCTGGGCGTAAGCTAATGTGCTTGCACACACATATCATGTTTCATCTGTGAATTATCTGCTTGGCTTGGACAGGATTTGGAAGAGGGAGTTGTTTTTAACAGAGGGGTTCCTCTCAACAGATGAAGCTAGCCTGCGGTCATCATCGCAGAATATATTGAGCACATTATGGATATGAATCCTAGGCCCTAGCTGTACAGTGCAGGGGTCAGCGCTCGGAGGCTCAGAGCTCCGCACTTCCGCACATCCGAGACAGAAAGCAATAACACATTATCTTCCTTTTAACCCGTTCTTCTCTGGAATAGACAGCGTAAATTATTATGAGACTGTCATACTTAATTATGAATTTATTCACCACATTTATTCATTTAGAGTTTGACCATTGTGACCACAGTCAGAGAACCATTCACACACACCATTTTTCAAAAGAGTTCTATTAAACAAACACATTTTGCACTACTGTAAAGTGATGCCAGTGTTGGAGGTTCTCTTTGCCACAGTACATATCTACTAAAACTAATCAATAATAACATTTGTTGTCGATTATTTTAATTTTGCATTATCATGATTTAGTCTTTGCAACACTAAACCACATTAACTTTTTTTTTTTTAAACTGTATTTAAAAAATAAATAAATAAATAAAGATTTTGTACTATTTTTTCCCCTAATGACTGAATATTTTGTGAATAATGGATCTAAGCAGATTTGTGAGAATTTGTAATTAGTCTAATGACTCATCTTAAGCATTAAAAAATGTAATGCTAAAATAGGGAGTTCAACTACAGTCCAGCCTTCCTATTTAGCAATGCCTGCTGCAAAATCCTTACAATGCCTCTATTCCCCAGTGGAAGGCAAACTTCAATTAATGATGCCGTTCTGTGCTTATTTCTGCATTTCAAAGGACCACAGCAAATCAACCTAATCCATTTGTCGTATGAGAGAGAATTCCCGCAGGACTGGTGTGAAAGTACTCAAGGGAAAATGTGCTTGCTGAATCGCCTGTCCTCATTTTGAAGGTATTTAAGTTGCAGTCCTGAGTTAAATGCAGTATTAAAAGGCACAGTGTATAGTCCAGCTATGCAGCACAGGGAGTTCTATAAAAGTCAGTGGTTAATCAAAAACCACACACAAAGCCAGTCAAATACCTTTTCATCCTCATCCTCGTCCGCCACCATGGAGATGTTCTCCTGCAGAAAAAGAATGAGTTAGAGAGAGGGTTAAAATGAGACACACGTGGGTAACGGAGCATTTTTTTTTAAAAACACCTCGTAATGAAACCTTCACTTGTATATATACACCCCCATATGGAAAGGCCCTGTTGCCGTGGCAACTGCCTCTTGGGTGACCTCACACAAAAGGAGGTGAATGAGAGGGGCCTTCCTTACAAGAGCAATGTCACAATGAAGCAATCTCATTTCTACCCAACATAAACACATACACATACTCACACATGCACCTAAAACCAAAAGGAAAACATTTAATCTTAGTTGTTCGGGTGCCTAGATCACTTCCTATCAAGTCATCCCTGACCCTTTCTAAGGTATTGAATGTAGCTCTGACATAAAGCAGTGCTCTGTTTCTGCTAGGCCGTGGGGTGAGCACAAGGTGATATAGGCTTTAACATTGCCAGAGAGAACAGCCCTGCCCAAAGCCTGAGATATGGCAGTGAGATTGGCAATTGGTGCACAAACTGGTTGCTCAAACTGTGACCGCAAAGTTTACTTGCACTACAAGGAGATAGGAGCATCTCAGACACCTTAACCCTTTAAGCTCTTGAAGGTGTTTTTAAAAATGTAAGAATTATAACTCTATAAAGTGGGTCAATTGTTTTTAAAGAAAAGTTTTAAATTTTTTTAATGATATATATTATGATAAATTATGAGACTCTCAGCCTAAGAAACTTTTATTGTTATTTTTTTATCTGATTCTACATTATATATCTCAGAGTGCAAATAAGGTAGCTCTGAAAAACTGGAAACAAGTAAAATGTTGTGTTGATTCGACAAAGCAATCAAATGTTTTAGCATTGCAAAAATTATTTATGCTAGTGTCCAAAAGCCTCGCCAAACAAATAAAGCATAATAATGGTACATAAGAACTAATTACAAATGCAAATGCAACATTGACTAAAGGTATGCTCTCTCTCTCTCCATAGTATGCAGACACTAGTAACAAGATCTCATTCAGTTCCATTCTGTGTCATTTGCACCATCATTGTGTCTGTGACATGTACTTGGCGCCATCTCCTGGTGGCCATATGTAATTAGAGTGAACAATCCTCTCTGCCCATATCTGGATGACTTCCTCCTCTGGTTGCAGTAATCTGAATCCTACTATGATTGGTTTAGAGTTCCATGACGCTGGACAAATATAATTTCTGATTAAGTAATTAGATCCAGGAAAGCTAACGTGTTTTTAGCCAGATAGCACAATATGTGCTGTGTACACATTGTGCTTCATGCGGATTATCTAATGATCTTTGTATCCGATAATGTTGCGTGTTGACTCGTTTTAATGAGAATCTCCTCCTTTAACTAATGGTATGTGATATTTTATGTTCTGTATATTTTTTGTTAAGTTAAAAACAAAAACACGGTTTATAAGCAACACCTGTTTACATGTAACATTCATGTCAAAGACATGTACTTAGCTATTTCCTCACTATATTTTTGTCTGTGAGAAAACCAAAAATGCTGGTTGTATTATACTCTTTGAGAGCTTTCCAACGACATATGACATGACTATTTGATCAGTTATTTTTTCTGATTACAATAAAATTTGCAGTGCAAAATGTTTAATAAATTATCAAATCAGAACATTTCTGACTTACATGCATTGTAAAGTACAGCTTCTAAGCTTTAAAACGATACCTATTTTGTGTCAAGACTGTAGTTATTAATATTTTGATAATTATTTTTGGTGGGCAAATCCAAGCTTAAAGTGTTAACCTTTGTAAATGCTGTATTCATTGGCAATGGATCTATTTAACAAATGAATGTTCTTTACTAATACTGTAGAAAGACTGTGCAGAAAAGGCACATTAGTGATATCACCTGTGTTTGGTCGTGTAAAATAGATAATGTGCAATAAATTATTCCTATTTATTACATAGCTCTATTGAATACTGATTCTGATAGGTCGGTCACTACATTCTGCTGTCAAAAGTTTTTTTCATAATGACAACTGTATAATTCGCTGTTGTCCCCCTGATTTCCTACATAGGTGTGCTACTGTTATGTCTCTCATATCACTTTGCAGTCTCTTTCTTCTAACCATTCTTCAACAGAATCTGTGAAGATTAAAACTGATGCTTGTTATTTCTATTTCTATTATTTTGAGTCACAAGCACTGACTCTAAATTATTAGGGACCATTTTCCATGCAGCTAAGTGGGCGAGATCGCAGCACTCACCAAGTCCTGACTGTAGCTGGCCATGCCTGGTGTGATGTGGAAATAGTTCCAGCCAATGAGCAGGAGGAGGAAGAGAGGCAACATGAACGGCTCCCAAAGCCATACTGTCATCACAAATATCTAAGAAACAAAGAGAGATAGAGGGTATCAAACAGGGTATGAGAATAACAAACAGCACAGTTGGCAATGCTATTCACACACACACACACACACACACACACACACACACACACACACACACACAGTATGCATTTTCTCTCTCATGCATTTCCAAGAGTTTACATTGGGGGGGGGGAAATCCTCAGCGTTATTACACGCATGTGGGTTTTGAACAACACGAGTGAGTAAATGATGATGGAATAACATTTTTGCAGTAAACTATCCCCAATATATTGCAATATATAATATATTGTACCGATTAACACTGTGCTGGTGGCATGTAATTTGAATGGGAAAGAACAGTGCATGTGACAGGAGCGGCCTACGCACTTGCTCTGATGTACTACATTTCAAATGCCTCCTGACCTGCTGAATTCCTGCTGCCTGACCGATAGCAAGTACATATGGCTCCTGGAGAGATGTAGCTAGCGTTTTACTCTAATCCACCGCAGAGAGACTGTGGACATTCAAGACCCCTGGTAGAAATATGATGAATAGTCCTTCCAAATTCCATAAGAGAAATAGGTGTCTTTTAGAGCACGACACCCACAGCACAGCGCAGCACGCCACTAAATGGGCAGCTGAATTTAAACCCAGCTAGCAGCAACTTAATGAGTCTGAGGAATAATCAGACGACATGCACAGGGATGATTGCAAAAGACAAAAGACATTCAGAGGAAACAATTATAAAAATGCACGCTACACATTACAATTAAACAAATCTGTAATATAACATCTGCATTTTAGCAGTCCATTTTGTGGTTATGTACTTACGTCAACAAATTTGATCAATGTACTGCTTCCAGCACAGTAAACAACCCTCTGATGCATGAATGATTAAATCACAAAGAAAAACAATATCTTAATGGTTCTTTGGACTCCAAAAGAAGAATATAATAATTCCCAATCTTTCTGTGTTCAAAATTATACATTTTGAGAAAGTTACATTGTCCACTGTAGTGGACACCACACATACAGGGTTGCATAGCAGTCTATTAGTAAGCAAAATAACCCCCTTTTAAACCATAACTTACAATTTAAAGCTACACTATGTTACTTTTGGCCCTCTTGCGGTTAAAAAATAAAACCGCATGCATCTTGCAGAAGAATTCTTTTTTGTTTGTGCTTCGGCTCTGCTCCTGTGCGTGGATGAATGTGGTTCGAGGCACCAGTTTACTCATGGATACAGGACATCTTATTAGAACGAATGGACAAATAAATAACGAAAGATGTTACATGTTATCTGAGCAGGTAAGTGCCATATCTTATGCTGTTGTTTTGACTTATTGGAAACACTGATGTTTTGAAATAAATGTATTTACAAAAGTTAGGCAACGTTTGTCATTAGACATTAGACATAACAATTGCTAGGCTGATAAGGTCAAATGCTGTAAAGTTTTTATAACTGCAAGAAATTCTGGCCAAATAGACCACGATAGTAACTAATTTATAGATTGTCATTGATACCAACCAGTGGTCAACATTATTTCAAGACTCACATGTTCTTGGGAAGCCTAGGACTAAAGGAATTATTTATATAAATGATTGCTATTATAAAGAAAAATACACACGTGTGCTAGCAAGTGAAAAGTTCTGCACCAATTACAGTATAATTATTGAATTTCACTACACACACACACACAGATGAGAGTGTGTGTGATTAAACAACTATATATAAACCATATTAATAAAATAGCTTACCTAAGTAAGAAAAAAGCTACCTCCGACTCAGGTTTTATTACAGAATCTTTTGCTTGCAGACTCTGCACTGTTCGTGGTTTCTTTGTTTTTACAACTGGTGATTCCCCAAAGGTTTGCCATTTTTAATGGTCATGGTCAATTTGTTTTGTACATTGTGATAACAAACTTTCAGCTTCAGCTACTCCCACACATGCGCTACACATGCTTTAGTCGGATCTTATTATCTCTGTGTATGGATATGATGTCAACATGTATAGGTGAAAGACATACGTATGTAGTTTCCCACGAAATCCATCCTGACAGCTCTAAAATATAAATCAGTATTATAGGTTTATCAAAATTTATTTGGGTAAAGAGGAAGATGGATTTTTGTTGCACCCTCTCATTAATAAAATGTTGTTGTTTTTTAACAAAACAAAGTTACATAGTGTAGCTTTAAAATTGTATGAACTTTTACAGTTCAAAAAAAGACATTACATTGCTATAGCATGCTAATGTAAATTAGGATCTCTCCCTGAGAAGAAAATATAATACATTGTATTAGTATCTGAGGAATTATGAGTTTAATTATATGAGTTGAATTACTAAAGAATTGCTGCATGAGCATGTACATCCTTCGTATCACCACTTACACCCACATGTCATGTACTTACTGTATGTTTTTACTGTATATACTATACTGTCGCTATTATACAGGTAGATATTCCAAAGGTTCTTGGTGTTCGCCACTTGTCAGACATTTTGAATGCATGTTCTAATTAAAAATGCTGTGCACTTACTGAGCACTTTATTAGGAACATGTACACCTAATTATTCATGCAACACTATTTGAAAGTGCGGGCCAAAAAAAAATATCTCACGGGCTGGATATGGCCCGCGGGCGTCCTATTGAGGAGCCCTGCCTTAAAAGCTGCTCAGCAAGGAAGAAGCCACTGCTCCAAAACCACCATAAAAAAGCCAGACTACAGTTTGAAGTGCACATGGGAACATGTCCTCAGAAATGTCCTCTGTCTAATGAAACAAAAACTGTTTGGCCATAATGACCATTGTTATGTTTGGAGGAAAAAGGGTGAGGCTTGCAGGCCAAAGAACACCATCCCAAATGTGAAGCATGGGGGTGGCAGCATTATATTGTCGGGGTACTATCAAAATAGATGCCATCTTGAGGAAGGAAAATTATGTGGATATTTTGACGCAACATCTCAAGACATCAGCCAGGAACTTAAAGCTCAGTTGCAAATGGGTCTTCCAAAAGGGCAATGACCCCAAGCATACCTCCAAAGTTGTGGCAGGACAACAAAGGACAACAAATTCAAGGTATTGGATTGGCCATCACAAAGCCCTGACCTCAATCCGATAGAAAATTTGTGATCAGAACTGAAAGTGTGTGCGAGTATTGAGGCCTACAATCCTGACTCAGTTACACCAGTTCTGTCTGGAGGAATGGGCCAAAATTCCAGCAACTTATTGTGAGAAGCTTGTGGAAGACTACCCAAAACGTTTGATCGAAGTTAAACAATTTAATGGCAATGCTACCAAATACTAACAAAGTGTATGTAAACTTCTGACACACTGGGAATGTGATGAAAGAAATGAAAGCTGAAATAAATCACTCTCTCTACTATTATTTTGACATTTCACATTCTTAAAATAGCAATCCTAACTGGCCAAAGACAGAATGTTTCCTATGAATAAATATTAGGAATTGTGAATAACTGAGTTTAAATGTGTTTGTCTAAGGTGTATGTAAACTTCTGACTTCAACTGTATATAAATTCCTAGGCCTTTTTTAATTGAATTTGTCCATATAAGCTTATAGGAAAGGGCTTGTACCATTGCACCTCTAATCAGAACATCAGGCTCAAGTTTATGGGGCAAGCTGGAGGCTTGTTAGAGACAATATGTTTGACCAAAGTCTTTGACAAGCTTAAGTTAGTAAGCTAGACTGGGCCTGTAGGCCTTACTTTAGCTAAGTACAGTACCAGCATGTTCCTGTCACATCAGCCAGTGGCCAGATATCATGCTCTGGGGCAGTCTACCTACCGCCACTCCCATGCTAGGTTCACTTTCACACTTGCCTGCACACACACACCAGGGATATGTGAATCGTGCTTAACCCCCCCAGGCATAACAACAACAGTGTACAAATCTGGGTCTGTCTTTAATAATTCATTACAAATTTAGTTTGCATCTCTTTAACTCATTATTCAATCAGTGCTAGAGTAAAGATTCAAAGTGAAAACTGTAAAGAGTACCCAGTACCCAGACAGTACCCAGACAGGATGAAAATAACTGTTTAAAGAGCAGCAGAATAAGGCTGTTAGTTCTGATTCAGAGTGCTGCATACAGTTTTCTTCAGACACAATTTGAATATGAATGAGTGTGACAATGCTTTCTGTAACCAAAGGGACAAATTTACAAGTTAAAAGCGTGAGTTCAGTTAGCCTGTGCTGTGTGAATGGAACCACATTGGACAACTAGTTGTCTCACTTCATACAGTGTGATAGCTATTATATTCTGCACACAGATAAACTGTGGCTTGATTTTCCCCCATTCATCCATTATGCAGGTCTTCAGCTGCACAATTGTACAGGGTCTTCGTTGCCATATTGTGTGCTTCATAATGTGCTACACATTTTCAATTGTAGATGGTCAGGACTGCAGGCAGGCCAATCTAGCACCCGCACTCTCTGCTTATTTGGCCAGTATGTGGTTTGAAGTTGTCCTGTTGAAAATTCCAGGATGTCCCTGGAAAGACGGTGCTGGATGGCAGTATATGCTGCTCCAAAATTTTTACTTATCTGTCTGCATTAATGGTGTCCTCACAGATGTGTGAATTACCCATGCCTTGTAAGTAAGTAAGTAAGTAAAAGTTTATTTATATAGCACCTTTCACAGGTATAAGGCCACAAAGTGCTTCACAACTAAAACATTTCTATCATAAAATACACACAATAAAAGCATATACAGTACATGATCATATCAACCCACAAGCAGCTAATTAAAAGCCTGAACAAATAAATGGGTCTTTAGTCTGCATCTGAAGGCATCAACAGAGTCAAGAGAGCGCATAGACGGTGGGAGGTCGTTCCACAACCTAGAGGCAACAGCCTGAAAAGATCGGTCACCTCTAGTACGATAGCGAGTGCGTGGAACCATCAACAGGTTCTGATCCACAGACCTCAAAGCACGCACAGGAGTATAACGCTGAATCAAGTCACTAATATAGGGAGGTGCCTGACCATGCAAAGCTCTGAAAACTAAAACCAAAATTTTAAAATGTATCCTATAAGACACTGGTAGCCAGTGAAGTTCTTTTAGGATAGGGGATATATGAGACCTCCTATTTGTACGTGTTAAAATTCTGGCTGCAGAGTTTTGCAGTAATTGCAGTCGAGAGAGCTCCTTCTGGTTTAGGCATGAAAATAAACTATTGCAATAGTCTAAACGCGAAGACACAAAGGCATGAATGATAAGCTCCAAATCATTTTGTGAAACCATATTTCTAAGTTTCGAAATTTTCCTTAATTGAAAGAAGCAGTTTCTCGTCAGCTGCTTGCAGTGATGCACTAATGACATGTCTTTGACCATGATAACTCCCAAATTTCTAAGTCTTGGCTTAGCATAGGTGTATAGGCCTTGGGCACTGACACACCCCTGGCCTATACAGACACTGGCTATTGGACCTGATGCTAATAACAGCTTGGATGGTCCTTTTCCTCTTTGGCTCAGAGAACACAACAGCTGAAATGTGGACTCATCTTTTTACACATTTTCCGCCATTTGTTTTCTGTGAAATTTCTCACAGAGATTGCCACACCATATTTTTTTATTTATGCTAGTCTATATTAAGGCATAATATATCTCACATAACTCCTCCCCTAAGTGGTGCACAATAACAAAACAAACTGTGATTGAATGCCTAACAGGTCAGTCAGAAGAATCGTCCTGTCTAAGTGGGAGGTTCTTGGCCAGTTTAAGCTGCAGTGACCCCAGGACCTTTTTACTGATAAGACTTTCTGAAGCTATGATAATCGAAATGTACTTTAGTTTCTGCAAATATGGTTCATTGTTATTCAAAGTCTTGACTTTGGTTATTCGTATGAACAGGACAGATCGAGAGTCATACCTGTTTGTAAATACGTTTGTCATTCCCAAACACTGACTGAGTGAATGTAGCCAATATAAATATTTGGGAGTGAACAGCATTATACTGTAGTCACTTCACTTCTGTGAGCCCTTGCTAAGGGGCCATTACCCCCCTCCATCCAAACCCTCAGATAAACTCTACAGGCTCATCAACATGTTAGCTGTCATAAGTGATACTTTCCAAAAGAAGAAGAGGTAGAAAGTGAGCGAGTTAGAATGAACGAGAGAGACTGGAAAACTGGCATGAGCCCAGCAGGAATGTTGAACCTGCTTGCCCTGCCTGCAGAAACCTCTACATTAACTACTAAAGTCTAATTGCCTGGTCTCTTGTCTTCCCATGCGAGTCAACAGTAGGATACCATTCATTTGCAGCCTGGGAGTATTCAGTAGAGAAAGAATCTGTCACAGGTATTCATAATCATCCACTAATACACATTTCCACTCAACTGCTCACAGGCTTGGTTGACAAGATAAAAGTGCATGGAAATATAATGCCTTGTGTCTAAATTACTGCATAAACAAAAACTGCCAGAAATGTCCTAATTTTGTCCCCACCAGTGTGTGGGATTTATATGCCGGTGTGGGATTTATATGCCGTTTTCCCCAGTGCTAATAAAATGTAACAGAACATCTGGGAAAGCAGTTCTGAATCCTTCATTCAGACATAAAGAGGGTTTCCGAGACTTCCGATGGCCTCTAGTTATTAAGTAAGGGATAATGTACAGTCAGCCAGTCATTATTGAAAAATAAACCCTAAAAAGGTGATCAGGACCCCATTGAGAAGCAGAGAGGTCTAATATAATCCTGAAGGGGGTTATTTTGTGACAATGATTGGCTTACTGCATATTATCCCACTTATTATATGGCTTCAAACAAATAAGTTAATAAATTGATATGGAATATTGATTTGACTCGCAATTTTTTTATTATGTGAGAAGACAGCAGAGTATACAAAATATATAAAACTATCAGTGTAGGTGATCGGTTGCCAGGGACAATGGTTAAATAAAAATTGTCATCATTATGCAAAAATATTTGAGTGCAGAATGCTGAAATGACCAATCAGAATCAAGTATTCCTGAGAGTGTTGTAATAAGCAGAGTTAGTCTTCTTCCTTTCCGTCTACTTGAATTCAGCATTGCCCTTGCTAAACAAACTTATTCTTCTCTAAGTGGTTTATGTTATTAGCACTGAGCAGTGATTAAAAGAGACAAAGGACAAAGTAAAACCTATCATACTTTGAAGTTAATTTACACTGAAAAATAAATTCAACTGTACAACTTGTTATCCTTACAGACATCAAGGTTGAGCAGTGATTTTTGTCCTGCTCATCAAGTGCATTAATTGTTTTGTTATAATGGTCACACTTTTATAATGGCACCACTTTATATTAATTGTCTTTATCTTCTATCTACTAACATTAAAATACAAAAAATACAATGCGATTATTGTGAAACTACATGTTGTTCTGCAAAATTCTCACAAGATTCTCATTTGCTGCTACTGAGGTTGAGGTATTTGTAGGTTTAGTGGTAGGGTTAAGGTTTAGGGTAAGGGCTGGGGTAGGGTTAGGTATAGGATTAGAGGGTAAGGCTAAAAGTGTAACTACAGACATAATTAAACGCAGGTACTTTGAACGTACAGTTGAAGTCATATGTTTACATAAACTTAGGCTGAAGTCATTAATAAAAACTGTTTAACCACTCCACAGAATTAAGGCCATCTATTTTTCCAACAATTGTTTACAGACCGATTTTTTCTCTTTCAATTGCCTATATCACAATTCCAGTGGGTCAGAAGTTTACATACACTATGGTAACTGTGCCTTTAAGCAGACCTTTAGACAATTATCTTCTGATATTAGGTGTTCCTGTGGATGTATTTTAAGGCCTACCTTCAAACTCAGTGCCTCTTTGCTTGACATCATGGGAAAATCTATAGAAATCAGCCAAGACCTCAGAAAAAAAAAATTGGGGGCCTCCATTGCTCCTTGGGAGCAGTTTCCAAACACCTGAAGGTACCACGTTCATCTGTACAAACAATAGTACACAAGTATATACAACATGGGACCACATAGCCATCATACTGCTCAGAATGGAGATGCATTCTGTCTCCTAGATTTGAACACAATTTGGTGTGAAAAGTGCAAATCAATCCCAGAGCAACAGCAAAAGGACAGTGTGAATATAATGGAGGAAACAGGTAAACCAGTATCTATATCCACAGTAAAACAAGTGATATATCAACATAACCTGAAAGGCTGCTCAGCAAGGAAGAAGCCGATGCTCCAAAACCACCACAAAAAAGCCAGACTACAGTTTGCAAGTGCAAATGAGGACAAAGATCTTACTTTTTGGCCATAATGTCCATCATTATGTTTGAAAAAAAGGGTGAGGTTTGCAAGCCAAAGAACACTATTCCAACCGTGAAGCATGGGGGTGGCAGCATCATGTTGTGTGGGTGATTTGCTGCAAGAGGGATTGGTGCACTTCACAAAATAGATGTCATCATGAGGAATGAAAATTATGTGGATATATTGAAACAGCATCAAGACATCAGCCAGGAACTTAAATCTTGAAGACAAATGGGTCTTCTAAATGGACAATGATCCCAAGCACACTTCCAAAGTTGTGGCAAAATGGCTTAAGGACAACAAAGTCAAGGTATTGGAGTGGCCATCACAAAGTCCTGACCTCAATCTGATATGTGGGCAGAACTAAAAAAGCATATGCGAGCAAGGAGGCCTACAAACCTAACTCATTTACACCAGTTCTGTCTGGAAGAATGGGCCAAAATTCCAGAAACTTGTTGTGGAAGGCTACCCAAAATGTTTGACTCAAGTTTAACAAATTAAAGGCAATGCTACCAAATACTAACAAAGTGTATGTAAACTTCTGACCCACTGGGAATGTGATGAAAGAAATAAAAGCTGAAATAAATGATTCTCTCTACTATTATTCTGACATTTCACCTTCTTAAAATAAAGTAGTGATGCTAACTGACCTAAGACAGGAAATGTTTTCTATGATTAAATATCTGGAATTGTGAAAAAACTGAGTGTGGCAGGGTGGAGGCATAATTAGCCTAATATGGGACCGGGTGTGTAGGATCACGACCCGGCCCCGCCCTCCGCCCTGCCACACTGAGTTTCAACGTATTTGGCTAATGTGTATGTATACTTTTGACTTCAACTTTAAGTCCACTGCAACATCACATGTACGCAAGTACATTAAAGCTGCACTTTGTAACTTTGTGTTCTCTAGCAACATATGTGGTTGAAACTTACAATTAAAAGCAATTCACAGAAGAACATTAATGATCTGTGTTTGATTTTGCTCTTCTGGTAGATGAATCTCACAATTTGGCCTTTGCCTGTGTGTGATCATGACTGGCGATATTCAGATCTGGAATCATAAAGTGTTATTTTCATGTTGATATAATGTTATACAATTAAACATTTAAAACTACTATATTGCTTTGATGAAGATAAATAACGCTCGTATTCACATATTTTGAATGATGAATTTTACACTTATATCGCTTATCTAACACTACACTCAGCATTTTTACATAAAGAACAGGCGACTCAATCACTACTAGTATATTTTAATACAATAGAATAGAATCTTTTATTTTGGTCACACATTATACACACAGTTTTTTTGCATATATACAGTGATATGTATTAGTTTTCACATATCCCAGCTAAGCTGGGGTCAGAGTGAAGGGTCAGCCATGATACGGTGCCCCTGGAGCAGATAGGGTTAAGGGCCCAAAAGTGGCATCTTGGTGGTGCTGGCGCTTGAACCCCCGACCTTCTGGTCAGTAAACCTGAGCCTCAACCACTGAGCCACCATTGCCCCTTTTAATGTAATTTTTCAAGTGTATTAATGTTTGTATTGTACTACACTTATCCATTTAAGAGGTGATACTCGTGATATGGCTGATCCGAGTTCAGTGGAAGAATTTATTAATTTGATATTATATTGTACAGCCTCAGTTTATAATGCAAGTGAACCGTAATAGTAAAGTAGAATGTCTATGAATGTACACAATAGCACAGTAAATTAAAAACATAAAACAAGGATTCAGTAATGATGGGGATAAAATATACTTTATTAAACATGAAGATAATATGCTTAAAAATGCAATATAACAGTCAATTTTAGAAGTCATAAATATTAGTAAACATGTCACAATAACTCCCTCCGACAACATAGGTACATCGCGATCGGTAAACACACAAATAATGTTCGATTCATACAAGCAATATAAGCTTCAACAACCCTACCAGACAAAATATCCAATTATTATAGCAAGTAAACAACTTCACCAAGCGGATAACAGATAAGCTTCCATCCAGATTGTTGCGATGCTGTCCGGAACTTTGTGACTGAACTGAACTGTAGTTTCTTTCTTTTTTTAACGGCTACTCGCAAACTAAAACAGTGCATTACTGCCATCTACTATTTACATGGGAATGAGTCAGCCGGCTCTTCTTTCATATGTTCACAGACATGATGTAACCAATAGCTCAAAATATAAATAATTTTTGTAGGTTTACATTAGTCAATTTGCAACAATATTCCTTGCTATATGACTAAAATGTATATATTTGGAAACTGGCTGGTAAATGTTTAGATTTCACTTATCAGTAATTGTGTAGAATAGTGCTGGAGTATTCAGCAGTGAGATCCTTTCACTCTGTGTTGAGGGTAAAAGTTGTTCTGTGTAATGTGTGTCCAAAGATGAGATGCACTTGACCCATTTGCCATTGAATAATGTCTCTTAATATCCTTTCTGTTCTATACACTCAGTTATTGATCAAAAACAAAAAATAAACATTTACTTGTAATAATGTATCTCACAGATGAGATAAAACCATTTGAGTCCTCTCTCATTAATTACCTGTTTAAGCACAAATAATTTATGAAGTATAATATTATATTTATTGATTAATATTTGTTTCTTAATTTTTAAAAAGCCAAAATGTTACCAAAATGATAAACAACTAATAAAATATAATATGTACAATTTATATTTCATAATTTACCTAATTAGAAGGTGTCCTGTATAATTAACAGCATTAGCTGGGAAATAGTTTATTTCATATGTAAGCAAAAGGGACATTATAACTGAAATATACCCATATGAATCTAAATCAGAATGCAATCTAATCGGGAGCTTGTGAATTGGAATTTAATTGGGAAATCTTTATCAATACCCAGCCCTATTGTAAAGTGTTAGCAAAATGATTTGTAATTATAATAACTAATGGTGTGTGTTGGAGTGGACTAGGTGATAGACATCTACTCTCCTCAGGCACGTGTAAGCTTCACCAGGGCGACTCTACCAGCAGGTATGAGAACCACCTGATGGATTTGTTTTACCGTGCAGCTAATATGATTCCACTAAATGCATTTCTGAGGCTTCTCGAGACGATCCCCTGGTCGGAGGAATTCCTATACCTAATAATAAAGCACTTAGCGATTAAAAGTGTGAATAAAATCCTGGAGCTGAAGCCAGGCTGGCAGCAGTATACCACCCACACTCTCCTGGGAGGGGGGGAGGAGAGCCACAGTAGGAACAAAAGGACAAAGACGCCCTCACTAAGAGTTTATACAATCCTGTAAATTGATTAAACGGCAAAGGGGTGGAGAGAGGCTACCAATCCAGACTACTTACTGATAGACTAAACACAAGTGGTGTGGAGGGCTGGAAAAAAAACACTCCACAGCTACTGCTAAATGTAAAAATGCATTGCTGTGGGAGTACAAAAATCTCCATCCATCTGAAAATCAAAGTCAGAACATTTATTTTTAGAAAAAGTGTACATATAAAATATACTGTATACAGTGGGGTCCTAAAGTCAGACTACTGCAAAAGATGTTTTTATTTTTCTTATACGCTTTATCTTTATTACAAATACACATACTGTACATATCATTTTGTACCAAGAATTTAACAATGTCAATATAACAAATTTGCTTAGATTTGATTTGTAACCAAGAAATAGTTCATAATCTCACATCTACATTCATAACTAAGTTAATATACTTAATTTAAGAATATACTGTACTTATAAATTTAATGTCACAATGATTCTTTGTTTTAGATATAGTCAAAATCCTAAATCTTTCTATTTATTTCCAGTTATAGGCTTCATTACATTTCGAATCCCAGATTTTCAATATGGTCTCAAACTTTTGGACCCCACTCTATATTAACTACCTTAGGTATACAAAAGGACACAACGCTGACAGGCTAAAATATCCCAGAGTTCATAAAGTGGAATTAGTTTAGCTAAAAGCCTTTTCATAAGAGCTCTATAAATTCATTCAGTGTGCTAATAAACATGGAGAAAATGACAAACGGTGTAGGGTGCATGTCCTGTAAAGGAGTTTGAATGTGAAGCAGTCAGGAGTCCATAAATACTTGAGAACCAGTGCTGGATGGGGACATGGTGAAAATTAGCGAGATAACGTTAAGCATTCAAGAACAAGGACTGCATTATGAATGGGACACAGAGGGAAGTTAAACATGCATGCAAAATGCAACTCTGTTTTTATCTATTGTGAAGCCAAACCAAATCGCACTGTGCACTGAAACAATTTGGATTTGAATCAAATGAAAAACATATTAAGTGATCTCTTCTGATGAACACATGTTTTAAAGAAGCACTTTACATGGTTAATTTTGTTATGCCACTAAGAGCATTTACATTTCAGATTTGTGCATTATGACATGTGAGCACTAACTAGACCATGAGGGGAAGTTTGAGTCCCTCTCATGCATTTATCTTCCACAGCACTCGCAGAGACACAAACAGCGGCAGCAGTGCCAGTTTGCCTTATGAGGGTCAGACAGAGGGCTGTGGATGGATGCCAGATTACATGAACATATCTGTGCAAATCTAACAAGGCTGACTATTGGCTGCAGGCTTAATGTGTATGTGTGTTAGAGAGAGCCGATGAAATGGGGCAACTTTAATATGAAAAGAGGATCCTTGGCATTGTCACACTTTTCCCTCTTTCTCTGACTTTTTTTTTCAAGGTGAAATGGAGGTGATCTAAGTAACCTACATTTGTGTCTTCATTAAAATACAGAAAAAAATGACTATTTAGAGTGAATCAAAGGCCCCAGTTGATGTTGCAATCAAGCATGTCTGTAAAAGGCAACAGCGAGAGACAGAGAGAAATAGGGACATAAATAGTGCATGAGATGCACTAGGGAAGGTTGTAAGTGTCATGTTTTAAAACTGTTGTAAGTGTAGATCAATTAAACTTTCAGGATTTCAGAGGGTGTTAGGGTCAGGCTTATATTTTTCACAGTGTAGGCAGAGCAGGTGGGCAACTAGGCTAATGCTGAATGTACAAAGAGAGAAACTGTGCAAATGTGATGCAAAGACAAGAAAGATTTAAATAATATCTCAGTTAAATACCAATATATCCATCAGTGCAGGTCAGACACACGAAATAACATCTCTCAAAAACATTTTATTTTTTTATTTTTTACATTTTTATTATTATTTTCTAAAGTTGATTAACTGCAATGCTGAATATATTGGCAGCTTGTTAATTAAATTATATCTTATTAATTCAAACATGGAATCTCAATTATCCTAAAACTAATGAATGTTTTATTTTTTTTAAGGTTGCTTTAGATAATGGACTGGTACTATTAAAAATGTGTAATATAAATATGAATATGAATATAAGAAAAATTCTGAAATTGAAAGAAAACTATGTGTTTGAAGCATAAACCTCTCTAAGTAACATTTATTCTTACAACAAATAAAATAACTTTCAAAAATAGTTAAGAAAAATTAGCAATTCAAATATTGCTTTTCAATGACGATTGCTACATATTTTTACTGGGAAACTAGTAAAACTGTTTAAGATATTTGTTTTGCATTGTATTTCTTCTAAAAATCTAATAATTCTCAATGTGATCCTATTGAAACAGATTATCTGTAGCCGGTGAATATTATGTGTGCATGTTGGAATGCGTGTTCTGATTGTGAAGCTGCAGGCTGCGAGTGTAAGATCTGTGTTTGTGATTCTCAGTGGCTGACTGCGGCTTGTGTCCTTATCAGTGTACTGCTAGAGTGGACTGTGCACCCAGAGGGAAAGAGCGAGAGAAAGCAAGAGAGGGAGAGATAAAGTTTCTGTCACCGGCGGTGTCGAGGGCAGTGTAGAGAGCCCAGTGGTGCCTATCAGCAACTGGCATACCGACCCCACCCTGCCGCACCGGCCACCAGTGTTTAATCCATGTTGGGAGCGTTAACATTCAGCGACCTCCTGGGTGACAGATCTGCCATGCGAGCCTTCTCCCCCAAGGCAGGCTGCACCCCAAGTGTCAGCTCGGCTCACACATACGTCATGGCCAGCGGACGAGGCTGCGGCACGGGCGCCCGAGGAGAGCTGTCCTCTGTGACTAGGGTGAGCGTGTTAGTGCTGGTCATTGCAACCGCACAGACACGCAAACACACACACACACAGACATGTGCATCAGGGTTAAAGACGGAGAGTGTTTGTTTTGCGGCAGTAATTGGTAAAGAAACGAGAGCGGAATGCAAGATGTTTATGCTAAAACATGTTTACGACACATTGTGCAATGATGGAACAAGAATGTTACACTATATATAAATTATGTAGTGCAGTAAATGCAGTGTTCAAATAAGAAAGTGTATACATACATGGATGTATATTCATTAAAGAAAAAACAATAATCAGGTTGACCGATATGTACAGTTTATGCATTAGAGATTGACAGTTAATCACAATGACCAAAATGTTTTATTTGTAGTCACACTTTTCCACTTAATCAGTTATCTATTCTCAAATATCGGGTTTACCGATATATAGCCGATTATTATTATTTAACCCAATATTAGTATTTTTACTAGTAATTTGTACTTAAAAATATCAACATGTAGGGAATGCTACAAATGATTTGTATAGGTATATTACATGTTGGGTAAATTACTCAAAAAAAGTAATTCATTACAAATTTCTACTTATTTAATATTGTAACTAGATTACTGACTTCATCAAAGAAGTAATCATATTACTAATTACTTTTAAGTTACTTCCTAATACACTTTTCACAGAAAAGCTTGTTTTTTCACTAAACGAATTAAAAATAATGTCGATATATCCTCCTTTTTGATTGACTTGTTCTACGTATAATGTATAATATTATTTTGGAAATATGTGTAACCCAAGTAATTAAAAGTATTTCATTTCATTGGAAGTCTGTAACTGTAATCTGATTACAAGAATTTCAAATGTAATATGCTGCACTACTTTTTATTCTAAAAGGTAATTATTAATGAAATAACACCCAACACTGGGTATAAAGATATTTGAAAATAACAACAGTACTGAACTCTAATATCCATAAATATATAAAGAGGGTCAAAAAAGAATACATGTGTAGAATACATATATGCGTATATGAAAGTAATAATTGGTAAATGGACACCGAGTGTGAATGGAGGAGCTGTCACTGCCAGTATTGTCAGTGTGAAGGATAAGAGGGAAGGTGTGCGAGGTCACAGCAGCAACAGCGTTGAGCCCCAGGAGTGCTACAATGACACAGAGCATACACATCTCAATAACAACACTGACACTGTCAAATCTCCAACCATCACTGCACTGTTAGCGGCTACTCAAATCCACCTCTTTAATTATTCATTCCTTCCTCAAGAGTTTCAGTAAGAGCACGTATATCACTATAAAGGGTTTATCCTCCTGTCATATTCATAGCAAAAAAAATCCCTGACAGTTCCTTAAATCCCACGAGGCACACAGAGGGACTCACACACATGCACACACAATCATTTCAATGTTATTGTCCAAGGAAACTTTCAGACTGATGTGAAACATAAGGCAAAAGAAACTCTGATCCCTACTGAAAAGACCAGCTCAGACAAGTATGAAGTTCCATGCTGCTCACCAGCAAAAATAAATAAATAAATGTATAAATAAAAAAAAATTAATTCTGGTAAACCAGATTGACCAAGGAAACCTTGCTGGTGTAGCTATATTTTAAAGGATAGTTCACCCTAAAACGAATATTTTGTGATTATTTTCTCACCTTAATGTCACCCCAATAACTTTTTTTATTCAGTAGAACTAAAAAGGTAAAGATTTAGTCCCCAAACAGTTTATTTGCCATAACATTACTGAATATTGACTCTGGTCTGTCAAGTTTGAGGAAGGACAAAAACAACAACAACAAAAAACAACATAAAACCACACTGTACAAGTAATTGATATGACTCATGCACTATATTCCCAAAAGTATAAACACAAAAGTCTTCTGAAGTCTTACAGGAATCTAATCAGAAGATTAAATATATATCACTGAATTTACAGCATTTGTGGCATAATGTCAATTACCACAAAAAAATATTTCAGCTATTTTCAGACAAATTTCAGCTGAAATAATACACAAGTTTTAACAAAAGAATTATTGTAAGTGTTTTACCAAATTATAAGAGTTACGTTTCTGCCTAAAACCCTCCAAACCTCCATTGGCCCAATTCACATCCATTTAAGTGCCTTACTGTAACCTCGATTTATGCTCTCTCTCTCTCTCTCGCTCTTTTTTTTTTTTTTTTAAATTAAGGAAGGGACAAGTCTAAATTTTGGTTTAAGTCTAATTGTTAGTTTTTTTGTTTTGTTTCTTGTAATCAACATTACGCAACCAATTCTGTCGATTGAGCTCAACTTGCACCCAAAATATTAATTTAACAAAAAAAATATATATAATTTCCAGAGGAAATTACACAAGTTCACCAGAATAACAAATCAGGTAGTGGAATCAAATAATCAGTCTAAAGTAAGCCAGTTAATTGCACTAGACTGTGCCCAGCATTTTATAGCAATCCCTAAGGATCCCAGGACCCGCGCAGACCCTGTCCTGCTATCATGTGGCGCTGGCCATTCTGCTAGACAGAAATGAGAATGAGAGAGAGAGAGAGCGCTCCGTCACACCTGCCAACTGTGTTTACAGCTGCACGGCATCAAACATTCATCAGATGCCATCTTTACAGTCTGTGATGTGAAGCAATCAGCATTTCACAGGCTGTCAAATGATGTCCAAACCGCTTGCTACCTGGCAGTGTCAAAAGGAGAGGGGGTCCTCAAACACACACACTCTCACAAGCACAAACACACACCGGTTCTTCTTTCTAGTCCAGACTACTGAGAGACTAAGCAAGTTCATATGTTAAAATATTACTTACTTAAATACTTAACACTCTAATGACAGCATAGCTCCAAACAGCTTTCATGTGTAAATAATACATTTTTCCTCACCCTTAGATCCCTTCCATCTTTATTGATAATGCTTGAAGCTACAGAGTTCAGAACCACAGTAAATTTGGCCAGTTAATGCGTGGCAAGGTAATGCTCATTTAACATGTTGTAGAAACTTTTTGGAGTCTGTTTTGCTCTGTGTAATGTGGTGTAAGAAATTCCTTTAGCTTAATGCTTCTTCTCTCAACAAATACCTGTTCTTGTCCATGGTCTCTTGGTGCTTGTATATTTGTGTTTCGACAGTACTATAGCTCCATCTACAGGTTGGAGCGAGACATGCAGCAGAGAACTCTGTGTGACCCCTTTGGATGTCTCCACTGATGTATGCCACATTCATGTTTCTCAGTCTAAGTGCAAGCCACATGAAAAAGGTGATATTTTATAAAGATTATATCTATCACAGACCTTCTCTCGGACTCACTTGTCAGACTTTGCAAGTGCTGTTTCTGGCCTCATTATTGTTGCATAAACAAGCAATAAAAAATACCCATGTAAGCTCTTGGACAAGTTACGAGAGCACAGTTGCTCATGGTTTCAGAAGATATATCACGAGTTTCTCCTTAAATGCATATGAAGATTCCCCTAATGAGAGTGGTGGTTCTTACAAACAGTGCCTTTGGTGCATGTGAATGAAAACTTCAAAGGACCAAAACTTCAAAGGACAAAAGCTCACAACTTTTGACTTTTGTGTTTCAGCTTGCTGAATTACAATTAATTACACAAACTCAAGGCGCTTACCTCTTACCGGAGTTGCCGCATTGGAAATGACATACTGTTCCAAATGGTGAAGGAGATTGCAGTTCCTATAATGTATGACTCTTGTAATGTATCTTTTGTTACCGCAAAATAGGGAGGAATACCCCTGCTTGGACGCCTATTTTTCCACTGAGAAAATAGGATGAATTTGACCACAATGACATCTTTAGAAAGCTGACCAAGACACTACTTCATCCCTGCTTGGGAGAGAAAGGTGATCGCACACATTCTCTCTCTCTCACTCTCTCTCACACACACCCTTGTTTCTCTAATAACTTGTTAGAAACAGCCCAAGACGTGATTTTGAATGTCCAAGCGAAGGCTTGGACGCATTATTTGGTTTGAACTAGCAATGGCAGATTCCGATACGTCGAGTAAGAAAGTAGTTCCATGCTCAAATGCATTTTTTATGACCGTACTTAGTTTTATCTTTTTTTATTTTATTTTATTTACTTATTCATTGAACTGTTGTATATAAGCAATATCACACTCACAATCATGCTATATGGCCCTTAATCAGCACTGCTGTGATTACCTATGGCACCTACGAGTCACAGCAGTGCTGATGGAGGGCCATATCGCACTCTTGCTCGTGTGATATAGCTTATAGAGTTTAAGTCAGAAGTTTACATACACCTTAGCCACATTTAAAATCAGTTTCTGACATTTAATCATAGAAAACATTCCCTGTCTTAGGTCAGTTAGGATCACTACTTTATTTTTAGAATGTGAAAGGGTGGGTAGTCACATTGGATTAACCTCCTCGTAGTCGCCATAATGTGGTTCTCGCTCTCGGTGGGGCGCGTGGTGAGTTGTGCGGAGAATAGCATGAAGCCCCACACATGCTAGGTCTCCGTGGTAATACGCTCAACAAGCCACGTGATAAGATGTGCGGATTGACGGTCTCAGACATGGAGGTAAATGAGATTCATCCTCCACCACTTGGATTGAGGCGAGTCCCTACGCCACCACGAGGACCTAGAGTGCATTGGAAATTGGGCATTTCAAATTGGGGAGAAAAGGGGAGAAAAAAATTATGTGAAATGTCACAATAATAGTAGAGAGAATTATTTCTTTCAGCTTTTATTTCTTTCATCACATTCCCAGTGGGTCAGAAGTTTACATACACTTTGTTAGTATTTGGTAGCATTGCCTTTAAATTGTTTAACTTGGGTCAAACATTTTGGGTAGCCTTCCACAACCTTCTCACAATAAGTTGCTGGAAATTTGGCCCATTCCTTCAGACAGAACTGGTGTAACTGAGTGAGGTTTATAGGCCTCCTTGCTTACACACGCTTTTTCAGTTCTGCCCACAAATTTTCTATCGGATTGCAGACAGGACTTTGTGATGGCCACTCCAATACCTTGACTTTGTTGTCCTTAAGCCATTTTGCTACAACTTTGGAGGTATGCTCGGTGTCATTGTCCATATGGATGACCCATTTGTGACCGAGCTTTAACATCCTGGCTGATGTCTTGAGATTTTGCTTCAATATATCCATATAATTTTCCTTCCTCATGATGCCTGAAGTGCACCAGTCCCTCCTGCAACAAAGCACCCCCACAACTTGATGCTGTTTGGCTTGCAAGCCTCACCTTTTTTCCTCCAAACATAACGATGGTAATTATGGCCAAACAGTTACATTTTTGCTTCATCAGACCAGAGGACATTTATCCAAAAATTAAGATCTTTGTCCCCATGTGCACTTGAAAACTGTAGTCTGGATTTTTTTATGGCATTTTTGGAGCAGTGTGTTCTTCCTTGCTAAGCAGCCTTTCAGGTTATGTCGATATAGGACTCGTTTTACTGTGGCTATAGATACTTGTCTATCTGTTTCCTCCAGCATCATCACAAGGTCCTTTGCTGTTGTTCTGGGATTGATTTGCACTTTGCTCACCAAATTACATTCAACTCTAGGACACAGAATGCGTCTTCTTCCTGAGGGTATGATAGCTGCGTGGTCCCATGGTGTTTACATGAATGTGGTACTTTTGGCATTTTGGAAATTGCTCCCAAGGATGAACCAGATTTTGTTTTCTGAGGTCTTGGCTGATTTCTGTTGATTATCCCATGATGTCAAGCAAAGAGGCACTGAGTTTGAAGGTAGGCCTTAAAATACATCCACAGGTACACCTCCAACTGACTCCAATTAGCCGTTGGAGTCATTAGCCATTAGCCGTTATCAGATGCTAATTGGCGAATTGCCTAAAGGCTAGACATAATTTTCCAAGCTGCTTCAAGGCACAGTTATCTTAGTGTATGTAAACGTATAACCCACTAGAATTGTGATATAGTCAATTAAAAGTGAAACAATCTGTCTGTTAACAATTGTTAGAAAAATTACTCATGTCATGCACAAAAGTTGTATATTAACGATTATAGTATAAAACTATACTTTGCTAATATGAAATCTGTGGAGTGGTTAAAAATGTAGTTTTAATGACTTCAACCTAAGTGTACTTAAACTTCTGACTTAAACTGTATATATATATATATATATATATATATATATATATATATATATATATATATATGTTGGTGTAAGGAGAATATCGTAATGACCATTTGCTTTTGCATTGCGGTAATCAGAAATGGGAGGTAAAATATGTGTAACTTTCATAAAAATAATATCACATATGTAAAAAATCTTAATGGCCCTAATATTAGCCTTAATTTTTTATATGCAAAATAAAATGTTGTATTTGTTCATTTTGAATTTGGAGTAAAAAAAATCGGACCAGGATATTTTCTTAACCGGTTTTGTGAGAATCATCCAACAAGGAATAAACGACAACACAATATAGAAAGGTTTTTCTGCATATATATACACATAAAGCAGTGGGTTTAAACTAAAACACATGCACCCACACACATATGTCCCACTCTCTACAAATGAAAGCAGTGTTTTACGAGATGGAGCATTTGTATAAGTGTTCTGCTATGTCCATTTGGGGTGCTGAACTCTGGGATTTCCAGCACTGGGGTGGGAATGCATTCCAGGAACAGGCGCTGCCTGGGCAACCTGGACATAGAAACCGCATTGCCACAAATGCATTATAAGTTGTGCAAAGTGTAAAAGCTCAAGGACAGAGGCTCTACTGACTCAATGAATAATGTATAGTAATGTATTTTAAATATATGTTTATAAAGTAAATAGTATCCTCTCTCCACGCTCTACTTTATACATTACTGTATATATAAAGCGCACAGACCTACATTATAAATGAAGATTACGGTGACATGGATCGGTAAAGAAAATGTAAAGGAAGGCATGGCCTCCTCTAATTATGCTCTTCTGAAAGGTTATCTGTCAATGTCTAACTCGGTTACCTTATTACCACAAACTACCTATACACATACACCTCAAAAGCTGGAGCGAGAGACGGATACGTGTTTGTTAACCCCTTGAGGGTTACATGCTGTTTTAAAGACGTTATGCAACATGTATGATAATTACATATTATGAGACTGTACAAGAACGGATGCAGATGGTATAAAAATACATACAACATAACAACACTGTATGGTTAGATTAACCCCTCCAGCCTATGTATCAAAGCATGCACAATTTACACAGGTGCCCCATTTTCATTTCTCCTGTCATATCCATATCTCAGCATCACCTACACCGTTCTCAATGCAGTGGTGTGGAAACGGGCCACATGCTAGCTGCTAATCTTCCATTCTCAACCCTGCATGTGCAGACAGCATTAGAACCAGCAATAGGATGTCTCACACCTCTCCCCAGCCTGACAACCCGTCTTCTCAGGTGGATGAACGTGCACACCTCCGAGGACTCCCCTTCAGGTGGCACTGCTCATTCCTGCAATGAGGCGCAGCAGTGCGGAAGACTGTAGATTATGCTATGGCGCCCAGAATGCACTGCCTCTAAAAATAACTACCTCTGTGTTACAGCATGGCTTATAATGCTTCCTACTTGGCTACAATAAAACAGAGTGCAGCATAATGGAACACACACTGGAAGGGCGCATATATTAAAGTTTATTCAATTTGTAGCTGGTGTGCATGACCGTATATGAAACTCACCAAACAACAGGTGACAATAGACACCAGCAAAGCTGATGTACATCATCACACTTTTCTGGACTTTTTGTCACTTTTTAATTCACATAAACAGTACAGAAAAGACAGGAAATAATTGGGGAGATTGAGAAATGGGACTGGGACACGTCCCAGGCCAAATCATAAGCATCACAGCAACAAGCGATAAAAGTAATTCACATTTCTGTTGTATCCAGCCACAACAGCAACAAAAAGAATGTAATTATAAATTTTTGTTGGTTGATTCTATTTTTGCAGTGTGTTGTAATCTGATTACAAATAATTTGTTACTGTAATCTAATTAGTTATTGTACAAAAAGTAGTGTAATATATTACATTTTCAATTACTGTAATCATTCTAGTGGCTAAGTACATTAATTGGATTTCACATCTAGAATAATGTTATTTATGTAGAATAATTTTATATAATTATTTATGCTCATATGTACATCTGTTTGCGTTTCTGTGAAAGCTGAAGAGCGTGCACCCCATAACGAGTTATTGTAATAGAAAAAACATGTGCCGATTGAATGACTTGTGTGCGACAATGGAGGATACACATATTAAAATTTTTCCACCCAACAAATTAAAAATAAAAACTTGTCTGTGAAGAGTTTTAGAAAGTTAAAAATTAACGTAAAACCAATAAGCAATGTGATTGCTTTTGCAATTAAGTAATTAGTAAAGTCAGTAATCTGATTCAAATTTTAGATAAGAATTTAGTAATGGATTACTTTAAAAAACTCATTGGACCAAAATCCTGCTCCTCGTGTACACTCACCTGTTACAGTACACCTACTTATTCATGCAATTATTTAATCAGCCAATCATGTGGCAGCAGTGCAATGCATAAAATCATTCAGATATGGGTCAGGAGCTTCAGTTAATGTTCACATCAACCATAAGAATGGGGAGAATATTTTGACCGTGGCATGATTGTTGGTGCCAGACGGGCTGGTTTGAATATTTCTGTAACTGCAGATCTGCAGGGATTTTCATGCACAACAGTCTTTAGTTTATTCAGAATGGTGCCAAAAAATAAAAACAAAAAACATCCAGTGAGTGGCAGTTCTGCAGACAGAAATGCCTTGTTGATGAGAGAGCTCATCAGTAGAAAGGTCAGACTGGTTCGAGCTGACAGAAAGGCTACAGTAACTAAGATAACCACTATGTACAATTGTAGAACAGA
Source organism: Xyrauchen texanus (assembly GCF_025860055.1). Taxonomy (NCBI): domain Eukaryota; kingdom Metazoa; phylum Chordata; class Actinopteri; order Cypriniformes; family Catostomidae; genus Xyrauchen; species Xyrauchen texanus. The sequence goes on from NC_068296.1 coordinate 20,026,985, forward strand.
ATAGCATCTCAGAATGCACAACATGTCAAATGTTGAGGCAGATGGGCTACAACAGCAGAGGACCATGTGGGGAACTTTATTAGGACCATAGTGTTCCTAACAAAGTGCTCAATAAGTGTATATTAAAAAGAAAAAAATGGACGAGAGATGTCAAACTTGAGAAATATTGGATTTTATATGACAAATCCCTAAAGTTCATCAAGGAAAACCATAAAAGCCAATGCCGTCTTAAAGAAGTCATGAAAAATACAAGGTATATATACTTAGTTTTACAATATTCTGTTGTGTAATGAATTTCAAGTGTGAGAGAATGTGCAAACAGAGAATTCACCATCACTGTTTGGATTAGCGATTTACCACATCACATTTTTACATTTATTGTTGACAGAAAAATTGCTTGTCGCTGGTATTTTGCAGCTTTTTAGGCTGGTCAGGACACTGTGTGAATCACACACTCTGACCCCTGAGCCTCGGCTTCAACTATACAATCCAATTATGGTACTGGATAACAAACTGTTTTAGGAAATCTTGAAAGGGGGGGGGTGTTATTTATTTAAAAAATAAATCAATAAAACATTTTGCACCCTGGCAGGATGAATGCAGCCTGTTTTTCATCTTGTGAAATGTTGCAATTAATGAACAGACCGTTTTCTTCAAAGAGGCATTACACAGGTACAGATGGCTTTCAGTGACCTCAGGTTACTAAAAAGGCCTCAGAGCTTGTAAATAACAGTACGAAGACTTACCAGGAAAGCTATAATACTCCTCTGTGTGTTCTCCCACTGGAAGCAGCTTTTAATATACTGCAATGTATAGAGGATGGCCATGCTGATCTTCCTCACTCGATAGATATTTCGCGCTAAAAGCTAATGGAGACAAAGCAGTATTTAGCAAAATGTGCCTGAGAACATAATGCTTATAACATGACATTCACCAGGTGTAAAGTGGCTTTTAAACCGAAGGTTCACTGGTGATAAATATTAATAAGTCAAGTCATCGCTGGTGTCTAAAGAGCTTTAGGCGGCGCTGGAGGAGCATAATGAGTCTCTAAATGTGCCAACAACAAACCTAATGTTAAAAGAATGCGGAAAATATGATGCCACATTATGCTGTAATCATTAGTGATAAAGCTCACCTTTTTGTTAAACTTTGGGTTGTCCTCTGCAAACTTTGTTTCTTTAGGTTGGAATGTTTTGATGCTTGCTCTGATCTGAGAGAAACAAAGTATCCACAACCTTAACAGATTATACAGTACTTTCACTTACAAGCACCTTTAAGAACACATGTAGTTTTAATGGAAAGTTCAATGTGGTTTGTACGATATACATTTTATTTTTTTTCATTAAAGTACTCTCAGGTTGAATGGTTTGTTGAATCTGCTGAATGCTTTTTGAATCATAATATAAATATATTGCTAAGTAGTCTCTCGTGCAATGTTCTCTGTGCACTTACAGGGTTGTAGATCACATCCAGCTCCAGTGTGATGCTTCCTTTAGCTGCCCTGGATAGATGATCATTCTTCAACATTCTGGTTATTTGTTGGCCATTCGAAACCTAAGGTAAAGTTGAGATGACTGATGAAAATTGGACAACAATGACATCAGTATAGATACATCAGGGTTTCCACACCTTTTAATCAATAAAGTTCCATATCTTTTTTGGTTGTTTGTGATTTCTGGATAAGGATTCTTAACATTTATTTTATAGAGAATACACTCAAAAAGAGAGATTTCTAGCCAATTAAATATATGCTGAGGATAACTAGAAAAATGAATATTGACTCTAGTAACTGCCATGGCTTTTTAGGTTTCACAAGTCCTGGACATTTTAATTTCTTGAAAATGTTTAGTGTGGAACTTACACTCAGCAAAGGAATGGCAACTTTTCCCAAGAAATCTGGAGCTTTGTCCCCATCATCATGATAGACTGTCACCACCAACATATCATGCATGTCCTTAATGGGGCTGCAGACATGTCAAAATAAATGTGAATCATGCATAGTGATACACAAAGACATATACAACTGTCTTGTCTACTGAAAAGACCAGCATTGCTGGTCACCAGCTTATGTTGTGTTTTGGGTACTGGTCCCCCAGCATGGGATGCTGGTGTCCCCACCAGGTTTTAAACTAGCTTAACCAGCTTCATCAGAAAGATGATGCTGGTCAACAAGCGTCACCAGCAAGGCTTAGCTGGTGAAAAGCATGGCTCTGCTGGTCAACCAGCTAGACCAGCACTATCCATCATAAACCAGCCTAGACAAGAATGGGAATTGCATGCTGGTTAAGCTGGTCTTTTCAGCAGTGTTTATCAGTGTTACTTACAATGTCAGGGCTGTCCTCCACTCAGGGTTCAGAGTTTTGGCTATTGTGTGGGTTTGCAGTTTGCTATTACCAAGCTCAAGTGTACAGAAGGGGTCACTTTTACCTGTTAAAATTAGATATTGAAATATTACTGAATGGATATTTATAATTCAGAATTTTACCATGCTGTATTTAAGGCTGGTAAGTACCACTTATATCTGCTGAAGAAAGATCTGTGGCCTTAATTAACTTGATTTGAAGATAGCCGACATCCTTCAAGTCTCCCAGAGATTTGCTCAGACTCTGTAAATACAATTGATATTTAGAACCTAAAGCTACATTCATATCACAGTTCAGTGTGGCACAAATTATTTTTTTTTGTTTTTTGGATAACAAAATCATACAATATGTAATTTTCAGTTCTAATCTAGGCATCTTTCATTTGTGGAAATAAATTGGATATGTATCTGATTTTTGTATTTTTGTAATATAGCTCCAGTGAAAACAGTCAGTTCAGAATTGTTAATGAATACTCAACCCGAACATAATTTTCTTTCATTGTAATTGTTTTGTGAAAATTAGGTAGTTGTTGGGTAAAAAAAAAAAAAAAAAAGCAAATTAAAATAGCTAACTTTAATACTGACATATTGTTTTAGCATCCTCTCATAGGTCCTGGGATTCTCTAATGGAGCGGACTGAATGTCTGAGATGGATGCACCAGAACAGGGGGTCAGTGTGACCAAGAAAACCAGTCTGCCCTTCTCTGGATCCAGCACACGAGTATATAACTGCTTCTGATTGACAGGAAACTTCGTCAAGTCGATATCCAGCCTGAGAATAGTAGAAATTACCAGTATTTGGGCAGTGGATAGATGATAATAATGCACCGATTTACCTCAGTAATGGTTTTCAAAGGACACAACTTAAATTTGTGGTTTTGCACAACACTGTCAACTTTGGGTTATGTGCTGTAGATCAGTGGTTCTCAACTGCTGGGTCATTCACAATCCAAAAATGGGTCACCGGTATGATCTGATTAGGTCACAGACATCATGGAAAAAGCAATGCTAAATGTAAATAATAAAATACAACTGACAATATGAGCAAAATAAATTGGCTTATAAACTTTTAAAGCAAATAGAAAACCTTTCATTAAAGTAAAGCGTCCAATCAAACAACATTATTTTGCTGCAAATTCATCTGTCAGCCAAATTAAGCAGATGCCCACATGGACAGGATAGTTGAAATGCTCTCATCCTTTAAAGCCATTAACAAAACTATGCAAGGTAAAAGAAAATACAACCCATACTACATTTAGTACAAGATAGTGTGTTAAGTCGCTACTTGATGTCTAATGTTAAATCTGAGTCCTGAAGCAAAACCAGTTGAGAACCACTGCTATAGATCACTGTATTACTTTTCTTAACTTTTAAAAACTTTTCTTTCAGTTTCAGTTAAGTTGATATGTTACAGAATATCACTCTAGCAGACTTACACTCCCCAGCACTCTTCTGACTTCCTGCCCTTCTTGCAACAAACTTCAACCACCAAACTCTCTTGCACATCTTGGAACTGGTTAAAGTCAAAAGACTCTTTCCACTGTGGGTTTGCCTTAATACACAGGTTCTGAGGAGACAGACAAGTTGGAGACGGAAAGAGAGTAAGTTGTGGCAGATTTAATGGAATCTCAAAACAGAGACAGCTAACATGACAGGTGTATTAAGCCTTATTCAGTAAAACTTCAATAAGAAATGGTGGAGGAGGGGCGACCATCTTTTTGGAGAACATATCGTCTCTTCTCACTGAGATTATAAACTCTGACAGCATCCAATTAGAAGTAGTTTTGTTCAACAAGCAAACATGCCCAAACAGAGCCTGAGGGGCTCAATAAAAAAGATGACATGAGAACACAAGACTAGCTGGTTGGAACGGTTGAGGGGAAAGTAGGGGGGCAGCTTGCAGAGGTAGATGAGCAAGGCATTCTGGGTATGCAAATGAGCTGAACAATACGCAGTAACAGAAGCATCAGGAGAGCCGCCCTGCCAGACATGGCCAATCTAATGAGTAGCCTCTTCTGTCAGCAAAGCAGTGAAGCCTGAGTGATCCAAGAGAGGGGGAGGAGGGAGGAAGGTGGGGGATAGAGGTGTCTAAAGCGGACAGGAAAAACTAAAGCGAGGGGGGGGTGAGCGAATAAGAAAAGAATGACACAAAGGAGATATCTTTATTGTTTCAATTGTTTCCCCTAGACAGCAATGAGATTAAATGAAGGGCAAATGAAGACTTTGCTTAAACAGATAGTTCACCCAAAAATGAATATTTTCTCATAATTTACTCAAGCTCTCATTATTCCAAACCCATATGGTTTTCCTTCATATGTGAAACACAAAAGGACAAATTATAGGGACTGACAGGTTTAGTCAACATTCATTGAAATTGTATCCTTTATCCAAAACAAATTAAGGTGGATGGTGACTGAAGCCCAAAGTATACTCAAATTTTGACACAAACACTCAGCGTCTGCATACAGTCTGGCCCAAAAGTTGTTGAGGTGGGGGGAGGGAAATGTGGCCCAAAAGTTGTTCAGGGGGGGGGGGAGGGGGTTGTCGCTGTCCTTTTATGCATATCGCTGCCCCCTTCGGCATATCGCGGCACCATTTTGTGGCCAGTTTTGCATAACGCAGCAGCCTATTCGACCCCGTTTCGCAGACGGACATTCAGGAACAGTCCCGGTTCTCCCAATGGCCAGTCCGCCCCTGGTTAGACTACTAATTTTTCATGCATTTTCTCAGCAGATATGAGTATTCACAAATAATTTAAGAGAATATGGCTTGAGGATGAGGAAGAGAGACACACAGCACCACAGGTAACTTAGCCAACATTAGCACTTAACATGAAATGGCAATAAAAAAATGCATACACCTCAATAATTACATGTGTCAGTTAATCTGACGTGAAATTAAAATTGCAGTCAACAATGAAACAAAATGCATAGACCAAACTAAGATTCAAGCTTGTTCTTAATTCCAGTCAGTCTGTGAAGCTGCAGTAACAAGTAGTGAGACTTTTTCATATGTTTTTCAGGTCAAAGCTGACCTGAGAAACAGACTGAGAGGGGAACACATGGCAGCATGTATGCAAATATTGATAAATGGACCAGCATTGCTGTAGGAAGGTGGATAGCCACAGTCTTGCAGCAGGCTGTGGGAGATTTGAGTTTAAGAGATTGAATGCCCATTGCAATAAAAATGCAACCTATGTGGGGACTAATTCTTTCAATTAGTCAACCTCCGACTTAGACTTGGAAAACATTTAATGTTACTTGAATTGTTGCTATTTTAGTGAATTTCTTTCTTTATATTGTGGAAGGCTTTGTTTGGAAAATTTTAATAAAGCATTATATTATAACATTTTCTTTTCTTTCCTAAGATGGAAATAAATGCATTTTGACAGGAAAAGAAGTATATATAGTATTAAATATCAGCTTTTCAAAATCTGAAATTAATCGTGTTTAACTACAAAAAGTATGCGATTAATTGTGATTAAACTTTTTAATCGACTGATAGCACTAATGGCACAGAATGGTCTCCTGACAGATACACCCTAGTAATCTCACAAGGGTCTCCTTTAGAGTTTTAAAAGAGATCTCATCTATGTTTCACACTGTGCTCGGATTTGCAAAGATCCCAAAGTCTGCAATCAAGTCAGAGATTTCCATATGAACTCAAACATTTCTATTCAAATTCTTCCACAGCCAAATTATCTGAGCTATAGATAACTTTTATATGTAGATTGCTACTGTTAATGTATTTCAACAATTTCCTAATGTATTTTAGGAGAAATGTGAGATTAGGTTTATCCTTAAATACATAACTGAGAACTCCATTATGTCTGCTGAGCTATGAAAGACCAATACCTCTAAACAATAACATATTCCTCAAGGTGTGAACATACTAAGAAAGCATGGGAGGAGAAAGTAGAGAATGGTATAATGAGGTGTTGTTAAAACAGAGTTTAGAAATAAAGAAAGAGGTGTGTGAATCTGTGATAATGTAATGACTACATGAAACAGAGGAAGCATGGGATGTAAAAAGAAGAGGTAGGGTGAATAATGATCTCACCTTGCTCCTGACTTTCTGGTCTCCCACTCTAAACCGTACATAGATGTCTCCCTGACCACAGTCAGGCATATCTTGGCCTTCAACCAGGATGACGGAATAAACTCCACTCCATACCTGACTCTTCTGTCCTCCTACGAGTCGTGCAGCCTGCGCCTGGCTTATTGGCTGACCCTGGAACAGGCGAAACATCGACATTTGTGCATTAGACATTGTAACATGTCTATTTTCACTTAAATTCTAAGAAGGTGTGACAAAGAAAAACAGTGCTGATACATATAACACATATACACAGAGATAACATGATTTTACTTGCACTTTTGATTTGAGAGTACATGATCCAGACATACTTTACAACGACATACAGTCCAGCCACACCATTTATTTAAAACAACGTTGCAAAATATGGTTTATTCTAAAATTGTGATGGTATAAACATGAGCATGATTAACATATGGCCAAGCCACCTCAAGTTTACATTTTCACACCTATTCAGTATTCGCCTACTTTCGAGTTTGAAGAAGTTCCTTTAAAGGAGATCCTTTAAATTTACCTGTAGAAATCTACAGTAGCAAAAACATTTAATTCCAAAAGATGCATTATATGCATTTTGTGCATCCCGGGTCTGTTTGACATCAGTTCATTTGGTTCACTGTAAAAGTTGACCTCGGTTTGCAAAAGTTAATGTGCTTATTTGGCTCAAGTAAACTAAATACAATTTTTAAGTAACTTTGACAAGATATAAGTAAACTTAACTCATCTGTGATTAAAGTATCATTGTTTTGATTTAATTATTTTAATTTGGTTATAACATGTCTTATACAGTGTAAAGGAAATTATGACTGGATTCTAGATTCTAGGCCATATGGCACATTGGATTCTACTCAGCACTTTAGTGCACATAAATCTGCACTTTTCTACATAAGTTCCCTTGTTCTGACCAAATATATATTGATTATTTAAGAGCAAGGACTTATGGGTGTTCCACACAGCCACAATTTTGTACTTGATAATTTTAAGTTTGCAGTACTTTACAAACGTTTAAAGAACGTAAATATTTGAGCTATGATTCCAAAATGTGACATTTCAAGTACTGTTTATAGGACCACTTAAATATTTTTATTAATGACAGTTTTAGGATTTATAGAGTAATGATAACTTAATTAAAACAAGTAAGAATAGTAAACACTTAAGATTAAGTTGAGTAAACTTTTTTTCTACAATTTGAGATTACTATTACTATTTACAGTGTTGGAGGGAAAGCTGTTTTTCACAAACCACACGTGTTCATGTTTATGGTCAGGACTCCAGTACAATTCACTATAGATAAGAAGCACAATTTAGCCTAACTTGCATAAGAGAACTGCTAAAATTTGCCTGTTGTAGTATAATGCCTTTCACATTACTTCTCATCTCCACAGAAAGTGGACTAAATTCTTTGAGTCTCTTGTGACACATCCGTGGCAGACAGATAAAAACAAAACATGAATAAAACAGTGAAGTAGGTGCCCTCTCTTCCAGAGTCATCACTTAGCTACAGTGGTAAACAGCTGCCACTAGTACGCATATTAATGATGCAAACGAACAATACCGTGGAGTGGAATCAAACATTACTATGTCAAAAGAAACCTGTAGGGGAAGAGAGAGGTGGAATCTAAATTAATTCAGACCAAGCAATCAAAACAAGCCAGTGTCAAAGAGAGGGAGTAAAAGTTACTCACCCAAATGTTGTTCCAAACCTGTATGACATTCTTACTTCCGTGGAACACAAAACATGATGTTAAGCAGAATCCTAGTCTCTTTTTAAAGTCATATGGGTTTAGAACAACATGAGGGTGAGTAAATGATGACACAATTTTTTGCTTCCGAGTGAACTATCTGCAACTAGCTTAAGATTCCCATGCTGGATAATATATTAGAAGGTGGCCCCTTTAAGAAAAAAACATTAAAAGTCTTATTTCTTTATTTGTAACAAAATACATTATAGAAAGAAAGCATCCAAAACACACCAGTTGAAATGTGCAGGTGATTCTGGCATCTTAAAGAGGTCCATCAACAAGACTGCAGATGGATAAGTACACAGTAAAAAGATAACTTGTGGGTTGATAGCCCTGCACTTTCAAAAAGCACAACATCAGGAAGAGGCTGGTCTGTTCTTCCAGTAATCACAGACCAGAGAGCTTTTTTCCCACCTGGCTGCTCAGAGAGTGTGACTGAGCCTTTGCGCCATTAGAATCACACACATACTCACACGCATATATGGCACAGCAGACAAACCAGCATTAACATTTAATGTGATGGCCACATCCCCATAAACAAGCCTCTTTAAAGAGAGAGAGAGAGAGAGAGATAACAGGGGAGGTACAGAGGAAGCGGAGAGAGAAATATAATGTTCATCAGAGCCAAATCTTCCCAAGTGTTTATTTTGGACAAATTTGTGATCGGCATGGCCAATAAAACAATTCCGCATAAGAGTAAGTGGCCCCTAAAGAGAGGCTATTCTTGGTGCTAAAAGAGCTAGGGGATTGCCTCCATATGGTAAAGCAGCATGGATACACAGGGACGAGCCCAAAGCCGTACCCATTTGGCTGGATCTTCAGTCCTGTCCGTCCACAGCTGTGATATTACATCCTAACATCTGGGTTATAGCTCACCATGTCTGGGAATGAGCCATCACACATATCTTCAGCATCTTACACTGGCATGGAGCGTAATAATATCACAAACAAACACACACACACACACACACTTAAGACTTCATCAGAAAGCAGAGGAACCACATGCTATGTGCCAATACTGCTGCCCAGCTCCATCTCAAAGACAATGCACTGTAGCATGGCAGTGATGGAGGGAGTGTGAGAGAGGAGGAGAGGTAAGAAATGAGAGATGTTCTGCCTCTGCTGATAGGTGTCAAATAGAACTGTTTGGGTGGAGGATACTCACTATAGTATAAACACTAACACCAGCACTCCAAAAACACATACTGATCTATCTATACCTGACCACATTATATAGCAGGTGTCTATTTGGGCCTCATGAAAACTGTCAAGAAAAGTGTGGGTTGTATTTCACCCCAAAATTAAAAGAAATAAAGATATTATATTATAAGATATTATATTTTGAGCAAAGAAAATTAAGCCAAACTAGGATTTTTGCAATATGACATTATTTTCACGAAAAAGGGATTTTAAGGACAAAAAATCTAATTCTCGTTACTCTTATGCAAAAAAAAAAAAAAAAGATTATAAAGATTAAAACGATTAAAAATAAAAAATTCAATTAATGGAATAAAAATGAAATGTATAATTAAAACATTGTGTCCGAAGAGGATCATTTTCATTGCCATATTACAGTTATGAGAATGACATTGATTTATTAATTTATTGATTACAGCAATTCAAATTTTGGGGGCAAAATGTGCTTATTTGTCATAAAAACGTCACAATGCAAAAATAGCTATATAGGCTTCATTTCCTTATTTTTTTAATTCTTAAAATATATATAACTATATGACTTAAAATAAATAAAAATATATTGAGATGAAATAACTTGGGCATTTCTGTGTTGGATTCGCCCATTAAAGACAATCTACAAATCTAACAAGTATCATATCTAGACTTGTAAGGAGAGTTCTTGTTAATTATTTTATCCCAGTTTTATCCACTTATTTTAAACTCAGCATATAGATGTTCCGAACCAGCTATATGTTAAAATACACAGCTTTACCTTCATTCATACTGCTTTAATTTAACTGATTGAATTCAGTGCCAATCATTAATAATCAAACAAAGTAAATTCACTGTGATGGCGCACCACTCTACTACGCATAAGAGATTTTGTTCAGAAAGCACTTAAATGCAAACATATATTTATTTATTTTTGTGCCCTGAAAGAATAAAAGCTATTTCCTACTGCTGTGAGGTAATAAACTCTCAATTATAAACTGATATCCACAAAATGAAAGGAAGACTGTGCTTTGTTTAGATCATGATAATGTATTTCCTGGATTGGTACATCACATCAGACAATTGCAGAAATAAACAAAAGTTAGTCTGTTGAAGTTCTGAAATGTACTGACTATAAGTGAAGGTGTATATAAGGTAAAGTCAAGAGAATTGCATAAATGTATATTATTTAAAAGTATCTTTGTGCGAAAGATGGTGGGGATCTACTGCCCTCCAGTGGACTTATACGTGATACACATGAAAAAAGTTATTGCTTCCTTTATAATTCAGAATACAGAGATTCTGTGGCTTATAGTGCATTTGAATAAAAAAATGTAAGGTAATATGTATGCAGTGTGTGGCTGCTTTTATTTCTTTCAGGGTGCGGGAATACTTGAATTTGATGTACTCTTTCAGGAATTCGTCCGTGGAAATAAAAAGGGATGATAATTTTTTAATGACATACCTTATTGAAGCTTCCCTTTCTCCTCAGATTCCACTTCTGAAAAATGGGTCCAAAACAGAAATGATGTTAGAAAAACATAGTATGTTAATATTTATATAATAGTTAATAAATATTGTCTGTATTTAGGAGTCATACATTTCGTTTGGCAGGTTCTTCTCGTGTGGACAGAGAAGCCTCTATAATGATCACTCCCATGTCGTCCTCTACACTGTCGGGGTCCTCCAGACACAGTGTCAAAGGAATCCATCTGCAAGAACGAAAATCCGCAAAATACTTTGGTTTTTTAAGAAATAATATTGAATGGTAATACTTTATAATAAAGGTGTATATGTTAGCATTAGTTATTGCATTAGGTATCATACACTTACTATGACCAACATTTTTAAAGCATTTACATTTCAATTTTGTATATTTTATAAATAAACTATTGTTCATCATTAGTTCATGTTAGTTCATAATGCATTAACTAACATGTTTAAAATGGATATGTAGAAATTAAAATGGTTAAGTATTGTTTATTGTCAATTCATGATAATTATTGTGTATTTTACATATACAATAATATTGTAAAGCGTTAGCCTCTGAAAAATCAAGAAAAAGTTTGATTTGATCATGATTATATGACAGTGTGATGCAATGGGAGCTACAGTATGAAACAATTTAATAAAAGATTTTCTCACTTGTCCAACTCCAGTTTATAGAGTGCAAAGCTGCTTGACCCCATGAAGTCATTGGATCTTATGTCACGATCGTACACCTGCATCAGTCATAATTGTATGAAGACTATTAGTGTTGCTGTTGTTATTAACAGTTCACAATTGAACAATTAGCTTTATTCATTTTATTATGTTTCAAATATTTCTCAAACCTTGACGTGAACAGTCTGATCCAGGTCTCTGATGGGAAAGCAAAATGATTCATTCCAGGTGGGGTTCAGATTCTTGTTCACAACTTTGCTTTTGTAGATGTTTTTGTCATCTAATTTGAATTTGACAAATGGGTCACTTGTACCTGTTGAAAACAAACAGTTACCACATTGAATAAGAAATTGAGGCAAGTTCAGTGGATAGAACCAAAGAAGCTGTTATAATATAATGATGGAAATAAATGACAGTGCTGTAAGTTAAGCATCAAGGCCTTTCTTGAAAAACCTGGGATTAGAGACTTGAAATAAAATTGAAAACGCAAGTTTAATTGCTGCCTTCACTTCTTAAGCAAAATCAAAGAGGTGCCAAAGTTACAACTTCCAGTGACAAGTTCAATGCACTTTTTTGACCACTTTGAATATAATTGCTGATAATAAAAACCAATAAAAGTTATAAAATCAAGTAGAAAATGTTTGCATTGCAAAAGACAAAGCGAGCAGTTGAAACTAGTGCAGATCATCAAAACTTCACACCCAAACTGTATGAACACAGATATCCCCACACATAGGCTACAGTACACATCTACAGGACACTGAATAATCTAAAAGACTTTATATTTAGAGGACTTTTCTAGTGGGCACAGGGAGGATGGACATCACGTCTCTAAAAATTATTGCCAGCGTGAATCTGTTAATTTAAAGCTTTTGCTTTAATACCCCAGAAACCGGGAGCAAGCAGTGTTAATCTCCAAAGCCTGTTAAGAAAGTCTCTGTTCTAGAGGGGAGGGAGAGCGGTCTGTCTTTGTCTATGCTGTGGTGTGCAGACTGGCTGGTAAAAAGAAGAAAAAAACATGAGAGAGAAAAAGAGTCCATCGCTTCATTTGTATGGATGGATAAAGGAGTGCTTGAGAGAACCGGCAGGGAGCCTGGAATCACATGACAAAAGCCCCGTGGGGACGGACTGTCAGGCCTGTCAGCTCGCCTCTCCAAATGAACATCTCCAGGAGGCAGCTCCTCCCTTCCAGCCGCTGACAAGGAAACCTCCAGGCAGCTTGACAGGAGGAAAGGAGCTCAAACAGCCAGGAGAAGAGCTCCGCCGTGACTGAGAATGGTGACGGCGGAAATGAACAGAAGGAAAATGGAGGATTGCGTAAAACTGGAGGGAGGGGAGTTACGGGCGGCTTTTCAGATGTGGTGTCAGTCGTAGACCGGGCTGGGCATTAATTGTTAGGCAAAAATAGGTGGTGGAAAAGTCATGAGAGGGAGACTGGATCATCACGGTCATGCTGTTCTGTCAGACTCAAATAAAGAAGAAGAATGCAAATGGCTGCAGACCAGTAGAGACTTAAAGGGAAAGTTCACCCAAAAATGAAAATTCTCTCATCATTTACTCACTCTCATGCCATCCCAGATGTGTAAGAATTACTTTCTTCTGCAGAACACAAACAAATATTTTTAGAAGAATACTTCAGCTCTGTATGTCCATGCAATGCAAGTGCATGGTGACTAGAATTTTTAAGCTCCAAAAATCACATAAAGGTAGCATAAAAGTAATCAATAAGACTCCAATGGTGAAATCCATATCTTCACATGTGATATGATAGGTATGGGTGTGAAACAGATCAATATTTAAATAGTTTTACAATAAATCTCCACTTTCACTTTCAGACTACGAAAGTTATAGTGGAGATTTATAGTAAAAATATTGATCTGTTTCTCACCCACTTGTTTCATATAGTTTGTGAAGATATGGATTTCACCTTTGGAGACTTATTGATTACTTTTATGTGGGATTCTTCTGCTGATTACATCCATCAGCAGAAGAAAATGTCATACACATCTGGGATGGCATGAGGGTGAGTAGATGATGTGAGAATTTTCATTTTTGGGTGAACTATCCCTTTAAAGGTATAGTTCATCCAAGGGATAGGGATCTCTTTAATTCAGACAATACCTGAATCGTCAGTTTACAATAGAGAACATACAAAGGGTAAATCCTAGTTACCTTAATTGTTTAGCTATTGATTCATTTTGTTTTTCTATATATAAAAGTATTCAAATGAAGGACTAGGCTATAGAAAAGACAAAAAAAATGACTTTCTAAGGAAAATCTCCAATTATGACAAAATGTCAGTGACAGTAACCAAGAAGGCATGAAATAAAAATGACAAAACTCAGACTGTACATTTGAATATTTTCTTCATGAAAATATTAGAGGTAAAATATTAAAATATGATCACGACAATTCAAAAGCTGTATTTATATTTATTTACTGTTGGTAAAGTGCCTTGATCAGCAGAGGGCGTGTGTAATTCTCAAAGAACACCACACGAGGTCAAAGTTTTCCCCAAAATCAAATTCAGCCTTTTTTATACATGATAATGAAACCAAGCTCAAGACGTGTGTGCACCTTAAATTATAAATAATTTACGATAGTAGGGCTGCACGATTATGAGGAAAATAATAGTTGTCTATTATTCCAATTTATATTGTAATTCTGAATAGTTTTAGTTACTAGAATTTACATTAAAACGTGTCTTTTGTCTGGGGTATCTGTAGGCCATATTCTTTAAGTCGGCTACACACCCAAAACAAACTGAAAATTGTGTCCCAGAATTACTTAATTGCTGTTTTACACATCAGTAATTTAAGAGATTGCCTAAAGAGACAACTTCACACTGGTCATTTTAGCAGTATGAAAAACAAAACTCTTCAGTTCTTCAAATACTGAATAAATTACACAGAAATCTGGGATTGGTTACAATGCTCAGTCACTTCAAAAAAATCACATTGTAAATAGACAATTTTGACACCGCTTGTGTAGACGTGCAAAGAATGCTGAAACGGACACTTCAGTATTAGATAATTGTGGTAACTGTAATTGTAATCTCAGTTTTATATTTTTTAATTGTTCAGCCCTATTTGTTAGTTTTAGTTTTCATTTTTAAATATAATATCTTTTTGAATGATATGTTTTTTTTTTTAAAGATGGTGAGGGAACCCTTTACCCACCCTTGGTGTAAAAGGCCCCAAGGGGGGTTATAGTGTAGATATAGGGACAATAGTTTTACGTTTTTTTAAATAAATTTGAGACAGCAAGAAGCTTTTTGAGTAACAAATTAAGATAATGCTTACTCAAAATATCTACTTCAGAAAAGTGTGCATGATTTCCTGTTAATTTCAAACACATTTGGCATTTTATAACATCTCAAGTTTCTATTAACAAATAATCTCCATTGTGATTGGATCAGTCACTTTGAGCACACTTTCTCAGAACAAATCTATTATAACAATGTGTTTTATAGGGGCCTTTAGCCCTTGCAACAGGGGGGCTATTTACCCCCATACCATCCTTTCAATTATTGGACAGCTATTAAAAATGTATTTAATTTTAATTTAATGGCCTTTAACAAAACTTATAAATATGTATTTTGTCTCAAACGAAATGTGTAAATTTCAGGGATTTTCATTAGCTACATTCATTTGCAACATTTAAAAAAAATTTGGATCAAATTGCCTCAAAATCAAACTTTAGACAACACACACAATGATCTCATGGATCAGGAACATTTTGCAGTGTATAGTGACAAAAAAATGTTTTTGTTTGAAAAACAAAAATATTTTTGTTGCTATTTAGTGTTTTGGAAGAAAATCAAAACAAAGGAGCCTTTTACCCCGTTGTACTCCACTCATTCCAGCAGGTGGCGACATATCCCATTTTGCGCTACAAAGATAACTGCACTGCAATAAACAACCTTTCAAAAGGAAAAATGAAAACATTGAGTTTTGCGACATGAGGAAGTAAATGTCCACATTCTACACACAGTATCTGGTCAGCTTTTTGCCTCCAAAATGAGCATGAACATTTGATCAGATTAATTTGGCAGAGAAGAATATCACTGGAATATATTCTAATTATGAAAAATAATGAGGTAGAGATGGTAATTAAAAGCCTCTGGACATACACCTGTGACTTTGAACATGAGAATGAGCAGCCAAATAAGCTTGATCGGTTCTGCCAGCTATACAGTGACTGGCATTACGTCTGAAGGACTACTCTGGGTATCAAATGGAAAGTTTGTCAAAATCATTTGCCTGTAGGATTTTAGTAAATCTTGGTAGACTCAATCCTTCTTCTCTCACTAATAAACAAAAATGTAAGGAATATAGCAGAAAGCACGAGAAGTCATTTTGCAACATGGCACAAGGCATTTTTTTACAGCCTCTAGTAAACAACACTTCACCAAGCCTCTATTTGCATTGGCACCATAGTAGAAAAAAAAACAAAACAACAGGAGCACATTTGTTTCTCAATGCTTGCATGATAGACGTAATGTCATTGTATTTATAGATACCACAACATTTGAATGAAAGAAAGCAAATTACTTAACAATGGTAGATCCAAACAATACTTCCTTAATTCAAGTTTCCTGTTTTATTCAATGTAACAAGGTCGTGGAAAGGAGCATGTCAGACATGTTACAGAGAAAGAATGGCATTCTGGTCTGACTGCTTTTGGGAGACCAGACAAGCTAGAGTGACTCCTTAACATTCCTTCATTAATGGGTTTAGTCTTCCTACTGCAGTCCGTTCATAAGAACCACAAACAAAAAAGGCATTAGTGATCTGTTGTGAGAATGAGCACACATGTGAGGGATAGGGACCACTTTTCTTTCATTTAACGCTGCATTACATACTGTTAATTCAAACCAGAAACTTCTTTAACCTGTAGCTGTAGTTGTCAGCATCTCTCTCATGTACAGTAGTTCTATATTAAACATCAATAATTCCTTATTTTGCTGTGAATGTGTTGTGTCACGAATTACTTATTGTGTCATGCCTGGTCAGTGGATTCTTTCTATTTAGACTCAAGAATTTGCCAACCTTAACAATCTGACGAATACAGAATTCACAAGCTTCCAAACCCTAATTTGTTACTCGTAAGAACAATATGAAAACATGTGAGTTGCTTACTTCCAATATAAAAGACTTGGTTACACATGGTTATAATACACTGGTTTCCTGAACCTGAAGGAGTGTTTTTATCAATGGTAGTAGAGCAGAACCATAACCTCTTTAGTTTCAGTCACGCACATGCATTCAGTTTTTGTTCTGGAAGCAAATTAGGAATCAGTAATCACAATTAAATAGAATAAGATATGATTTCTGGTAAGCTTTCATCTGATTGTCAGAACTAAACAATAAGAATGTTGCTTTGCAAGATCATCAGCATACTTTAATTCTTAGCTTATGCCTGGAACACTATGGACAAAATAAACTGTTTCAACAAAGTTCAGCATTTAAATATGAACCTCAGATGTGTACTAAATGTGGAAATTATGTTGACTCATCATATTTTTTATGGTAGCAGTTGACATCTACAAGCCACTAGCTACAATTTGCCACAACATGATGCCAATCAAAGTTCCAAAAAAAAAAAAAACCAAAGGCTGAAAATCAAAACAGAGACTACACTGAGGGAAGTTAGCAAGATAGCTAAACTGCTAAATGTGAAGTAGCCTAAAGATCAAGGACAGCACCTAGATACTTCATAAAAAAATGACTGACTGGGTCCTGGATACTACAAAATAAAGCAAAGGTGAAGCAAAGTCTAAAGAAATACAGTAAATTTAAGGAGCTATTCAAAGTGTATTCATGTTTTAGACAAACAAAGTCCTTTAGCTGACCCACCATGACCCAAAGCGTAACAATACTAGAACAATATATGGGAGAGGTTCAGCACTTTAACACCAACACATTTTGGCAGCAAATCACTTTAATCTACCAGAACAAAAAACAGTAATCATCACAAATCAGATGTCTGGTGGTCAGTGGTTACAATATTCTACTGTATAAAAGATTTTTAAAACAATGCGTTCTGTTAAATCAGGTGTATGCTACACCAAATGTTTTGGTCTACTAATAACATTTAACAATTATTAAAAACAATTATTTTTTATTGCAAGACTGCAGCATAAAATTGGAGGAATGCATTTAACCTGTTGCTACACACACCCTTTTTGAGCACAAACCATGAAAATTACATACCTGAACTTAAATGGTTGTATTTACTGGACCCTTTGGAGTATGGACACATTTTTGAAAGAAGACACTTTGAGCTGTATATTAATATTAATAGAATTAATATATGTTGTTATTTTTTAAAGTTAGAGAAGCTGAAGTTTATAGTAATGGAAATATTTTGTGCTGAACATGTTTTTATAATCTAAAAGAAAACAATAATAAAAGTGCCAAGACAACCAAAAAATACAATGTTCTCAAAGCCACAAATCTAAAGAAGTTTTGTGTCAAATTTGAAGATGATCTAAAATTAAGGCTCCGACTTTCAAGACGACAGAGACGCACTTCTTGGCTATTATGAATAAAACTACGCAACATTTTTAAAAATAGACTTTGGAGACACGCTCATTTTGTTTATGAGACTCTAATATATAAGATAACATACAGTTTTACAACATGAATGCTGCTCAGATTGCATAGTTTGTTGAAGAAACATGACGAAGGGTAATTCTTTCAGGCGAGATCTCACTATACAGCAAATCCTGCCCAGGCGGAGCCACAGACCCGGCACTCCGTCTGCTAGTCACCCAGCGCATCCCCCTGTGGTGCCAACACCGACACCAGCCCCGCCACAGCCGGCCCTTGGGACTGGCCCTGGCGCGGAGCTACCTGCAGGACTGCGATGCCACCCGCCTCACGGCCGGCCGCCAAGAACCCCAAGAAGGCTTCAAAGCGCCCCTGAGACGGGTAAGCTGTAGTCAGGAAGCTGCACTACAGGAGCTGGTAAGCAGACCACTCCCTCCCCTGCCAGAGGGTCGGGTGGAGAATCCTTATTTCCTTATAAATTTTATTTTGCCGCACGCCCAACGGACTGGGGTACCCACATTTTAAAAAAAAAGAGCAGTTTCCTCAGCCTATGGGCTCTATTTCCGGTCTCTCCGGCCGTCGTTATCATGACTGCCGGCCACCAGTTCTCTTTGGCAGGTACGGCACACTGGAACCGGAACTCCCGCACAAGCCCGCCCCAGAGCGGATGGTTCTATAACCTCAGTTTTGAGCCAGTTTCGTCCCGTGTGTTATCAGGTGACACAAACAGGTAAGTTCAGGTCAGCTGGCCGGGTGTATCGCTTGTGCATAGCGCCTTTCCCCTCCATTGAGGCGAAGATGTGCGCTCTTCCCCAGTTGTGTTCGCAAGAAGTGGACGTTCTTCCTCCCTTGCCTGTAATGAAGTAAGTACTTTACATGTGCTGGTTGTCCCCCTAGGCAACCCCATGTGATGTATATTCTGCAAAATGGTTTCCCTGCCGGTAAACCGCGTCTTCCTTGGGCAGAGGGCCCTCTGTCCTCTGTCGCCGTGTTTGTAGTAACTCCTCCCCCCCTTGGGTATGACCTACCACGACGCAGCTCCGCACGACGTGCTTCCACTCCTAACCGGTAAGACCGTGCGTTATATTCCACCTACCCCCCCTCGGAGCTGGGTGTGGTCTCTGCAGTGTCCTCCTCTTTGGAGGGACACCCCTCAGCTTGGACCATATATTTGGCCCCCAGTCGAACGATTTCGTTCCTTTTTGGGGAGAACAATAAAGAGAAGGCCACAGCTGGGCCAGCCAGTCCTTATACTTCTGAGCAGTTAGCCATTCCCCTAGGTGCAGGGGACCGCTTCATGCCTGTCAATGTGTTGCTGCGCTGGCTACGTGGCACACAGAGGTCTGCCCGTCTCGCACCACCAGTCTGCGTAACTCGGTTCAGCTCTTATGGCATTTTCCATTGGGACCCCTAGTGTCAACTCATCGACACAACGTCGAGTGAGTGACAGATAGGGAACGTCTTGGTTACTGATGTAACCTCCGTTCCTTGATGGAAGGAACGAGACGTTGTGTCCCTCCTGCCACAACACTGAACCAACCGCTGAAATGGCTGGGTCTCTGGCTCGGCTCCTCATTGCAATACCTGATGTGTGTTTGCAGCATCACTCCTTTTATACCCGTATGTCCGGGGGAGTGGCATGCAAATTCCACATGCCAATTTCCATTGGCCTTTTCTCAAGATCAAAGATGTCTGGGCTCCGCAGGAGCGACCCCTAGTGTCAACTCATCGACACAACGTCTCGTTCCTTCCATCAGGGAACAGAGTTTACATCAGTAACCAAGACGTTTCTAGAGCATTGCTATCGTGAAACAGAGATCGAATATCAATGCTGAACCCTTACACCTTTGACAAGATGTATAATTTGTTAACATTCATTACAGATGGTAAATTATATATTAAATGTAAACAGAGTGACATTACCATGTGGGGAAATGTATATCAACAGGTTAAATCCTAGATGATCTTAAAATGGCAATGCGTAAATTACACCACCCAGTGTAACAATAGTTTAATCATCTGTTTTAGTAAGTATTTCAGAGGACAATACCTGAGCGGTCTCTGACAACCAGGTTCCTGCCTTCCTTTAGGTTGATAGTGAGGAGATACTGGACTTTCTGTTGTGCTAGAGCAATCTGACTGTCATTTAATCCTCCTGACATTATCTGAAAAGTAGAATGTAAAGACATGTGTCTGAGGGACTGTATGAACACTCCTATAATGCAGAACAACAGAAAAGGGGAAGAGACAAATTCTAGAAAGCGAGAAACAGAGAACAGGTGATAAACCTTGGGTAAATTATTCAGGAGTAAAGTTCTAGTGGAGAAATTACGTAATGGATATAAAAAACTGGATAAAAATGTCAGAATATTCAGACAGAATTGACTAACCAAGCTATTTTTCCAATCATCAAGACAGCAAATTTTTATTATAATACTGTACTCACGTTCTGTTCTTGTTCTTGAAAGGAAAGAGTGTCAAAGTCATTGGTTTTATTAGGAATGTCCTGAAGGGAGAGATTAAGATGCCTTGAATGAGAAAGTTCTACATCCCTCTGCCACACTATTTTAAGCCTGCTTTTTAGTGCACCTGTAGCAGAGGCAAAGTAATGTTTGCCAATTCTCAGTCATGCGTTAATACTGATGTGCTAAAAGCTTTTTTTATATTCCCTAATTATAGAAAATTAAAGTCCTATGCATTCCAAGGTTATTCCAGGGTCATAAATGGTCTTCGGTGTTGACTGACGTATACAGTCATCCACATTCTCAAAGTTGGTTTATTGCATAATTAATTGCAATTATTGCAATAATATATATATATATATATATATATATATATATATATATGAAAATTATGGCCTAATAATTAATTATTTATGAAAAATAGTGGCCTAAATGCAATTTTTCTAATTGCGTTTAGGCCACAATTTTTCATAAATAATTTTCAGCATAATAAATATTTTCATAAATTTTTAATTAATTCAGTAACACTAGTTATTATACTCTAACTGTTGCAATGGAATTTACAGTTTACTGTGTTTTGACTGTGCTAGTGTATATATGTAACCACAACTGCCACAGTTGTCAAAAAAAAAAAAAAAAAATCTAAATGATTCCACCTAATAAATAAGCACATTTAATATGAAATTGCAAAATGTTTGTCAAAATATCAGAGATAGTGTTACCGCTGTATAATAGTGATTCATTTTAGTAAGGATGATGATTTGTATTTTTGAAAAAATTATTTTGCCGCATGTCAAAATAATCCAGCAGAGCAAAGTTCCCTTGCGCGTCGCACCATACTCTCATGAAAAGAAACGCACGTCTCAGATGAGAAGTGTATAAAGTGCCGAACGCAAGATGAATATAATTCATTTTAAAGCTGCACTATGTAAGATATTTGGATAAAAATTACCAAATTGCCATTACTGATTAACATATAAACAATCAGTGTTCAAAACCATGTTCTTACCTTACCTCGATTCACTATGGTAAGCCTACAAAAATGATTTGTATTTTGAGCTATTGGTTTCAATTTGGTGTGAAATCGCTGGCTTATGATGTACATCCTTGAGTCATTACGTCATGTCTGTTAACATAGGAAAGAAGTGCCGGCTGACTCAATCTCATGTAAATAGTAGATGGCAGTAATGCACTGTTTTAGTTTGCGAGTAGCCGTTAAAAAAAGAAAGAAACTACAGTTCAGTTCAGTCACAAAGTTCCGGAAAGCATCGCAACAATCTGGATGGAAGCTTATCTGTTATCCGCTTGGTGAAGTTGTTTACTTGCTATAATAATTGGATATTTTGTCTGGTAGGGTTGTTGAAGCTTATATTGCTTGTATGAATCGAACATTATTTGTGTGTTTACCGATCGCGATGTACCTATGTTGTCGGAGGGAGTTATTGTGACATGTTTACTAATATTTATGACTTCTAAAATTAACTGTTATATTGCATTTTTAAGCATATTATCTTCATGTTTAATAAAGTATATTTTATCCCCATCATTACTGAATCCTTGTTTTATGTTTTTAATTTACTGTGCTATTGTGTACATTCATAGACATTCTACTTTACTATTACGGTTCACTTGCATTATAAACTGAGGCTGTACAATATAATATCAAATTAATAAATTCTTCCACTGAACTCGGATCAGCCATATAACGAGTATCACCTCTTAAATGGATAAGTGTAGTACAATACAAACATTAAT
Source organism: Xyrauchen texanus (assembly GCF_025860055.1). NCBI lineage: Eukaryota > Metazoa > Chordata > Actinopteri > Cypriniformes > Catostomidae > Xyrauchen > Xyrauchen texanus. The sequence goes on from NC_068296.1 coordinate 20,049,282, forward strand.
AGTAGATAAAACACTTGAAAAATTACATTAAAATATACTAGTTTTGATTGAGTCGCCTGTTCTTTATGTAAAAATGCTTTGAGTGTAGTGTTAGATAAGCACTATAAGTGTCAAATTCATCATTCAAAATATGTGAATACGAGTGTTATTTAGCTTCATCAAAGCAAGTAATATATTAGTTTTACATTTTTAATTGTATAACATTATATCAACATGAAAATAGCAAGTTATGATTCCAGCTCTGAATGTCTCCAGTCATGATCACACACAGGCAAAGCCCAAATCGTGAGATTCATCCATCCTGAATTTATAACCATTATAAAACCATTTATAATGGTTTAAAGTACCAAAAGTGTGTAGGGTCTCTAGAGACTCGATGTATCATGTTTTATTTTACTTTATTTATTTATTTATTTATTTATTTTCGCACTTCCTTAAATTATATATATTTTATAATTATTTCATATACAGTATATTAAATTTACTTCACAGCATATTTATTTCTTTGTGCATTTACAAGAGAAATGAGTACTATATTCATACAAATAAATACTTCATCACATTGATTTTCTGTGGAACAATGAAGAATCAACAATGGTGAATTAGCAGTATTATATATGCGTATACACATACATAATATACATGTTATTTCTTATCCAAGGTGGCACTGATGATACAGTGATTGACTTGATTTACATTTGACATTGCTATTTGATGAAGAAACAACATCAAAGTAAACTTATAGCAAGTACAACACATGAAAAGTATGTGACATTGTCATTTGGGTGTAGTACTGAAATAATGTAAGTTGTGGTTCTATTTAGACTCAGCAAGAGCCTGAGAAAATATACATAAGTCATATGAGCTACACATGAGTTACACATACATTACAAATGTGTATCTTATGTGTTATGTGTAGCTCAATGTGTTTTTGACAGCCAGTTGCATCTCATGGAATTTCAGTGTGAAAATAATTAATCACGTTCTTGAATTGTCCTGATTTGTTGCATTATCTCTTTAATTTATGAAAATAAATATATATATAAAAATATATATTATTGTTTTCTAATTGTCTAGAAAATATTTAGAAAATTGTACACTATTTGGGCATTTTGTACATCCATTTTTGATAGATATATGTGCTGGGTAACTATAGACCTGAATATGTAGGAGTGTTTAACATGCATTTTAGGTTTAAAAAAGAAGTGTACTAATTGTTTTCAAACAGGTTTCCTAAACTCTCACCCCATCTGAAATTGGTCAGAAAACACTTGGCCCAAATTCCCCTAATTAGCATCAGTATCGACATCAACCTTTTGAAAAACCCACATTGGTCAACCACAGGTTATTTAAAGCTCAAAATCTACTTTTTTTTAGATCAATAGACCATATTAACAGTAGCACCATCTTTGATTATTTAATTTTTTCTCCCCATTTGGAATGCCCAATTCTCAATGCGCTCCAAGTCCTCGTGGTGACCCAGTGGCTTGTTGAGCGCGTTACCGCGAAGACATAGTGCATGTGGAGGCTTCACACTATTCTCCGCGGCATCCACTCACAACTCACCAAGCACCCCACCGAGAGTTAAGCACATTATGGCGACCACAAGGAGGTTACCCCATGAGACTCTACCCTCCCTAGCAACCAGGCCAATTTGGTTGCTTAGGAGACCTGGCAGGAGTCACTCAGCACACCCTGGATTCAAAATCGTGACTCCAGGGGTGGTAGTCAGCATCTTTACTTGCTGAGCTACCCAGGCCCCCTCATCTTTTAATTTTTATGTCTCTTTAATGACATTCATTTACACAATGACATACACTTCATTTTTCAATGTTTAATCAGTAGAACAATCCAAAACACTTCAAACAACTGTACAACACATTGAAGAGACTGTATGTCTATCCCTCACAGTCTTGTTGTCAATCCCATCAAAAATCAAAGATAGCGCTGATGTGAATAAAGTATATATATATATTGCTTTCATAACAGTAATGTTTTTGATTCATCATTAGTGTCCAATTAAATATAATTATATGCTATTAAAATAAAACCTTTGGCACAATGCCATATTTAAAGAAAACAGCTTGGCTATAAGGTATGACTACAGAATGAATAGAGAACTTTGTGATTACTGACCTCTTCCATGTCTTCAGCCGACCCGATAATGAACATTTCCAATGGAGATGACTCTTGGTCACGGTGCCAAACCTGCTTCTCAGAAGTAGTGCTGACTAACTCTGTGGAGGCCATTGCAGACATTTCACTTTCTGAGGCATGGGCAGTAGGCATTTGTCTTCCTGCATTGGCTCTACTAAGGGCTGCAACCACTTTGGGATCTTTTTGTCTCAGAGCAGGTGGTGTTCTCTCTGCTGGCACAGAGGCCCATTTTGTAGGTGTGGGAGTTTTAGACAGAGGTGAAGGTGCTGCTTCTAAATCCTCTATGTACCATGTGGCGTGCCTTGGCTGATGTACATTTTTATCCATTGTGATCTCGGCTGAAACTGGAAAGTCTGCAGGCATTGATCTCTCTGATGGTGCTGGGCTGTATGAGTATGGTGTGTCAGTGACTGTAAACTGATCAGAAAAGGCAACACTGGAGGTTTCATTTATTTCATCTATATCATTAGTAGCCATCAGGTTTCCAAAGATGTCTCGATCAGGTGTCCTGGTATCATCCTCCAAAGCGGAAACCTTGTGCGGAGTTAACCTGAGGTCTGGTACCGACATACTCCTCCTGTGTTTCAGAGGAGTCTTCTTCTTTCCAAGGCCCTTCTTCCCTATCTTCAGCTTGTGCCAGACTCTCTTCTTGTGTTCCATTGTGCTGGCAAAAGATACTGCACTTTAGCTGAATTTAAAACAACTGCCAGACAAAAAGCAATCAAACTGTTAGAGTGAACATTTCAAAAAACGTTTTGGCATATGCTCATTTAGCACTTTATTAGGAACACCTGTAAACCTGCTTATTCATGAAATTATGTAATCAGCCTATTGTGTGACAGCAGTGCAATGCATAAAATTATGCAGATACGGGTCAGGAGCTTCAGTTAATGTTCACAACAACCATCAGAATGGGGAAAAAAATGTGATCTCAGTGATTTCGACCATGGCATGAATGGTGGTGCCAGATGGGATGGTTTGATTATTTCTGTAACTGCTGATCTCCTGGGATTTTCACACACAACACTCTCTAGAATTTACTCTAGATGGTGCCAAAAACAAAACACATCCAGTGAGTGGCAGTTCTGCTGATGGAAATGCTTGTTTGATGAGAGGTCAACGGAGAACAGCCAGACTGGTTTGAGCTGACAGAAAGGTTACAGTAACTAACCACTCTGTACAACTGTAGTGAGCAGAATAGCATCTCAGAATGCACAACGTGTTAAATCTTGAGGCAAATGGACTACAACAGCAGAAGACCCAGTCTGGCACTTTATTAGGTGCATGAGTGCATGTGACCTGAAAACCTGACATTCTGGTAATTTTTCCTCATTTCAATTTCAAAACAGTCTAGGTCCTACATACAGACAACAGACATTTACCAGTTGTTTGAGCTATTTTATGTGGGCACTTCCAGCCACTCAAAACTGAAATAGTTGAAGTATTTGAAATTCACATAGCATGACCATGTGGGTGTTCCTACTGAAAATGAAAGTCATACAGACTTTTGTGCAGTCTCTGTATTAGCATCTGTTTGAAGCTGTGAATAAATCAGAATCATATATCATATATACGTAACACCTTTGAGATTATTTAATGAATTTATGCCATAGCAGCAGGTTAAGACAAAGCAGGAAGAAAGTTGTAAGAGTGTGTGTGTGGCAGGACGGAGGGCGGGGCTGGGTCGTGATCATACACACCCGGTCCCTTATCAGGCTAATCAAGCCTCTGAGAGGGATAAAGGCTTACTGCGGAGGATTGTGCAGTGGAGAGAGATAGTTTAAGGACATGTCTGTCATGTATGTGTTTGTCTTTTGGTTTAAGTTATTCATTAAAATATTATTTATATTGCCAAGCCGGTTCTCGCCTCCTCCTTTCCATTGAACTCCTTTACAGCGTGCATTGAGCATAACAGCACACATCAATTGCAAAGTAAACAAGAAAAATTGCTGGTTACATTTTCACATTTCAGACCATGAGGTCATCTTTGTGGTGGAACTGCAGTGATACTACACAAAAACAGCCACTCTAGTGAATTTTATTTCACTATGCTTTAGTCAATTTACAAACTTTAGCACAAACAATGAAATGATTAAATATTTATGTTAGTGTCAACATAGCAGACAAGAACTGGAGACTGTAACATGCAGACCATTCAAACTTTCTATGGAATCATTCAGATTTGTACTCTGAAAGGCATTAATGACAATTGTTCATGTACTTGTAATTTTTGGCAGCTCAAAGGATTAGTGGTTAAATCTGATGACATATCTTAGCCTAACTCCTATTCACTTAAACAGTAAATATTTTCATACAGTAGCTACTGACCGGTATTTAAGTTAACAGGGTTGGGAGGGTTACGTTTGAAATGTATTCCACAACAGATTACAGAATACATGCTGTTAAATGTCATTGTAATTTATTTCGTTAGATTACTCAAGGTCAGTAACATATTCTAAATACTTTGGATTACTTCTTCAGCACTTGTTTTGACTATAAAAACTCTGCCAGTACAGTAAGACAAAATACACGTTACAAATACATTCTCTGAAAAACCTAAATATCTTATGCAGTGTTATTTCTAAAACAAAATTCGATCTTGTCTTAAGGATTTTTTTATATTTTTACAGGAAAACAATAAAAAAAATTATTATCAATAATATGATTTTTGCATTAATATCAAAGGTCTGACTAGAAAAAAAAAATATGATCCAACGTGAATTTCTTGATAATTTTTTTTTATCGTGAATTGCTAAAAATAGCATTTTAGCTTCATGTAAATCTGACAAGGTTTATTTCTATTTCTTCTGCTCTAAACTTACTTCAAACGCACTTCTCTGTCTGCTCGTATGGATGTAAAACATCATAAGAAAGTGTTTCACCACTGTTCAAATGCACTTTGGATCGCATAATTTATATGTATAAATGTTTTACATCTGAAAGGCCTAAATATTAAATGAAACAAATGACAATAAAATGCAAAGTAATCTCTTCAGTTATCAAAATACTTTTTTTAATGTAACTGTATTCTAAATACCAATTATTTAAATTGTAACTGTAGTGGAATACAATTACTAATATTTTGTATTTTAAATACATAATCCCATTACATGTATTCCGTTACTCCCCAACACTGCGAGTTAAGCACAGTTTAAGTTTGAGATAACAGTAATATCGCTTATCAATCATTTCAACCAGCTATTATAATTTTCTTAAATGCAAATTCACTTTAAATCTGAAAAACTCTTGTTTTTAACTTAATGCATTCGTCGAGAGAGAGAGAGAGAGAGAGAGAGAGAGAGAGAGAGAGAGAGAGAGAGAGATTTAGCTTGAAGAAAATACAAAAAGGTTGGTACATTGTTACACAGGCAGCATTATTACAATTAAAAAAAAATCGATATCTTCCCAGATTATTTAGCTCAACATGGTATGTCAAGATGTCGTGGAATCTTACCTGTTTTCGAATAAATTACTGGACGTTATTTCTTGCGGATGCCATCACTGACAACTAAAGTGAACTTTTCACTTCCACATATAAGCCACAGTTGTCATATCTGTCGAGATCTTTCTGCTTGGACCGGTTTGTCTTTGCAGGGTGGAGTGATGATGAGTATCATCGATGAAATCTATGTAACTACAGTTTCTGTAGTTTGCGCGGGCTCTTGTAGCTATAAATAGCCTATTGTGTTTACAACGTGACGTGACATTTTAATGTTAATGACTAACTTGGCTTCTGTTTTCCCCCCGATGTTAAATGTTGTGGTAAAAGTTTTGTAAATGCAACTTAAATCAGTTTCATTATAATCACAAAATACAAGGCATATTTAAACTTATTAAAGGGTTCACCCAAAAATGAAAATTCTCTAATCATTTACTCACTCCCATTCCATATCCCAGATGTGTATGACTTTCTTTCTTCTGCAGAACAAAAAGATGTTTAGTAGGATATCTCAGCTCTGTAGGGCCATACAATGCAAATAAATGGTGAACAGAACTTTGAAGCTCCAAAAATCACATAAAGGCCACATAAAAGTAATCCATATGACTCCAGTAGATACATCCATATATTCAGAAGAGATATGATAGGTGTGGATGAGAAACAGATCGACATTTTTACTATAAATCTCCACTTTCACTTTAACATTCTTTAACGTATTGAAAGTGAAGATTAGTAAAAAAAAAAAAAAAAAATGGATTTGTTTCTTACCCTACCATATCACTTCCAAAGATATGGATTTAACCATTGGAGTCTTATGGATTACTTTCATGTGGCCTGTATGTGACTTTGGGGGTTTCAAATGTCTGATCACATTCACTTGCGGACTATGTTTTAAATTATATTTCAGCTCTGTTTGTCCAAAGTCATACAATCTAGCATTGCATTAGGGTAAGTAAATGAGAATTTTAATTTTTGGATTAACTAACTTTAAGAACTAGTACTTAAGTGTGCACACTTCTGGTTTTATGATACCAGTTAAGATTTGACTTGATTGACTGCAGACAGAGAATATTTAGCAGAGATTGGCCACTTCCATAAAAATGTATAGAAAAAATTGGAACGCTCAACCAATAAGCTCTGAGCGCCAAATGGTCGTCAACGGTTGAAGAAAGGATGTCCCGCCTTACAGTTAAAATAACCAATCACCTGATACATACATCACCTGTCAATCAACTCTAGAACACGCTTGTGCTTTATTGTTGATTTGAAATATGTTCTTTGATAGTAATCTTGATCAACCGTTTTTGAGATGTTGGGCTTTTTCATTTTAGGGAGGTTTCATAACCAGTTGCTGTTTTTACAGACTCATTTTCTTTTTCTTTCTTTCTTTCTTTCATCAGTGATATTATTTTGCTTACCACTGCATGTTTTTAAAGAATATAAAGAAATAAAATCCCAATAAAAAAAAGAAGTCACTTGTCTTGAGCACATAATTTTGCCAGCTCCATTAGTGTTTAACTGAAATGTTACTAAACACACTCAAACAGTTAAATGGCTGTTTTGGTTATCTGTCATTTTGCTAAAGCTTTTTATTAGACTACAATAAAAAAATGTTGTTAGACATTGGATTAATTTGCCCAGAGCCTACCCACTACAACCAGAACAATTTTTTATTTATTTTACTGCTAATGTATTGCTAAAATTGAATCATCAAGGCCATGAGGCATTTGTTTCTATGCAAATTTAGTGCCACTTGCTGGCATTATTACATATTACAAGAACATATCTTGTTTTATAAAGTGACTTTATAAAAATAAATATGGTAAATATGAGATAGTTATGATTAATAACAGTTCCTGTATGGTTATTTTTTGTTTTATTTCAACATAAGCCTTCATTGTAACACTTAATTAACCCTTTTTTTAATAAGTTCTGGGCAACATAACCTACATCTACAGTACACTGTTTTGTGTATGATGTGTGTTTCTCAGTGATGCAGTATGAAGGCACATAGAGTGAGTATTTGAGGGTACATTGAGGTTTTTAATAAAGCGGACAGATTCTAATGTTTGGGACTTCACATGTGGACAAAGTCTACTCAAAATCAGAGAATTGTTCACTTCAGTTTGCACAGAATAAGCAAGAGAACCTGTTACACAATAAAAGCCAATATCTTTACTTTAGTGAATGCAGAATACAAATTTGTACAACAATCTCTAGCATAATATCTTAGTAATTCAATAAAAAGTTCACTAGAATATTTATTGTATAATGAAGATAAAACAACACATTCAAGGAAATATAATGCTGATTAACTTAAATTTCACTCTCATGTTTTTCTTTCTTTTTCTTTTTTTTTTTAAACATCTTGTTTCAATTATGGCAACAAAGTCCAGCTTGTGCCGCCAAGCGGTTCCAGAATCCAAACCGCAAACAGCTTCTTGAAATGAACTAGTAACTACAAACAATTACCAAATACATAATTCTGTTTTAGAAAAGCCATAAAGCAAAGCAGTGTATTCTTGCGCAGCAAAGTGAAGTATGCAAAAAAAATTATTGTTGTTTTCTCTTTATCCCTTCCTTTCACATTCAACAGTTTGTGATTTCAGATGCAGCATTTTGCACCAAATGAACAGCACTCTCTTTAGATTTGTTATGCATTTCATCTGTGCATTGTAAGGGTCGATGTACAAAGCTATACTTCTTCCAACTCCTGATGTGAGGGTGATTTTATTTCAGTGAAATATGTGATGAGGGATATCATATTTGATTTAGAAAACCAGCAACTCTTTGGAATAAGGCTCTAATTGTGCATGTAGCAGAGAAACTCAAAACAAAATCCCTGATTCCTAATCAAGCACTAAAGTTGTGTGTGGTGTGTGTGTGTGTGTAAGTGTGCATTGCAGTATGAACATCCTGCATGTCTTAAATCCACAGTGCAATTATAGCACTGGGCTGGCATTATTGCTTGTCTACCCTGAAAAGTTTTGACTGTGATCAACTTCAAATGATGAACACTTTTCAACAGATATCATTGATAACTTTCTATGTGTTTCTAAGTTTTACAATGTAGCTGATACAACAAAGCTTGCACATCTGAGATTAAATCTAAAGCTGCACCTAAAGCAGTGTCTGCATGGATCTTGTGGTTTCCATATTTAGAAAGTGTGCCATTATACGTAACCTTAATGTGCAAGCACTTAAGGACAAAGGGTTAACAGTCATTTTCTCACCTGCTCAATAGAGCACTTTATTCATGAACTAGGCAACATTTGTATGATAAATGGGCATGTGATATATATATATATATATATATATATATATATATATATATATATATATATATATATATATATATATATATATATATATATATTCACTCAAATTATCAGTGATCCTTGAAATGTGAATGCTTTGTGTTCTTGGCTATGTGTGGGTTGGGGACTGCATAGATTAATATCAGCATATTGTCAGCTGCTATTTTGCTCAAGAGGGCTAGGAGGTATCTAAAAGTGACTGGTGTACACATCGACCAAATACACAACAAATCTAAAGAGGAAAGCATCCTTTTTCCAATGGCAAACTTGAACATACAAACTTTTGTGTAATCCAGTAGAGAGATCATGTCCAAGTCTGTTTGCATTGTCTAGCATTTTCATATTTAGCTGCTGAATCCCGTGACATTTTGCCGCCTGAGGGGCAGTGAGGTGTGATGCAAGCCGGAGGCCACTGCAGCTACCAGACGTTTGTGCTGCACAAACAAACAGCCAAACATGAACAGCCCCACAATGAAGGGATATGCACACACAGAGCGAAACGCAACAGCAGAGAGAGCTACGGCGCCCTCCCATGTCCAGCAATACAGAGCGACTGATGCCTCCTAAGGTGTCTTAGGAAATCTATAGATGAGCCAGTTCACAAAATAAGTGGGAAGGGAAGATTTTCTGTTCATAGTATGCTTGTATGTCTATATAAGGGTTACCTAATGTTACGATATTTACAATATCTTTATTAACATGAGCATATGTGAATTTGAAGAGGGATTCAATCAAAATAAATTTAGTAATAGGGATTCAACGAAATTAACTTTCTATACAAGGTCTCTAAAGAGAAATCCTTTTGACTGGAAATGAATGAATAGTGCATCTAAGCTGGGATTTAAAGTAGGCAGTGTATTCAGCAGCTGCAGGCTAATCCCTCACAAAAAAGTTGTAAGAAAAGAAACCATTTTTTTTCTTAGCATGACACTTATCAATTTACAAAACAAGAAAGAAAAGACATCTGAGCTTGAATCATTCAGCTCTGTTGTTACAATTTCTTATGACAGACATTCACCACCATTAAAGGGTAAACGACCCAAAAACGACCTTCTTGAGAGATAATAAACAAACAAAAAACCACTTTATTTATTACCAATAATAGTCAGATTTTGAAGAAAGTACAGTATAGTTAACAAAATAGTAAATATTAACCAGTGAATACTCAACTTAATAAGGATCTCGCCTTGTAAACTTGGCAGTAATCCACAAAAATATACTTTTTTCTTGAATCTGGTGAAGGTACAATACATACGTACTTACACCAAAGGTGATATATATTAAAGTTGCTATATACATAACAAAAGAAAAGGTTTGGCTCAAATCTTTCATTTATAAACAGAACAACAAGTGTTCATGGCTTTAGATATTGTTTCAAGATCTGCTTTGCATGTTTATAGTTTTCCAATGTTTGTAACAACGCACACTATGACAGAACTAATATTAAACGAATATCGAGAGAGAAATGCTGAAAACTCCCAACCTACAGTACAACAAAATGATAGAGGCTTTGGCTTGCGTTACCACTGAGTTGTTGGCGCTGCATGAATATACAATGACTTGCTATTGTTTTTAAATGGACTGGGCTACCTTTTAAATTTCCATTAATTAAAATCTCAGATTTGTCAGAAATATTCTCCAAATATTTGATTAAAAAGAACACATTCAATTTAGAGACATTTTCATTTTTCACTTAATGTCTAAACTGAGGTGGAATGTGATCTCATTTTAGATACAAGCCGTCCCTCATAAAAACTGATCCAAACCTATGATCAATTGTCAGTTAGCATAAATAAATTAATAAGTGACATACTTCATAAAAGCAAGTGCAGATACAGATTGTTTTAATACATGAGCCCAGCAGGCAGGACCCTTCTAGCAGAAGCTGCCCCTTCACTTTCTTTGATTGTTTGAAACTTGCAAATTGAACAGCGGAAACAGCTACAAGTGTCAAACTGCACCAGTGACACAATGATATACAAAAGCCTTGTCGTCTTTAAAACATTGGACTCTTGCACAATGCCATTTGCATCAAGTACCTGATAACACCTGTTTTGAGTACATCATTCAGTCTGACTGCTTGACTTGAGATTGTTTTTCTCTTCCTCTCTCTCTCTCTCTCTCTCTCTCTCTTTCTACTTAGTTGCTTAATTTCGATATGTCAGGACATCTTGCATTTCTGTCACCGTCCACCTACTTACAAAAAAAAGTGAAATGACGTTAAATAATAACAATAGAATAATAACAATAATGACTCTCCCTGCTGTCTCTCCTCTCTCCGTTTCCACTGCCCAGCCCTGTGAGTGACTGACAGGCGGTCGGGCTCCAGACACCTTTATGTCACCCAGGTGTCCATGCGCATGCGCTTGACCGTGGGGCTTTCCCTCTCTTCGGCCCCAGTGGCAGGGAGTCGACCCAGGCTGAGTGGGGAGTGAAAATCAGGCCTGTGATCCTCTCGGTCGCTACCATCATAGGAGGAGCAAGATGAGCTGAGGCTGTCGACAGGCGAGCGGCCCATGTCTGGGCGGCCAGAGGGAGGCAGCTGCTGCTGCTGCTGCTGAGGGAAGCCAGATGGGGTAACGCGTTCGCGTGGAGGAGAGATGGGCTCGGATTTAATGTTGATATTCTGGCTTGTGTTGATGGAGAGATTCGACCCCTGAGATAAGTGACCGCCACCTCTGAAGAAAGAGGAGGGGAGAGAGACATTAACCACTGCTCCTTAATTCAGATATTTGATTTATAAATAAAAACTATAATACAGTATATCAATTGTTTACCTATGAAAAAACTAATACATGCTGCAGAGTTTATGCTAAACATAGAGATCCAGCAAATATAAAGGCATAGTTCAACCAAAAATGAAAAATCTGTATTTATTTACTCATCCTCATGTTGTTCCAAACCCAAATCACTTTATATATTGTGGCAGGGTGGAGGGCGGGGCCGGGTCGTGATTCTACACACCCGGTCCCTTATCAGGCTAATCAAGCCTCCGAGAGGGATAAAGGCCGACTGCGGAGGATGGTGTGGGAGAGAGAGATAGTTTACGGACATGTCCGTCATGATCTCTCTCTCTCCCACACAATCCTCCACAAAAGATGACATAATTTTCATTTCTGGGTGAACTATCCCTTTAATTATGATTTAGTCCCATCCATCTGTTTACTCAACAGCCCTTGGAGCAAAAACAAGCCTATATATATATATAGATTTAAAAATTATTAATATTTTTTTTTAAATAACACGTAAAAAATTGCATGATATGAGCGATCATCTATGCTCCGCATCTGCTTTAGGGTCCTTGAATAACGTATAACGTGCGAGTAAGGGCAGCCGGTGGACTTTCTGGTGCCCTCCTAGAGTAAGATGGTGCCTCCCTAGGGAGTTGGTGCCCTACGCAGTCTGTGTAGTATGCATGTATGGAGCGGTGGTACGGATAATAGAATATTGCACCATTTCAAAGAAAAATAAATAACAATTTGCAAAACTGCAGCATCCCACAAATTGAAATAAATGGAAAAAAGAAGGATGTTATTACACATGCATTTAAAGTACAACTTTTTAATGTATATAAACAAAGTGCATATAACTTTAACAATTCAAAACAAATACAATCTGAACAACATAATAAGTTAGCTCTGCTTTCCCTCACGCTTCTTTGGTTCATTGGTTGACACTGTATGTCTGATTGACAGGAACATCACGTGAGGCTGTTAGTCTGAGCAGACAGTCAGAATGAATGTGTGCGCGCTTGAGCATTTAGGCCTATATTATTTTATTTCTTTTTTGTTCTTTGAATTTATTAATTCTATTAATTTAAACCTTTTGATTATTCATATATTTTTTTATATTTTTATAAATAGATTTGGCTTTTCTGATATGCGAGTCGGCTCCCAACGTTCACCTACAAGAGACGGCTCTTAGAGCCTACTCGTTCGCAAACGACCCATCACTACAGAGAAGATAACACAAGATGAGAACACATTCTTGCATACAAACACAGCTCGATGGAGTGCAAAACCGAAGGCAGTGATCTCAAGACGTGTTTGAAACTTCGTTTAACTTGACACAGCGACCTAAACATTTTATGTTTATGACTTGATGCAACCAAGAATCTCAAAATCCCTGACTGACTAACAAATTCAATTGCAGTATGGACTGCTGTGATAGACTAATGATAGACTTATGTTCAATATTATGGAAACAAACAATATATTGCATTCTACAGCCACTTTTTGTACTGTCATTTTTAATGCCTCACTTGTACCAAAATTATGTAATGCACTTTAATTGTCTGTATTATTATTTTTTTAGAATATATATTTATATATGTATAATATATATGTATATTATTTATCATTATTTAAATATAACTATTATAATTATTTAATCATTATATATTGTTTTATTGATATTTGAGCAGCTCTCAGCAAATATTTATGTTTGCGATTAATTAAAATAATGAATCAGCATACTATGTAATTAATTTGATAAAAGTGATTGACAGCCCCAAAATATATATGTATGTATGTATAGTATATATATATATATATATATATATATATATATATATATATATATATATATATATATATATATATACAGTGAAAATGGGCCATAATCCATTTAAGCAATGAAGGTGTTTTTAAAGATTTTCTGTTTCAGAGGCATGGCCAAAATTAAAGGCTTATAACTCGTAAATGTAAAAAAAAAAAAAGGTTAAAATGTCTGGAATAATTTTAAAGAAAACTTTTCAAAATGTTTAATGATATAGATTATGATAATTATGTTTGTTTTGTTCCCAATCATGTAACCTGTACCAGAGTACAATTTTGTGTTATAGTAAAGTTATAGCAATACAAAAATTATTTATCTTTGTGTCCAAAAACGTCTCCAAGTGTCCAAAACCTCTCCAAAAAAAATTATATAGTAAAATAATAATTTTACATAAGAACTAAATTACACATGCAAATACAACAATGACTAAAGGTATAGAGATTGCTAATGTGACGTCATCGTGACATATTACCAGTGGTGAACGCAAAGCATTTTGGGAATCCGCGGCACAAACAGAAGGAGCCAGACTTGATTGCATGGAGGGAAGAACGCAGTGTTCAAGGTGCCGTCTACCTGCTGTGTTATAAACTGCAATAGTCGTTCTCACGATAGAAGTGGCATAAAGCTTAAGAACGGAAAATCCTTTTATCGTTTTCCAGCGTGGAAAAATAATAGTACAAGCCATGTTTCAGAGGTGACAAAAAGGCAACGAATGGCATGGATAACAGCAGTAAGGAGGCCCAAGATTACCTTCGATAACACTCCACCACACATGATGGTGTGTTCAAAGCATTTTCACAAAGGTAAGTTACAATTACTCTCTGTCAATGTTATTTTGTGAGCAAATAACCAGCGTGTTTTGTTTGATTTAACCAGACCATTAGATTTGACGTTAAGCCAATGTTAACTGTTAACTAGCATGAAATGGCTAGAAAATTAGCTTAAGTTACCAATGTACTAAAGGGTAACGTTAATCAGTTTTAAATGTTGTACATCTAGGCTACATAGCAATTTATTTGGTGACTGTGTTTGCAGGCAAACCTGCCTATGAAGTGTTGGAGTGTGATCCTGACTGGGCCACTTCTCTGTACCTCGGCCATACTGAGGTCAAAGCTACGAACACATACCGGTTCAAGCGGTTTAGGAGAAGAGCGACAAGGTCACAACAACAGCAACCACCATCGCTAGGCACTGACAACACTGGTCCTGAGGCTGAGTTGGAAGCTCACATGAATCAACCCCCATCGACCAGGCACTGACCACACTGGTCCTGAGGCTGAGTTGGATAATGCAGCACCTTTATACCCAGGTAAATAGTAAAAGAATACAATATATGTTGCCACCTGTGTATATCTAATCTGGATTACTTTGGAATAAAGGTTGTGATATGACACAATTTATTTGTATTGTTACTGTCAGACAACACTACACCTGCAACTGAGGTGGAAGGTTCCATGAATCCACCCCCATCGCCGGGCACTGTCCACACCGGTCATGAGACTGAGTTGAATGAAGCAGCACATTTGTTCCTAGGTAAATATTGGTAACAGACGCAAGTAGACCAGAGACCAGCGTGCCAGTGATAAGCAGAACACCGAGAACTGCGGCTTTCTTCAGAAGCTCTCGCCTGGAGACCTAGTGTTAGCGGACCGTGGATTTGATATTAAAGAAAGTGTTGCCCTTGTGGGTGCTACACTTTCAGTGTAGCACTAAAGGGTGCTACAAAAGATGTGGAACAGACCAGGAAAAGATGTGGAACAGACCAGGAAGTTAGCTCATGTCAGGATCCACGTGGAGCGAGTGATAGGGTGTATGCGCCCACTTTTTCTGCCCCACTTTTACAATCTCCAGGTCCTGGACCCATCCATCTGTAAAAAAGACCTGGGCCTGCTGCAGCGACTTGAAGTTACTGAAAACTTTGTGTGTGTATGGACTAACATTTAATATCATATAATTGTATATATATATGGGTGCTGAAAGTCAGGCAACAGGTTGACATCCCCTGACCAGTCACTATGCTCGTAAGGATGTACAGTCCTTTGATTCCCTTTATTTTCTCGTCATACCTCGTCTTTGCATTAGGATTTAGTTTTAGGCGGTATGGTCCGACAATGTTTTCTTTAGACCGCTGCATTTTGTAGGTTTATATTCTGTTTTTCACACTTTTTATTATTTTCATGCCAGAACACTAGCCTGCTATGCGATGCCAGCCCATATAAACTGGCCAAACATACCCATAATTCTTTGCGTTCTGATGACGTTGCCGCCCAGTTGGTCACATGTCTTAGCAATCTCTATTGTCTCCAAAGCATGCAGGAATGAGTAACATGATCTCTTTCACTTCCATTCAGTGTCATTTGAGCCATTATTGAGTCTGTGTCATGTACTTGGTGCCATCTCTTGGTGGCCACATATATATTAAACGATCCTCTCTGCCAATTTTTGCTTGACTTCCATCTCTGGTTGCAGCGACCTGAATCCTACAATTGGTTTAGAGTTCCATGACACTGGACAACGTACTACATTATTTCAGATGATTCAGACATCTAATCCAGGAAAGGTGTTTTTTGCCAGGAGCACATTGCAGTGTGTGCTCATTGTGCTTCATGTGGATTATCTAATGATCTATGCATCTGATTATGTTGTGTGTTTGTGTTGAATTTATGCTTTGTTTATTTTTCGTGAAGTTTTAAGCGAAAATGCGGCTTATAAAGAACACATGTTTACTTGTAACATGTATGTCAAAGACATAAATACTCGATGTGTTTTTGTCTGTGAGAAAAACAAATAGGCCGGTTGTATTTTTGAGAGCTTTCCAATGACATACTGTATGGCACATGGCTATCTGATCAGTTTGATGTTTTTACCAATTACAATAATAAGTACAGTGCAAAACTATTACTAAATTATCAAAACAGAACTTCTGATTTGTCTGCAAATTTCAAAGTACTTGTTCAGTTTTGGTCATAATGCCTACATGCACTGTAAAGGACAGCTTCTAAGCTTTAAAATGATATCTATTTTGTGTTGGCCAAGACTGTAGTTATTAATGTTTTGATTTTTTAATTTTCTTAAAATTTCCTTTAATTTGTAATTCTCATTATTTTTGATGATGATTCTCATTCCTCTAACATACTGTCTTTTTTACATTTAAATAAGCATAAATGCAAGGGCATTAAAGTAAAACTACCATGATTTACCTAAAAATACTAAATAAATACTACAATTTAAATGACATATCATAAAAAAATCTTAATGTTAAAAAAATTGGCTTCATTTTCTTTAACCAAAATATAATTTCTTTCTTTTGGGGAGAAATACTGTATGACCTGGGAAGGATCTTGACAGATTTTGTGAGTTCCATTCATCTATGTCCGCGTTCTACAAATAAAAAAGTTATGGCAAACAAGAATGCATTAGATGAACCTAAGTGTTCTGCAAACCTGAGTGCACATGCATGCTTGTGTGCGCCTGCACACATCTATGTTACTTACACCAGTGAGCTGAGAGCAGCCTGGCCTAGTTGATGCTGTTGCCATGCCGACACTGAGCCTATGGAGAGGCCTGGGGAGCAAAAGCCTTGCAGAGAAGCGAGCTCAGCACTGCTCAGGGAGTATTCTGGAGCAACAAAAAAACAAAAAAACAACAGAGTTTATGAGTCACACAAACACCTCTGCACAGCAGTCAAGTGTTTCAAATACATTTGTTATGAGCCTAAGTTTCTGATAAACTCAGTGGCAGCCTGTGTGTTTTAAGTCCAGGCCTTCAGTGTGATTCATGCCATTAAGAAAACATTGTTTCACAATGATTAAGACACCTTATGGACATCATACATTATGTTGCAGCCAACTAATAATACCAATTAACATTTTAAAAACTACACAAATGAAAGCCAAAACTTGAAAGGACACTGAATGCTCAAGGTAGCATAATTTTAACTGCAGCATGATTGTTATGTGAAATAAATTATTAAATATAGAGTTAGATAGAGTTAGACTTGGAAAAAGCTATCTGATAATATTTGCGATTTAAATGTTGCTTGCAATACATTTCACTGAATGCTCAAGACATCCTAAATTACACTTTGAAAACTCTTGATGTTGCTATAATGCAAAACGCACATACCAATTTAATTGAAGTCAAAATCAGCCCTCCTTTCCTGTTTAATAAATTAAGTGATCACACGGTCATGCAGAACATCTCGGGTTTAGAAATCAATAAGGATCTCATTCTCAATGGTGATAACGGCAGTGAGTGATGACAGCCGTCTCTGTCTTGATCTTGCCTCTCACGCTCTTTGCTTTCAAAATACGTACATTACTTAATGTGTGATTGTGTCGCTCAAGGCCAGCTTGAAGGCCTTGACTGGGACTTATCTAAAAGTCTACTCCCACCATGATCAAATAAATCAATCTGATTGGCTGATGAATCTGACAATCTGACATCAGATGCCCATTGTAGAGCGGAGGAGGGTGGGGACCAGGCATGCGCCGTTCCAGCCCCTGCCCTCCTCCGCTCTACACCCATTTATTGAACTGTTGAGGATTCAGTGAAAATGTTAAAGGCTTCACAGGATGGCACTCAGACTCAAGCGCTGCTTCGGCTAACAAGCTTGTCTTCAGGCATGCGATTTGTGAAACAGCTGTCACACTTCGCTTGTAAAATAAATTCTGATTGGATAAAATGTTTGTCTTTTTGCTATCCATTTTTAGATTAATTAGGAGTGGAAAGTGATTGAAAATACATGTGCAAACAGGTGAATGAGAGGATGAAAGGATGAAAAATATGATATGACTAATTAAAACTAAACGAAATCTAAGAATGGCATGATAATGAAATGAATGACTTTATGAGTGTCTGTTTTTAGACCTACCAGAATTGTAGGCAGTGGGCATGCCTGAGTAGACCAGGCCTTGTGATGGCAGACTGGGGGTGGTGACAGAGACCACCGGTGTGGCCAAAGGCTGGGTGGACTGAGAGCTGCTTATCCTCTGGGGGTTCTGTACACAGGATCAATTACACAAAGTTAATAAAAGAGCCACAAACACACATATACACACTAAATGTGAAATATTTTCATTAGAATAGTCTAAATTGGTATAAATTGTGCAGTAATACCATTTGAGTACCAATAAGGGGCGCTGCAGATTCATTCTAGAATTAATCTCATTGCTTTGCAGGTTGCCATCAGTTTAACAGCTTGAATTAAAACGTCTTTGAAAGTTAAAACTGGCACACTTCAGAATGCCTCCTAAATAAGTACCATATCTACATGAAAAACTACATCATAAAATGTCATGTACTCATTTAGGTAAATCACTGCTGCAACCAGCATTCAGTGCAAATACAGTCACCTCAAGCCAAACACATATGCACACTCTCAGAGAAAGCAAAATGTTTTTTTCACAATCTTCGATTCAAAGCAATTTTGTTCAAGAAGGTCATTATTTAAAATCTCTCAAAATATCCAAAATATCAAGTTGGGTGTAACCCAGTGTATACTAAAGAGCATAAATCACACTCATTATTAAAAAAACATATCCACAAAGAAAGATTCTGAGAGATGTTTTGCTTTATGTGAAGTAGCCTACTTAAAAATAAATAAACACATTTAAACAAATAATAAAACAAATAAAACCAATTTAAATAAATAAACTAATATTTACATTGAAGATCAGTAGGTCATTCTTAAGTAGTATTTTATCTCTTTAGAATCTTTTTACTAGTGAAAAATGTCTAACATTCTCTCTCACTGTAGTTGGCCGTTCTCCTCATCTAATGATATCATTCTGGACTCAACTGTAGGTCAATGACATCATCATTAGTAAAGTAATCACTCTCCAGGCCAAAAACAAAAAACAAGAATTAAGAGAGGATAAGGACTTGGAAGATACTCAAATATGCTGACAATATATATATATATATATATATATATATATATATATATATATATATATATATATATACACACACACGTAGAAACATGCAGTATGAGTCACACACAATGCAGACCAGACTTCCACACAACACTTATGAGTTCATCTAGTTCATCTTGGGTTTAGTTGATTTTCAGCTCAAGAGGTGGTTTGCTTAAGAATGATATCTTTAAGCTTAGTGCACCTCTGCTAGTTAAAGCAGTGTGATTTTAAACCCAAACCCAAAAGCTTATCAGCTATTGCCTTTCCAAAGCATTTAGTAAAATTCACCAACTCCATCTCTTCCTCCTCTGACTGCTTCCAACAGAAACAAAAACCCATGATGTTGTCATCTCAGTACAGCGCCAGGTGGCTAAACTAAACTAAAGTTCAGTGCGGTCAACCCACTGTTCTCACCAGGACGTGCCTTTAAAGTAACTTATTCAAATTAAGAGACTGAAGCGTGAACCAAACGCTGCTTCAGGTTACTTGGAACAAAACTGAAAATTCAAATTCAGAGTCAAATTCAAATGAAAAGTCAAATTCACAGCCACTAAATGCGCTCACCGTTTTCATTCCTCATGGCCATTTGCTTTGTCTGACATGCAGCAATTAGGTAAATGTAAAACTACTTCCAGTGCGAAATGTTAAACATTCATTTTTATTTCATTGGCACAGTCCTCCTGCTTTAATTGATTATTTACAAAAGGGGGACAATAAACACTAGGCTAAATGAGAGGTTGTACATTTAACGAGGAACTATGGGATTAGATTTGTGTTTAACATTACTTTTTTTACGTTTCTTTTCAAATATCAAACAGAAATATAAATAGACGGACATAAACAATATATTTCTAGGTCATTGAGCTGTCAATGAGAACTTTCCCTTTATGTGCTGCCCACATAAAAGGTTTGTATCAGAGCTGCAAACAAATTAAATCTCTGGCAGTAAAATATTTTATTTTTTTTAATTAAAAATTTAAAAAAACTTTAACAACAAATGTAGTTTATTTCAAGAAGTATTTTGTATTCCCTCTAAATTTATATATTTATTCCATATCTAAAAGTAATGTGCAATACTTTTGGCACAAATCTACTCCCATAGAGAACCAGCTGTTCTCAGCGTTCTTTTAATTTCAAATGTCAGAAAAACCTGATCAATTAGATTTGATGGGTCTTAATAGTCTCTTATCGTTAGCATATATTTCTGTTCAGATCTGGCTGGCTGACTGTGCAGAGTTGTACAGTACTGAAGACAGTGAGTTCCCTTCTCTGTGGTGCTGGGACAGTACTGTCTTAATACCAGCACTCAATCAATAACAGTGGGGAGACACGACAAGGGCGACAAGATATTATCTGGCTCACACACTGGGCTTCTGATTAAGCCTTCATCCCCACTCTGTCACAGCGCAATGTGATTAATTTAATACCATTATATTATAATGACAGCCTGTCTGCAGGCACACTCACAGGCCCTGCCTCAGTCTGTCTGTCTCTGAGGCAGTTCATTGACACACACGCACGCACGCACGCACGCGCGCGCGAGCGAGCGAGCGAAAGGACACTCGCAAATATACACAAATGAACAATCCTCTGGGCTTATTCGTGATTACTTGAGATGCCAATATCTTAGTATGTGGAATTTGTTTTGATTTATGATGGTAAGAAAGGGCACTTTTAGGTGCTGGCATATATATATATATATATATATATATATATATACTGTATGCTGAGCAAAAATTGTGTAACCCCAACATTATTTACCAAACAAGATTCTGTACATTGTACAAGATCCCTAGTGTGGAAGAAACTGAGCTGATTCTACAGTAAAAATGAAGAAATTATTGAAACTTTTTAAATATAATAATAATAATATTCTTTTTTTGCTTCCCATTTTATATTTAAGTGATTTATGAGGCTGACAGCTGGGTGTAGCCAGAGGTGCTGAATGTGGCCAGAGCTCTGCACCTTAATTATAATCATTTGAGTGGCCCTCTAATTTCTATATGAATAATAGAGGGATTGATGGTACCTAGATCTCAGAGATATTTTGCTCCACTACTTCGTTGTGTAACTGATACTGTTTGTAGCTTAATTTCACTGTCATTGAGCAAACGCTCAATAGAAAAGTACTGTTTCTTCAGTACCAATTTGATACTATTGGTCTTATTGGCCAAAATGCCCATCTTTGCAAGGTATTAATATGTCTCAAGTTAATGCAAACAGAAACAGATTTGTAACAAAATACTGTATCTGTGTATTATTATGTCTCTGATGAAATTCTGTAGTGTGTACATGACCTTTGTTAAAATTCATTTAATATTTCACTTAAAATAAATGAGGAGTACGTTGAATACCATATTAGTTGCTATTGAACATATTAAGCATTCAGTTTCACTGGTTTGGTATCAACTACGTTTTTCTTTTTCTTTTTTTGGTATCATGGTAACCCTACTCTCTAGAGAATAATACACATTGGGATATTACACTGTGATCATCTACTGTCAAAAAAAATATTTCACTTGAGGCCTTGTGAGTACTGATCCACATATTTTTCAAAGGACAGCAATGTTGTTTTTGGGGGGAATTGAATAATATGATTTGGAGATGTAGTTTGGTGTAGTTTTTCAAACTCACCAGAGGTGGCATCATGCCCTTGCTGGATGGGGGAATGACAACTCTCAAGTCTGGCTTGCGGCTGCCGATGCCCATGTTGCCCCCCGGTGGTGGTGGTGACTTGGCAGGCATAACTTTACCCAGCCCATTCCCGCTGGGTGTACCCAGAAGCCCCGGTGAGCCCCTCGGGTTAATGAAGCCATTTCCTGCTGAGACAAACATACAGGCATAAAGCATCATGGGATTGCGCTCTAATCGACCAATCCTCAACAGCCTTCAGTCGAATCGACACCATGCCATTTCCCAGCAGCAATCGTAGCATCTCATAGCACGCAACGTTAAGTGTTCCCAACCCTCTGGGAAAGTTCTAATAAGACTCTGGTAATTATCTCGCACATTTACGAAAATAAAACATAAATTTTACAATTGATGAGCCTTTGGTTGTGTTGGTGTACAGTGGCATCAAAACTGTATTTCTGCATCCCAGGATGAGAAAAGCAATTCAGTTTAACAAATGTAGTGTGACTTGAGCTCTTTAAGAAGGGAATGGCTAAAGTCATTACAACTGAGTGCCGCCATTTACCATTATCAAAGACAATTAAAGTACCATTTTGGAGAAGAAATCTAAAAACTTTGGTGGGGTGTCAACTGTATGTTTACATCTGGTTTACATTTTTACTTGCTCTTGCTGAATCTAGAATAAACAGGATACAGTACATTAAAAAACAGCATGCTAAATGTTAGCAAATGATGCAATGACCCAAAAAAGTTCAGTGAGAGGACACAATGTATTGTAAATCACTACGTCAGTCTGCAGAACATCAACAACAAAAACTGAAAACCTTGTACGAGAATGATGTCATTATGTGAGAAAGAACAGACTTATCTATCAGGACTGCACCTGACTGACCTCACACCTGTGTACTGTATATATTGTGTGTCTCGGGATTCATGTGAACATCAGCGGATTACAAAAATGTCTTTTACCATCTGCTGGTGCACATTGTTAGTAAGTTCCTTCACACATCAATCTGAAATATTCACAAACAATCATGGGTCATTTACTCACACAATGTGTAACCTCCATAGACAAACACAGGAATTACAATTGGCCAGAATTCAAACACGAAAGTACAATCGCTCCTAAGGTCTTCAATGTTTTCTCTCATCAGTATGAAAAATGCTGAGTAACTAAACAAGTAGCCTTCAAGCAAACAAGTGGTCTGCTTTTGAGAAAAGGTCTGTTTCACTTCCATTTGCTTGTAACTGTGCATACAGGAAAGTGCAATGTCATTTCTGTGTGTTTTTCTACATAATAGCAGCTTGATTAAATGTCAAAATCAGTTCCCTAGTTCAGTAGTCAGGGCACTGATCAGGGAGTCAGCCATTTTTGGGCTGTCTCATTCGCAAAATTGCTCCAGTGCACTGAAACATTCGCACCCTAATAATTCCCACAATGCACCGTAAAAACCAGGGAGCATCGTTGCTCACTATGTTCCCTTACCGGAAATGTCATCATGTCCTCTGATGTCTCTCAAGTCACAAGTGCACAAGTGTAGAACTATGAAGTCCAAGCCTTATTTTCTCTTTAAAAAAGATGTTGTTTGTAATGTCTTTCATTCATAATTACCATGAAAGTTAAACAATCTTTTAAATATTTGAGTTGTTAAAAGTTTTAAAATGCATCCCAATATATTTTTATTTCTTTATATATGACATTTATCTGTTATAATAACACTGTATGTTTGAATATCTTCAACGAAAATGAACGATAGTGTCCATTTCCAAGATGGCGCCAGTATGATTGCCGACAAGCTGTTGGGTCTTAGCAGTTGTTTACATATGTTGGATTTGTCTGTGTATGTCCTTGTGTATGTTTGCTATGCCTTTATGTGCCCTGGGCACTCTATCGACATTTGGTAGCACTATGCCAACACTTATTAGTACTCAAACTTCCATGTTGACACTGGGCCACCGGGACACTAGAGGCTGGAATTTCATCCATCCTGGATTTCTACTGTCTATACCAGTAGAGCTCCTTTGACTGAACTGTTGAAAAAATGCCCCGAAAATGCAGAAAGCGAGGAGGTGTTTTAATAAGGACAAAGAAAGACTGGGCAACTCGATCGGCTACTTCTCAGTGTGGCTGCAGTATGGTTGAGGCTTCAAGTTTCCCTTCATTGCGAATATTATATAACGATTCCATGGAGATAAGATGCTCATGGCTACTCCCTGTTGCTCCGGATCCAGAGTGTTTGGAGGAGATCACGTTCCCGGACTAGAGGATCAAATCCTTGCAACCTTAGACCACTGGAATGGGCTAAATCATCGGATTAAACTCAAACCGAAAACTTAATCTATGTTAAGATGGCTCTAGTCAACACAAGGTCCTTGGCGAATAAAACTTTAATCTTAAATGACTATTTTACATCTCATAAATTTGACTTTTTGTTTGTGACCGAGATTGGCTTGATGCTGTGGACTGGAGTCATTTTTCAGAAATTTCTCCCAGTAATTGCTAATTTTTTAGTTCCCCTAGACTCTCTGGACAGGGTGGAGGTGTTGCAACATTTATAAGAATTGTTTTAAAGGGGTCATGACATGGTTTTTTTTATTGTATTATTATGTTCCCTTAGGTGCAATTATAGTATTAATATATTTTTTTTTAAGAAAAACTTTTAAAATCTAGTGATTTATGACCTTTTCCCACCCTGTTTCTCATCCTCTGATTCAAACAGTCTGTTTTGGGGGCGTTTTCCATTTAAGACTTCAGTGTTAACGCCCACTGTTATGATTGGCTAACGTCAGTGCCTATGTATCAATTATTGACGCCCCAGCCAGAACAATATGCAAGTAAACTAAGTAAAAACACTGTGATTATTCATAATGAATGAAATTGCGCTTTAAAAAGTAGTTTAAAGTTTAAAATAGATTACTTACAGTTTGCGTCGTCGTTGTTCCCAGAATAGTCGGCACGGACTTATCTTTGTGCAACAGTTTTCTGGCAAAGCCAGCATCATATTGAGATTTGTTCTCAAAACAGTCATCCTTAAAATGTACAGAACAAACGCTTAAGTTAACACTGCCGTGACTGGGACGTCCGCAAAAAATAAACTGCATCCATTTTTCCCTGACGTCTGGATCTTTCGGCAGCTTATTCAGAGGTTTTGTTTGACCACAGCCAGGAACAGCACATCTGTGTGGCATCGTAATTTTCCTGTGCACAAGTAGTCTCTGTCAGAGCTCGCTGTCCATCGACTGAACACTTGTGAGGCGACGGCGATACTGAAATGAGCGTAGTTGTCTTGCGCTTAAAGCGTAGTTATCTTGTGCTGGAGGCGGTCATATGCAAACGCTGTTACGTCACTTCTAACCGACACGTCACTTCTAACCATGAATCCAGAACGAGCTGTATTTTGAGCTTGATTAAATAAATGATTCGTTTAGAATGGGGAGGACGTCTTAAAATATTAAACTTGCAGGACGTTTTAATGATACAAAGACCTCTTATATACCAAAAGATCAAGGCAAATTTGGTTTCTCATGTCATGACCCCTTTAAATGTCACCAATTGTCAACAGAAACTTATACAAGCTTTGAGTTGCAATTAAGTAAAATGGAACTAACTTCTCCAATGCTCTATGCACATATTTATAGGCCCCCAAAATACAACAAAGATTTTAATCAAGAATTTTCAGATTTTGTATCTCTTACTATGGACAATTTTCTTATTCTAGGGGATTTTAATATCCATGTGTGCTGTCCCTCAAAACTATTGGTTAGAGATTTTTTAGAGCTTATGGATTCTTTTAATTTGACTCTTACTTTTGGCCATACTCTTGATCTAGTCTTAACCTTGGTCTTTCCTTTTACAAATGTTGTTATGGATAATATTTGCTTATCAGATCAGCCGCCTCCTGATTTAAATATAGAAGAGCATATTAATCAATTTAACTCTATTTGTACAAACATCCTTGATCTTATTTCTCCTTTTAAGCATAGAAAACAAAATAATCATTCTCAGCCATGGAAGACTAATGAAGTTGTGCCCTTAGACAAGTCCAGCGTAAAGTGGAACAAAAATAGAAAAAGGATAAATTGCAAGTTTTTTTTTTTTTAATATTAAAGGAATCTTTGTCTAATTTTCAGCATACATTTTTGGATATAATTAGCAAGAATTTCCGTAAGCCTAATATTCTGTTTAATACAATGTTATCTCCTTTAGTCACAAATTGCCTTGAGGATAATTCATAACTTTTGAAGATTTTTTGCCAATTTTCTTGAACAAAATTAAGAACCTTTGTATGAATCTCTAAAGATACCTCAAAGTCTCAGTAATTTTCAAATTTTGAACCTGTTTCACTTGCACAGTTGGTAAATATATTTACTCATACGAGGCTTGTCAATTATCCCTTTGATTCTATTCCTCCTCGGCTGCTGTTAAACCTTGTTCCAACTAGTTTTAAACATGCAGTAGTGTGGCATCTCATCACAAAAACTAATTATGATCCTTCCGTTTAAAAAAATTATAAGCCTATTTCAAAATGAATGTTTTCATCGAAAAGTTTTTAACTGAGAATTATATTATAGACACATTTCAATCTGGGTTTAGGACCTATGACAGCAGAGAGGCTGCTCTGATCAAGGCATTTATTGACATAATGATATCGGTCAACTCTGGTAATACTGTGGGTCTTATGCTGCTCGATCTAACAGATGCTTTTGATACTATTGATCATGAGATCCTATTACGGTGTCTGAAAGAGGAAGTGGGTATCAAGGGTACAGCCTTGAAGTGGTATACATCATATTTAAGCAATAGATCCTTCTCAGTCTGTATTGGAAACCTGTTTTCCTCATCAGCATCAATATGTTGTGGTGTTCTACAAGGACCTATTCTCGGTCCAATTCTATTTTCTTTATAGATGTGCCCGTTAGGTAAAAATTGTATCATTCGTATGCTGATGACACGGAGTTGTACATTCCTTTCAAAACAGTTAATACTTATACCTTTTTGTTCTCTAACACACTACCTTGATGAGGTTAAGTCTTGGTTGTCAAGTAACTTTCTTCAACTTAACAGTGATAAAACGGAATGTATTATTTTTGGTTCATCTCTGGCAACCAATGTGATTATTAACAGACTAACCTCAATCTCATTAAATGTGCATAACATCTGACCGTGTTAAAAACCTCGGTGTCATCTAATAACAAATAAAATTGTAATTAAAACAAGTTTTTTCCAACTTAGAGCTATCTCTAAATTATAGGTGATGCTATATGGCAAAGATCTGGAAACTGTTATACGTGCATTTATATCTTCACATATTGACTATTGTAACTCATTATACATTAACATTTCTCAGTATCATCTCTCCCATCTTCGCTTATTCAAAATGCAGCGGCCAGGCTTTTGACAGGCACAAGGAAGAGGGAAAATGTAACCCCAGTTCCCCAATCTATCGCTCACGTCGACGTTGTGTCAAAGAAGCAACACTAGGGGTCTCTTGCGAATATACCTCTGATCTATGAAAAATGGCCAATGAGAAGCTGGCAGACAGAAATTGCATGTCCTGCCCCCGGACATGCGGGTATGAAGGCGGGGAAATACGTCTGTTTCATTCAGAAATTTTCTTCTGAGCCGATGGTCGTGTATGCAGTGAGCTGCGAGTCACACACACACCTGTTACTCTTACCTCTGGTGATCTGCTGTTGGATCTACGGCGCACTTCAGCAGCTTTCTCCTTCTCTGCACAGCAGTGTAGTTTGCCCCTAGGCGCTTCGACAGCGCAAACTAAAAGAGTTTATAAAAGAGTGATTTTCTCTAAAAGAGCAATACACAGCTGCGTTGAACGTCCTTTTTAGGACGCATCTTTATTTTTGGCTTTATAAATATGCCTTTCCGCCCCTGTGTAGTTCCTGGATGCGGTAGAGTGCTCTCTGCTTCAGACGACCACAGGCGCTGTCTCGTGTGTCTGGGCTGCGATCACATCGAGGCAGCGTTCGTGGATGGTTCATGTTCTCACTGCGAGAATATGACCATGGCAACGTTGCGGTCGCGGCTTTCCTTGAACCGAAGGTACGCCATTCCAGCCGCCCCCCGCGTCGCTCCTTCTTCCCATTGGATTGAGGACGCAGCTGGCGATGTAGGCAATCTTTCTTCCAGGAGGTCCATGATGAGCTGACGACTGCATGGAGAGCACCCCTTTCCACTCGACACAAAGCCCCTCATCCGCTCTCACTACCCTCGACGGCGGAGCGGCCCACGGGTACACAGTGATTCCCCAGGTGGATAGGGCGGTTGCGATCCATCTATGCCCCGAGAACGGTGCCACCTGGTGGGGTCGCTCTGTGCTCCCCTCCAAGGCCTGTATGACGACGACATCATTTGCCACCAAAGCCTACAGCGCCACCAGACAGGCCGCTTCCACCCTGCATGACATGGCCCTCCTGCAAGTCCACCAGGCCAAGGCACTCAAAGATCTGCTGATCTTCCTGATCCCAACGTGCTGCAGGAACTGTGCTCAGCGACCGACCTTGCCCTCAGGGCCATGAAGGCCACAGCGCAGTCACTCGGGCAGGCGATGGCCACACTTGTGGTTCAGGAATGTCATCTGTGGCAGAACTTGGTCGAGATGTGCGAGACGGACAAGACACGCTTCCTCGACGCCCCTGTCTCCCAGTTCAGCCTCTTCAGCGACAGACTTCGCCCAGCAGTTCTCCACGGTAAAAAATCAGACGGAGGCAATTTCAAACATCCTGCCCTGCCGCAAAACTGCCGCCCAGGGCCAAGCCCCGTCTGCTCGCCGAGGGCGTCCTCCTGTTGCTAATAAATGCGCAGCTCCGCCTCAACCTGGGCCCATCTCTCAGCCCCATGCATGAAGCGCCCCGCAGCAAGTGCACGCTCCCCGTCTCACGGACCCCCTCGAGGACCCGGAAGGCTCCCAGACGCTCCTGAGACGATCGACCCAGAGACCAAGACATTCGCTCCGGAGCGAGAATACTTGTTTGAATTTATTTCATTTGCCGGTACCACATTCTCAATAAAAGAGCTATTTCCTTAGTCTCTGGGTCATCTGGCCCGCAAATGCAGTTCTCACGGCATTCTACCGCAACACCTCAACAGTCCCGGCATCCTAGACGCGGACCCCCCGCCTTCAGCCCCACGACTGTTCCCCGGCACCAGAGCTGTTTCTCAGTACCAGAGCATCGGGACGCACCTTTGCCTCCCGACGCCGTATTACCTGCTCCACCCTGCTCCTCCGCCCCGCCGGGCACGTCAAAAATAATTGTCCCATTAGGACGAACTATGGAACTAAGGAACTATGCTTCTAACCACTGGTGGAGAGCTTTAGTTCCAACAACACAACTTTGCGATGCTGTTTGCAAATGTTCATTGGAACTATGGTTTTGGGAAACACCAAATCGTTGAACTATGTTGGTAACAATGGAACTTGCTACCATATATGTCTAATGATGCTTTTGGGAAACGCGCCCCAGAAAGTCTACATTTTCATCTCTCAAGTCTTAATGTAGTTGTGCATGTAAACTAACTTTCAATCATCTATCTGACTTGGATCCACACAAAAAAAAAAAAAAAAAAAAAAACTTTGTGTACTCTATGACTCTCTCTACAAAAAACACAATTTTATATATTTTTTTAATAGATTAGTTGTGCAGATATTTGGGAACTCCTTTAAGACAGCTTTAAAAAGTGGTTATCTCATGAAGTTAGTTAAGAGTATGCCAAGATCAAAAAGTGGCTAGTTTGAAGAAGCTAAAATATAAGATTTGTTTAAAACATTTTGTATACTGCATAATACCCATACTTCTGATTGAGATTTTGACATCATTCTAATGTGGAAAATAGTAATAATACATAAATTGCAGATGTGTCTTTTGACGGGAACAGAGAATGTTTATTTTATTAACAGGAAATATAACATGTATGTGAGAAGTGGAGTGTGTGCACCTGTAGCAGGAGGGAGGAAAATATGTTCTAATTACTGTAAAAAGGCACAGCAGCAGTACATTACTCTGACAATGATCAAAAGAAGGGAGTATGATATCATTACATTAAAATGCTCCCAATTGCTGAAAAAAGTGCCTGTTCTGAGCCAGAATGTGTAACTGAGGCCCTACTGAGACATAAGCTGCTCTGGTTCTGAGCTTTTAGCAGCCTCCCCCTCACCCTCTCACTCTCGAAAGATCATGTCTGTGTAAGTCCCACATCTTTTCATACCAAGCACAATGACAAAAGCATAAAAATTCCTAAATTATCAGAATACAGAAAAGTGATGCCTTATTACCTCACCGGGGCCACTTACTGTCTTAAAGTCTCTCACTCAGAGTAATGCATGATCCTTTGGGAGCTTGGTTACATAATGACCAGCTTTTACGAAACAAATAATTTGTTTTCTTTTTAGAGGAAGGCTATTTTGACAAAAAAGCACAAGAAAAGTCTTAACGATTAATAAGTCTTTGCTATCTTGGGCAAGCGTAGTGTCTTCGACAGGGCAAAGTATGCATGAATGAGAACAGACTAATGGATTTCAGAATCAAAGCTTCACCTCCCTAATAGATTAAGAGGAAAGAGTCCAAATTCTAATTATAGTCTTAATTGATGAGGCTGAACAGTACCTCTTTAGTGGGTCCAGCCATATTGTTTTGTCTCCATATACCATGCACAGGAACAATTTGAGCTGGGAAGAGAGTTCCAAATGCCGGTGCCAAGAAAGTTCCAATTAATATTTTACTTGGAGAGCCCTTTTGTACAAAAATTTAATATAATTTATAATGCCTCTATGAGAACTAAATAAAAGTAGTATCTTTTAGGCGCACTGGAGGGAAATGCTGTGGACCTGAACATGCGGTGAAGTAACAGGCACATAAACGCTCTTCAGAAAAAACATTCTTCTGACACACAAACAGGTTTGTAATTACTCCTCAACAGCCTGTAATTCTTCAGTATTAATGAAGGAAGCTGTGCAGCTTTCAGGCACATTGCATAATGGAGATACGACTCAGAGCTCTCTCCAACAATCCCCTTGTTTTTAATGCAAAAACTGAGGAAGGTGCTGAACAGCCAAAAGCACATCTGTGCACGCTGCGTCGTACTCAAAACTGAATTTGAAATATTGGCTCATTAGATTGCTAATTGGTGCTCATCAAAACAAGAATGGTGTATTTCTGGAACAATTAAGTTTGCATCACTTCCTCTTCGTGCACAATCAAGCATTGTGAACTTTGGTGTAATCTGCAAAGTTGAGAGCCTGCACTTGTCAACTTGAACAAGGTGTTTTTGACACATCTACTTGTAGTGCCAATGTTATTGTATTTCACTAATTGAAGGTGTGGGATCTGCTCTTCCAATATTTCAGCCACACCTCAGCAATTCCAAGACAAAATCAGTTCTAAGTTTACTAAACTTGACATTGTTTCATTTCTAACTGAATAAAGACAGCAGCTTTAATAGTAACTTTGTTGCTTGAATATATACAGTATATGGGACATATACATATACAATACTAAACAATGATGTCCTAAAATGTTCTCAGGAATCAAGAGGTTGTGTCTTGTTTGGAAGGCTGCATGCTAGGTAGGATGCATCCTTCGAAGACTGCAGTATACAGAGTATCCTCCTTTAAACAAGCCACATTTAAACGAGATGGCCTTCGTAGGACAAACGGAAACGGAATGTAACATGGTTGCTATGACTGCACGCCACTCTTTAACAAGCATGAGCGCTTTGAGTGAGAAGGAAACAAAGTCCCCTTGGAGAGGAATGTATTCATTTTAGGAGAGTTATAATGATGTAAAGCTGTACTTTTAGTCTAATACTTTAACTTGGGAATCAACGTTCTTTGCATTTGAACATCATATTTACAGGCAAACTGGCATCATTTGTTTTAGACATTTCTGTTGAAGCAAAGAACTGTGGGTTGTGAGTGCCCATGAAGGATACACCTCATGTATCCTCTGAATTCCCATGAAAGAAGGTCGCATTCAAAGTGTTCTACTCACTTTTCTGAAACAAGACAGCCTTGATGATGTATGTGGCTGACAAATGTGACTTCCAGAGGATGCATCCTTCCAAAGAGACACAACCAGAGACACAAAGCATCAAGGTTCAACTTATGGAGCTGTGGGCTCTTCAGCCACAAGTGGTTTGTACTATGCTTTTTTCATTCCGTTTTCTCACACACACACACACACACACACACACACACACACACACACACACACACACACACACACACACACAATCACAGAAGTTCGTCCTTCGTTTTCGAAGAAGACCAACTTCGTCACCATCGTAGCTAGTGCTGCTAGTTGCCTCATTCTGACCTAGAATGTACTAAACCAGGGGTGCCCACACTTTTTTGCGTGATGATCTACTTTTAAATGACCAAATCAATAAGATCTACCAACTAAAAAAAAACACAGTTTCATTTAAAAAAGAAAATGCTTGTTGGGACTACTGCATGTATCCCTACATGGAATTCATCTTCTATTTAATAAAAAAATATATAATAATGTTCAATGTTGATATCATTCAGTTTAAAACTAAACCCAAAACACCTACAGCACAATAGATTACAATAGCCAGGGCATTTACCTTATTCTGATGACTTGCACTGAATGGAATCACAGTTTTGCATAATCCGGGCAGTAGCTGCTGGCAGCAGGTCTCAAATACTGCTAGCATCGCAATTTCGCACTCTGTTCTCAGAAGCCCTTGGAAGGCGCATATGCGCAAACCTAGTTGTCATGGCAACTGAATAAACAAAAATCTCGCCTAGTCAATATTTACTCGTCAAGTGCAAGTCAGACAGAAACTAAAAGAAGGAAAGACATTATATTTATTTGTATTAAAACTGAACGAAAGTACATTTAAATTTTGTGCGATCTACCAGCATTGCCTTTGCGATCGACTGGTAGATTGCGACTGACGTATTGGGCACCCCTGTACTAAACGTTTGACCTTTCAGATATCAGAAAGGCAATCATCCAACTGTATATCAAATATACAACTAATATTGGGGCAGTACATGAGCTCTTGTAGGACATTAAATCAATACACTGTATATTTGTGCTAAAAACTAAGTCAAAAGGAGAGAATGTAGGGCTCAATTTATGCCAAGAAAATGGTAAATTCACAGTTAGACTAAACTTGTGTCTAAGTGCAGCTGTAAGCGTCTGGATTGCTCAAGTGTTATAATTAGTATAATGACTGCTAAAGGCTGGGTTTGGTTTAAAAATTACACCATGTGGGAAGAGAATTTTTCTTGTGTCAATAGAAAACTGTGCCATGATTTGTTAGTCAACAATAGGATCTGACTGAATTGACAGAAACTAGGCCTGCTGGTCCCCACACAAGTCAACAAAATAAAATCTGAAACGAAGATGATCCGAAACAAAACATTCTTTTGAAACCATGCTGTTCTACCATATCAGGAGAACTCTGAGAGGAAACTAAGCCATTTTGTTCCAGAGTGTTGATGAGTTATTTTGTCCTCCAGCAACTATACACAGTTCGGTAACACACCAAACTGCTTCAAAAGAGAAACGAATCAAGCTTTGAAAAGAGCTTGATATTTGACAAACAAAAAGATTAATTTGCACCCCAGCTGGGCATGTCAACACGAAGAAAAAGCTTTCTTTCCCTGAAGTGGAGAGCCGGTGAGTGCTTGGATTAACAATTGGATGCTCTTCATCATTCCTTTGGCTTAAATGGTGATCAGAGCATTCCTTTGAACAGGCCAATATGAGGTCGCTCTACACAGGGCAGAGAGCAGAGGAAGTGTGTCGCAAGATTAATTCCTCCTGGCTCTGCTCTGCTTTCCCAGTGCCTTCTGCTTGTGAAAAATCAAAGGTATGCAAGGAATGGCCATCTGACAGGAGCACTGAAGTGGTTCCTCTCCAAGGCAGCCACGCTGGTCTGGGCTGTTTGGTACAAACAACAGCTGCACTATGTGACTAGGGAGCCAAAGGCTTGAGACCCTTGGACACACGCTCCTCGCCACACCCCATAATAGCACTGCCAACTAGGAGCTGTACATCCAATTCCTGCCCCACACACACACTGGTTAGTGTGCCTTTTTATATCAGCACTTTAAACATGCTAATGTCTAGTGCAAGAGATATATCTAGAAAAATATACCTTGATATTTGTAAGCCTTTTCATAACATTCAATAAATATCTCAATATTATTTTTACTATTAAATTAGAGCCAAAATTAAATATAACAAAAAATTTATGAATTAATTAACATGACAACTGATATAAATAAAAGAGATTATTTTGCACTTCTTAAACATTTTTGTGCTTCTGCTTTAGCAGTTCTTAGCAAAATAACTAATAATAAAATAAACAAGATCTTACTTCTACATTAAAAAATCATATTGCAAGCATTTCTTTGACATAATTTTCTTTTTTTCTTTTCTGGTTTTCATTTATTTAGGTAGGTATTTTTTTAGAATAAAACAGAAAAAATATTATGTTTCATTGTTCTTATTTTTGGTTAGTAATTGACCAATAATATCGTATAATAATAATAGCATCCTTAGTAAAAACTTAATTAAAATACTCAAGGCACATTTTCAAATGTTTTTCACTAAAAAAAGAATGCTATTTAATCATTTTCCTTTATTTGCAAAAAATTAGGGCTGTCAAACAATGAAAATATTTTGTACATTTTTTTTATTTAGTTAATTATGATTAATTGCAGTTGGACAAAATATGCTTCATTAAGGTGTATTTTTCAGTCATCCACCCAAAACTACCCCACCAACAGAGTTGAACAACAGAAAATTAACACATAACAACTCAATGTGAATTATGCACAAAATATGTTAGTTGTAAGCAGTGGTCAATTGGGGGGGGGGTTGTTACAATGCTTATGGGTTATTGACAAATAAGGTTGTCCGAGGTGTTAAAATGAGAAATCTTTTAAAATATTTGTGTCAAGTTCTTAGAAATGTAATCTTTGAGTCAAATGTGGTTGTTGAAAACTGATTAATCCAAAACTGAAAGTTTCAACTTATTCAAGAAAATGAATCTGACTTACCAAAACTAACTTTATTTTTACTACTGTAGTCTATATCAGAGATGCTATTAAAATACTCTCATACTCATGAGTCGCAAAACTAGTGTATATTTTACCAAGGAGACTTTGTTAGTGGGTACTGGCTCGTAAATTTCTGCCAATTATTAAGACTTCGCTAACGTGAACGAAAGGCACTGGGTGCATAATGCCAATGAATTTTGCACCATGTTACAATGTCTATGAAAATATGCACAGAGGTACAGTATGGAATACCATAGAGTGTTATACATTACCTCATATGAGACTCAAAAGCTGATATTTTGTCTCACTGTGCACATTCAATCATGTAAGTCACTTTACACATAGTTAGCTAATTTCTGTGTGTAAGTGTGTGTGTGTGTGTGTGTGTGTGTGTGTGTGTGTGTGTGTGTGTGTGTGTGTGTGTGTGTGTGTTGGCAAAAAGATGGTTAAATCCCACCTGTCTCTGCCTCTCACCACCACAGAATGGTCATGACAGGTTGCCTGGTCATTGTGCACAACAGTATTAGAGGGATGTCATGGTCCGAATGCTATTCAGGGTTTTGCTGGGTTAGACATTTAGCAGGCTTACACCAGCTGTAAAAGGACAGCCAGAGTACCAGGAAAACAGATGCACCTGTCAATTGGGGGAAGGAAACTCAAGGGGGATAGGAGGGATGGAGGCAGGGGGCTGAGATCTTAAAGGAAATGTTGAGTTTGTTTACCTGCCTGTCTGAATCAGCTGCTGGAACACAGTTAACGGTTTTGTACACCAGACAACACAAATACAGAGACACAAAGGAACCTCTTCCTGCTCAATTATGCCCCTACACTAAGACTAAGGCCTGTTTCACACTGCACGTTTATTTCCCCACCCATATTAACAGGTTGGAGCTTTAACAGTGTGCACATATGCAGCACTGTGCTGTGTAGCAGAAGCATAGCTGCAAGTAAAAAGAGCGCCGAGATCATTTCTGCTAACACTCAGATAATGCTCTATTAACCTATTAATCAATATGCTCTCTTGCAATATACTGAAGGCTTCTATGAAGCAACATAAAAATGAAGTTGACTACTTAAATTGTTTATAATCCTTTGTATATCACTTTGGATAAAAGCGGGCTAAGTGACTAAATGTAAATGTAAAAAATACATTTTAAAAAGACGTCTATCGGTCTTGATGCAAGACTGTTGATACACTTTGGGGTTTGGGTTCTGTTCTGTGTAGATTCATTACCATTTGGATGTAAATGTCATCGAACTCCTCAAGTAAACCAGATTTCACAATGACATCAGTCTAGAATTTACTAAATAGTTAATGTAGTATCTCAGGAATCACTTTCTGGGCAGCACAGTTACGCAGCAGAAACTCTATCAGTGTAAAAGCTCTAAGCACACCTGCTTTTGCTTAATGCATTGAATGTGAAACAGGCCAAATCCTCTGTATGCCTACCACCGGAGTAATTCTTTATGTTTTTCAAGAAAAAACTGCAAATGAGGGCAGGAGGAGCCTTCAAGTTCATGTGAGAGTGAGAGAACATGAATCTCATACCCTGTTGTTCTAGCAGTCATAATCTTGTGCTGGGGTGCTTTGTAATGTTGAAAAAGTAGCCCTGCTTCTCCGCTGACATAGACAGAGCAGCCCACTAGAGAGTGAAGGCAACCCTTGTATTTGTAACTGTCAGGGCGGAACAGCTGGACACATGACCTTGTGCGTGTCCTTGGTGATTTGACAGTGTATATACACACACATGAAGCAGGGCAGAGAAGCTTGCAGCTGCCGCCATTTTCAGTCATCACATGACTGTTTACACCCGCTCAATAATACGCCTCCCATCACCTACCAAACCAACAAGTCAGTTAGACACAACACCACTAAAATAGCTTAACGTTCGTCCATCTGAGTGGGAAATGCAGGACTGTGTCACAACTTTTGAGGTTTTCTTTGAATAATAATTGTAATATCATTGCTGGAAAAATAACAAATCTATCATTATTTACTCATCCTCATGTTGTTCAAACCCCATATTACTTTTTTTTCTTCTTTGGAGATGTTAGGCAGAATGATTAGTCTTAGTCACTATTAACTTTTATTGTATAGAAAAAAAGATTCAAAGAAAGTAAATGGTGACTGAGTTTTTGTGTTTCAACATTTTTGGGTGAACTATCCCTTTAAGCTGCTAGCTGTGTTTTGGAAAATGGTAACTGGTTTCTAGCTGGTCATTATCTAGTCCAAACTGGTATGTCACCTTTGACCTGCAACAAAGTAGCTACCAGCTTGTCATACCAGCTTTTGGTAGCTGGTTTTTGGAAGATTGTAGTTGGTCAACAAGATAATGACCATCTTAGAAAATAACCAGCTTGGACCAGCTAGAAACCAGCTACCACGTTTGATAACACATCTACAAACTCAAGCTAGATTTTCAAGCAGAGATGCAAATTTTTATTTTATTTTATGAGAAGCCAAAGAGAAACCCTTGATAATATCCTTCTGATGTCCTCATAAAGGGCAGAGTCACTTTAACATCCCTCACTGGCTTATAACAGTTTGGCCTAGATTTCCAAATATCAAGGGAGAAGAGGGGGTGGTGTGCTCTACTGTTACACACCAGTATTAGAGTAGACAGCAATGCTCTGTTAAAAGGAATTGGGGGGTGTCCCCCTATTACAAATCAAACTATTAATCATTTAATCATTAAAATAGAAACTTCAAAACTGGATCCAGAAACCCCACCAAAGCACAACATTTATTGACACAGGAGCTCAGTCACCCCAGAGGACTTACCGGCGGGGCTGGAGCTACACCGTTTGGCACTGTGAGCTCTGGGGTACCCAGTGTGACACCGAATGAGTTGCACAAAATGAGATGATTAACCATCTGCATCTTTCATCTCCAAGTGCGAGTATGTGTGTAACAGGCCAGCCCTCACATGTAGCACTGTGCTCTCTTTAGTGTGTCAAACAAATTTTAATTTCCCAGCATTTTCAAGAGTAAAAGTGATAAGCTTTGGAGTAGTTCATTCAGCAAGTAGTTCAATCTGGTGCTCTGATATGTGCGGAGTAATCAGTATATACAGCAAGAATTCTTTATTAAGACTAGTTCTCTTACGAGAGGTTCTCTCGTATTGCGTAAGCTAGCTTACGCTACGGGAAAGATTAATCTTTTCTGAGATATTGAAGCCAAAAAATTATCCTTAATTTTGTATCCATTGTCAACGCAGTGCGGCAGCTGCAGACCTTGAGCGGGCTAGCTAGCGAGCTCATTGGTTGCTCGGCGGCAACTGCTGCAGCCTATAGACGAGCTTGGGCGAACTCGCATCCAATGAGAGGCGTCCGCGCGCTCACTGCATCAAAGCCCGCCAAAAAGGGCGTGACTAGAGTGCATATAAGCGTAGTTCGTAGGCTGGAACCCTGATTTTCATCTCTTCAGCGAAGCTCTTCGCATCACTGAACCGGAAGCCGCGTCGCCGTTCGAGGGGCATCAAGCAAGCGTGGACAGCGCTCGAAGAAGCCGGTTGTCTTCGCCACCTTCAGCCGTCCTGCGAGCTACGCCATCCGGCAACGTATCCTTTTTAAAAGCAAGCTAGTTCTTAAAGAACTTCACAAAAGAGTACGAGCGTCTTTTTTAAGATGCCTCGCTCCACTTGCGCCTCATGCCGTGCTCCTCTCAGCACCGGAGACCGCCACATCATCTGCACTCTCTGCCTGGGACTGGGGCATACAGAGCTCGCCCTCGCCAAAGGCGGATGCGATCTCTGCGAGGAGCTGCCGATGTCGACCCTGCGGGCTCGACTCGAAGCGCTCAGGACCGGAGCCGCCGCGCCGCCTTCCGTTCAGCCGCGCAGGAAAAAGCGCCGCACTCAAAGGCTGCCGGA
The DNA here is from genome assembly GCF_025860055.1 of Xyrauchen texanus. Classification (NCBI taxonomy): domain Eukaryota; kingdom Metazoa; phylum Chordata; class Actinopteri; order Cypriniformes; family Catostomidae; genus Xyrauchen; species Xyrauchen texanus. The sequence continues at coordinate 20,088,225 of NC_068296.1, forward strand.
AACAGTGGTAGAAGCGATTGCCTCGCCGGAGCCCATCCCTCGAGCATCGGCTTCACCCTCCCCGCCCACCCGGGACGCGCAGTTGCCGCCGAGCGGCTGCTCTGCTGCCATCTCGGACGAAGAAGCGGAGGATAAGGGCTGTTCCATCATGGCTTCGGACAGCGAGGAGTGGTAAGGCTCACACGCCTCCTCCTCGGCCCAGGAATCCAGCAGGACCCGCGCCGGAGTCGAAGGGGAACTAACGCGCCTCCTCACACAGGCCGTCGACCGCCTCGGGCTCGAGTGGTCACCGCCCCTTGAGCAGGCACCCAACAGACTTGACGGCTGCTTTCTACAGAGTCGCCGCCGCGCAGCACCCGCTACCCGGGCCGCTCCCTTCCTGCCGGAACTCCACGCCGAGCTTTCCAAATCATGGAACGCGCCTTTCTCGGCCAGGGTCCGATCCCACGTCTCCACCTCTCTTGCTTCGGTGGACGGCGCCACTGAGAAGGGCTACGCTTCCATCCCTCCAGTCGAGGATGCGGTAGCAGCACACCTTTTCCCGCCCTCCGCGAGATGGCGGTCTAAACCAGTGCTCCCGTCTAAGGCCTGCAGAACAACTTCCGCCTGTGTTGGCCGCGCCTATTCCGCCGCCGGCCAAGCTGCATCTTCTCTGCACTCTATGGCCGTCCTACAGATCCTCCAAGCGGACCTTCTGCGGGAGTGGGATGAGGAAAGCAGGCATCCAGAGGCGGTTGCAGACATACGGAGTGCTACGGACCTCGCCCTCCGTGCTACCAAAGCTGCAGCCCAAGCTATAGGGAAGTGCATGGCCGCGCTGACTGTGACCGAGAGACAGCTGTGGCTAACGCTAGCCGACATGGGAGAAGCAGAGCGCTCTACGTTCCTCAACGCACCACTCTCTCCATCCGGTCTCTTCGGCTCCGCGGTGAGTGGTATCATTGACCGGTTTTCAGAGGTCCAAAAAGCCACACAAGCCATGAATCTCTTTCTGCCTCGTCGCGCTAGCTCCTCTGCAGGCCGCCCACGTGAGCCTCCTGCACGAGCCTCTTCACAGCGCCCAGCTCAACAAAGCCAGAGTTCTCAGCGTCGACAGGGCGGCCGCCCTCGATCGCGCTCAGACAGCCGCCGCAGACCGCCGCCCCCCCCGCGGGCCTGGGACTAGAATTGCGCTGAAACCTGAACAACCGAAGTCCTCCTAGCTTTGATGACAAAACGACGGATCAGTCCCGCTGCGGCCGGACCACCGTCAAATCTTCGCCCCCTGTCAGTCCCCTTCCTTCAGGCTACTACAGTGGTAGATTCAGCAGCCAACAAGCCGGTGTTAATGCCCGCTTGCCTGCGCTCAAACACCGTTTTCACGGCGACCCAAATAAATCTGGTAAAGAGCAAGCATGCCATATGTGTAGAAAATGTGCCCACAACCCAGTGTTCACCTCTACACACAAGCATTACACATCCCGTGTCCATACCAGAGAGCAAACATGTCTTATGTGTAGAAAATGTGCCCACAACCCAGTGTTCACCTCTACACACAAGCATTACACATCCCGTGTCCATACCAGAGAGCAAACATGTCTTATGTGTAGAAAATGTGCCCAGATGTGACTCTTTCACCATTCACCTCAATCGGGAAGTCACTCACAGAACAGCCTGTCCATGCTGTCTGCGAGCAGTCCAGCATAAGCACAGTAAGCGCGCTCACACATTCTGTTCAGCACGCTGTGTGCGGCAATCAGAGCGATTTGGCCACTCACCCTCTAACATTACGCTTCAAAGCGTGGGAAGATATTCCAGGGATATCCGAATGGGTGTTAAGCACAATAAAACAGGGCTATTTGCTACAGTTCGATCGCCGTCCTCCTCGATTCAGAGTGCGGCTCGAAACTACTGTGAACACGGAAGCAGCGTGCATGCTTCGTTCAGAAATAGCAAACCTTCTGTGCAAAAGGGCCATAGAGAGAGTGCCGCCTCCCCTGAGCGAGTCGGGGTTTTCCAGCCGTTATTTTCTTGTCCCCAAGAAAGAAGGCCGCCTCAGACCAATATTAGATCTCAGGGTTTTGAACAAAGCGCTTGCAAAAAGACCGTTCAAAATGCTTACAACCAGCAAACTCCTCGCGCATGTGCACCAGGGGGACTTGTTTATTTCTCTCGATCTGAAAGATGCATACTTTCAGATTCAGATATATCCCCGTCACAGGCCATTCTTGAGATTCGCCTTCAACGGCCAGGTTTATCAATACACCGTCCTTCCGTTCGGCCTGTCCTTAGCACCCCGTACTTTCACGAAGTGCATGGACGCGGCGCTCGCACCCCTGCGGAGTCAGGGTTTGCGAATTCTGAACTATTTGGACGATTGGCTGATTTTGGCACAATCACATACGGAGCTTCTGTCTCACAGGACAGTTCTCCTCAGTCATCTGAACAGTTTGGGCCTTGCAGTCAATTGGACCAAGAGCTCACTACAGCCCAGTCAGACAATTTCCTTCCTTGGAATAGAACTAGACTCAGTGGCAATGACGGCTCGCTTATCTACACAGCGCGTGCGCCGTGTGCAGCGACTAGCTGCGTAATTTCAGATGAACAGCCTCACACCTCTGAAGAAGTTTCAGAGAGTGCTAGGCTACATGGCCTCAGCCGCAGCAGTACTTCAACTGGGTTTACTGCGCATGCACCCGCTTCAGCATTGGCTAAACACCCGCGCGTCTCGCCGGGCTTGGGCCACAGGCCGCCAGCCAATCAGAGTGACTCAGACCTGTATTTCAGCTCTGCAGCCCTGGACAGTGGCCGAGTGGTATCAGCGGGGAGTGATGATGGGAGCTGTATCTCGCCGAAAGTCATCTCGACAGACGCGTCCAACACGGGTTGGGGCGCGGTCTGCGAGGGCTCTCCGGTTTTTGGCCTATGGTCAGTTCAGGAAAAGCTCCTTCACATAAATTGTCTGGAAATGATAGCGGTCGAGTACGCGCTCATGCGCTTCCTCCCGATCATTCAGGGTCACCACGTCCTGGTCCGCTCGGACAACAGGTCTGTGGTATCCTATCTAAACCGTCAGGGCGGTGTCAGATCCAGGAACCTCTTCCATCTGACGAAACGCATACTGAGTTGGTCCCAGCGCCACCTGTGCTCGCTGAGGGCGACGCACGTGCCAGGCCACCTGAACGACGGCCCAGACAGACTGTCCAGAGACAATATTCCCCCAGCGTCTCTGCACGCTCAAACAGTCCAGACGTTATGGCGCATATTCGGCAGAGCAGAGATAGACCTCTTTGCGTCAGAAGAGAACTCTCACTGCCCAATATTTTTCTCGAAAAGCGAGGACGCGCTGGCCCAGGACTGGCCCAACCGCCCGCTTTACGCCTTCCCTCCCATCTCGCTATTGCCACAGGTAATGCAGAGGATCAGGGAAACGCGCCACTCAGTGCTCCTCATAGCCCCGCGCTGGGAGAATCAAACATGGTTCCCGGAGCTTACGCAGCTGTCACTGACAGCGCCGTGGCCCATCCCAGTGAGAGCAGATCTCCTCTCGCAAGCTCGCGGAACGATCTGGCATCCCCACCCAGAGCGCTGGGCGCTACACGCGTGGGTGATCAACGACTACCCGTTGCTTTGCCAGAAGGAGTAATAAACACCATCATACACGCTAGAGCCCCCTCCACGAGAAGACTCTATGCGTCAAAATGGTCTGTGTTTTCAAAATGGTGCACCGACAGAGACCTGGACCCACAGACATGTGGGGTGTCGCCGCTGCTCGTGTTTTTACAAGAGCTGCTGGATAAGGGCAGATCCCCATCCACGCTCAAAGTGTACATGGCGGCCGTCGCGGCGTTCGCTGAACCCCTGCACGGCCAGTCACAGGGTAAAAACGAGCTGGTCATCTGCTTCCTCAGGGGAGCTAGAAGGATGAACCCTCCGCGCCCCCCATCGGTTCCTATCTGGGACCTTTCTATAGTTCTCGAAGCTATGAAAGCCCCCCCTTTCGAACCGCTTCAATCCGTGGATGTGAAACACCTCTCACTTAAAACCGTTTATCTAACTGCCCTATCATCAGTTAAACGGGTGTGAGACCTTCACGCGCTATCTGTCAGCGCTGCGTGTCTTGAGTTTGGAACAAGTGACTCCAAGGTCATTTTAAAGCCTAGACACAGCTACATCCCCAAGGTGGTCGGTACTTCTTTCAGAGCACAGATAATTTCCTTGTCGGCGCTACCAGCATCTGATAGCGAACGCGACGCCAATCTCCTTTGCCCAGTCAGAGCACTGAGATTGTATACTGCATGCTCCGCATCTTTCAGAAGCTCCGAGCAGCTTTTCGTTTCGTTCGGAGGGCGCACCAAAGGTCTCACCGCCTCGAAACAGACACTGTCCAGATGGATAGTGGACGCTATTGCTGCCGCGTACGCGTCAAAAGACCTACCATGCCCGCTAGGCATTAAGGCTCACTCCACTAGAGGCATGGCCTCCTCGTGGGCATGGTCCAGCGGGATTTCCATTCACGACATATGTGTGGCAGCGGGCTGGGCTTCCCCCTCCACCTTTGTCAGATTTTACAATCTGGAAGTACCCGCTCTGCAGGCTAAACTGCTAGCGGTTTAATACGCTACAGCTCCCCTGGTGAGCTGCATTAATGGGACACAGTCCACACAGACCGGCACCGCCGCTCTGTCTATGTGCTTATGTACTACACACACACTGGCCCGCATTCTTGCCGGCCAAATATTAATTCCCCACTCACAAGGGCTCCCCCGGGTCCCCCTTAATTCCCTGGGGCTCATGCAGTGGATGCTTGGTGCGCACGGCGTTGACAAAGGGTTCCCGTAGCGTAAGCTAGCTTACGCAATACGAGAGAACCTCTCGTAAGAGAACGAATCGGTTACTAACGTAACCTCGGTTCTCTCTAGATGAGGGAACGAGTATTGCGTAACCGGCCGTGCTCGCGCCACGAGCAATTTTCGCTTCATTCAATGAAAACCAGGGTTCCAGCCTACGAACTACGCTTATATGCACTCTATTCACGCCCTTTTTGGCGGGCTTTGATGCAGTGAGCGCGCGGACGCCTCTCACTGGATGCGAGTTCGCCCAAGCTCGTCTATAGGCTGCAGCAGTTGCCGCAACCAATGAGCTCGCTAGCTTGCCCGCTCAAGGTCTGCAGCTGCCGCACTGCGTTGACAATGGATACAAAATTAAGGATAATTTTTTGCCTTCAATATCTCAGAAAAGATGAATCTTTCCCGTAGCGTAAGCTAGCTTACGCAATACTCGTTCCCTCATCTAGAGAGAACCGAGGTTACGTTAGTAACCGATTCGTTTTCAGATAGCGTATATTCAAGTGTATTCTGTCTCGTAGCAAAATCCAAAATACATACAATAAGTTGACTCTTTTCACTTGTTTTAAGCATAAACCTCAATTAATTTATTCATTCTTCAGGATTTGAGCAAACCACTTAAGTTTTAAAGTACGGCACAAAACTCATCGTCTCAAATCATGTGGTTTGCAGAGGTCTCCAACACAAGCTAGGCCCAATGGTCCCACCAGGTTTCAGGCCAGGTTCAGGTCAGATTTTCAATAATGACTTTGGATTCAAGTTAGCTTTGGGTTAGTTATGGGTTTGTAATTAATGAAAAATAAACAGGCCTAACTAATGTGTTTTGCGCATGCGTTCTCACTCACAGCATGCTAATGGACGAGTTAGGTGCCATTCCCACTGAACATGTTTTTGCGTGACTCGGCTCTGTTTTTTCACTGTTTTCCAATGTAAACACCTACTGGATGGATGTATTTGACTGTTGTGTCTCGCTGTCTCTTCAGTTTCTCGCACAGAACTGCCACATTAGTTAGACACAGTGACAAGTTAAAACGCATGTTGAGCCACCTGCGTTCTGTTTCATTCAATGAAATCTAGCTTTTGTAGTGCAGGTGTCACAAAGATTCAACGTTCTAAAGAAGTTCAGGCTGCGAGGAAGACTTTATGTAACTGTTACATTGTTACACAGGATTCCAGATTGTTCTGCACCAAGCAAAGTTGAATGTTATTTCCCTTCTGCTACAGTGTGCTGAGAGGCCACCGTGCCTTGTTAAAACTTGGTATGTTTACTGTCGGGTTCGGCTATAAAATCTGACAGTACCATTTGGGTCGGTTAGGGTCGTGTCACAAGTCTTGGGTACAGGTCGGATTTCATTTTAAGGCCTGTGTAGACCTCTAGTGGTTTGTCAAAGAGAGGTATGCTGTTCCAGTTTTAAAAGATTGGACTTAAAATGTTGGCCAATTGGATTATAAAATAGGTTAAAAAGTCCCATAAACATTAACTGAAGAAAGCACACAAAGTCATATCTAGGGACTAGAACATCAAAAAAGCTTTGGAGATGGTCTCTTTTGACTTGGGCCAGTAAGCAACCACCTAGAAATCACCCAGAACGTCCAATAAACTGCACGGCAAGGTGTTAAAACCACTAAGAACATCATAGTAACCATACAACAATATCCTGGCAACCACCCACAACACTCTAGCACTATGGAGGAGACTTTTGCAAAACAAAGGGCAAGCACCAATCTAGTTTTACTTCCTTCTTATTTTCCATCAGCAAGCATTTTCTGCACTGTATATATTGCTTAGATTACATATATCTCACATCTTGTTTATCTCCAAATCAATCAAAGGGCAAGTGATCACAGCAAACTACCATCAAGGTATACAATTTTACATTAAATCTAATCTGAAATGTATTTATTTATTTTTTAAATCTTCCCATCATGATTTCAGGCAGCATTTGTACTGCTAAGTCCAGAGAGCATGTGCAGGCCTGTGGAGGGTGAACGATCAGGTTTTGTTGAGGTCAGTAATGGATGCAACAGTAGTGTTGTTACAACATCAAACGCAGCGATGCAGCGTTTATGCACTCTACTATGATCATGTCTCCCTCCTACATAGCAAGAGAGATACATGGATGACTATTGAAAAACATGCATTACACATTTGTGTTATAACTTGTTTGTGTTATAAGTCACATAAGGGGCAAATTCAAAACAGCTATTTATGGACTTTCTGGTTTAAGGTTGAAAGGCTCTTTATAAAATTTCAGTATAAAGCTAAAATGATTTCATTTTCTGTATATTTCCATTGCATTTTCATTTATTGATATGAGAAAATGTTGAAACACATACTATACATTACATGATCACTTGCACTACAAAGGCTTAGAACAGAGAGCACATATAAAAAATACTACACTACCACACTACCCAACAACCTGTGGACAGTTTACAAACACAGAGACATAAATGTAGTTACATATTTACCATTTTCTTTTAATTTTCATGCTGTACATGTTTAAATGTCTTTTTTCTAAATTGAATTTAGCTATTTCTTTATTCTATCTTTAAATGGTTACAGTGTAAACTGCTACTCTGCACATGACAATAAAGAACTAAAATATATTCACTATTTTTATAAGTCATTTTGTTTTCGATCTGTCTCTCACACTTCACACAAGGGCTGGTGTAGCCCAGCCACAGAGCCCACTGCTGTCAGACCAGCTTAAAGAGCAGATCAGACGGCATTAGAGCCTGCTGTCGTCATGGAGACCACTTCCAGGAGACTATTAATTGATCTTACTTCCGTTCAACTCATGCCAGTGCTGAGAAGGTGTGAAACACAAAGCATAACAAGCAACATACTGTATAGATGTCTGTGCACAACAGCTGGGAAAAAACTTTATTGTTTCATTATAATTTTCTCTAACAGAGCTCTCAATTTGAGACTGAAAGGCAACATCTGTACTGAAGTTTGAAAGTAGAGCAATGAGACAGAATACACATCTCTTGATTTAAAAGCCACTAAAACTCCCAGGATGTGACAGCCCTAAATCTGCCCCACTTCTTTTGGTAATAATTAAAAGGAGATGTTAGGTAGAATGTTAGCTTCAGACACCATTCGCGTTCACTGTATCTTTTTCCATGCATGGAAAGTTAATGTTGACTTGAACATTCTACCTATTATCTCCTTTTGTGTTCAACAGAAGAAAGTATGTCATACAGGGGTTTAGAACAACAAGCATCAAGCAAATTAGACAGAATTTTCATTTTTGTGTGAAATATTCCTTTAAATATGTCAAGGGAATCGGACTAACCTGCACTGCCTGTACTGGAAGGCCTCTGTTGTGGCCCGCCAGACACTACGTTTCTGTGCAGGGAACCCTGAGGAGGAGACAGCATGACACTATCACTCAGAGAGGCAGTTGCAGCCGACAGGCTCTGGCTGCTCAAAGAGGCCCCAGGGTTGTAGGACATGGCATTGGGGTTTGTCACTGGCACAGCCACATGCATGGAAAAGTTCTGCTGAGGCAAGCCTGTAGGCTGGAAGAGAGAAAACACATACACAGCTTTATGTAGGGGAGATCAAATAATCTTAAAGCAACTTATATACAATGGCCCCCATAAAAGTATTTGGATGCTTTTAAGCACTTAACTTACTCTTAAAAATGCATAAATCTCATTGCATTAGATACAAAATATCAAATTAAGTGGCATCTGCAAACAAATGATGTTGGGCATTTTTTTTCCAATTACTTTTGGCAGGCCTCAAGGTAATATTTACTGGATGCACTGTATGATGTAAGTTGCCCTATACATTATATACATGATCCACTAAGATTTGACAATCACATTCTGAACAAAATATATATTGTTTTATAATTTAAAACATAACAAACCTCTTTTTGTAATATGTTTTGGTTAAAAAGTGTGTTTGTGCTATTTTTCTTTCAAATTAATGGCACAATATTTTGTTAGATAAAACAAAGACATTCAAACATTTGTAAGTGTGGCTTAAGAGACCAAATACTTTTTGAGGCCATAGTATAATCAAAATATCCCACGATCAAAATTGACATTCACACAAATAACTGATTAATTTCTTGACAACTACTACACAAAAAGAAACAATGCAATAAAAGAAAGTGGCGAGTTGTTTCTTTGCAGTGCACAAATTCATTCATCCTAGATATTCTGACTGAATGGCCCAAAATGGTGCATTGCACATATATTCAGGCCTCTTACAGGAGTGAAAGATGACCCCTGAGTTTTGGTACTTTTATCATACAATGGAGTAAAACAGGAGATAGATTGCCTGGTGGACAAATGTAATCTCAGGAGGGAGATCTCCAGATCACCTTGGGCTGTCCAAAAAAGCCCAGCATAAAGTGAGAAATACTCTTAAAATGAATTGTGCTTGGAACACCAATTTTGACCAAGGTTCAATACATCAAACAACATCTTGAGATGAGATATATTACAAAGGCATGCAAATTTGGGTTATATCTTGAAATAGCTCTCCAGTCAAGCATGGCTAAAGCCAGCACTGCACTTGGTTGTTTTTCACAAAACAGACAAATAAAAAAATGCAAAAAACGTATGTACTTGTGGTATTATTTTTCTTCAAAAGGACAGCTTTGCAGTGTTTATCTAACAAATTTAATCAATGTCTGTATGTTTCAATATGGACTAAAAGCCCATTCTGGTCTAATGAGCTGAAATAACTTCATGTAATCTTCTGATTGCATCAGTATTATCTTAATAAGATAAACAGAGAGTGCACTGCTGACTTTCCACAGAGTTTTTCTCAGAGTGAGTGTGAGTGGGGACAGTGAGAGGCCACTCCATTCAAGTAACAGTGTGGCGTGCCAGTTAGTGAGAATATTAGTGTGTTAATGACAAAAAGAACTAGAGCTTTGTTCATGTCCATTTGGTGCAGTGAAAACAATCGCCTGGCACACACTATCAGGTGCACAATGTATGATCACCACCCAATAAGATCACTAATGTCTATACACAAAACAGGATTTAGCTATGAGATTGTGTGATTAAAAAGCCTCCAGCTTTGTTTGTTATCCATATGGCTTGAAAAAGGTTCACTTGTCTGATTGTCCTGGATTTCTGGGCTCTGGAAAGACTAAAGAAATTGTCCAGGGAGATGAACAACCAAACCTAGGTTTTTACCACTCACCAGAAGGAATGAGACTAAAACAAATTGGTTCTAATGAGTGGAGAAACAGTGAGTAAGAAAGAGAGAGAGAAACTCTCTGTCTTTACAAAATGGCAAATATTTTTATCACAAGATCTGGACAGAGTGTAGCACTGAATAAAATAAAATAAAATAAAACATTTCAGATCTCTTAAGGTGAGTGCTGGGAAGAACACATCAATTACTTTAGCCAATGAATCTGTCAGTATCCCAGCCAGTAGGTGGACCAGGAGGCATTCTATCAAAATAAATAATGTGGATGGCCTCGCAAACATGTCACACATTTAGATGAAGAGTTGCTTTTATATATATATAAAAAATCAATCAATAATTTTTTTTCTTTCTTCCATATGCAATTAAATATGTCTGTGGTGCTGTTGTTTTTTATATATTTATATATATTTTCTTACATATGTAATTAATTTCATAAAAGGAATAGCTTACCCAAAAATGGAAATTCTGTAATTATTTACTCACCCTAATGTTGTTCCAAACCTGTACTTTCCTGGAACACAAAAGGTGCGTTTTTTAAAAGTCTTCACAGGGTTTATTTGCCAAATAATGTAAGTGAATAGTGAGTCAGTACTGACAAACCCCAAAAAGCCATCCTAAAACCACAGTTAAAGTAATTGTCCCAAGAAATATATTCCAAGTTATAAACCATACGGTCACATTCAAAATGAAATTTAAGTCATTATTCACTCTCAAATTAAATAATTAATAAATTCCATAAAAAATAAATAAATAAAAATAAAACCATATCTACTGTATAACATCAACCCTTATTGGTTCTCGTAATGTCATGACGTTTGTTCATGAGATGAGATGAGTAATAATGAGAATTGTTATTGACATAGCTGCCATATTTGATTTACAGAGTTTTATCAATGCCTTTATTTGATTTGAGAGTAAATAACAACTTAAATTGTGATCAGATATCTTCAATAGACTTGGAATATAGTGCATGAGTCGTATCAGTTACATTTACTTTGGATTTATAGTGTTATGAGTTTTACAGTGTCTTTATTCACTTGCGTTATTTGGCACATAAACCCTGTAAAGAAATTCAACTTTGGTGTTGCACGGAAGAAAGAAAGTCGTACGGGTTTGGAGCAACATTAGGCTGAGTAAATTATGACAGTTTTTGGTTAAACTACTCCTTAAATGAGAACTTGATCTGACATTATTATGGACTATTACAAGCTGCCATGAAACATTCTTTGAAAAAAGTTTAATACACCCAAACAATGTGATCTTATTGGGGTGAGAGAGAAAAAAGCTTCAAAATAAAGAAAAACAAAAACAAGGAATATGCTGTAAAAAAAACAAAACAAAATCCTTAACTGTTGAGAGAGGTTGCAGGGTGAGGCAATAAAAAAGGGGGGAAAGGGGGGGGGGGTGTCCTTTCTGCCACAAAGCCAAGCAAATATGTTGCATTTACTTACGATTTTATGATTTCGCATCATATTATCAAACTCTTCATTAATTTTTTTATATTTTTCTTCTGTGTGAGGGGTGAGGACAAATGAGGCATCAGGGTCCGGGCTATCACAGCCTCTGTGCTCTTTCTTGTTAAGCGCCTGTAGTGAACATCAACATAAAAAGAGGAATGAACACAAAAAGGCAGGGAGAGGAGGCAGTACTTACAGCACAGCGCTTGTACATTAAATCACTTTCTTCATTTAGTTTGCCGAAGCGGTCATCCATGAGGGGACTGTGACCAAAACAGTCATCTGGATCAGGACTGGCACAGTCATTATGGCCTTTGTTTCTTAATTTCTGAAAATAAAATTGGAGAATTCACACATACATAGACATACAGTGGGGTCCAAAATGCTTCTATTTTGCACTTTACTCATTTAATACAAATTCTTTCATGGCAAATTCTATAATCAGAATAACAATCTGAGTGACAGCATGTACTTCAACTGCCATGGACTCCAAAAAAAATTGTAAACCTAATGATTCATAGTCACAATATGATATGAGGAATGTATCTTTATGTACACAATTAATTAGAGTTAATGTCACAAATTCTGCTGACATATTATTATTGACCTAGAAATAGTGCAGAATCTTAAACACGTCTTTTTTCATTTTAAATAATACAATTTCTTAGTTTACATTTTATTAATTATTATTTCTGTTTATTCATTAAATAGGATTCTAGCCTTAGTTGGTCTTAGGTGTTTTGGACCCCACTACAGATAAACCCCAAATAGCTAGTTATGTTAGTAATACTAGACACAGTCTCTGGTTGAAACAGACAATATGTTGATATGTAAATATACTAGTACCACCTAAATAACCTAGAACATTACATTTTGATGAAATGTATACCTACTGTAGATATAAAGCTTCTAGTAAAGACATTTTTTCAGAAAAAAACTTTTTTCTGTAATTGTATGTTGATGCAACATCTGCTCAGTAAGCACAATAAAGCTGCATATAGGATGTTGAAATTGCACTGGTAACAGTTGGATGGATAATTTGGCAAATACATTAAGAGCTAATATGCTGATGGCTGCAGCAAGTCTATTGCATTAGTCCATGGGGAGGAAATTGAATTGTCACTCCTTATCCTTTCCTTTAAAAACATTAGGCTTTGGAGAAACCAAATCGGCTTTCTCTCTCTATTTGCACTTCTCCACCCCCCCTCCCCTTTCTTAAGAACATACATTTCCCTCAGCATGTGTGTGTTGCGATGCATATTTAATTATCTTTCAGTTATCATAAGCCACCCAGCTGGAAGACACACACACATAAGAGGATCCCACAGTGCAGTGCTTTAGAAGCTCTCTCACTGTAATTCAGCATGCCTGCCACTCACAGGAGCCTATCAGAGTGAACACAATGTACAAATTGAATGGATTGTAATAAACGGTCACTAAAACTTATTTAAGTGTGGCGATGACTGGTTATTTTAAGAGCAAAGTGCAAGGGGCACTACTACTGGTGCAAAACTATCCATATTTTACACTGATCAAGTGGAAGCTTTTTAGTTGTTTTGAATGAAACAGTCAGTGAAAACAAGGTATTTTTGGTAACACTTTACTTAAAGCCTTTTAAAATCTCATAACCATATAAAGATATCCTTAATGCAGGGTAATGCATTAATAATGTTTTATTTGACACTTTAGTTATAATCAGTTGTATGTTCATGTAAATAATTTAACCACAGTTATACATATAACTTACCTACTCATAGTTACTGTAGACCTTTAAACAGTGTTTTCCTAATTTCATACCATATTGTGCATTATATTGTAATGCATAACCATTAATAGGTACGCATTATATTGTAGCATATTATAATTGTGGCTACGATTATTTCTGAAAATACAATATAATATAATACAAAAATGAAAAGATAAGACAAAGCATTGCAATGCGTGTTATAAGGCATTATGAAAATCTTTATAATGCATTAAAATTCCTTTTAAAGCATTATATTAAGTGGCTTCAAGTAAAGTGTTATTCTTTTATTTTTACCCTTCTGACTGACTGTATTAACAAGATAACAGCAAAGGATGCCAGGGTTTGAAAATGGGAAATCTTCATTTGATGCCCTGGTCTGTTTATTTGCTGGATGGGGCTCCTGTAATATGACTACCTTAGGGTGCATTGGCAGCAGAGGTCACATGTTCTTTCAGATGAAAAAGTCATGTTGTGAAGGAAGTGAAGCACAACACATATACTCTAACAAGCCCCTTAGTCTTTGTGTCTATCAAGATGTGTGTGAGTGTGTAGGTATGAGTGTGGGTGTGGGTGAGAGTGCCTTTGCAGTGCAGCTGCTGTCCTCTGGTATTTCTGTGGCTGTAGAATGAGATCTTTGTTGATCTTTATCTAACAATATGTGCAACCGAGCTATGCACTTTGACTGTGAACTCCAACATCATAACAAATTGGCACATGTGCACAGGAACAATCAAATGTACAGTGCTCTATACTGTTGTAATAATGAATGATGGCAAAGGAGGAAGCTGGGGCCGGGTTGACAAATGCATAGACATTTAATAATACTTTCAATGTACAAAGAAACAAAAACACGCACTACTTTTTAGCCAGCTGCGTCAAATCATAAAAACAGTCAAACACGCGAACAAGCTTAGTGCATCTCTCGCCCGTCTGCTGCTGTCTCTTATCTTATATACTCCCCTCACTTGAACATTAGGCTGGTGTGGCGCGCAGGTGAAAGTCATTAGCCAGTTATCTTCCCGGCCTCACTCTGCCCATATGCTGCTCGGCTCCGCCCTGCTCACCACAACAGTATTCAACTAAAATCATTCAATGTCTCAGTGAAACACATGCAAATGCTGGATACAGCTTATGGCTCCAGATATATGGCTTTTCTAGGACCTTGCACAACCATAAAGCTATTTAATACTGTGTCGAAGGTGGCTCTCACTCTCTCTTGTTCTGAGCAAAGCCTTCCCGGGTCATTTCCTGTTTACAGGGCCCTATGTGGCTCTCTGAAACACTGTGTTTACCAGTGAAACTATGCACTTTCTCCCCCAGAGTGCCAAAGATTCCATCAGGAACTGCAAATTATAGTCCAAACTGCTCATTATGTGGCAAGTGCTGTGGCTGGAGCTGGGCAGCAAGGTCTGTGTGAGCAGGGCAGGGCTGCTGAGTTCCACAGTAACCCCAGGGACACACCCGTCCGGTGGGGCCTGAGTCAGCAGGGAGGGGCCCATGTGGATAGCATGGCTGCCAGGATGGTCTCCTCATGGGCACACAGTGCTGATGATAACCACAATAACATATCCAAACAATGTGTAGAGCTATGTGAATGTACAAAGAATTTGTGCGATGGAACTGTATTATTGTGCATGGAATCAAAAGCTGTTTAATTAACTCAAAGACACAGGTTATGTACCCCATGGAAACCAGAAACAGTCAAATAAAAAATAGTGAGCACAATTCAGAGGTTGCCTTTTTGTCATAAAAAAATAAATGTTTACTCCACTGACGATTAGGTTTAGGGTTTGGGTTAGGGAGTAGGGTTAATAAATATGCATTCCTGTTGACTGTATTGTGTTATATACACTCACTATACACTTTATTAGGAAGACCTGTACACCTACATATTCATGCAATTATCTATTCAGCTAATCGTGTGGCAGCAGTGCAAAGTGACCTCAGTGATTTCGACCGTGATTCATCGACATGATTATTGGTGCCAAAAGGGCTGGTTTGAATATTTCTGTAACTGCTGATCTTCTGAGATTTTCACACACAACAGAGTTTACTCAGAATGGTGCCAAAAACAAAAAACATCTTGTGAGCGGCAGTTCTGCATATGGAAATGCCTTGTTGATGAGAGAGGTCAACAGAGAATGGCCAGACTGGTTCGAAATTCTACAGTAACTCAGATAACCACTCTGTACATTTGTAGAGGCGGATGAGCTACAATAGCAGAAGACCACTACGGGTACTTTATTAGGTACATAGTGTTGCTAAAAAAGTGCTAAGTGAGTTTCAGGGGTGGAAAGAGTACCGAAAAATCTAACTTAAGCAAAAGTACTGTTACTTCCCAAAAATATTTGGGTGAGTAGAATAAATCCTAAAAACGAGTCAAGTTATAGTAAAAGAGTAGCTCATTTAAAAGTACTCATGAGGAGTGAGTTTGTGAAAGATAAAGTATATGCTTTTCATAATAAACACTGTATGATTCAAATTCAAAATGTAGCATACATACATACCATAATTCACATTCCCATTTATGGCTGTTTGTCAGAAAGAAAAATCTAGGTATCCTCCATTTGAATGCCATCTTTAAAAATACATCACTTATCTCTGATAAAAGCTACATGTATCTGATTCCAAAAAGATAACAGGGAGACATGATTACAAAGATGAATTGACGAAGAAGTTATTTTCAATACACTGATTACAATTTTAATTCATAAAGTATGAAACAATTACAATGAAATCAGTTTATGTGTAGGGTTTAAATTGCCCTTAATGGCAACAGAGCGATTAATTGTTGTGCGTAAAACATTATGCTCAAAACAATGCAAAGAATGTAAAAACAACGCTAACATTTTTTTTTAGGAAAATTGTCCGGTCCCGCACAATATAGGGGGTATATAGCAGGGCTGTGAAAAGTTTTTTGGTACAGGGCAGGGGCCACATCAGGCTTCAAGTCATACTGTACATGGGGGGTCACATTGTATTCGTTCCGAGATCCAATTTTCAGCATTGATTTAGTTCTTGTATCTTGTAAGCCCAGAAATAGTTGTGCACTCATTCTAATGCATGATGCACAGTTTTCTGAAGTTTATTTGTGACTGATGGGAAAATTCTGCCTGAAGTGTTGCTCTACTTTTCTATAAGGCATTAGAAAAACTTGATAAAGGCTGAGCATAATTATAAATAATTTTATCATCTCTACTTCCCAGGAAATTAATTATTCAAATTCACTCTTCATCAGAGGTCGTCATTTAAATAAATAAATAAATAAATAAATAAATATATATATATATATATATATATATATATATATATATAAAATATTATACAAAATTAAAATCAGTTTCATTATACCGCATGAATACTTTTACAACTACTAAAGTTGTTCAGCCAAAAGCAGTGAGTGATTTTCTAATTTTCTTGTTTGATCAATAGCCTTTTAAGTGACACACTAGACAGTGCTATTTCCAGTTAAATGTACACTTCAAGTCTGACATTTTGATACACATCCGCTTTTTTATCCCATTGTTTACAATCACTTTAGACATAACTGACTGTGTTTATATTGATAACTTGGCAAGACGGGAATGTTGGCGAAATTATGAAATGTATTTGACTGTTTAAGGCACGTACTCACATTAACACGAATGCTCTCGGAACACACATGCTTGTAAAAGCACACATACATAAGCCGCAGGTCTCCCATACAGTAGCCGGCTACAGAAGCGAGGAAATTAAAAGTAAATATTTTAGATTTGATTGAGATCAACCAGTGGTTGTCTTGCTATCACGATCGATGTAATGAGCCTCATATGACTTCCTGTTTCAGAGGGGTATAAATATGAAGTAACACAAGCCAAATTCCCTTAATCATCAATCACACTGGGTTAGACCAAAGAATAAAGTTATGATGTGTGGCAAAAGGTTGTTGAGCTTCAAAAAATGGAAAATGGCTATAAGAAAATAGCTAAAACATTGAAAATAGAGCTTTTTGGCACCAAACACCAGAGATGTGTTTGGTGCACAAAGAGAGGTAGCCAAATGGAAACGTTTCCCATGCACACGGTTAAATATGGTGGTGGATCTTTAACATTGTGTGGCAGTATTCATGCCAAAGGTCCTGGACATCTTGTTTGGATATATGGTACCATGGACTCTATCAAATACCAAAAGATAAAAAAAATCAAAACCTGACTGCCTCAGCCAGAAAGCTTCCAACAAGACAATGATCCAAAACACACATCAAAATCAACACAAAAATGGTTCACTGACTACAAAATCAAGGCTCTGCCATGGCCATCCCAGTCTCCTGACCTGAACCCCATAGAAAACCTTTGAGGTGAACTGAAGATGAGAGTCCAACATGTGGACCTCAGAATTTGAAGGATCTGGAGAGATTCTGTATGGGGGAATGGTCTCAGACCCCTTGCCATGTCCTCCTATTATTATGCATTATAGGAAAAGACTCAGAACTGTTATCTTGGCAAAGAGAGGTTATATATATATATATAAAGCATATATTTGACAAAAATCTTAGTTTTTTTTATAAAAACTTGTGTTGTGTTTGCAGTTGTTTGATATCCATTTTGAGAATATACTGAATGAAAGATCAAAAGGATAAACAATAAAGACATATTTTTGGGAGGGTGCCAATATTTTGGCCACCACTGTATAAGATATAGATATACTAATATACAGGCTACATTATAGATACAGAGCAGTGTTTCCTACAGAATTCAGCTCTTATAATGGGTATTATTACTACATTAAGAAATGACAGACATATAGCCTATTAGGCCTACAATTGTATTCTAATAAATAATATGAATATTATTATTATAATATTATACCCAATACATTTTTCTCTAATTGTCATAGTTCAGTCACTTGTATTGATTGTGTTTTGTTGTCTTTGTGGCTGAACTCTGACATCCCTTGTTTAGTGTTTTTGTCTAGTCTATGTAAGAATGCAAGACTCGCTCTCTTTGGCGCTGTCATGCATTCTCTTGTCTTGTTGGTTATTGGCTTTGCACTTATGTCATTCTTGCGGCATGCACTCATGTCAGTTGTTTTGTGTTTTTCTCTTGCACTTCGCATTGTGCTTGATTCTTTGTCATGTTGTGCTGGGTTCAGCCGCTTCAGTCTTGGTTACCAGATTGGGGTGTATTTACATGGTGCTAGAGATGATTTAGTGATTTTATTAACTTTCCACCAGGCTGTGAGAGTTGAGGAGATTGTAATATTCTTACAGTAATTTAATTTCTTGATTGATGCTGGTAAGAAGGGAAGATCTGCAAGTGACGTGGGTGTACATTGATTATGTTCTAGTTCTAGCCATGGGTTATTGAAGTTGTGCTTTCAGGTCCATTTGAATAAATATTGTAATTGATTTGCCAAGAAGTAGTAAAGAAAATTTGGTGCTTCTAAGCCTCCTTGTGATTTCCTATTTTTTAATGTAGAGAGTGAAATTCTAGGTTTTTTTTTTTTCCAGTAATATTGAGTGGTTAGTGAATCTAACTTTTTGAACCATTTGTCAGTAGGAGTGATGGGAAGCATTGAGAAAAGGTAATTAATATGAGGTCATATTTTCATTTTAAATGAGGCGATTCGTCCAATAAGAGTGAGTGGAAGTTTTGTCCATCGTTTAAAGTCATCTTCTATTTTATTTAACAGAGGGGTGTAGTTGAGGTGGAAGAGATCTGACATCTTATGTGAAATGTTAATGCCTAAATATTTTATGTTACCAGAGTGAAGAAGAGAGTCATGGGCTGCTGAATCCCAAGCATCTAAAAATAGTGGTAGTATAGTGTTTTGATTTGACGGGAGTCACAAGACTCTGTAGCCAATCATATTGATGGATAAAAATGAAATCAGGAAAGGGATGTAGCAAATACAGATGGAGGGAAAATAGCACAGTAAAAGTACAGTTACATGCACTCAAGAAAAATAAAAAGTATAAATTTTAAACTTCTTAAAAAGTTCAATTCCTGGGGAAAATGTATTACAGTAGTGAGATTATTTGTAATTCGTTACTTTACACCCCTGGTGAGTGTACAACTCTCCTATGGACAATTCACCTCAACAACACTTCCAGCTTCTGCCACAAGGGGCAGTGGTTTAATATTTTCACTAATTTCAACCGAAGGTCAGCAGAACCTTCAGCCTCCTATTGTTAAATTCACATTGTGATCAGTTTGTCAGATTGAGTAATATATGGTTGTATTGCCGCCACAGCCCTACAGTTTGTGAGTTAGAATAATGAGCACTTATAACATAGGCTACATGACAAAAAGAAGCAAACCTTACATATAATCACACTAGCGTGGCCATTTGTCTTACAAAAGAGATAACATTTCCAGATTCCCAGACTGCGTCATGCCCCCAGTCTTTTAAAAGAATGAAAGACTAGGATGGCAAGCTGGTAAGTCCTTCTTAAATGGCTTGGCATGTTTGGGTGTCCCACAGACACTGCCCGCAGCTCTTGTAAATGGATCACTAAATCAGCACATGTCCAAACAGGTGTCCCACTCCCCAACACCTGTCAGCCCCTTCAACTCAAAAAGCAGCCAATCAGGAATCTATGCATGGTCAACATAACCATAGAAGGGCATGTTATGTAGTGCGATCAAATTGCAAGTGCTGGATTACTATAATATACTGCCAATGCGTGATGCTCTTGGATGAATTTGAATCCATTAAATACAAGCACAGGTGGGGGCATGAGGTTTAAAAGTTTGATTACCAGATCATTTGCATTCTTAATTACACTTTTAAGTGCATGGCTGCCATGCTCTCTAATCAAGAGGCCAGACTGGTGACTGTAGAGTTTGAAGAGTGTATTCCCCATTCAACTGAAAAAATACTGTTATATTTTTAAAATATTATATTTTAAGGGTTTTTTGTAAAGACAGCACCAGACAAGATGATGATGGCTGTGTCTCAAAACCTAAGCCTACCTAGGCAGCATTTTTGGGCATCTTGTGTATGTTTCAAATGTCTGAATAAGTGTTTTTAAGTTAACTAAAACTAAAAGGAATATAAAATTTAATTTTGCCTGAAATAAAAGTGAAAACTAACATAACTGGAAAATGCTAAACTAAAATACATATTCATGACACTAAAACATTCTGAATTAGAATTAACTTTAGTTGTAGACACACAGTACTTTTCTATAAACTTTAACAACTTGCCTTTATTAAGCATTAAAATGGCACAAGAAAGCGAGAATATTTGACAGCCCAGAGAAATTTAAAATCATAGAATGAATTATAATGCTTTAAAATATTAAAACAAATAAAAAAAACGAAATATAATTAAAAACTAAAACTACACTTAAACAAGAAAACACTGAAACCACTCATACAAAACACTCGTAAAACACAATTGCACAAACGTCCAGGTTGAAGGAGCGTTTTCGTGTTTCAACATTCTTCCATAACTGAACTTCTAATATTGTGAGTTCAGCTGTAGTCAGGGAAATGGAGTGTTTTTGTTATCAGAGCGTGGAGCTGGCCGTGCTTCATTCTGTGTAAGTGTAAGTGACTGGATTGTTAGTGTGTGAAAAAAGGAGTGTGGGCAGTGCAGGCATAAGCGGTTCTGGAGAGGGAGCTGAAAAGTCATATTGTGTAATCTGTTCAGCATCTCCCGCATGGTTTGGAGACAGGACAGTGAGACAGCTGCCAATAATCGTGCTAATATTAATTTTTTTTAATAGAAGGCTTGCCAGACCTGTATTGATCAAACTATTTCAGTGCACACAAAAAAAAGAGACTGACGTCAATCCAGCATGACATTACTGTGTAGTGACAGCATTTGAGAGTTTGTGTGTGTGTGAGAAAAAGGAGAACTGAATAACATGTGAAAGAGTAAGAGAGGGATAGAGATACACATACTAAGAAAACAGACATCTTAAAAAAAACCTTTCTCCTTTTCTGTAAAACAGTACTTCCTTCTCTTTGAAACTCCTCAAATAGCCTGAGACAGAAATGCTGTGAAACACACACAATATAAATGGAGATACACTATTGATATGACTTCCCTTGTTTTCAAATAAAGCTAATTAGAATTACTATACACTAACCCAAACTCAAAATGTAGCCCTATGCCAAAAATTATTATTATTATTTGTTTTTTTTTCTTTTTCATTTTTAGGACAAAAATAAAATAAATGATGTGCTATGGACTTTAAATCAATGGTCCAATTGAGGACATTCCCGAATGTCACCAAAGGGAAACATTTAGCTAAGTATAGCTCTTTAATCACCAAGTACCTACTCAAATATTCAAACACACACACACACACACACACACACACACACACACACACACACACACACACACACACACACACACACACACACACACACACACATATATACAACATCCTGCATAAGAATGCAGAACTGGAGTAATACTTTAAACATAAAAAGGCATGGTTTATAAGGAATACGAGACAGCAGAAATAAATATGTTTAATGCAGATATTAAATTGCTACACATTCATTATAAACGATGAAGAATGTCTAAGTATGGTAGAAAAAATTAAAACAATAAATAAAAAAAATTATCTTTCATAAATCTCCTTCCTTACTCTACATTACAACTCAAGGAACACAACAGTGAAATGGATCAAGCACTTTAGAGTATACATCGAAAACCCATTTCACTTATACCCCGGTTCTGTCAAAGGCCTTTTTTTGTATGTGACTTCTTCATGTGCTGCACGTGGATAACATGAATATTCAAATATAGATGGAAATTGTAGGCCTAAAAGACCAGCATTCAAAATTAAGGAGTTTGAGAAAAAATGAAAGAACAAGAAAGAATGGAGGATGATGACTGAGTGCAAGCTGTGTAATGGGTTGAGTGAGGGTGGAGAGCTAATCCTCAATTTCTGATTAAATCATACAGTACAGTGACACAGCTGTGTGTGTGTGTGTGTGTGTGTGTGTGTGTGTGTGTGTGTGTGTGGGCATGTTTACGTGGTTTACAAGGAAAACATTTTAGGTTACAAACTGGTAATTACAAGTGTATTATGCTATAAATGTGGATTATGAGGACATTTATAGTGTCCGCATAATTTGTTTGTTTTATTGAAAATGTAAAAATGTAGAATATTTTTTGTGAAGGTTAGGTTTAGGGGTAGTATTAGGTTTATATAGTTTGTACAGTATAAAAACCATTATGTCTTAATTGTAGGTAGACATAACGTGTGTGTGTGTGTGTGCGTGCGTGCGTGCGTGCGTGCGTGCGTGTGTGCGTGTGCGCGTTTGGAGAGAGAGGAAAGGAAAAAGAGAACAAGAAGGAAAAAGATTAGCTTTCGTAAAACTACATACAATTATACAACTTTGTGAAAACAATTTCTATGCAGTACTGCAAACATGTTCAGCAATATATTATTTGCACTCTGTTGCTTATTCTTGTAAAAATGTGTGGTCACTTGCTCACTTTATTCTAGGAAATCCCTAGAAAGAATAAATTTCTTCTAGAAATTAATATTCCTGCAGCAGGATTTATAAAATGAACCTGCTGCATTAAGACAAATTTGACCAAAATAGATTTAAGACTTGACATGGACTCATGACAAAAGACTAAGGCTTGAGTCTTGATCTGCATCAACTTGTGACCTGTGAACATCTCTGTGAGGTACCTTCATACACGAGCGCTGCTGCTGTAGTTTTTACATGTACCAATTGCTTTACTTTTGTTAAAAATGGAGACATGCTTTCTCTCTGGGTGACTGCCGTAATCTGTCCTAACCTTATTTCCAGCAGAAATCTCCATAACTTTGGCCCTGCAGTGTTGTGAGGCAGCCGCTGTACCAGTTGCAACACTGAGCAAGTCAGCGTGCTAATCCTTATGACATCACCATTGTGTCCAATACATTCTGTTTAGTAATGTTTACTGTGATTATCAAAAGGGCTTTTTGAGTGTGAGCAGTACTCCTGATTGGAAGACATTTATCTGTTAAGGACTATATCTGCCCTTATATAACATCTTAGAAATGGCTTGTAAAACATTTAAAGGCACTCCTCTCCCTCTTTCCATCTCTCAATCATTCTTTCACTCCCTCGATAGCTCTTAAAGAAAGGAGAGACTTGCCATGTGATGCCAATTCAAGCTGACCGACATGACGTAGCAAACCACTAATAGCATAACGGCCGATATCATTAATGTCTATGCATTAAAGAAGTAGCTATACTAAGCAATTGCGCACACTAACTGCACTTTCTCAGATCTCATACCATGGGCTATTGAGCCAAAATGCAGGATGTGACCTCATGCATGTCCTTCCTGCCTCTGTGCTATTGTCTGAGTGCTCTTCTCAGAGGAAGCTAGACTGCAGGGGCTCATTTTCAGAAATGTGTCTGGTTAAACGTTTGGTAATTATGACCATTGTGCAGCTGTTTATAAAAAAAACTATATACAGTGTACCCCCCACCCCCACACCGAATAACAATGCATGCCACATAAATAACGGCAGTTGTTTCAGCACCGGATGCATCTCAGTTTAGCCATGTATCATAGTTAATTACCAGTGGTCGACCGCTGAGATTGCTGTTTTTATATGAATGTGGCATTTCATATTAGCTGGTGTGTTACACTTCTAGGAACAATAGTTTCCCACAAAGACAGGCAGATGTTCACGCACTATACACTGGCAGGCTTGATCAAGCTATTAGCTGCCACAGCGAGTGAAGGAAAGCTTTCACAATCAAGGGTATTTTGAGACACAAGAGCAGATTGGGAATTGAAACCAAAATTGAGGTGAAGGCATATCAAAGTCAGTGCTCAAGTTTCCTTCCAATGAAGTGATGTTGCTCTACAGTCCCACTGACCTAAATAAATTATCTAATTTATTTAACATTGAAATATACAGTAAAGCTGATACAGTTTAAATT
Organism: Xyrauchen texanus; assembly: GCF_025860055.1. Lineage (NCBI taxonomy): Eukaryota > Metazoa > Chordata > Actinopteri > Cypriniformes > Catostomidae > Xyrauchen > Xyrauchen texanus. The sequence goes on from NC_068296.1 coordinate 20,112,341, forward strand.
ATAGTTCACCCAAAAATGAAAATTCTATCTTCATATACTTGCTCTCTAAACCTGTATGACATTCCTTATTCTTTGAAACACAGATGATGTTTGGAAGAATGTTAGATTCAATCTCTGTTCACTTTCATTGCATCGATTTTCAATAGAATAAAAGTGAATGGAGGCAGTAATTCTGCCTACCATCTCCTTTTGTGTTCCATAGAAGAAAGTAAGTCATCCCGGTTTGGTACAAAAATGAGGGTGAGTAAATGATGACAGAATTTTCATATTTAGGTGAAAGTATTTTTAATGACTAACAAAGGGAAGTAGGACATTTCGATGAGACAAAAAGATTGTTTTTTGCATACTTCTTCCAAATACCCATTTCCTCACAAACCTGTTTGTCTTTCTCACCACCTCTTACCTGTCTTTCAATCCTACTCATCTTGACCTGCAGACTGGATCATTAGCCTTCAGAGCCCTTGAAACAATAGCCCCCCCACCCCGAACCCCTTCATTCCAGCTCTCCTCTAAAATATTCATAAGGACAATTAGGAGTTCCGATAAGGCAGAGAGGAGAAAGCAGAGAGAGGGTAGGTTGTGTCAGCAGGACGTCTGTTCTGTAAAACTCTATACCCCTGCCACCGAACAGGCCTCATCAATCTGTGAGAAGGCGCACCTCTACTCATGCACCTCAACAGCCTTCCGGCCTCCTGCCATCAGCCCTGAAAACTGCCGGCCTTGACCATGGTCTTGATACTCACATTGTGTGGTGTGTTCGGTCAAAGGACAAGGCGCAAAGGTGGCGACTGGGCTGGAAAACTTATTTTACAAACAACCCAATGGGCTTGTGGTGGACTGCTTCACATGGGTATATATATATATATATATATATATATATATATATATATATATATATATATATTTTTTCAGGTTTTGTACACATTTTCACTACTAAATTTCCATGACTTTTTTTTTTTCATGAATTTCCAAAACTCTTTTGTAGCGTGTTAAATGTTTCCACTAGGGCTGTCAATTTAATGTTCATTTGGTGTGATTAATTATATACAAAAATAATGTGTTAAACAAACTAACGCAATTAATTATAAATAAGGAATATTTCTACCATCTGAGCAATTCAAGCTTGAATTACACCTGTTTTCAGCAGGGGGCAGTAAGTGAAACTCAAGCTGTATGAGCAAAGCACAACTGTAGAACAAACCACAGGCTTGCTTGACACTACCTGTGACATCACAAGATGAGAACATTCTTGCATTCAAACACAGTTGGACGGAGCACAATTCTGAATGCACAGATCTCGAGACATGTTTTTCAACATTTCATACCATGTTTAACTTGATGCAGCGACCTTAAAACGCTGTATTTAAGTTGTGTTGCAACTAAAGCGCTCAAAAAGCTTTCATCTGATGCACATTTACATTGACGCGTCCTAAAAAAGCCATTATAATAAATGTATGTCTTTACTAATTCAATTGCAAAATAGATTGCTATGGAAGGTAGGCCAATGATGGGATTATGTTCAATAATATGGAAATTCATATATTGCCTTCTTAAGCCACTTATTTTCTTGTCAATGCTTTACTTGTCTGCCAGAATAATGTAATGGTCTGCACTTATATGGTCTGCACTTATATAGCGCCTTTTTAACATTAGCTATTCAAAGTGCTTTACACTGTGTCTCATTCACCCATTCACACACACAACAATGATGGCAGAGTTGCCATGCAAGGTGTTAGCCTGCCATTGGGAGCAACTTGGCGTTCAGTGTCTTGCCCAAGGACACTTCGGAATGTGGAGTTACGTGGGCTGGGAATCGAACCACCAATCCTAACCTAATGCATTTTAATGAATTATTATTTTTTATATTATATATATATTTTATAATTATTTAAATATAACTAATTATAATTAACTGATCATTATATATTACTTATGCTGTTATGTGAGGAGCTTCTCAGCAAATATTTATAAATGCAATCAATTGCAGTTAATTTGATTAATTACTCACCATTTAATTCATTCAACACAATTTTTTAATCGATTTACAGCCCTAGTTTCTACCCATTTGTGAAAAATAAAATTCAGCATTGTGTATATAACAGTCTAAACGTACACCTTATACAATACCACAATGACACACAGCATGCTTTTTAAAGCCCACTTAGATTTTTCACACACCACTTTTTTCCAATTTATCGTTAATTAAACTCCTGCACCTCACGAAACGGTTTGAAATTATTTGCAGCGCTCACAAGTATGACAAAAATTTGCGAAAACTGTTTTCAGACCACTGACAGAGAGAGAAAAATTCTTCATATGCGTGGGAAAGATCAAGAGACATCATTGAATATCAGCGCACGTCTTCTCTCATATTTTCCGTTAAAAACAGGACACTGAGACCTGTAATGATTGCTCATCAAGAAGTGGACAATTAACACTGCTCAGGCTCACAAGAAAACATCACCATAAGCTGAATTAACATGTCATTCAAAGCCTTAATATATTCATACAATAATGTAAATATTAAATGTACTAATTCCTTTACTTATACACTATCCATATGAACATGAGCTATGTAAGCGAACTTCTAAAGCATTAATGAAGTGCCTATTTATAAACTACTCAGTTTCCGCAGCAAATCATATTGCGTAGTGTTCTGAGCGGGCTCGGAGAAGCGCTTATTCACTTTGCTCTGCGATCCCACCAAATTTAAATAATTCTAAGCACACTTGTATTGCTGAAAATATTTTGTTATAAAATTCCATGACTTTTCCAAAACATTCAGTGTTAACTTGCTTTCCCATGAAATTTCCAGGCCTGGAAAACACAGTTTCAAAATGTCATGACTTTTCCAGGATTTCAATGACTGTACAAACCCATATATATATATATATATATATATATATAGTTGAAAATATTGTGGTTTTCTGGGTCGGTTGTGTCACTCAGGACCCGTTTAAACTGAATAGCGTGAATTTGAGCATATGCAAGTTTCCGCATCTTGCACCACTCATAAGTTTTATCGCTTGTAGAGGCATGTTTGATGACTTGTTTAAAGTAAATAAAGGTAATATTTATATATATATATATAGATAATATTTTTATGGCAATATTTAAACAAGAGAAATATTTGACTGATTACAAATGATAAGGAAGGCCTGGTAGACCCGATTACCTAACAGCCATTGTAAACTAGTACAAAATAAACAGTGAGATGATATACACTAAAACACAACAATACAATCTTATAATTTCAGATGTGTACCTTAATAAGCATTTAATAATTGAATAAATTTGGGCCTATAGCCTATATTTCACTAAAAGGGGCACCTCAGTCCATGTGGGCAAAAGGCAGACGCTCGGGGGGGGTGTATGCCTGGAAACAAGTATAGCCTACTACAGAAAATGTTGGAGAGGGATTTGAGAAAACTTTTTTTTTGCCAGTGAGCAAAAGCGGTACTTCAGCAGAGCGTTCGCTTGGGCAGTGAGCGGTTGAGCGGAGTGCACGTGCATGGAGCGGATCATTCAGTTGAGTGTCACACCGCTCCACTTCGCTCAAATGCTCTGCTCTGAATGCAGCGCTGTCCTTTATGGAATGAAGAAGAGCTCATCCTACACATGACTAAGAGTGAGGAAAAACTCTTGGTTTCAACGAAAAAGGAGGGAACAATGGAAGAGGTTATCACTTTACTTGTCAGTTGAGTGTTAACTCTTCTCTTCTGTCCCCTGTTGCTGTCCAGCAAAAATTAAAGTAGTAAAGAATGAAGGTGTGGATGTGTGTGTGTGTGTGTGTGTGTGTAAGTGTTAATTTCTTTGCTCATGTGTGCCTGTATGCATATAACTAATTACTTGTTTTGTAAATTCTTTTATAAAATTAGCTACATGCAACCCTAACACATTTGAGCATCTGGAAATGTGTTATACATAAATCTTTATTTGAAGTCAGGCCCATGGTGAGCTGCCAAGTTTTCACTGTGTATCAAAGCATATGCACACAAAAAAACAACAACAAACATAAGCAGTGTCAACTGATTTCAAATCCTTCCTCAGGCGGTCCACATCACCACTAAGATCAATTCAACCCACTCCTGCAAAGAACAAACAATGCATCGCTGAAAGTAAAAGAATTTAACTTGAGTTGCTGCAGTCCATGAATGCCGTAATTATTATTTCACCAGACCCTGTAGCCTCTACATTACAAATCAAGTCTGAGCAAGTGCATATGATCTTTCACATCAGTGTTGAAATCATTACAGAGGCTATTTGGGATTACGTCATCGGAGAATAATTCATGACTGAAATCAGCAAACACGTGCCAGATCACTGAGCAGGGAGCCATGCAATAGTATCTGAGGTAACGAGAAGAGAGAGAGAGAAGAAGGCCACATTCTTGCTCTTATTAAATCATTCAATCATGTTTGCCAGTGTCGAAGATGCTTTTCCCCCTGCCCGGATGGAGTGTAATCAATAGCCAAAGAGGACAGTTCCATTAGCTTTTGCGCCTGCTATCTAGGGACTGGTTCTGATGGTAACCAGGAAAAGGAAAAGAAGGAGGAGAGAGGTTTGTTAAGTTCAAGTAGACTGGCGTGCGGAGCAGGGCCTTTATTGTTTCCATTTTTGTTTCCATTACATTACCATGCTCCGCATCACAGTGTTAAGAATTACTGAAAGGCTCTTCCTTGAGATGGCAGGGAGGCTGAACTACCAATGCCAAGCAAAGCAAATCTTTATTGATTCAATTACAGCCTTGCGATTCGAGAAACATAGCAAGTCCCATATTTGGGAATTGTTGCTTGTTATTAGGGTTGGAAATCGAGTTCTGAAATTCTGAATAAGAACCAGTTCCAGTATAAAAATAAATAAAAATAGAGGAAAAGAAAGATTTTCTTGACATTCGGTTTGGTTCAGTTGTGTGATGCATTCCAGATGTGCATTCACCATGACAAAATGTGCAATATGCAGAACCGTCATATCAGGACCGTTGTCCTGACAATCAGCGGCTTCCTATTATCTGTCGGCTGTGCACGTAAATCAATAATTAACTTTCGAGAATGTGAAAGTTCTGTTCATTGTTTCTTGCAATTAAAAATTATATTTAAACACAACTGAGATAAATCACTAACTCTCTTTGAAGGAGGATGCATGAGCTGGATAAACAATCCACATCAGCCTTTTTATTTCACACTTTTCAGTGACACACAGAAACTAATACTTTGCAGCAAAACCAACGAACTCTAGGGCTGAAACGTATACAAATATCGACAAGATTTTTATTGTCGAATAGTTGTTTGATCTCATTTAAAGTAAAATTATATCACTTTAAACTCTAATGATGACACACGAGAGCAGCACTGCAGCTCACACCTGACTGAGGAGAGGAAGAATTGCACAGATCACAGTCCAAATGCACTCTAAACTTTCCAAACAGCTTCAGCTTATGTAGATCGCAAAGTACAAGGGAATTATACAAAAATATCAAATAATTAAATACAGAAGCACTCTCGTTGTGGAATACGTAAATTCGGAGCAAACATCACATGTAACATATTAAATGCAGTTATTTAATGCGTTATAGCTTTATTAAAGTTCAAATAATATGGAAGCAGGTCATGTTATTAACTACAATCTCTGAAACTGGCATTTGTCTATGTGGTCAGCGCCTCTTCTATGAGTTCCGCGAATGTCTCGATCTAAGGGGGAGAGATTGAAACTGCACCCGGCTGAGACACACATTGTCATGAGGATGCTCATCCCTCGAACGCACACGCTTGCTGCTGCTAGATTAGAACATGATAGATTGTGACTTATTGAATCATAATATATGTCACTGTGCATTTCTTATTGTGAAGAACATTCAAAATAAGCAGCTTTATTAATGAGAGAGTTTGTTTTTTAGTGAGTTAAAGATGGATTGAAGTGAACAGAAAGGTGAGAAAGGTAGTCTTCACCCCATTATACACCGCAACAATATACTTTTATGATTTGTTTTGGCTTGTTTTCCAATAACAATATCTAAAACTCATTTAAAACTATGTACATTTACTTTAGGAATTATACTGCAGCATCTGAGAATGATGAATCTAATATTTTAAAATATCTTAAAATATTTTTAAAAAGATGCATTCACCTGATAAGCAGCATATAAGATATTTAGACTTGCTTTTAGAGAATAGATCTTGAATATAAGTATACTTTGTCATTACTGCACTCGCAGAATTATAACCAAGTGAAAAAACACATTTATATACAAAATACACTTCTATTTAAGATACATTCTCTTAAAGCATGTCTAAATATCTTATATGTTGCTTCTCAAGTAAATGTATCTTGTTTTAAAGATTTTTAAACCATTTTAAATGCAAAACAAGACAAAAACACTTGATAATAACAGGATATTATGCAGTGAAATTTTTTACTGAATTAAACTTAATAAAAAGTATTTTTCGCCCTTTAATTCAGTGAATGTCATTTAGAGGTATTTTTAAAAGATGATTTTGTCCTGTTTATTGTTAGTAAGCACGTTTAATACAACCTTTTAAGTCAGGGCACAAGCTGAATAAATGGTTAGCCAATGATAAATTGCTGCAATAATCGCTGAATAGTCGAATAATCGGTTAGATTAATCGATTATCAAAATAATCATTAGTTGCAGCCCTACTCTGCTGCGTACGTCTCTCTCTCTCCCTTCAGTCAGTCTGGACTCCCTTTTTATCTCTCTCCAGCTGTCACTGTATCACAGAACAGCTGTTAGAGATCATTTCCAACAGGTTTCAATCCTTACTATTCTTCCTCTTCTGACCTCGCTCTCCACAGATGTCACTCAGCCACACCCACATATCCACAACAACTTTTCCAGGTATATACAGTATGCCAATTTACAGACTTGGTGCAAATTACATGCTTCACAGAAAAAACAAAATCCAAATGTAAGGGTTTAAGAGTGATCAAGAAAGTTTATTGATATGCCTATGAGAACAGCTTTTATAATTTCTCATTTGTTATAGCTGTCCTGTTGAAATCTGAAATTGTCTCATTATTTGACAACAGGCTTCAGAGACAGCAGATGCAATATTTTCCAAACACAGTCCAATTTTTTTCCTGAAATGTAGTAAAAAATAAAAATAAAAAAAAACTTTAACAGAGCAGTTAAGGAACCAAAATCATTAACTGGATGCACAAAGAGAAACTATTTCTCAACATTTCCATTTCTACTTGTTTTCAAGAAATGATAAAACATTTTTTAATTTTATTTCTCTCACAACAAAGGTTTGACTGAGAAATACATTCAGTCAAGATGGTTCTTTTACTCCAGACATTTCCTCAGCAATACAGCGACAGTCTGGACCAACAGGGGAGAAGACCCAGATGGCCCAGAGAGGAGAGGGCAGGTGGGGAATCTGTCATGGGCAAACCTATCATGACTAAAAGGGTCTGAGAGTATAAGGGTGAAGACAGCAGCCAGATGTGCCTGCTCATACAGTCTCTCTGATAAAGTTCATCTATTCTAAACCACGATATATGGTTTGACCAAACACAAAATCTGATAAAACATAAAAAATATGATTCAAAAAACAAAATTAACTTTTCGCGTTGCAATCACTAAAATATGCACTGTAATAATCATAATTTTAATTTCCTGAAAAACACTAACAGTGTATTTAGAACTAACCATTCACATTTAGGGTTGGTAGACGTTGATTTTCCTGGAGACAAGAATGAAAAGTCACCAGTTACTTTAAGCAATCGTAAATGGTGTATACATGATGCACGAATTTACTGTGTTGAGATGCTAATGGGAAATAGTGTATTTATTCAGTAAGCTGAGAGCGAAAATTATAGTTCAGAATTAGTCATTCATTTGTGCCTTGATTCGTCCCCCACTTGTTTCAACTGTGAATGAGCACCAGGGTTATTTGCTCAAAGTCAGCGTGTCTATGTTCAAGCACTTGAGATTAGAGCCTGCCTCATTAGTCTCATTGGAGGCTAATGTTTACCAAAGACCTACATTGCTCTGGGCCTTTTGTTGCTTAGTCTTCTTTTTATTTCAGCCTCTTGAATAAGGCCTGGTTTTGAAATGAAAAATAGAATTCTTGCATGAAAATGCGAGAGACAGAGAGATAAAGTAAACATGTAAACATGGGGGGTGTGAAAAAGAGGTTCTGACGTCAATGAGGCACGACATGTGCTGAAAACAAGGATCTCTTGGCAGTAACCAGGTAACAAGCATCATTCTCAAAGGGAGCAGGGACGTTCTCAAAGAGCACAGTGAGAGTGGCTACGAGAGAGACACACTTCAGTGCTTAATGCTCATCAACACATACAGAGGACACATGACCCCAAGTGCCACCCAAAGTCTTTTAAAAATGTACTCTTCTAACTGATGTGATGTGTCATAGATAATATGGTGTACACTCCTTTTTCCACTTATGTGGTTGCTTGGCAGCATAAAGTTTAGTCTGATATATGTAGCATGCAACATTACTTTAAATCCTTTAATCCTGTACGTTCTTTGTGCTTTTTTTACATTAGCTTTCGGGAGGGATTTTTTTGCTGTGATACTTTAAATGAAAGAGGAATATTCTGTTTCCACCAATTCCTTCGGGTCTGTGTTGTGAGGTAAACACCAAACAGTGTTTCCACAGCAACCCGGTCACACTTAATGTGTGTGAGAGAGAGAAAAAAAGAACAACAATTACCACAAATTCAGACCTCATATCTAGAGAGCTGTCAGAGACACAAGGTCTAATAAAGTGGCTATTGAAAGAACAAATCAAATGTAGCTCTTTGTTTCAGAAGAAAGGAGAGAAATGAGAGAAAATGGCATGTTCCATAGAGGGGCTGTGCTCCTGTTCTAGACTGAAAGCCCAGAGGAAAGGGAGTCCTTGTCCTATAAAAAAGGGCACTTTGAAAAGCTGAAGGAGGCTTGATTCAACATCATTAGTGTTGCAGCACACAGTGTGGTATATTAAGACCTGATATGTGTACTTCACCCAAGAACAAGAGAAGAAGTATAATCTATTAAAGCTAGGTGTGTAGTCCAGAGAGGCTAGCCGTTAGCAAGCTAGCTTTGAAAGCATAGAGCCCACCCTCACTTCAGAGGTGACACACACACACACTGACCGGAGTCTAAGCGCCAGGAGGAGAGAGATTGTCTGCGCAAACACATTGCACGGCGGTATGCAAATATAGATTGACAGACAGGAAGGACATCCTATCGTTACATTCGGACCAAATGCAATGATTGGCCGATCATTTTTTAGTCCTGTCCCTTCCACAGAAGATATACATATATTGTTGTTACATTTAGAACACTTCATTTATTGATCAGGATGTGAAGAGACTTTCAACCAGTATAACAAAAAGTGTTTCTGGAAAAGATTGCACACCCTAGCTTTAATTTACAAAATGTGACTTCTTCACCAGGCCATCAAAGTAAATGATAATTTCCATTCATAATGTCAAAATGTAATACTTGCACAAGCTCGCACAAAGCATTGTGAAGAACTGCAGGAAGAAATAAAACGTATGAATTAGGTAACTAAAAATTACACAATACTTTCAGGATACTTATTGGTATGGTATAATAGGTAAGCTACTTTGGTATGGTAGAACTACTTGTATTGTTTTCTCTGTATGAATCACTTCTGCTTGTATGTTCTCATTTTTACAATGTTTTGGGTTAAAAAAATACTAACCATACAATAAATTAAAACATTTTGTTTAGTTCAAAACAATACCTCTTTGGTATCAAATATGTTAACTTTGGCTTATAAATATATACACTCAGCAAAAAAAGAAACGTCCCTTTTTCAGGACACTGTATTTTAAAGATATTTATTTTTTAAATCTAAATAACTTTACAGATCTTTTTTGTAAAGGGTTTAAACAATGTTGTCCATGCTTCTTCAATGAACCATAAACAAATATTGAACATGCACCTGTGGAACAGTCATTAAGACACTAACAGCTTACAGATGGTAGGCAATTAAGGTCACAGTTATAAAAACTTAGGACACTAAAGAGACCCTTCTACTGACTCTGAAAAACAGCCAAAGAAAAATGCCCAGGGTCCCTGCTCATCTGCGTGAACATGCCTTAGGCATGCTGCATGGAGGCATGAGGACTGCAGATGTGGCCAGGGCAATAAATTGCACTGTCTGTTCTGTGAGATGCATAAGACAGTGCTACAGGGAGACAGGAAGGACAGTTTATCGTCCTCGCAGGATCAGTACATCCAAATATCACACCTGCAAGACAGGTACAGGATGGAAAAAACAACTGCCAGAGTTACACCAGGAATGCACAATCCCTACATCAGTGTTCAGACTGTCTTCAATAGGCTGAGAGAGGCTGGACTGAAGGTTTGCAGGCCTGTTGTAAGGCTGGTCCTTACCAGACATCACTGGCAACAATGTCGCCAATGGGCACAAACCCACCTTCGCTGAACCAGAAAGAACTGGCAAAAAGTGCTCTTCACTGACAAGTCGTGGGTTTGTCTCACCAGGGGTGATGATCGGTATCACAGTTATCGTCTAAGGAATGAGCGTTACACCGAGGCCTGTATGGTGCAGGATTGTTTTGGAGGTGGAGGGTCCGTCGTGGTCTGGGGCGGTGTGTCAGAACATCATCGGAATGTCAGTGTTCTGCCATGGCCAGCGAAGAGCCCGGATCTGGTGCCGTCAATGAGGAGGAGATGCACTGCAGTACTTAATGCAGCTGGTGTGCAGCTGGTATTTCTGTGAAACTTGTTCAGTTTATTTTTTAATTGTTGAATCTTTTTATGTTCATACAAATATTTACACATGTTAATTTTGCTGAGAGGATGTTTCTTTTTTGCTGAGTTTATATACTGGATATACCCCCTTTCTTTTTCAATCAAATGTATTTATATAAAATTGGTTATTTGATTAGAGTGCGGTCAAATCTACATATATAAAACATTATCACCGCAGTTGTGACAGAAATGTTGTCAGCACATATGCACTTTAGGCAACAAAAGCAATCGATTATGAAAACTGAACGTTCAAAGAAAACGTGCTGAAAATTGAAGTGCCAAACGATCATGTCTTATCTGTTCAGGGTCTGTAGGGCTTGAAAAAAAATAATAATGTGAAACTGAACTTGCAAATATCCTGATTATATTTGGTTCTATACAGCTGTGAGTCAGTCCTCTCAATCACGAACAGAATTAATCAGTTTGTTTTTCTTTTGACAATGATTACCTACACAAATATCTGGCTCCTGTACTGGCTGTTGCGTGCAAATTCACATTTGCAGGACTAATTTTTTCCTCACTGAAAAGGATGATACTTTATAGAGAAAAGGGAAAGAGACATTTTCTTTTTATTATTATTATTATTGAAATGCATTCTTAAGTAAACATGACATTTTTATTTGACCACTGTTTTCATATGTGGGTTGATATTGTAAGAGGGCTTTAGCAGGTCTAAATGTTATAATGCAATGTAATGTAATAGCCCTTAAATGTTAAATGGTTATAATGTTTTTTTTTCTAAGTTTAAAGTTGATCAAAATCCAAATTATATTTCAGAGTATAAGTCATGTTTGTTCTTCAGGCAGATCTTATGAAGGAATTTATGGCCAGACCTTAAAATAAATTATAATTCAATATACAGTATGCCCTGTGACTATTTTAATAGAAATAAATGAACTGTAATATTTTTTTAGCATGAAAGTGTTAGCTAAGATAAATACACAAAATATGTGGCCCCCGTCAAGTTTTAATCTGGATAAACTGGCATCCACAAGAAAGTAGTTGAAGAACCCTGATCTATGGGATGTGCTGGATCTAATCCGATTCATGGAGGCCCCACCTCGCAATTTACAGGACTTAAAGGATATGCTGCTAACGTCTTGGTGCCAGATACCACATATACATATATATATATATATATATATATATATATATATATATATATATATATATTCACACTGTAGAGGTACACACAGCCATAGGGTCATTGGTATTATTACTACACCCTTAAAACAGTTTTTCTTGCTTCTATTAACAGTTCTGATACTTTTTATTATAATTAGCAGAAATAACTGCACTTTCCTCCAAAACTAAGTCAGAGGATTGTTTGTTTTTAGTGAGCAGATTGACAAAACAGGTTACTCAAGCAAGCATTGGTGGAGGTTAACAGTTGCCACAGTCTGGTCATTGATTTACCTGTTCTTTAAGATGTGGGCAAACAGTGCTTATAAAACTTTTCATTTACAAGGTCAAATGCAGAAGGCATTCCTTGTCAAGAACATACTAGTATACATGTTGTGAAAAATATTTGTATTGTAATAACCAATTTGACCTCTATATAAATCAGATAAACAGTGTAATATTGATAAAAGCAGCACATTTATATATTACAATCTTCTTTCAAAAATTATTTAGTGCATTAAAGACCCATTTGTCTGATTTTTATTACAAACCTAGCATCAACAATCATCTCTCTATCTAAATGACATATTAAATGTTATTTTAATGTGGCTTCGTGTAAGAAAACATTGTTAACCCAAACAAAAGTATACAGTAACTGTGTTACAAAAGCTCTACATTTACACAAATGGGGAAAATTGCCCTACAATTGCCTCTACCTGTGAAGCATTTGAATAATTGTCACATTATCAGGACAAAAACACATAGTTAAATCATTATTCAGGTTGTGATTATAAAGGACCGCTGTGAGACTGAAGGGAAAAGTGTACAAAACAAATTGATTCAATTATCAGCAAGTGGAAAGTACATCAAATCACTCAGAAGCAGCCAGGAATATACCTCTTTAAAGCTCTGTATGAACAACATGGAGACAGTGATCATTTTGAAGGACCTCCAGAGTTCAGTGGCTGAGAACAGATTAAGGATGCATCTGTCAACTATATTAAGAGCTCTATACCATAATGGCCATTACTCAAAAATATCTGTGTAAAAACACAACTAGAGTTTGACAAAAAAGCATAATTGTGACCCAAATGCAATGTGGGCAAAGATTCTGTGGTCATATGAGACCAAGACAGAGCTTTGTAGTTGTTCACACCTCAAAAAAGGTGAAGTTTGAGGATGACAGTGTCATGTTGTGGAGTTGAATTGTATGAAGATGATGAGAAAATAAGAAATGACAGACTATTAAAATAGAAATGCATGGTTTATCTTATTACTAAGAATCTTATAGGAGGAATGCTTCACATATATAAGTATATCCTAAAGAGGACACCTTATGTCAATACTTCTGACATTTGATTTGACTTCATAAATACTTTAATATGAAGGCAGCTCAACTTGAGAGCAAGTTGCAAAATTATTTATATATATATATATATATATATATATATATATATATATATATATATATATATATATATATATATATATATAGATAAAAGGAGGAGAAGAAGAAAGTGAGTGGCAGTAGATGAGACATTAAATAACAAGCATTGGGAATTGACAATAGAGAGAAACAGAGATTGCTGAAATTATGAAGTAATATGTTACAGATCATGAGGGAAATTAGACAAGATTTAATAAGTAGTTTATCAAAACAGTGTGAAAATCAGATCTGAACAGAACTGACAGCTGCTAAATAGGGACACTGAAGAAAAATTACTAGTCCAAAAAGTTTTTTTAATTAGAGGCATTATATTTCAATCATAAAAACCCATCAAAAAGTTTGATTTACAGTTTGCTTAAACTGAGATACACAACATATTTGAAAGACCTCAGAGTCTAATCTTTAATAGTGACTGGCCATTTAAAAAAGCCATGCCATCATTTGCAATGTATTTCATGAAAAGCTGAGGACGCTATGTCTGTTTCTTTCAAAGAGCCACCCAGGATGAGCCGAGCAGTGTAACTAACCATGCATTCCCCTTCAGCCTTTTCAAATGTCAAACACCGCTTTAGCAGATCACACAGTCAATCTGGCCCCTAGCCAACCAAGTCAAGCCACTAAGTTAAGCACTTACCAATTAAAATTGTATCTTTTTCTTTGGTGTTGTCGTCTGTGCATATCATATGCAAATTAAGCCTCTGACCCCTTTTAGATTAATCCTTGCAGACTAGGTTAATAGTCCAGAACTGTAGGGGTCATTGACCGTGCCAGTGCATGAGGTGAGTGGCATCCGTATGCAAGTGAGTGAATCCCTTAGTGCAAAGCCTGCCAAAACCTCAAGGAAGGACGGCTTTCAGCTGGAGATTTTGCCTTATCACGGCATTTCAGCTGAGCATGAACTCTGAAAGTGGCCTCATTTACATTATACTGTTGAAACAATGACATGATAAAATTAAAAAGTTGGTCTAGGTCAAAGTAGGACAAAACAAGATACTTTAATTTACAGTGTATAAGGTCTTGTACTTGGTGTGTCTTTCAAATAATATCAAGAGATAACATCTAGCTACCTTTAAACCACAAGTGTGTCTGTCAATATAGAAAGAGCTCATTTAAAGGGGTAGTTTGTCAACATTGAGTTTGTGAACATGTTGTCAACATTTACTGTCTTTACTCTCATTTACTTTCAAACCTGCATGACTTTCTTTCTTCCGTGGAACACAAACTAATATGTTAGACTAAATGTTAGGTATTTTACAGCCTCAGTCAAAATTCACTGTTAATGTATGGAACAAAGATACAATAAAAGTGAATGGTGACTGAGGCTGCCATTCTGTCTAAAATCGCCTTTTGTGTTCCACTTAAGAAAGAAATTATTATGAAAGAACTACGGGTTAGGTAAATGTTATTGGGAATAACGCTCTGGGCTGAATATGGTGCCTGTCCCAACCCCATATTAGCAGAGTTCTGTAATCTGGATATGTCACTGATAAAGATACCGGCACCCCAGCTTTGATCTGTCTCTGAAACAGCCCAGACAGGCCCCTCTGAGACATACTGCCTCTAATGTTTGGAAAATGAGCTTAGGAGCAAAGTCTTAATGAACAGGGCCATATAAATAATACTCCCATTACACTGCCACCTAAGCCTGCTAAGAGAGGGATGACTTTGTCATTTTCATGGTATTAGCAGCACATGCTAGGAGACAACTGAGCTTTAATTTAGTTGAAGCAGGCTAAAATGTAGACAAATGAAAAATTGGTTTAAATTGCACTACAAAATATATAGTCCCAGTTCCTGGATACATACTATTGCTCCAGTACAGCTATGACGCAAAACAACTATTCACCAACAGTAGCTACTGTGTATTTCAATGCACAGCACACACAGAATAACATTCTGTTATTATGATATCTGTTATTTGTCAGGGACAAACATCTATGCTGATTAAGAACATCCTTTGGGCGATTCTCATGAAACCTAACAAGAAAATGTCCTAGTCATATTTAACCCTAATATATATATATATATATATATATATATATATATATATATATTTACAACCATTATGATTTTTTGCATTCTCATTACCGCAAAGGTGCCATTCAAACTCATCCAAACGAGGACACAAGCTCATGTGAAAAGAAATCACATTTTGCTGAAAAGAAAATTGCCATTTTTGGCAGCCAAAATTCCGGTGCATCCCTAATTCTTTGTATTGAGCCAAGAGGTTATTGTGTGACATTTTGAAATCCTATTGCTCACATGTCTTCCTCGTCATCAGAATTTGCACACCAAATTGGTGCTCACCAAACAAACTTTTCTTTTCAGCAAAATTGCCATTTTCGTTTTTTGGCTAAAGGAGAAAAAAAAGGCCAAAAATCTGAACAGAAACTGTTACTTTAAAAGCCGGCAACAGAAACACTCTGAGAAAAAGCATTGTTTATGCTGCACATTAAAGTCCACATCCCCAGAAGCAAAGTGATTGCTCTCTTGGTTATTAGCATTTTCCAGTGCTCCAATATTGTATGTCATAGCAGTCACTGTCAAGCTTCAATATGAAATTAAATAAGCATAAAGCCACTATTAAAGCAGTCCATATGACTTGTGCATTATATTCAAAATGAATATAATGTTGGTTCCAGTTTCTGGCCCAGTGTGTCCAGAATTTTCGGTTTCAGCCAAGAACTTTCCTTTCATGCATAACAACAAAGAATATATATTTCAAAGCTGCATCTTTTTATTGTTGCAGGAAACAGTACAGTGATTTTTCAAATTAATATCAGTGAAAATGAAAGTTACTGTAGTACTAAAAGAGTACTACTATGTATAAATATTTATCATTTAAATAACATAATTTTTTCGCCTAACGGTTATGAGAGTATCATAATGAACAATCTTTTTTTCCAATTGCGGTAATGATAATGGGAGGGGGGGCGGGGTGTAACATGTGCATAAATGTCATGAAAATAATGTCACTATGTAAAACATCTTAATTGGTCTAAAAATATACTTCATTTTCTATATGAAAAATATAATTTGTTTATTTTGATTTTGGAGTAAAATAGGTCTAGGAAGTTTCTTGACAGGTTTTATGAGAATCACCACTTTAGCCATGATATATTAATAATAAAGCCACTTATACCTAATTGCTTAATTTGAGTAATTTAGATACAATTATAATTATTTTTATAATATAACAATTATATTTGAATTAACCCAACAATACAACTGACAATTAACAGATTATTTATATTGTTTGGTCCATACTGTAAATGCACATGCTTTAAGATTGCATTATAACAAACCTTTTTATTTATAAAATGAGCCAGACATGCAAATTTCTTTCAGAAATTGGCATGTTCAGCATAATTAAATTACACAAACATCTGGGCACTGAAAGCCAATTAATTGTTGGATTTTCTTTATCCCTACAGTTTAAAATGTGAATACTGTAATTTTCCTGAAAACTAGCCATGATTGAAATTTCTCTTGTCAAAATCTATTTTAAGACTTTGACGTTTGAAGTGTAAGAATTACTTAAATCATTCAATCACTATCAATTTAGTCTAATCAAATCTAAAGATCATATTTTAATAGGCAGACGTAGGGGGATTTGGACCGAAGCATCTATTCCTTCTTGCAATGTTGCTTTTCTTTGTTTTGTCTCCCTCTATCCTCACATCACAAGGAGGAGGATAATTGATCAGTCACACTAAATGAACAGTCTGGCCAGCTAGCTCACAGAAGCAGATGTGCCAATTTGCATTCATTAAGACAGAGTCGGGTCTTAATCACAGTGCAACCTTTGATTGACAGGACAAACAATACAAAAACTCCCAACAAAAACTCAAATTCAGCTTCACAGCAATAAATAATAAATGCAATTATCTTCTGTAAAGGTGAGTGTTTGTTTTACTGAAATGCACAAGTTTTACAGAGTCGTTGAATCACTGGTACCAAAGCGCTCATTTAAAATGGTGAGTGACTTAAAAGGATCATTCATTTGCTCGCTCTCATGTTGTTTTAAATCCTACAGTCTTTAGTTAGAATGAAAGCCTCAGTCACCATTTACTTTCAATGTATGGAAAAATATAAAATAAAAGTGAATGGTGACTGAGGCGGTCATTCAGCCAAACATCAGGGGTCATGTTATGAGGAATCAAACTTTCCTTGATATTTTGACACGTAAGAGGACCATGTACTATAAAAGTTTCAGAAATCAAGATGTCCTTCTCCAGTCCAAAATGAGTATTTTTTTTTTTTTTGCTATTATAATATTGTTACTGAAGTTTTCTTTTAACCATTAAAAAGATTAAGATGTCGAGTAAGGTCCCCAGATGATGCTGTTTTTCTGGTTGTGGAAAATGTTCTCCATGTCCTTCTGAAGGATCCCAACATTAGGAATGTGGAATTACATTTGTTCGGCATATTTTAAGGATTCTTTTGAGAACAGTAATGATGGTGAGTAACAAATGTAATACTACTATTTCATCTGTCTGTATTTGCTTTATATGTAAGGAATAGTCAGTGGTTTTTGACAAAAAACTCCAACTTGGAGCAGATCATGCTTATTACATGGTTACATACCACAGAAATACATTATTGCTCACAAAATATTGATGCGAGATAAAATATTTTTGTTATGTAAGACCACATAGCACAGAGTGCAATGAAAGACAGTGGTGTAGTGCACGCTAGTGTCGGCCATCTTATCTGTCTCGTATTAGCCAGGACTTCTTGCATTTTGGCCAAAAGAACTATAAGTATATTGTATCCCCCAGTTGACCAGCAAACAACCCATATTTCCCATTACACGGAACGTATATTGAAGCGGCCACTCAACAGAGGCCAATACCTGAGTCGACCGTCCATTACAGCTGGATACAGATTTATGAACCCTTCACATTTGAAGCTTTTGTTAGTCTGAACTATTTTCCCTGTTCTCAGTTTTATATGCCATTATTCTATCGCCAAATATTTTATGCCTAATAATAAAAAGTATTCAGCAGCATCAGTATGCCGACTTTTTCCGTTTTTGATTGTTATTTTAATCAGAACAACTGCAGTAGTTTGATTGCATCCTTCACATAAATTGGGACATATAGCTATAAATAATTGCCTAGACTGAGTGCTTTCAGGGGATTTTGTAAATCGCTTGCACATTTGAATTCTTTTATTCTTGGAGAAAACAGCCCCACGAGTGTTGGCGAAGTGTTTGCGCTTCAAAAAAATTTGCCAAATATTACACAGTGGTCGTGTATATTGAAGTCTTAAAGGGGACAGCAGAGAAAACAGGGGTTTATAAGTGAACATCAAGAAAATACTGAAGTAAAAAAAAAACGTATGACATGACCCCACTGCCCTGGCTACAATACACACATTATAAGACATTTATGCATGTTGTTTATTGTAGTGGATTTCCCAAAAATCCCCAGACCAAATGACATCAGCCATCCCCTCTTGCCGCCTTCCCCTAAACCAGAGAGATGAATAAGAGTCCCTTATCAAAAATATCTCCCTCCCCCAGTCCCACAGCATAGCCTCATTTCCTTCCTCTCCACCCTAGACACCAGCTCCTTACTACTTCCACATCCAGGGCCAATAGAAACTGAGATTGAGCTCTTGTTATGAGCTCAAGTGCTTTTGTACAAACATGAATATGCATAGCATAGCTAATACAGTTGCACAGCTGTTTGGAGGTGCTCGTATGCCGATTGTAATGTACAGCTTCAAAGGTTCAGATGAAAGCCAGAGTAACTGTTTTTTGTCCCGTGCTTCTGATAAGACAATGGTGTTATTCACATGGAACAAAACAGGAATCTCATGGAAAAAGTACTAAAGAAGGGTTGACATTTCGAAATGGTCAAGATTTACATATCCAGCAAACTCTTGATTATTTCTTTGCCAGCTAATAATTCCCAAAATAATTTATCAAGACCTGCTATGAGATTCTTTATGAGAATATTTTTTTTAAACTCTCTTTAAGTGTAGGGCCATGAGTGAGACACATTTTATTTGTGAACTTAATCATGACACCGTCAAGAATATGCAAACTCAAATATAAAGATGGCATCTGTATGCTAAATATGTGCAGCTCTCATTCATTTTCATTCATTTCTGTCTAGCTGGCAGCCTATTGGTCTGGGAATTTTATAAGTCAGTATAGATATAGTCGAGCAACAGTGGGTTTTTGCGTAGCTGTCTTTTTCAAGACAGAAACAATGCATAGTTGTATATTTGATGGAAAGACATCAGCTGAGAAAGTGCTGGAAATACACATCATGTTATCTCTGTCTTTCGTAGCAAGTGCTCAACGCCGAGGCCAGTTATGGTTGGATTAATGTGTATATATGCTGGACGAAACTACAATTGCATTATCTAGGTCTTTTAGTCTAACTTTGCAAAAACTGAACTGCAAAAGTCAAACTAAAAAGATAAGTTTTTATGCTTCAGTCCAACTGCAATCTAACTGTGAAATCTAAAGTGAAGGGAAACTGAGTGGAAATATGTATGGATTAATCTAAACTGTTTTTATAAAGTAGTTATAAAAACTCTGTGAGTGGTGGTGGCGTAGTGGGCTAAAGCGCATAGTGGGCTTAAGCACATAACTGTTAATCAGAAGGTTGTTGGTCGATCCCCACAGCCACCACCATTGTGTCCTTGAGCAAGGCACTTAACTCCAGGTTGCTCCGGGGGGATTGTCCCTGTAATAAGAGCACTGTAAGTCGCTTTGGATAAAAGCGTCTGCCAAATGCATAAATTTAAATGTACAGTGGGTACGGAAAGTATTCAGACCCCCTTAAATGTTTCACTCTTTGTTATATTGCAGCCATTTGCTAAAATCATTTAAGTAATTTTTTTTCCTGTGTCTTGCCCTGAGGAGAGGCTTACGTCTGGCCACTCTGCCATAAAGCCCCGACTGGTGGATGGCTGCAGTGATGGTTGACTTACTACAACTTTCTCCCATCTCCCGACTGCATCTCTGGAGCTCAGCCACAGTGATCTTTGGGTTCTTCTTTACCTCTCTCACCAAGGCTCTTCTCCCCCGATAGCTCAGTTTGGCCAGACGGCCAGCTCTAGGAAGGGTTCTGGTCGTCCCAAACGTCTTCCATTTAAGGATTATGGAGGCCACTGTGCTCTTATGAACCTTAACGGCAGCAGACATTTTTTTGTAACCTTGGCCAGATCTGTGCCTTGCCACAATTCTGTCTCTGAGCTCTTCAGGCAGTTCCTTTGACCTCATGATTCTCAGTTGCTCTGACATGCACTGTGAGCTGTTAGGTCTTATATAGACAGGTGTGTGGCTTTCCTAATCAAGTCCAATCAGTATAATCAAACACAGCTGGACTCAATTGAAGGTGTAGAACCATCTTAAGGATGATCAGAAGAAATGGACAGCACCTGAGTTAAATATATGAGTGTCACAGCAAAGGGTCTGAATACTTAGGACCATGTGATATTTCAGTTTTTCTTTTTTAATAAATGTGCAAAAATGTCAACAATTCTGTGTTTTTCTGTCAATATGGGGTGCTGTGTGTACAATAATGAGGAAAAAAAATGAACTTAAATGATTTTAGCAAATGGCTGCAATATAACAATGAGTGAAACATTTAAGGGGGTCTGAATACTTTCCGTACCCACTGTAAATGTAAAAAAGGGAACTTTACCTGTTTGAAATATTGGGTGCAAAAACTACAATTAATTATCATGTAAACAGAAATGTATTTTTAATGCAAGTCAAAATAATTACATATTTGAATTAAAAGACCAAGTACGGTTGAGTAGGTAAATGGGGGTCTAAAAATCCCTGCCCCAGTTTTGGTGCACCTGGTTCCAGAGCTCTATCTACTGCACTGTTGTGCCTTTGAATACATTTTCAGGTAAGAAAAAAGCATTTGCTTTTAAAAACCACACACAACAATGCAAGCCTCTTATGGAGGCCTGCAAGCAGACAACATTTGCCTGAATCATTCCCTGATTTGCTTACTATTTGAGCCAGGTAAATGACAACAGACAATAACCAGTGTATTGCAAAAGGTCAGTCAGCCTTTGACATAAACAAACACACACACACACACACACACACACACACACACACACACACACACACAAGTTTACCTGTGAATCTATTTAAAACAAGCATTCGCTATGTGACTGAAGGTTTGTAGCCTAAAAACTTCTACTGGCTTTCAATAGAATAGCTGTTAGTTAGGTCTGCTAATGTGTTCAAACCATGATAATTTGGGCTAATAAGAATGGACTGATATGAGCATGGCTGAGTGATACTTTTAAGAGCATCTAAGAGAGGCGAGGAGGAATAAGGGGCAAATGGATGCCACATATATGCTGTGATGTTGATATCTGATTTCAAGGAATCCTACATGCATACTGAGAGGCCTGTATTCAGAATACCAGTGTAGGGCTACTTTGTAAGATTTCATTACCTCCAGTTGGAGTGAAATAAGAGGAAGGATGATTTAATTATTTTAATTACCTGCAGCAGCTTTTTCATTTGGAGCACAAATAAAATTCAATTTAAAACACAACAGAAACTATAAGGACTTTCTTCATGCAGTACAACTGTAAATACAGATTTTTCAATCACCTTTGTTTATCTACCTTTATATTAATTGAAATCATACAAGAAGAAATGCCATAACAAATCAAATTCAAAGAAATTAAAAGGAATGTTCAGAGTTAAATACAAGTTACGCTCTTTCGGTCTAGCATTTGAGACATTTTGCTGATTGCCTCAGAAAATACTTAAGACCTGTCCTTCAGTTTATAAAATTATAGGCCCTATGTTATCATGAGACCTATTCAAAGTTCAAATCTTTCAACTCCTATCATAACTATGTAAAGCTGGTAAGCATTACAACTTTCACATGATGCAAGTAAGGATACCAGAAAGGGGCGGTTTAAACGATCGGCCAACAGTTGTAACCAGAACTTCATCCACCAAGAACAATAGTTAAATCTCTTAAAAAATAAGAGATTTTTTATATTGCTATTTATAAAGCTATAATTAAACATTTATGTGTGGAAAAAATAATTTAAGTGCAAAAATATGAGCTGTTTGTTTTGAACCTGGAACATTCTTTTAAACCACTTTTTTCACTACAGTTTAAACATGGACACAGTTAATATGGCTTAAAAACCATCCATATCCTAACTGACCTTTTTTTTCCACAGTCTAATAAAAGTAAAATGTGTGTGAATGTGCTTTTACACAAACCCTGAACTGAGGTCCATCATACATGAACAGGCTTTTCATCTCTACTTCCTTTCACATTTTTTAGAGTACTGCAAAAGGTGAGAACAAGGACAAAGTGTGCTGTGGAGACCCGATATTGTGGAACACCAGTGGTCTAAAAAGACTCCTTCGAGCTGCTGAATGTTTGTGCAGTAACCTCTAAGGATACACTCCATCAATTCTGCTCTGCTCAGTAAATAAAAGGGCTTGCTTCAATCCCACAGCCTTTGAAAAGGAAGGCACAGATGGAATCACGGCAACTTTTAATCAGATAGAGAAGTGGACAGGATCCACAAAGGGAGATTTCACGCAACGCTTCACCTGTCGCCTGGAGTGTTATAGCAGTTGAACCACTGAGCGCCAGACACATGCACACATTAAAAGTGCACATGCTTCTCTTCGCTCAGGCGAGGTGGTCTCAGTCTAGTGTACAGGTATTGACTGTGGGTCACACTTAAGAAAAAGTCCTTAGCCCTGAGCTTGGTCATCAAATGTGACTCAGTCACACATCCATCTGTGGAAAAAAATACATCTGTTCCCCTGAAATGGCAAGGCTGGGCCTTTTTTTTTACTGATGGTGGCAGGTAGGAATGTGACTTTTGATTTGGCTTTTCACTTGGAACGGGAATTTATGCTGCCCAATGAAAAATCAGCAAAGGATGTGTTTGCTCTACTAAAGGGTGGTGAAAGCACAAATAAAGAAATGTGTGATTCTTTGTGTGGCATGTATCGCTTTAGTGCAATTTATTTAGATAAGTGCACGTGTAAGTGCCTCCATGTGATGCACATTTCACTAGAAGAAAAGTCAAGGAGAGCTGTAAAGAATGAGAACAAGAGAAAGTGGTTGATAGAGTAGAGTATCGATTCATTAAATAATTGTTCACACTCTTTTAAGACAAGCTAAATTAAGTGCAGAGCAAAGGCAAAAAAGAAAGGATTAAAAAAACATTAGATCTACAGTAAAGCAGTTTCTAAACAGCCAGACTGACAGTCTGCTGAGGTTATTTCAGAGACAGAGTCAGAAGAAAGAGACAGACCACTTTTAGAATAATGAATGGGAGAAATTGTAACGCTCATGATTGCGGCTTTCAGTAAAAAAGAGCCAACTGCCTTACATGTAAAGGCAATACAACTTCTAAGTACTGCGTACTAGATCATGTGTGCACATTGGCTGGATATACCTGAAAACATTTTTGCCTGGTGTCAGCTAAAAAAAGCAATATACACTGGTGGCCAAATTTTGGAATAATGTAAATATTTTGCTGTTTTGGAAGAAAATTGGTACTTTAATTCACCAAAGTGAAATTCAGCTGATCACAATGTATAGACTTTACCCATGTAAAAAACAGCACATCACTATTTGAAAAAAGTTATTTTTGATCAAATCTAGACAGCCCATCACTCCAACATCGTATCCTTGAGTGCTAATTTGCTAATTTGGTACTAGAAAATCACTTGCCATTATATCAAACACTGCTGAAAGATATTTGTTTAATTAAATGAAGCTTAACATTGTATTTGTGTTTGTTTTTTAGTTGCCACACTATGCAATAGGCTGGCATGTCTTAAGGTCAATATTATGCCAAAAATGGCACAAAAAAAAAACTGCTTTCTCTATAAACTCATCAGTCAATAATTTTCTTGAGAAATAAAGGCTATAAAATGCTTGAAATTGCCAATAAACTGAAAATTTCATACAAAGGTGTACTCTACAGTCTTCCAAGACAAAGGACAACTGGCTCTAACAAGGACAGAAAGAGATGTGGAAGGCCAGATGTACAACTAAACAAGAGGATAAGTAAATCAGAGTGTCTATTTTGAGAAATAGATACCTCACATGTCCTCAGCTGACAGCTTCATTGAATTCTACACGCTCAACACCAGTAAAGAGTAGACTCAGACGTGTGCACGCCTTATGGGAATAATTGCAAAACAAAAGCCACTTTTGATACAGAAATCAAAAAGAAAAGGTTCGAGTGGGCATAGAAACACAACATTGGACAACAGATAATTGGAAAAGAGTGTTATGGATCTTAACCCCATTGAGCTTTTGTGGGATTAGCTAGACTGTAAGGTGCGTGAGAAGTGCCTGACAAGACAGCCACATCTATGGCATCTAAATGCTACAGGAAGCGTGGAGTGAAATGTTACCTGAGTATCTGGACAAACTGACAGCTAGAATGCCAAGGATCTGCAAAGCTGTCATTGCTGGACATGGAGGATTTTTAGATGAGAACTCTTTGAAGTAGTTTAAGAAGTTCTGATTTTTTTTTTTCAAATTGTAATAGTAATTTTTCATTTAATTAATGTCCTGACTATACATTGTGATCAGTTGAATGCCAATTTGGTGAATAAAAGTACCAATTTCTTTCCATAAGAGCAAAATCTGTACATTATTCCAAACTTTTGGTCACCAGTGTATATTATAATTTTTTGTAAGATTTTATTGGTAATCTGAGATTTTGGAGATTTGGGTATTTCCCCATTCAAGTATAGCTGCAAAGGAGCATTGCGTAGATGGTTGGAAAATGGACTGAATTGCCTTAAAGTGACTTTGGGTTACTTCCTCATTGTAAATACAGCTTCATTAATAATATATCTATATGGTATCGTCTTTCAGAGTGGCACACTGTACAATATGATAACACTGGTCTGTGTTTTAAAGAATACAATCAATATTGCTGAATACTTATATCCTTTGGCCATATTGGTTTATTGTATAACTCCTACACAGATCTTTACAATGAGTCTCAATGGAATCAAGATGGAATACTGCCATACTGCCTCTAGCCAGAATCAAAGTCTCCAGCCTTGCTGATGGAAGGCCAGGGCTGATATCTTTGATAATGGTTTGGATATAGCCAGTCAGGAAAAGAGAGTGAGATGCTTGAATAGCTGATTTCTACTCTTGCTTCTTTACTTCTTGATCATGGCCAATAAAAAGGAGCTGACTGTGGGCAATTTCTGCAGCAATGAGTAGATGCTGGCCCACTGAGCACGGACAAGGCTGCTTTGTTGGGGCCCTTCATACGCTGGGTCAGGCTCATCCAGAGTGGTCGGATGGCTGATGAGGGAAAAGCGGCAGATTGCCACCAGCTTGCCTTCCACATCAGTAAGCATCACAAGAAATCTGCTGATGCCTGGCAACATGGCAACTGTGTGGACATACATCTCTTTGCATGTGTTTGTGGGTGTCCTTCAAGACAGTTCAAGGTGCTATTTAACTTAAAGGGAGAGTTCACCCAAAAAAATCTAAATTCTGTCATTTACTCACTCATGTTGATCCAAATACTTATGACTTCCTTTCTTCCTCTTTCATTTGCCTTACAATAAAAGTTTATGGTGACTGAGGCCTTTTGTGTTCCAAGGAAGAAATTAAGTCATACTGGTTTGAACAACAGGATGGTGAGTAAATCATGACAGCATTTTCATGTTTGGGTGAACTGTCCCTTTAAGAAAAGACATAAATGGATATCAACAGCAGTAGAGAGGCTCTTTAGTACACCATGAGAATGTTTTGCAACACAGAACATTGTGATTTCCCAGTTCTTTAAATCACAGAGGGAAAGACACAAAGCCTTTGAGAGGGGCAAAGCATCCTTTTTAAAAGCTGTTGAAACAGGACAAAGCTGACATGGGTTGGCTGTTACATAAGGGGAGAGTGTGTCCATTAATTTTTAATGCAGATGAGGGCCCTCTCGGTGCAGGGAAGTAAGCAGATGGGCTGCTGATGGAGAGCTCAGGCCTCATGGAAGGCCATGCATCCTTCTGCAGCTCTACCATGCAAGTAACTCAACTGCAGTCTCATCAGTATGAATAAAAGATAACTCTGCCCAACTGACTCCTTTTATGCCATTTTAACCATTTTAGTAAAAGGCTTTTAGACAGTGGCTCAAATCATTTTGTGCATCTCTGTAGCTAAGCTGGTAGAGAATGGTGCTAGCAATGCCAAGATCGTGTGTTTGATTCCAGCGAATAGAAAATCTGATCAAATGTATACCTTGAATGCACTGTAAAGCCCAAAGTATACTTCTGTCAGACGCGGATGTATGACACTAATCTCATCATCAGCAGAGTGCACAAGCATTGAACATGAGCAGCCCAATTTTTCTAACTGCTCATCTTTGAATGCACAGAATGCACATGCACCTGGAATTATTTGCACTAATTAGTGGGTCTACAAGGTTGCTGTCACAAAGCAGTGCTATAAAATGTAATTGATGCTAAACATCAGGAGACAAAGGTAAAAACAACAGTAGATGTGCATTTCAAGAGTGCATGTGTGAGGAGGTCAGGAGATACCTGCATTTGTATAACTTGAGTCTGAAAGATTATCTTTATGATAGTCTTTAAAGGACATCTTTATGGGTAAAATCCCCTGAAGAGATATAGTCTGTGTCTCATAGCAGTAATAGCACGCATGCGCCAACTGCCTGTGTATGCACGCCAGAGTTTCCGCTAGAAAAAAATGGTGCCGGTCACGGTTTCGTTTTACGGACATTTTGATGATATGCCGGTCAAATATATCGCCTCTTAATTAGTCAAGTTGAGGAAAACTGGAGGCAGTCTATGTAACTTAAAAAATGACATAATCAGGCCGTATAGAATGCAACATATTATTATTAGCTTAACTTTCAAATAGACGAAAAAAAAACATGAACGTCCGATTGGCGTCAATCAACGCCAATTGTTTTTTACTGTGGTTTCACACACATTCACTTTTTGAAACATTGAGGCACGGATGTACCTAATACAAATAAATAAAACATCTCCAGTTAACTAGCAGATCATTCATTTAGTCCGTTATTAAATAAGAGATCTAGCGCTAAAATCTGTTGTTTTTGAAATCAAGCTGAGCCTTCGTGTCCGCTGCTATCAGTTGCATGGACGACGCGCTGCGCGAAGTTGCGCAATCTTCACTAGGACGCGTGTTTCAATCTATCGCCGTTGCGGAGACTCTCTATTAATTCCGGTGAAATCACAAAATAAAATGCACACAAACGTGTCCCTGCTTGATATAGACTGTAACCATGCACTGATGAACATAGGCTATTCAGTTTTGATGATAGAGAAAAAAACTGCACGAATGCGCGGGTTAGAAGCACTGATCTATCTATAATGAGATGTTCCTGATTCACCATCGTCTGGCCTCTGAAAAAAGCTTTTAAAGCTAGTCTGCCTGGGCCTGGCCATATTTGAAACGTCTCACTCAATCGTTCGTTGTTTAGGTCTATATTGCAGCCGTTTTAGGCGTGCGCTTTATTTGAAATGCAGCATGCGATGTTGTTTCATAACTTTCAAACGATAGAGCCTGTTCCTTTATAACATAGCAAGAGATCGGTGTATTTTTGCTTTATACATTTTAGGCTTATTCTCAAATTCAGATTGTGTTAGGGGGACGGGATTATTAGGCAATTTTAATCGGACAATTTGACCGGAGAGATTTAATTTTGTCGGACATTTAATTTTTTTACCGGCCAATGTCCGGTAATTACCGGACAACGGAAACCCTGATGCACGCACAGTAATATGGAGATAGTAATTTGACAGTCTAGCATTCGACTCTTTGCAGACACTAAGAGTTCGTGTCAAAATCTAAGTATACTTGGGGCTCATGTCGATTTGGATAAAAGTGTCTGCCAAATGCATAAATGTAAATCTCTCTCAAGAACTTCTGATTTGTCAAATCAGGCATTACAACATACATTGACTGACAGCCGAGAAAAAAAAAATATTTATGTATAATATGCCAATATGTATTTTAAGTTTTTATATATCTTATTAGCAAAATGTTTTACTATAGCCAGATTTGCCACGCTAACATGTTGCTTGTCAGCTTGTCAGTCAGTGTGCACGCTAGCTGCAGGAAAGGGCGTAATGAATGAATAAATAAATCTAAACAACAAGGGACAGTTTTGAATCCATTCATTGATGGTCTTGGCCTAAAACACTGGAATGTTGTTTTGACAAATGAGGACAGTGTGTGCCTGGCAAATTCTGCTTCCTGTGTACTGAGCAATATAGCAATATGGTTGTGGTTTGCACAGCACACATATGGCCAGCTGGGGAGGCTTTATGATGAGTAAAACATTTTGCAAAATGTATAAATGGAAAATTGTACACACTCATTAATTGAGCCATACATGAATTGTGAACAAAGAAAATTGATCTTCTGTGCCATGTGCCCATTGCAAGATATGTGTCCCTTTTTCAGTTGAACTATTTAAGTGCGACTGAACTTATCAGAGGGCTCAGGATGTCTGTAGTCAATCTATGCTCACATGAGCAGGAAACTGTTATATCATGTCCAGACATCATGTATTTTCTATGGAATCATGGAACACACAAGCTGAATATTTGTGTGTAGATCGTTTCTGAATTACAGCAAAAAAAAATACTAATAAACTGATTAGAATATTAGTATTATCATTTAATAGAACAAAATGGATAAATATTTGGTGATAGTTCTGATCTATTATGTGTTTGCTACCAAGTATTTAAAGTTTTAAACATAACTATTTATTTAACTATAACTATCAAGTCAAAATATAGGCTATGTTCAGAACAGCATACAACTCTTACTAATTCTGCAGTATATAGTATGTACTCTATACTATGCACAGTGTGCAGATTTTTCGTATGCATGGCATAATTACATTTACGATTTGTAACTGTTCTACCTTGAATCATCACTTGATCAGAAAGTCAAAAGTTAAGAGATTTTTACGCAAGATTGAATGAATCTATTTCTAAGATGATAACTGGACACCACTACAGCATACCATTTTATTGTGACATAATGCCTACTGTATCAATAAAAACAGTAGGCAATGTACTGTGTATACTAGTGCTGCACGATTAATCATATCACAATCACGATGTCAGCCTGTGCGATTATATGACGGCAAATGCTGCAATTTTATTAAATAAATAAGTGCATGTGTGGACGTGACAACCCCTTCTCTCTGAGAGCTGTTTGCCCATTTTCTACACCGCTAATAAAAAGATGACCAGTCAGTCTTAGTTTATGGAGTGGCACGTGTGGTCATGTGAATTTCTGGTGTTCAGCGTGGAAATCAAGTGAAGATGGATGCCGAGCAGACCGACACTGACACATATAATACGGGAGCGTGACATGTAAATAAGCACAAACTCCAAAACTGTCGTTCTCGGTGCGGTCAAGAGCTGCTTCAGCCAGTCGCGCGAAGAGACCCAATCTGAGCGGGAGTCGAGAATGGGAGAGATTTAAAGTTCCGCCAGCTGATACGCACTCTAACATGGAGACACTCGTCTCTCACCCCCGCTGTCAGCATCTCGCAACGTCATCATCATGAGATCATCATGATAAGATCAATCTTATGTGAAAAATAACACTAAAATTACAACAACAATAAAATGTGTGTGTGTGTGTGTGTGTATGTATATATATATATATATATATATACACACACAACAACAACAACAGTTTTAGTGGTTTGATTGAGTGAACCACACTTTTATATCCAGTTTCCTTTTCAAAAGAGGTTATACAAAGTACACGTTAGACAATCTTATTTTCGTGAAAATTTGTATGTTCTTATTTATTGTTCTATTTTATTTAGGTGTAATATTGAGAAAATAACAAGTTTGCAGTAATGCAAACATATTATTTAATTTTGTAAAAATATTTTAATTTGAAAACACTGTGCATTTATAGTTGTTGTTGTTGCTAGTTTGTATGTTTGAGTTGAAAAATACTCATTTCAGCATTATCATTAATCTAATTTTCCTTGATAACCAAGCAAGTTGACTCATGATACCATTTGTTTATTATATCGCAATAGCATAACGCAATATTCAACTCAATAATCACAATATGACATTTTCTCCATATCGTGCAGACCTAGTGTATACTGCAGAGTATTCAGTAAGTAAGCTAGTAGTCTGTTCCAAACATACAGTAGCCATACATAACAATTGACACAAAGCATACAATCATTGTTTTGATTCATCAAACAGGCAGGCCCCACTCACCTCTATGATGTCAGAGTTGGTTCTGCTCTCATGGGGCTCATTGTACTCTGTGTATTTAAGCAGGACTTTGTCCATGTCAGTGCTTGCGTACTGAAAAAGTTTGTTCGAGCTGTTGAATATGATCAGGGCAATCTCACAGTCGCACAATACGCTTAGCTCGTACGCTTTCTTCATCAAGCCAAACTTCCGCTTTGTGAAGGTAACCTGTGAGAAAAGATGGGAAACAAGTAGACAACATGTTTGGTAAAACGTAACACAGACAGATTAGAATAATCACCTTTATATTATTTTCTAAGAAGGCCAACAGACAACCAACAGAAAATTACTACTGCTCGTTTTTTTTGCTCAACAACAGTTCTTTGTAAGGTAAGGAAATCTTATTATTATAAACTAGTACCTGTAAATCACTACATTTCTAATGCAGAGAGTTAGAACATCACAGTGGTTTGTGACTGTCCTTCAAGATCTGATAAAGTCTAATTGTTTTAGTGGTCTTTATCAATCCTGGGCCATGTTACAGTGAGATAATGAGTCAGGCAGACGGCAGAGCTGCCACACTGATGTCATGACAGGTCAGACAGAAGGTCAGCAGGAGAAACACAACAGTGGCTCCACAGCCTGTGCAATCAGCCAATTAGGGAGACAGCGGGCTCCATCACTCCTGCCTGCATCCACTGACAGCCTCTTCCTGCAAGGCCAACGCTGTAACGCGAGCCGGGCTGTACACTTCAGCAGGTTACACCCAAAAAAGCCTGACATTTCAAAAGATGGCCGGCCATTATGAACCAAACTCAGCTATATGGTACGTCTCAGAGTCTCTGCTTTGCTTTTGATGCAGCTATACAACGAGATAAGCCAAGCATGTGCTCCATTATCTGCAAGAAACTCATTCAGGAGTCTTCAAGAGCAAGAGAATGAATTATGCATTTGTTCAGCTCTCATGTTTAACAAGTGTTGAACAGCAAAGAAAGCAGCAGATTTACTTTCATAATGTGGGAGTGTCAGAACAACATCATGGATGAGCATATGAACACTCAAGATGAGCAGGATGAGTGGTGAACATGGCAAAACTTACAGAAATGCTATGGAAAGCTGTGCCTGAGGCTGAAAGAAGTCTGAAAGACTGTGTATACAAGAGAGGGAGAGAAAGAGAGAGAGAGAGAGAGAGAGGGAGCTGTACGATTACTTCCGCCAATTTCACTGACCTACTAAGCAGAGCTGAGCAGATGAGCTGGCTTTGTTCAACTTTAATTGGTCACAGCTTGCAGGAACCCTCATTTCAAATGTTATAATGCTATATAATCCAATGAGCAGCACAGTATCTCTGAATCCATAATGTCTTCAGTCCAGCTGTGTAGGGGGAGCTTCACATGTTTCAAATTACAGGTGATTACAGTGCTTAATTGTGTTTTCAGCTGAACACAATTCATGTTCTGGTCATTCAATTTGTGCACATAAAAACACAATCAAATTGCAACCTATAGGGACCATATCTTTTGAAGCATTTAATTTTTTCCCTGTTGTCCACTTATATTGTTGCTCTAAGTTTCTTGCACAAAGAGTCAAAAACAGTCAAAGTTTACTTGCATAATTTCTACTACCTCTCTGAACAGGCTGTTTTTTTGATACTACCATAAAAGTCAACAAGAAAACAAAATTCACCCTATTTAGTTTCTTCCTAAATATTCCTGCATATTCCTGGCCTTCTTGTGCATGGTTAATTAGTGCAAAATGTTTCAAATAAAAAATACATGAATTGTCTTTTAACAAAACTTAATTATGGAAGCCAGATCCCACCAGGGATAAGGAAAATAAAAAGGTTATTCTAACCTTTTATCTAACAACTGTGACTTTATAGAAACTTGCAATTACAAGAAAAGAAGTTGCATTTGCGAGTTTCTATAAAGTGTGTTTATACACTCACTGAGCACTTTATTAGGAACACTTTGGTCATAATAAAGTGCCCAACATGGTCTTCTGCTTTTGTAGCCCAAGGTTCAACAAGTTGTGCATTCTGAGATGCTAGTCTGCTCTCTATAATTGTACAAAGTGGTCTGGCCTTTCTACTGTTGAGCTCTCTCATCAAAAAGGCATTTCTGTCCGCAAAACTGCCACTCACTGGATGTTATTGTTTTTGGCACCATTCTGAGTAAACTCTAGAGACTGTTATGTGTGAAAATCCCAGGAGATCAGCAATCACAGAAACACTCAAACCAGCCCGTCTGGCACTAAAATCAAGCCACAGTCGAAATCACTGAGATCACATTTGTACCCATTCTGATGTTTGATGTGAACATTAACTGAAACTCCTGACCCATATATGCATGATTTTATGCATTGCATTGTAGCCACATAATTGGCTGATTAGTTAATCGCATGAATATGTAGGTGTACAGGTGTTTCTAATAAAGTGCATCTAACAATTGCGGCTTTATAGAAACTTATTTAAATCTTAAATACACCATATTATGGAAGTAAAATGGTTTGTCAATGGTGTTTCATGTCTGACCACTGTCAACACTATTAATGTTGTTAAACAGGGCAGGCCAAGTTGCTGAATACTGAATAGGTGTTGATATTAGGGCTGCTGATTTAACGCATTAATTCAGCGCGATTAATTTGACAGAAAATAACGCAATTAATCGCACTCCCCCTGGACCATAATATGGAAGATCCTGAGAAATGCAAGCTTGTAGTACCACTTGTTTACTCCAGAGAGCAGTAAGTGAAATTGCTGTATGAGCAACGCGCAGTTTAAACAGTGAAGAAAACACTTCAGTAGGCAGAACAATACAAACATGCGTTAGGTTCTTGTGTTCAAAACACTTGAAGGAGCGCAAATGCGAACTAAGGGATATCAAGATGTGTTTAAAGATTGAGTATTAAACTATATTTAACTTGAAACAGTGACCTAAACATTCTATGTTTATGATGCAACGCACCCGAGATGCTACACAAGCATATCTGACGAAGGTGTAAATTGACAGGCTCTTAAACAAGCCCTCATAATAAATCTCCAACTGATTGACAAATTCACTTCCGAAATGGATTGCTGTGAACTGTATGCCAATGATTGACTTATGATCAATAATATGGTAGTAAACAGTACATTGTATTCTAAAGCCACTTTTTGTATCGTCTTATCAATGATTAACTCTTCTGCCACAAGAATTTAATGCATTTTAATTATCGGAATATTTTGTGTATATATATATATATATATATATATATATATATATATATATATATATATATATATATATATATTATTATTATTATATATATATATATTTAAAGATAACTATGTATAATTATATATTGATATAAATATGTATAATCTTTATATATTGAAATATTGTTATATGAGGGGCTTTCTCAGCAAATGTTTTTACATTCGATTAAATGCGATTAATTAATCGGGACACCATGTAATTAATTCAATTAAAATGTTGAATCGATTGACAGCCCTAGTTGATATGTATTCGTGAGTGATCATAACTTTATGTGCTCATTGTTGTGACAGCAATTTGATGATTTCTCAATTAAATACTTTTGCAGCTGAGCTTCCATAAATGTTCTGCTCAATGTTTTCCAAAAGCATCATAAGCCTAAATAGATAGTAGAAATCATTGGCCTTAATGGTCTCTACGATCAACTTAAGCTTGTGATGTTTTTGGGAAAAACAGCCCAGGGCAATAATGTCTACATAGTAGATTGTAGATTGAATAATTTTATATCAAAAGACCAAAGAAAATCCTGTTCACCATCATATGTCCCCTTTACACATCCATCAACAATAAATATCTGTTGAACTTTCATGAGTCTAATCAGATCTGTATAAGACATATGTTGCGTTGATGTTCATCTTAATGCATACAACATCCAATGACATGGGGACTTGACACATTGGAGCTTTCATTATGAATAAACAGGATTCAAATCAAGTGTGGCAGTGGAACATGACTATATACCTGAGCATTCCAAGGAGAGTTGTAAGTTGAGCTAAGGCAGTATAATTTCCCAGAGCCATAGAGAGCAGCTCCCTCCCAGCTGTCATTAGACTCCTCTTGCATCTCTTGCAGTGCAAACACAAGGCAAAACCTTACAAACCTTTTCGAAGTATGCCATCATGATATTCCTTCCCTCCAGAAATGGTTTATGTTGCAACATTTAGTTGCAATATAAAGGGACACAATCTTTGCATCTTTTTCCCATACAAAGAAAGGGAATCGTGCATGAGGTTAACATTTTGCCTAACATCTCCTGTTGTATTCCAAACAACATTTTGAAACAACATGAGGATGAGTAAATAGTGACAGAATTTAAATTTTGGAGTGAACTATCTGTTCAATAGAGGAAAAATAGAAGGTAGCCATAGTCTAAGAACATGGCATTGTTTGGTATAGAGTTGACCTCCGAGGCAGCACAAGAAAATGTCACCTTTAGTGCAGGACCAGCCCTGCTGTACGGTGTGTGCTGTAGAATTGTTCCACCTCAAAAGTTCAGGGCACTCAAAGCAGTTGTTTGCTGACCCAGAGCAGCGATTTACTCCAGCTGCATTGATGAACAGTGCAGTACATGCACATTTTCACACACACTCACATAAAAACATTCACATGCAAACTAGAGTTTGTAGAGGTCTAAATCACCCAAAAATAAAAATTATGAAACATTTACTCATCCTCCTATTGTTCCAATTACATTTGATAGTCCCTCTTTAATGGAACATAAAAGGAGATGCTCAGCAGAATTATAGCCTCAGTAACCATTCACTTTTATAGAATGGAAAAAAGATATCTTACAAGTCTGGAACAACATGATGGTGAGTAAATTACAGAATTAAATTTTTTTGGTGAATTATACCTTTAACTTATGTTTAGCTTCATAACTTACCATATAAAGAGCAATTCCACTCTTCTCAGCCATGGGCAGCACAATGCACGTCTGTGACTGCACTGGTAACAAATGCATTTTACAAGCCACAGTATCAAAACTCTGTTTAAGTACTCTTTAAGTTGAGTACAGGGTTATTGGGCTGAATCCCCAAACAACAACCCCAGTCTCCCGGGTCACTGCTGAGACAGTGGAAAGCCACAGAGATATCTGAGGTCACGTGGGAGGTCACTGGGTTTTGTGACCTCTAGCTCACAGAGAAACACAGCAGTTGTGGATCAAGGACTGGGGAACAATTGTTTTTAGGTGGAGTGTGACTGATTTCAGATGTTGTACCAGTTCAATATTGCTGTAATTTACAGATCCAGTTATTGTCATATAAGTCATGCACATATGAATTCTGAATGCTATGCCTTCCTATGCATGGTAAAAGCATAACAGCATATTAGCAATAATATCCATCCCTAAATCGAACAACACAAATAAATCATGGGAGAACTTCAATAAAGCATGGAAAGTAACTAATCCATGCTTGAAGAGGTGATACTATGGAGTCATGTTTTTTGCTCTAAACATCTTTTTGGTCCCTCCAACTTGTGGCAGCTTCTGATAAGGTCATTCTATCCCAGCCATCCTATAATTATATAAGCATTTCTCATCTAATTGTACAGCAGGAATAAGAACACTGACCTTTTCACAACTTCTTCAGCATATCAGGAGAATAACTTGCATACTAATACTGCTCAGCCATCATCTCTTCCTTGTATTATCGCTTACTTTTCTCAAGCTACATCCCAAAATGCATACTTCTGCACTATTCTATGTCATTTGTGTTAGTAATGTGTTCACAATGAAAGATGAATCGAGAAAACTTCTTCAACTGAAAAAACTAAATGTGGCATGATGGACACTTATTCCATTACATAGCAGAAGAGGCTACCTGAGGGTCTACCTTGTCACAATGCTGGCTTCACAAAAAAATATAAATTACTTGTGAATGTAGCAACTAACTAAACACATTGCAAATGCGAGTTTGACCTCTTTCTGCTGATAGGGTACTGCACTGTGCCAACTTATACTAATAGGCGTAGTGGCTTCTTAAAATTTCAGGATACCAAAGAATCAAAGCAATTGTGGTTGTGTGTTACTTAAAACTAAGTAAAAATAAATCCTTGCTCCCACAAAAGAGGAAATAGGCTATATGTTTGGGGAAAAAGTGTTGAGTAATGCATTTACATGACCAGAATGTTGAGGAATTCCTTGTTGTGGAATGTGGTGAGACAAACTAAACCATAAGGTATTTTGAGCATATGGGAACATCCGTACATTTGCTTGTGTGTATCATTCGCCTTTGAAAAAATACATGGTCTTGTTTGTCAGTCAAGGGTCATCATATGCTGTCCTTAGTAAGAGAAGCCAATATGAAAAACAAGACATGTGGGCCTATAATGTTCTCAAGCATTGGAGGTGATGCCTCTGCTATCTTATAGAGAGCGTGTTGGTGACACGTCATGAAAGCATTATGCCAGCTTCAATGATATCGAGAGCAAGTGGCAGGAGGTTCATGAGGTCCAGAAAGTGTTTCTGCCATTGCACCAGCTGGTAGAGTGACCCAAGCCTCCTGGCTCTTGCTTCACAGCACAGAGCACTCAGGCCTGGGAGACAGGCTGTGGTCCCTCCCTCCTGTCCGGCTGGATCAGCTTTCACAGGACACACAGGATGCCCCGGGTCCACAGTTCACTGCTAGGTCTCGAGCTTTCAAGTACTCAGAGGGCTGGGCCAGCCAGCTGGGGGTGAGCCATTGTGACCTTGTAATTAGACTGATCTCTTTGCATTTATCTCTCGCTTTCATTCATAACATGAACTTTACCTGTGGTAATTGGCCTCTTATATTTTATTCAAAGTCAGCTATCAAAGCAATTAAGAAAAAAAATCTGTTCACATTTTCAAAGTAAATATTCTTGATCTGTGACTCCATATTTGGTTTCTTGAGTGAATAATGAGTCCAACAAGCTTGACAGTGAAAAATATCAATGACCACATTCTTTTGTATATAAAGATGATGCACATTACTAAGACTTTTCATTCTGTGTTGTTGATGTTCCACCACTATGATGAATAAATGCAGGGAGGTGGGTGGAGTTTTCATTGTTCAGAGCATTTCATTGTTGTTGTCATCAAACATGAATTACAGACAAAAAACCACCCACACTATTTCCCCTTTCAAACCTACAGCTATACGCTAATGCAGTTAAACCAAAAACAAAACTCCCTTTCCTCTAATAATTCACTTTAGATCCCATTATAGTACATAATTTAAGGAAGACCAATATTGGAAAGGCCACGCTACGTGAACTCCATCTTTTTTACTGAAACACTACCTGTTTCTAAACCATGATTTTAATCATTAAAGAATAATATGTTGGCTCAAAACCTTTTAGGAGAGCAATAAAAGAGGGGTCTGATAAAATGAAGAGATACTCGTTTGCAGCTAAAAAGTTGAGAAATGAAAAAAAACAGAGCAAGAGACTCTGTGCTCATGAACATGTGACATGTGGAAGCAAAAGTAAGCCAAAGCAAGGGCGGGCGACGCTCCAACCAGCAGTGAAATCATCAAACTTTTAATGACTTGGGTAATTACCCCTAGTGAGCCTGCTTAATGGCGTACAGCGGACGTCGTTAGACACAGACGTCCTGACACACACACAGACATAAAAGACACATTGGCACACAATAGCAGCTGTTAGAGAGCATGTTGACTGTACAGAAACAGAGCTAAAAGGTACCTGATGAAATCACATCCAAAAAATTCTCACTCTACGCTTCACAAGGAGAGTTTTCGTCTGCATGCTTCTGGGGTCATTACTTTAGTGTTCAGGATAATACTTTCCATCATCCATGAATCAAAGAGCTGTCACAAAAAATCAGAGCCACAATGGAGTGATGTATTCACACAGATAGGCACCTCTCATTAGGGTCCTTTGAGTCTACAACCGTAATTAAATTTTTTTTAACTAGGGTGGATTAATTCAAAAGCATGTTACTACCACTATCATAAGACAGGTGTATGACATCATCAGGACAAATAATTACAGGCTTTGAGAGCTGTGAGAAAATCAGAGCATGTATTGAGTGGACGATGGACAGGTAGGGAACGAGGGGGGGTCGGGATCATTCTGTCCTCCAGCGCTATTATGGCAGTTGTCCCCCTTACACAGCTTTGCAATTAGCATGTCAGCCTGAGCTGTTCAGTGAGGCTCACAGAATCCTATCCTCTTCTTCTCCTTTCGCTGTCATTCCATTCTCCATCCCCTCCATCTCCAACAGGCTGCACTTAAGGGGCTTCTGGTGCAGAGCTGCAGTAGGACAGGGCTGCCTGCATGACAGGAGCTCCAGCTCCTCCATATTTCATAGAGTGAGCATGAACAGCCGAGTAAGAGCTTGAGATGCTCTGACTTCATTCTTATAAAATAAGGCATGTATTCTCAAACACATTTCTTCCACTGATGGGTCAAAATCAATGCTTGAATCAATGTCTATTGTGCCTTCAGTCTTTTTTTGGCAAATTTCTTGGCGAATCAATGGAAGATCAGAAAACGCTTACCATCTTCCAAAAGCTCTCAGGGGTAAAACATTTTGAGAAATGTGTGCAGAAATGACACAATGAACATCCTGCGGTTTGCCTCTGAAGCTATTGTTTTAATAGATACCGGAATCGTAGACCTTCCAACCCCTGCTATGCTCTCTTAAATAAATCCTGATAGGTCAACAGGCTTTCCAGAGCCCTTCTCATTATGATACAAAACACCCCTGCTGAAGCCTGTGCAGTGTGAGGTATTGCCACTGTATTTAATTAGGGCACTTAAGGCATTCTCTCAATCTAATGCAATGAATAAAGATAGCTCCCGGCACAGCCGTGCAGATAAGGATTTTAATTGTCTTCTTTCAGCGGGCCCAGTATGCTAATGGCCATCTCCCCTGGGTGAGGAGAGCACCCTACAGCGAGCAGAAGACCGGGTTCACACATGTGAGAGGGGGCTTTGTGTTCATATAAAGAAGTCAGAAGGGTTTACGTCCTACATCTTTCTCCATTTTTGTCACTGAAAACTCTTTGCTGAGAAAGCCAAGCTACATTCATGCCAGAACCTGTTTGCGACTGATAACTATTCTCTGTGATGAGCACCGTAAAATTCGGATTCTGACAGACAAGAGCACTATTAATTACCAGGCGGTGTATTGTCTCTCAAGCTAGGCCAATAACAAGACAAAAGAAAAGGCTCAAAATAGCAGTGTTGAGACACGTTTGGAGCTGAGACTCACAGGGGGAAATTAACTACAGAGTTGGGCCACTTTCACAATGTTTTCAATAAAAAAAAACCTGCGTCTTATTGCCATGCTATCATTCTTTTCAGTGCTAACTTACTACTTTTCTGTGTAACAGGGTTCCAAACTTTTTTGACCAATGAATGTGGACTTTACTATTATCTTTCCACACATTTGTTATTACTGGATAAAGATTTTTTACAATCATATTGATACAGAACGATTTGATAATGAATAATTTAGACTGATTTGTGAACCATTTCGACTAATTCATTAAAAATATCTGACTCAAAAGAATGAGTCACTCACTAATCAGACATCACTACAATTTGCAAGCAAGTTTTATTCCTCACAAGTGCAACATGTAGCTCATTAAATATTTTAGAGCAGAGAAAATCTACAAAAATGTTTATTGCATGACTTTTCACAACTTTAAAATTCCTTGATATTTCCAGGTTTTTCAATGCCAATGGGAACCTGTGATGTAAACTCATTATAGATTGTGCTTTGACAAAATTCTGCACTATTTGCCTATAGTTATTTATGTACAGAATTAAAAAATATATATAATTAAATCAATAAAATGTATAAAATTTTAAGAGATGTTCATGTACAGTTTTTATTTCTTATGGAATCAGTAACTCATCCAATGATGGAGAAGAGCATCATAACTAGGCACATATACAAATGTGCGATGAAGTCAAGCACAATTTAAGCGTTTTAAAGAACCGAAAGAAGCTTTCAGTGTGCGGAATTAATACTTATTAAATTCTTCCCACAATCTTTTCATTTCAATCTTTAATTTAAGTAATTTATTAACATTAAGGTCGCCATCTACAATGCATTTTATCATCAGCCAGTGATTTTACAATAACTTTCTTTTTACTTTTTTTATTTTTATTTTATTCCTCCTCTCTTTCTATATATTCCTTTTTTCTTTTCTTTTTTGCTGATGTTGTAGGCTAGGGCACAGAGTGCAGATGCTGATGTTTCTAGTAGACATCCTCTCTTTACAATCTTCCTATTTGGATCCCACCCAGGACCTGGTGTTATGCTGATAATTGGCCTGTCCTGTAAATTAGAGTTTCTCACTCGGCTGAACTGCTACCTCCACAGTAACTGTCAGGGAGGTGGGTGGAGAGCTGGGGGCAAGAAGGGAGGAGGGCACAGGCTGTTAAGTTATCACCCTCAGGAGAGTGAGCAAAACCTCAATTAGCTTTCCGTGAGCATGGCAAGAAAGTTATTTCACTGACGAGACGGTGCAAATGATATTTTGAGTGGGTGTGAATGGGTGCATCCAGTCTAGATATACAGACATGGACTTATGCATACTTTTTCATGATCAAATCCTTAAACATGAGAAATGGAGTGACTACCCTTTACACACCGAGATTATAAGTGCCATGTACACTGAAGCAAAACTGTATGGGCGAAACATCTGTTTTGTAAATTGTATTGGTGTATGAACACAAAAGGGGAATGTTTGGAAATGACAGCCTCAGTCACCATTCACTTTCATTGTATAGAAAAAATAATCAATTACAGTGAATGGTGACTGCTGCTGTTATTCTGCTTAATTCTCCTTTTGTGTTCCATGGAAGAAAATGAGTGATACAGGTTTGAAACAACATGAGTGAGTAAATGATAACGGAATTTACATTAATGGGTTAACTATTCCTTTAAGTTGTGTACGAATTTTAAAATTGGTATCAATATAAACACATCATATGTTTGGTAGAGTGAAAGAAAGAAATGTCTTTGAAACATAA
The DNA here is from genome assembly GCF_025860055.1 of Xyrauchen texanus. Classification (NCBI taxonomy): domain Eukaryota; kingdom Metazoa; phylum Chordata; class Actinopteri; order Cypriniformes; family Catostomidae; genus Xyrauchen; species Xyrauchen texanus. The sequence goes on from NC_068296.1 coordinate 20,153,935, forward strand.
ATTGACCAGAAAGGTTTGTGTTGTGCTTTTTATATTTAGCTGGTCAGAGCATTGGCACTTTTCTGGGGAAAGGACGGGGAAATAGAGAGAAAGAGACAGAGATAGGGTGAGGAAGAGAGAGAGAGAGAGAGAGAGGAGAAGGGCACAGTGTGTCTCGCTGTCCCTCCTTATAATGAAAGGGTGCCGTGGTGCAGTGGCTGCTTCTAATTACTACCAAACAGTTGCAACCACAGGGAGCGTATGCCCCCACCAGGCCCCAGTACAAGCCCACAAGTGTGAAGAGAGAGGGAGAGGGAAAAGGGAGAGGCCATAGTCACCCCAGTTCACCCCAGACACCCCTTTCTCTGTGTTGCTGCAATTGACTGGCTTGCACCAGCTCTGGCTGCCTCGTCAGCTTCTCTGGACCAAAATTGAAGGGTGGTGTGTGCGAGCCGTGTCTGTAAATATGGCTGGAAATATGTCCTGGTCCCTTTTTATGGCTCTTAGTGTGTGTCTATCCAGGAATGCGGGGACATTCATATGGTCCCATACAATCATATGGTCTTTCAAGCCCATTGTGTTTGCCATGGTCTTAAAAATCATTAAGGGATTCAAGTTCTATAGCATCTAGCATTTATGACTCAAAAAATAAGTTTGAATGTAACTTTACAGAGAAAAAAATAGAAAGAGCATATTGCATATAGTTCACATCTTGTGGCTACTTTTGAAACAGTATTTTAACGTTTATAGATTGGCCCCATTCAATTCCATTGTAAGTGCCTCACTGCAACTCATATTTTCTTTTTTAAGAAAAGTATGGACAAGGCTAAAAACATTTTGTGGTAATCAACATTATGCTACAAATGCTGTTAATAGAGATTAACTTGCATGGAACATTTCATATTCTTTACATCTTCTCAAACATTACTGACATACTTTATTGCAATCAGAAACACTACATAGTTCTGGAAATCAAATCTGGAAATTCATAACAGTAGTTGGGCATCTAAGGAGCATGCAAATGACCCTGTAAATGTATGGCTGCTTGTCAAAACCTAGTAAAGCTGCCTACATAGACAGCTTTTTTGGGCATCATAGGAATGCTAGGGTTCAAATGTTCCAGACATGCCCATATTGCTGAAAACTGCTAGCTAAATAAGTTTTAAGACACAGCCTTTTAAAGAAATAGTTCACAAACAAATTAAAATTCAGTCTTCATTTACTCACCCTCATGTTGTTCCAAATCAAACATCCTTTCTTCTGTGGAACATGAAGAGATATTGACAGAATGACAGCCTTGGTCACTATTCACTTTCATTGCATTTTTTTCCATTCAATGAAAGGTATGGTGACTGACATTCTGCCTAACATCCTCTTTTGTGTTCAACAGAATAAAGAAAGTCTAACTAGTTTTAGAACAACATGAGGGTGAGAAATGACACAATTTTCATTTTTGTGTAAACTTGAGCTACTGACCTGCCGGTTCCTCTCATCCATGATCCGTGTGATCTGTATCTTCTTCCGTCCCATCTTTGTGTCCTACTTGGCCTCTCTGACACCCAGAGAATATCAGAAAAACACAGAAGTTTGTCTCCTTTCACTCCCCTAGCACATTGTACTCTACTCTTCCTTCTCAATTCTTTCTATCTCGCCGTCTTTCTTTGTGTCTTTCTCCTGAGAAGTCAACACCACGATCTATGGAGAAAGAGAGGAAGAGCGAGAGAAAGAGAGAAGAGAAAGAAAAAGGATGCAAGAGACAGACAGAAAGACAAAATTAGAAAAATGATGTACAAATTTGAAAACTCAAAAGAGAATATCTGATGCAGATGAAAGTGTTGGAATGCGTTGTGTTCCACTGCCTGGAACATTCAGAAAGGATATAAGACTGAGAACCATGATGATTTCTTGCCACATGCTTCTCTTCAACAGCTGGAGATCAACATGCTCGCACTTGTGACATTCATTATCAGATTCAAAAACTAAAGCATCTAATTTTGGGGGAATTTTTGATTTTTTTTTTTTAATAAAAACATGAAAAATGAAAGAAATGCAGGGTTGAATGCATCAGAACACAGTATATGTCCTAACTGCAAGGCCATGACTATATGCACCAACACACTGGAGTTTATGCTGCATCAGAGTCCACTGATTACAGTTGGGATGGTGCGTTGCAAAGACATGAGTGTGAAGTCTGTTATGTGACCTTAAGTTTTACTGCAACACACTCTGTGCTTTCGAAAATCCGATGTGTTAGATTTCAAACCCCAACTCTTTCTAAACCCTCAAAATGCATCTACTGTATGAATTCCTAATCGTCAATTGCTCCAAGTATTCTCACAATAATTTTGACTCTTTGGCTTTTTATCACTGCAGGAAAAATCTGATTTGTTCTCAAGTGACTGTTCAAACTGCAGGTTATATGTGGACAGATCAGATTTTTTTTCTGTTTAGACAGCAGTCGCTTTTGCTACAGCATCCACGTTAGTTGTCATAGTAACGATGCAAACTTGCGTGTGTTCACCATGCGAGAGAATTTTCATGAGGACAGTCTCAAATATTACATTCATCACAGACGACTGATTAAAAAATGAGAGAGGTGGCATATGCAATCTTTATTGCTGCTAGGGTTTACAACGGCCCCGTTTTAGCCAATCTGTCCCAAATCTTATCCCATACGGGACAATGTTGTTCTGTATTTTAGCAGGTAGCACACATCATTCAGTACCTTATCGTGCTGTGGTGGCTCGCAGCCGGTGTGTTACCGCACCTTAGCACTTCTATTTGGGTGAGTATAGCCAATTTCTGATTTTTTTAGAGGTTTGAACTGCTTTGGCAACCCAGTAGCATACAGTATACATGGCACATGGGTGCGTTCCATTGAGTAGTGTTCATCCCAATGCCCCATTCCCCTTATAGACTTTACCTTCCAGTGTCAGAGGGCTGAAAGGTGTAAAAAAAAAAAAAAAGTCATTCTGAACTCCCTTTTTAAGTAATTTTTATTGAAAATGTTCTTGAAACGATTCTACAGCGTGGTTATCATTATTGGTTTCCTTTCGAAGTGCCCTGTGAAGGCATAATTTAAGTTTGGAAGGCAGTACATTTGTTCTTAACAAAACAACCCATTGCGCACAAAGAATGCCATTAAAATATAATAAATAAATAAATATAACACATAAAAATTCGATCTGACCATTCAGATTGAGGCGCATTAAGAAAAATCTGATTTTTATCGGATTCCAAACCACCTACAAAAGTGGTTTGGATCAGACTTGTAAAAATGTATTTGTGTTTTTGTCCTATTCAGACTACAAAAATCAGATATTCAGAAATATTATATTTTATGTCTGTGTGAACAAAGCCTTTAAAAAACATCACAATAATATCCCTATATTTAAGTGGCTGTTTAATGATGATTGATGACTATGTGATAGACAGTCAACAAAATGAAAGTAACTAGACTAATAAGTAAAGATGCTTGTAGGTTACTGCTGACTTCAGTCTTAAAGCAATCTTTAGCAGATAAGTCAATATGACATCAAAAAGCAGGTTATTAAGTCATCTGTCTGGTTTCACAATGCAAACAGTGCATAATGTCTCTTCAGTCATCTCATCCTGTTTCATTACTCGGTTTCCCTCCTTCCCACATATATCTCGGTCTGCATCTCTCTCTGACACAACCTAAGACACAAGCACACGTAACAGATACACACATACCATGCCTCTACTCTGTTTCAGGAGACAGAAAGCAGGCCTCATTCTCCCTCTCGTAACCCCATCTGCTGCCAGCTCTTGCTCCTAAGATGATTAAGTGTGCACCCAGACTTGAGCTGACATTAGTTTAAATCCTATGGGCCAGATGAGGCAATTCAAGCGTGAGGGATAGAGTGGAAGCCAAGCCAGTATGGTTCAGAGCACAGTTTGCCCCCAGGCAGCCTACAAGTCACCCCCTCTGTCTCTTCTGTCCCTTTCTCCCCTTACTAACCTGCACACAAAGAGCCGGCTCCCTCTCAGAGGAAGCATTCATCATCTAGCATCGACACAGACGAACACGTAAATAGAAAATGCCTATGTAACCACATCTCACATCTAAGATACGCTGAGGGAGGGTAGAAACTCTCTCCTCCAGAGAGTCGGAAAGAGTGCGACACATTTTGTAGCCATACGATGCCAGCAAAAAAATTTGGAACTTGATGACCAGGAGGCTGTGAGTGACCCGCAGGAAATAAATACTATAATTACTGGCTGAAGAGAAATGAGTATTTAGGTGTCTGCAGGTCTCTATTAGGAGTGAGTTCACACCGTCTGTCCGCAGTAGGAAACTCTGACAACATGCAGGATAAATGAGACCTCTTCCTATACTGCATCACGGCAGGCCTGTAAGAGTGACACTGTTCTTTCTCAGCCACCATGTCCCACAGCAGGAAGGAAAAACACTCTGCTCTTCCTTCACTGTTCACACTCACGTCATGTGTGCATTGTCTATTTCGAATGCGTGGCATATTCAAACCCTCAACTCGGAAAACTATTTTGAAAGCCATATCTGCCTTTGAAATAAAACAATGAGAATTATGAGTTTTGTGGGGTGATTTGCATTGGAGTAAAACTACTGTGTGTGGAGAATTTCAAATATCTGGATCAACAGGGCGATTATTTATTTATAGTACGCTGTAGTTTCCAACCCCTGCAAATGCACTCTAAAATCAGATTGAATGCTGAATTTGGCTCAAACCCACACAAATAACAAATTCTATTCACTGCAGATGAACAATTTCAAACCAAGAGATTAAAACCATCCAGTTTCTTCTTTGTTTTCTTTTAATCACTCTAACTGTAATGAAAACATTGGGATTAACCATCCGGAGCTTACAAGATCTTTGATTGAAAATTTACATGGTTGAAGTTGAGGGTTTTGTCTGTGTTTGTGTGCACATAACAATCCTGTTCTGCTTATCCAATTTTTGTCTGTGTTTGTGTGCACATAACAATCCTGTTCTGCTTATCCAAACATAGCACGACATAATTACAAGTATCCAGGCTTGTTGCTCTAAATCGTATTTGTGAGCTGTCATAGCCATTTTGGAGACTGCAGGTCCATAAGCGTAATGCACTGTGTCATGACATTTCTGTCAAGTTAACAGACATAGACAAGCTGTGATCCTGCAACATAGACAGGCTGGATGAAGCTCTGAATGACTTGTCACGCAATCCGTAACAGGACTCTATTACAGTGCCAATGTTTTGTTTAGTCTCTTTGTGTTTTCCTGAGATGTTCTTGCACCTGGGTGGAGTAGAAGTGTCTTGTAGGTTAATATTCGGACCGAACATGAAAAGCCATCAGACAGACTCCACACCTCCACATTTTGGACAGTTTCAGACACAATTTGTACAGAACCTCTCATGGTATGTGCAGCTCCCCCATAGTCAAGGTCACACTGAGTAAGAAAAGTTTATAATATATTTAGAGTAGAGATGTAACGGTATGAAAATTTCATATCACGATTATCGTGACCAAAACTTTCACGGTTATCAGTATTATCACGTTATTGTTAAAATGATACACACTGAAATCATTTAAACAGGTTTTATATTTGAAAATAAACAAACAACAAATAAAATGTGTAAACAAGGGAATAGCAAATGCAGTATAAAAATAATTATTATTATTGGTGTGGCTACATTATTGTGGCAGGGCAGAGGGCAGGGTCGTGATTCTACACACCCGGTCCCTTATCAGGCTAACCTCCGAGAGTGATAAAGGCCGACTGCAGAGGATGGTGCGGGAGAGAGAGATTGTTTACGGACATGTCCGTCGTGTGTGTGTTTGTCTTTGGTTTAAGTTAATCATTAAAATATTATTTATCTCGTCAAGCCGGTTCTCGCCGCCTCCTTTCCACTGAAATGCGTTACACTGGTGCCGAAATCCGGGAAGGAGAAGGGACATGCCATAGTAGAGTTCTCGCCACTACCATCCACCCCAACGGAGCTGCCGCAGCTATCTGCCGGGGGACGAGGAGCCCGGCCGCCTGGAAGCGGAATTATTGTTGCGTTACTGTGGCAGTAGTCTCAGCTTCAGACAGCATGCCCACGGACTGCTCACAGTCTGCACTCACTGTCTGAGGCACATAGCACACAAAACTGGAAAATTCTTTCTAAATCAACTCAAATCTGATTGGCTGGTTCGATGGAACTTCTGTGAGAAGACGCTCACAAGCCGTTTTATCAGTACGCCTGCAAGTCGAGCATGGATACAATGAGCACTTTTGAGGACATAATAATCACAAAAGTTGTGAAGTTTTGCCAGGTTAGTGACATCAAATCTTTTAAGTTTTGTTTAAGGCACATAGCAGAAAGTAAAGTGAATATAAAATGAGCAAAGCTGCATTTTCTGCTTTGTTGAATTAGTTATGTCTAAAAAAATCTAGAATGAGGTTTTCTGAACTTTCTGATATTTTCCCATGTGTTTTTATGTGCAATCACTCACGAATCCATTACAAAAATTATTTATTTCCTCATGTCTGTGTTTTATTATGGAATGATACATCTCCAATAACCCCGCACCTAAACACCCAGTAATGATAAAACCGACTGTGATTGGTTGCTAAAAATGTCAGTTAGAATTTTCCTCTCTAAATGGACTGTTCTTGGCTAATTGAAGCTGCTATTTTGCCACGTGAGACTACTGGGCTCCCTGCAGACAAGAAAAACCTGTTTACTTGAATCATTCTGAAAGATAATATGAACATGAAAACATATTATTCCAAATAAAGTGGCATGTAACTGTGATCAACTTTACCTTGGAGAAAAAGAGCAGATATAGCTGAAGGCAGAAGTTTAAATACTCTTAGGTTCAAGTCATTAAAATGCTAGCTTTAAAAAAAAAATAATAATAATAATAATAATATTGTGACTTGTTATATGTGAATATATCACAATTTCAGTGGGTCAGAAGTTTAAATACACTAAGTTAACTGTGCCTTTAAGCAGCTTGGAAAATTCCAGAAAATGGTGCCAAGCCTTTAGACAATTAGCTTCTGATAAGAGGTGTACTTAGTTGGAGGTGTACCTGTGGATGTCAAAAGAAATCAAAATAAATCAGCCAAGACCTCAGAAAAAATTGTGGACCTTCACAAGTCTAGTTCATCCTTGGGAGCATTTCGGCCGCCGAACATTTTCAGCCGAAAATGGCACTTTCGGTTTTTGGCTGTTCAGTGCAGCATCTCATGTTCTTTATGAGCTTTCTGACAGAAGAGACTGTCAGAAAGTTTAGCAACTTTTGTTCTTGAAGAGAAACCTGTCACTTGTAGTTAAATAGAAAGCGGTCCAATATGATGTATATAGCAATTACATTACACTTGTTCTTCACTTGAGGATACATCTGTCGTTTACAGTTGAGGTTGGATTTAGTTCAATTACTGCTGTTTTGCACAATCATTTTCACTTAAAGTGTACATACGTTTACATAAACAGAATAGAGCACTGATCTATAAATATAATTATATATAATAGTTATATATAGATCAGTGGAATAGAGGCCCTCTGCCATTCTGTGTTCTGTCTTTTGTTTTAATTAAAATTAATGTTGCATATTTAAACTTTTTGAAAGATGCTAGCCAAGTTCATTACTTGACTGTTGTTTTGCATATAATCATTTTCTAAAACTTTACATTATTTGGATAATTGTTAATAAAATCTTTAAAATTAGATTTTTACAGAACTGAATGAAGAATAATATTTAATATAGTTTTCATATTTTTTTGTCCAATTTTGGTTTGTTACTTTCAATAAAAGTGTGATTTATTTTATTGGTTTGTAGGTTTTCAATTCAGATTCATTAAATTCATGAAATTCATGAAAAAGTATAAAATTAATACAATTATACACAAAAAAAATAGGTAAAAAAAAAACAATTACATTTCAGTTTTCGGCCAAGTGCATCCTGGATTTTTGGTTTCCGTTTTGGCCCAGAATTTTAATTTCGGTGCATCCCTAATAATTTGTGGGCAGAACTGAAAAAGCATGTGTGAGCAAGGAAGCCTACAAACCTTACTCAGTTACACCAGTTCTTATTGTGAGAAGGTTGTAGAAGGCTACCCAAAACGTTTGACCCAAGTTAAACAATTTAAAGGCAATGCTACCAAATACTAACAAAGTGTATGTAAACTTCTGACTACTACAATTATTCTGACATTTCACATTCACATTAAAATAAAGTAGTGATCCTAAAGGACCTAAAACAGGGAATATTTTCTACAATTAAATGTCAGGAATTGTGAAAAACTGAGTTTAAATGGGTTTGGCTAAGGTGTATGTAAACTTCTGTCTTCAAATGAAAATACTAAAGTCGAACATAATTTCAAAAGCTGAAATCAAAGTGAAACCACAAGAGAATGCAAGAATGTGTAAGCTCCCTTCTCTAATATAGAAAAGTAGGGTGGATGCAGTGGGAATTGTTGGCTGTGGGTGGGATCCTTTTGGATCAGTCCAGCGCTCCAGGACAAGGGCAGCAGAGCCAGCAGTCTGAGACCACTGACGTTTCCATTATCTCTCCTGAATATTACACTTTCTTTCACTGCACATTATTAACCCAGACAATGAGCAAAAGAAAAATGTAAAACTAAGTGAACAGTAGAGTGTAATTTACATATAGTGGTTGAATAAATTATGAAATAATTCCTTTGCAATAATGAATTCCACATGTGGTCCTTGATGCAGTGTGCTTGGTCAACAGTATCTTTGAAATAAACCAGTCCAGGATTTTTGAAAGGTGCTTACCAAACATTTGTAGTCACTATGATCGATAAACTGGGAATATGTCTCTATACGAGAGACTGCTGGTGCCTGACATGAAAATCAATAGGAGTACATGACCCACAGAATGTGCATACAAAGCTGATCTCTAGTGAGACATGTCCATGTGCTCACTGTGCTGACCCTGACCCCACTGTACACAGGTCGTTCACTTGTTCACGAACAACCCAGGTACACATATATGTGCAAACACATTCATGTACACACCCACACACTCCAACATAGATCAGAGAAAACAACTTCTAGGAACATTTTCTTGTGTAATATAATGCAGGTTTGGTTTCCATATAAGATATGAAACATGCAATTATCTAATACAGCTAAAGATGTGAAAATTTGGGGCCCCACCTGACATACTAGCACTCCCTTGTCTTATAAACAAGTTGACTCCCATGTCGTTCGCACTACTCGGGAGGATTGTGTATCATAACTGAGATGATCCAATGATGAGAGGTTCTATAAAAATGTAAATGATTGCAGTGTGTTTATGTGTGCATGTGTGAGTGGGTGTGAAAGTGTGTGAGAAAAACAGGCCTTGTGTTAGTGAGTACCCCCACCCACTCTCTGTGTGTCTCTCTCTCCCTTTGTAACGTTCCAATGTGAGAGTGGGAGTGCTGGTGCTGGGGTAATGTCTTTTCACACTCAATAAAACATGCCCTACTACCACTGTAATTACAACACACATATACACACTACATTCCCTCATCTTCACACTAAACCTTTACTACCTCACTTTTACACAAACCCATCATTTTGGAGAGTGCTCCTCTAATCCCTTAACTATATAAACTGGGGTTTCCTTAACTGTATTGAAAACATAGGCCCTATTAACAATATGAGCTGAACATGGAAAACTTCATGTACTGTGTATTTACAATGCTTAACAATATTCATTACTTTCCAAAGGAATGCATGGAAGATGTATTCTCATAAACTGAAAGGATATTATTCTTACATAAGCTGGACAGAAGAGGGGCATTTCTATCTTTAGTTTTTTTTTGTTGAAGAAATTACACAGTAATGTGATTAAAAACTGCGGAGACAGTGAATCAGATCATCACAGTCACCTGAGAAGAGAAAACGGGTAATTTAATAGTGATTACACACCTGATAACATTAGTTTAAGTGAACAGAACAGCTGAAATATATTGTCTACAACACATTCACTATGGTGCTGTGAACTTTTGTTTTTAGTTTTTATTATTATCTCCTCTTATATGACCTAAATTATAGAGCAAATGTAGATCTCCTTGCTGATGTTCATTTGGAAATTAGGGCTGACACATAGTTTAATCATAGGAAGCTGTTCTCAATATTTATTTAAAGATTAAAAACAAAGATTTTTGAGGCAGGTGGTCAATTCTGCTAAATTACAGTACTTATGTCATGATGTCACTATATTGGCATGTACACAGCCACCCTTGAGAGCCGAAGAACAAAACAACAGCTCTTAACTATCCCATTTTTCCCTCATGATGTTATGTGCTTGCATTTTTATTCTCCCTCCGTCTTGTCTAATGACTAAAAGGCAAATAACTCAAAAACGTATACCATCTACAGTCTACAATAATGCAGACTGAATACCTTTCAAAGATTTAATTCACAAACCTTAAAATACTTTCTGTGACAAAAGCAGGCGGTGATCCAGGCAGTGTTAACTGAAAGCTGTCAGTTGCTGGAGAGAGAAAATTTAAAGTCAAAGCACTTCATGTGTGCTTTATGTAAATAGCTGCTAATAATGTCATATATAGGGCTGAACAACTAATCAAAATAAAAAATAAAAATCCCAAAATAAATAAGTATGATTATTAAACCGTAATAGCTGCAATTTAAAATGAAAAAATATCCTGCACGTGTTGCTCGCTGTGCTTATTGTATGTGTGCAGATCTGTTCTCTATAGTGTATTACACATACTTTGAGCATGTATGAGGCTCATGACAGTATTTCAAGACAGTTCTGTGCTTAAAAACACACAAATTCCTTCTTGTGCTCATACTTAACAGACATGCTTAAGTTGGCACTTGGCCACTAATAGTTACTATCCAAATCTAAAATAACCACATAGCACCGGGATTTTGTGGATAGAAGAATGACTGAGAGCATTTCACTGAATTAGAAGGGCACTGTCAATACAGCTACAAACAGAAACTTAAAAGTATTTTCTTCAGTTTTCAGAAAAAGGCATAAGGGTTTAACAGGACTGCATAGCAAGGCTTTATGCAAGTTATTGTGTAAATATTATTATTAGCTATTATTAAATTTATTAGGTATTTTAGTGACAAAATTAGATTGTTGATATGCACATACTGTACAGTCCGTAATGACTTCATTAGCATGTGCACTGTTGTTATTGTTCCATCGTTCTTTTGTTATAACAATTTCTATAATGGATATGGGAAGACAAAACAGAAAGCAGAGAAGATGCTATATACTATCTAAAACACAAAAATCATTTTAATTTCCAGATTTAAAAAAAAAAAGTTTATATTATGTTAATTTTATGTTAAATAAAAGTTAATTTCATTTTTATAAATTTGATGTACATGTCATTTACTATGTGTGATACCATCTAAACAGTATATACGCATTATTTCTGCCTAACGGCGATCCTGCTCTTTAGATATTGTTATCGGCCATTAAAAAAATCATGTTGGTCAATCACTACTTCAAATATTTTGTAAGTGTAAAGTGAAACCAAGTGAAAGCACTTGAAAAAGGAGAGAGAGAGTCATTATTTTTTAGACTTCAGGCAGTGTCCAGCATCTCGGGCACCACCATGACAGTGTTGTTTCCTGTGCACAGTTGCCTTAAAAGCTTGACGTCCCAGAACAAGCCATGGGCAGAGAGCACTCCCTACATCCTGCTCCTCAACTTCCTGTTTTTCAGACCCCTTCAGATGACCAATAGCAGCCAGGCAGAGACATGAGAGAAAAAGCTAGACTGGGTGGGAAAGAGGAAGAGAGAGAAAGAGAGAATAAAGGGGAAAAAAGGAGCCACTGGCACAAGCAACTGCTCTGATCCTTCCTCTTGTTATCTTCCTGTCTGCTGGAGACTAAACAACTACACAAGACCATCTCCTGTGTATTATAGCAGCATGTTTATTATATTTACAACCAGGGCCGTTTCGCGGACGACTTCAGCGCACTCTTTCAAGCTCTTGCTCACTTTCTATTCTTTAATTTATTTATTTATTTATTATTTTATTTATTTTTTTTTAAACAAGCAGCACCAAGCTTCCCTTTTTTTGGCCTCCACTGATAAGGAGCTCAAACCTTCCAGGCTTACATAACTATGAATCACCACTCGATAATACACCAAAGAAGGATGAAGCCATAAAACAGACAGATCTGCAGTATATATAAACTGTAGAACTTTGAAATACATAATACTGAGTTTATCACAAATGAATTACAAAGACAAAGGGACTGTTTTTCCTCCATGTAGTGTGGTGCTACAGTTGAGGGCTGGTGAGAGGACTAAAGTTCATTTGTGTGAAGCATTGACAACACAGGGGAAGATGGGAGAGCTGGTGCTTTTGTTCTTGGGCTCTCAAGGGTGGCTATGTACCTGCAGATGTAGCAGCATTGCCTGGATGGGGAGGAGGGGTGCTGGTGTCCGCCACTACCCTGACGGCCTTTGTGAGCATGTGCTTATCTTTGTCTCCAGCAGCTCAGGGTAAAGAGTCCAGCCCCGGCAGCTCCACTGCTGTTAATGTCTCCTGATGCTAATCTGACAACGCCACTTTCTCAATTCCTCTTTTCCAGTTCACACTTTTATTCTGCAGTCTGTCTTCCTTTCTTAGTCTTTCTTCCTTTCTCTCATTTTCTCATTCTTTTACTTGTCAAGTCTCTCCATTTCCACTCTCCACTCTTCATTCCCTCACCTCTGTTTCCAAGGCAACTAATGAGATATAATTAATAAGATCTAGCAAAGGGGTGCGCATGTATAAATGAGTGAAAATGAGGCTCAGAGAGGGAGCGCAAATGGAAAAGCACAAAAGTCTGCCTGCGTTCACTCATAACAAACTTTTCACACCATGTCAATTCACTTTTTAAATTATGGCTTAAGGTGATGTTCCACATGAGGGCAAATGATTTCGAAACACATTCCTCACAAGTAGGGATGTTCAGGATATAAGTTCTGTTTCCGGAAAATGATACATATGTACATGTCAACAAAAAAAAAGCCCCAGAGGGTAGACTGAAATATGAGGAATCTTACACAGACATGAACTAGAGAACTTTTACATTCATATTTTAGCATTTAATTATGCAAAATATAATAAAAGAACAGAATGCAAGAAAAAGTGCTGGCTGTGGATGATTCTTCTGGAGAAAAACTGAATGATTCTACATCAAATCTTGTACAGCCTGGGAGAAATATTTTTTATTTTGCGGCAATTGGATCAATCTGAAAGATATCACCATTTGTCAGCTCACAAAAAAGCTCCAAAATCACATTTGCATGCTGAAGAATGTTTTGAGTTCTGCATTATATCTATGTCAGTGACTGATGTTCTTAAACATGTGACTAATTCAGAACTCATTCAGAAAACTGATGTTATGTATGGATAAGGAAACCTACCACTTACAAAAAAAAAAAAAATGACCAAGTGTAATTTGTCAAAACGAAGAGTGACAGTGTCACTGGTTAGGTGAATATTTCCTCAGAGGGGATATATACTAAACTATATTTGTAAAATATGATCTAAAGACAAGTGCTTATGGTAAATAAATCTGTGATGTGGGCATATTCTGTCTGTTCTTAGCAGACGCATATGTAGCTTTACTGGAAGTGCTGTTCTAAGAAACTAGAAGCACAGTGACATAATGACAATCGAAGGATTGTGCAACAAAAAAGACATAATTCTGAGCATATTTATATCAATACACTCAAGTAAGCCAATTAGTTTGAACTCTGCCGATGTTCACGGAGTCTAAATTAGCTTTGTATCATATAAGTCTAATTATTACCACAGTATAAGACTCTGCATCTCTGAGAAATGTAGTAGAGATGTAGAGCTACCAGAAGCTAGGATTTAGGTATGTGATATGGATCTTCATATATTGTTGGTTTGATGGCTGACTATAAAACTGCTGAGCAGGCAGGCACTGGGTGGTCAATCTTTGCTAATGACCGCATGCTCCATCCAGCAACTCTACTCTGTGCTACATTCCCTGGCCAGATCAATGCCAGCCGAGAAGATCTTCCATACTGCTTGTGCCTGGTGTCATTGCAGCTGAGGTGAGGGAAAGCCAATTCTCACCTCCAAAATGCCATCACCACATCAAAACTCTCCCAGTATCAACCTCTTAAGGGATTGAACAGTAGTAATAATAGCAGGGCATGGTCACAGGAGAGCAAGGGTTCAAAAACAAAAATCACTTACAAAACACCTCAAAATGAACCGATAGATAGATAGATAGATAGATAGATAGATAGATAGATAGATAGATAGACAGACAGACAGACAGACAGACAGACAGACGGACGGACAGAAAGACATACGGACAGAAAGACGGACGGACGGACATGCAGATATGGGTCAGGAGCTACAATTAATGTTCACATCAACCATCAGAATGGGGACATATGTGATCTCAGTGAATTCGACTGTGTCATGATTGTTGGTGCCAGACGGACTGGTTTGAGTATTTCTGTAACTACTGATCTCCTGGGATTTTCATGCACAACAGTCTCAAAAATTACAGAATGGTGCCAAAAACAATAACATTCTACAGACAGAAATGGCTTGTTGATAAGAGGGGGTCAATGTAGAATGGCCAGACTGGTTTTAGCTGACAGAAAGACTACAGTATCTCAGATAACCACTGTTTACAATTGAAGAGAGCCGACTAGCATCTCAGAATGCACAAATCTTGAGGCGGATCGGCTACAAAAGCAGAAGATAATGTTTGGCACTTTTTTAGGACCATAGTGTTCCTAATAAAGTGTTAAGTGAGTGTATATACAGCATATTTCACCTGAAATCAAAACTCTTGTTGAAAACGAATTACTTCCAGGCCACTTTGTTACAGCAGTGAACACCCTTTAAAGACACCATAAAAAAAAAAACATTTGTGATGCCATTTCACTGGGACAGTTGCCAATACACTAATTCAGATATAGTTAGAATGTCCACTGAAGACTTCAATTTCTAAAATAATAAAATGCATGTTACATGAAGAGTGAGAGAATGACAAGTGCACACTAGACAATCAGCTACAATCAATCAGGGATTTTAGCAAGGTCGAGAGCTGGGAGAGGGGGCAAACTACTCAAGGTGACTTTGAACAGAAAAGATGCCTTGGGGCTGTGCTGCAAAAGCCATGGTGGAAACTACAATATGTTCCTGTTTTCCTTACTGTTTCCTCCTTGATCATCCAATCAAGTTTTTTGGTGGCAAAAATGACAAGAACTCTACAAAAGTAGAAGAAAAGATAAAAAAGAATAAGTGAGACCAGCCTCACTTAAAAATACCCTTTGATTGCATGTTAGGTGTGACATGACTTTTTGAAGTTCACTCTTCAGCACATGGTAAATGTCATGACAGATGTATAGTAATCACCGGTTGTGCATTGTCTGTGTGTGTGTGTGAATATGACAGCCAGGCAATAAGAAAAGGACAAAAGTGGAAAAAAAAAAAACTTGTAATGAAACAAGAGAAGTATCACTATTCTTTTCACCACCGCCCACCCCCACTACCCTCTGGTCGTGTGCGGTAGCAGTGTTGTAACATAATTACTGCTGGGACACTCGTATTCCCAGTGATCCATTTGCATCAGTCAGGTTTCCAAGCCGAGCCGATGAATGGATTCTCAGTTTCTCAAGGATAAAGCGATGACCCTCTCCAAACAGTTAGATCCATTTCATGTGGGGAGACCACTGTGCTGGGTGGGTGAACGTTTGCCCATGTTAATTGTCCCTAATCCGGGATTTTGGTGTCTCTAATAAAAGTGATGGAACTCCATGAAATCAGTTTAATCAAAATACCTTTGAACGGGTATTTGCCGAACAACTGAATAATTGAAAGCTATTGTCATTGAAAAAGTTCAAGGTTTAACTATAATGGTCAACCTTCTAAAATCTAGTGATATTACAGTTGTTTTATGTAACCATTTACATAATCTTTCTTAACAACAACATGAAATGGCATTTGCAAGACATTTAACCTTTGTAAAATGGCAGGACTTGATTTTATCCACTGGGATTTGATGGGATAGCAAGAGGGGAAATATGTTGGCTATGGTATCATTGGTTAATACTATTTTTCTCCTCCCATATGGCCTTAGTTACATCAGCAGAAAATAAAAGTTATTTCAGAGGTGGAGAAGAAATTGATTTATTTTTAAATGAGTAAAGTGCACTGATTATTGGTGTACAATATGATCAGGGACATTTATTAGGATAGAAAATAATGTTAACCAATAGACAAATAGCTTTTTAGGCATTGTTTTAACTACTTTTGTAATGTCGGCTTTCTTTAACGCAGTAATTTAATGCACTAATTAAATGTAAAGATTATGGCAAGAATAGCAAATAATGATTCATTTGATGAAGAATTGTTACTATTAAGACATGCTGATATGCTCTCAAGAGTTAACTTGACCTTTAGCCACCATGTCCCGGTCAAACAGCCTCTTCAAAAGGGAGTGCTACCGGTGTTTGTGGGGGACGCTATTCCTCCACAATTTTTGTGGAACACCTACTTTTCACAATCCAATCAGTTCTTGATGGATGAAATCAAGTGACGCTATATATTGTTGTATCGTTATATATTCTGTGTCACTCAGAAATATGTGACAATAAGGGGATTGCAACTGCCATTTCAAGTTGAATATAAGTGGGTAACTTTAAGCTAAGCTCACCTCCAAAATATCAGCGTCTATGACAGATATGTGATCATCTTTGACATCATATCTATAGCAAAGGCCAAACCCGCTCAACTCAACATCTCCATCAAAAGATAATTTAAATAGAAAGAACTGTGAGCTAGTCTCGAAAATACTTTCATCAACAGAATTCATTATGACAGTATGTCAATGTACAGACATAGTATCTTGACACAAAAGTCAGCCTTGGAGTTTTGTTTTTCCACTTGGGTGAGCCCTCAAGTCTTGTTTTTGTTAAGAAATTTGTACAAACATATCCACTGACTGTAATATTCTTTCTGAAACAGGTCAAAAACTGTGAATTTACAATAAAGTTCACTGGGTTACATTATGTAGAGCCTTTGGCACAAAACTCAATATTCAGCTGCTGAAGTCTCTCAAGTACTTTTATAAATTTGTCAATAAATGAATCATACGTGCTTACAGCAATTCATTTAAATTGCATGATTTAAACAAAGATTACTCAGATTTCCCTTTCTTTTTCTCACCCAATCTCACACATAGATGTACATGCTAACAGCTTTATACATGCACACATTCAGTGTGATCTCTAGATGTTTGCATGAAAGCATTCTCCTACTTGTTGTCTGAAGTGATGGCATGTGTTCCTGGCTCTCTTTGCATGGCTATCCATCGGCACAGAGAGAAATAGGGAGTCATCACTAGAGATAACTAATCCCACTGATGCACTGAAAAGTGCCAGCCCCCCCTGCCAGAACTACACCCCATTTTGCCCAGAGCCACCCTGCGAGCTGTGTTAACTGGAATGGCAGTCTTTTGATGTTGCACAGATCTCAACTTAGAAATGATAAACAGTGGATATGAATTGAGATTTTCCTCCTGAGGGAACTGTGGCGCATGAGTGTATTAAAGATGCCTTGCATTAATATGTTAATATACAACACACACACACACAAAGCTCCTTTAGACAAACAAATAATTGAAAAATGAGACAAGACTATTATTGTGCATCAAGTGAGCATCCTAACTAGACAGGATTTTTTTGGCATCATAGGAATGTTTACACATTCAAATCAGAGCTATTTCACACATCGTATTGTAAAAAAAAATTCAACAACATATTTGCTTCTATTTATAATGTCATGATAATTTCTGTAATATCTACTCTATTTTCTTCATCAGTAATAAAAGTGGCATGAATTATTTAATGCTTCTTGTAAATTTGGCACTTTTTGATTTTTACTTAAATACTTCAGGCAGGAATTACATTTTAGTAGGTTAAATTTCTAAAGTGAACAATGGATATCTTCTCACATAAACCTCACTAAGACAACGAGAAACTATATTTTCTACGGAAAACCAACTATGATAAAATAATCTCTTCACTCAAATACAACAAAAAATCCTTCTATGTAACGCTCCAGCTGTCACGGCAGACACCGAATGCATGCCACTGCCTGACCTGTGAGATACTTCTGCTTTTTACAGGAAAACAGCTTACACTAAATAGTTGATACTATGCTCTTCCCCCATGACATTTCAATCCTCTTCAGTCCTACTGTTCTACAATACTCCATTATATAAAAGGTTTATGCAATCCGGGCAGCATAGATGCCAATGACTCATAAACTGGGAAAGGTTGTGAACTGATGAGATTTTTTTTATAATTTTTTTTTTTTGGAATAGAAAGATTGATGCACAATAATCTCTCAGCAGATATACACAGACAGCGTACCGGATAAAAAAAAAAAAAGACATTCAATGAAAGAAAAAGCACCATGGGAGCAGCATATCACTTGCTTGAAATGTAAAACAAAAAGCTGTTCACATATAAAATGCTCCAACTTTAAATGATTTTTTAAAATGTCATGATGTCAATCGAACCCCACCTCTTTCTCTGGGGCTCTTATACAAAAATGCAATAGCAAAGTGCCCTACAATTTCAAGAGTCTATTCATCATCTATTTGGCAAGTCAAACTATTCTTTTAATTTCATTATGGACTGAAATGATAGAATCCACTAAGTGTTCTTTAGCTGGAGTTTGTCGTTAAGGTTTCAGATGGTTCAAACCATAGACTACAAGACCTCCTTATGAAATACAAGAATATCACCATAGCATCCCTGCTCCAGAAAGGTTCTGAACAAGGTTGCCATGACGTTTTATATCTTCCACCATTCAGCAAAAAAAAAAATTAAATACTGTATAGATATATGCTCTTACGTAAATGTCTGCTTGAAGCTGCAGTGGTGTTTATGCTATGCACCGTACAATGGAAGCACTTCTTTAGAAAATGCTGCTCTCTAACTAATGGACTTTAAATGCAGTCTCTCTTAACTCAGCACAATGAACTAATGTTTGAAGTGCACAGATATTCCTTGTCTGCATTTGTGGTGTTTTCAGTTAGCAAGAATTCTTGGTCTGTTTGGGCAAAACAAACAATAACTTCTTTAGGTTCAGTTGCCTCGCTCTGAACATATAATGAGTTCTCAAATATGTAGAGAGACAAAGTGTAAACATTTGTTTAAAAAAGACTGTTGTTTCTGAAAGTGGCTGATAGAGTAATTTATCACTGAATCAAAAAGGATTTACATACTGTTGACTTCATGTGCTACTTGAGGTCCATTCTATGGATGATAGAGAGAAAATGCATCCGAGCAGTGGCATAGAGGTTAGCACCAAATATACCATGTTGAGCTTTGATGTTCATAAGGGGAAAATAGGTTTGAAATGACCTGCAATGTGTCACAATCCCATTCCTTTCCTCCCTGCAAATATTTTCCTCTCCCCTCTTTGCTTTCACTGTCAATACAGCGCAACAGTAGGGTTCCCATAGTAAATAAAAATCCCATTAATTTTCTCAATAGTGAAATTGATTTTTAACAATAACATATAAACCCTCCAAGACATACCTATTATAAGCAATGATATATTTAACCATAATTTTCTTTTTCAATTACATCACTCACATTGCTTTCTTTGTCTTTCTTCACAATTTTCAAAGTCTCTTTTTTTTTTTGGTTCAAATCATAGTTCACAATAATGTCAATCATCTAATAGCTGTTCGATTTGATCATTACTTTTTTTGTCTCCATGGAGAAAATTAGCAGGAAAAATACTATTGGTACCAAGGTAAAAACCCCACAAATAAACGATAAATAAACAAAAATATAGACAAAAATATAAAATATAGAGACAAAGGGACCTAGAGTGACATTGTGACAGGAATGAGAGACTACCAGCAAGAGTGAGGACATGCTGTTTGCCTTCCCAAGATTTTTTTCAGCCCAACTGATCACTGATAGCCTGTGGCCTGAATGGGTGGTTAGTGACAGGCCAGCTCACCTTCCATGTGTGCTCAGAAGCAAGCTAGCAGCTAAGCCACTGACAGACAGACGATCAGTGAATCAGAGAGTCAGAAATGCTTGCCAAGTATGGCCACAGAACAGCTGAGATACCAGGCCCAGAGTACAGTTTCACCTAGATCAATAGAGAGAGAGAGAGAGGTTGACAACAATCTGAATTTTACTCAATTGCTCATTAAATTGTAGCGGACAAACATAGAGGTATGTGCAATTAAACAAATGTGCAATTAAAGTAAATCTGGGAAGCTTTAAAAATGTGCTCAGATCACGATAGCACACCTAACCTAACCTAATGCCGAGCACATTTGTCAATCAGGGCACCAGATAGATAAGAGTTTGTGTATATGAAACACAGAACCACTCTAAAACCACATGTGCAATACAGTGATCCTGTTCTATTTAAGAAAGCACTACAGACAAAACAGCAGTGCACATAGTAGCAGCACAGCAGGCAGCGCATTGAGACCATTTATTTTATTTATTAAATCGCAGCCCTCCCGGTATGAAAATCGCATTGTGACATATCGCATATTTAGATTATATTTTGGTTAATCGTTCAGCCCTACAATAAAGTAAGGTTGAATAAAATAAAGTAAAAATAAAGGAATATACACAAAATAGTTTTGTATATTACCGTGCAAAGGGAAAATGCAGGAACAACACTTTGGTTGAAATGTTGTTGTGACTGATAGGTTTGGATCAACTATAATCAGATTCAGAGAAATCGGAGAGTGGAGACAAGAGTTACTATAAAATCCACACAAACCTAAGTAACTTTGAGGCCATTTGAAGCCAAGTATTTGCGTAGTAACTGGGTTTTGTCTATGTAGCGCATTTGCCCTCAATTTAGAACCTTCTTGACTTTTTCCTTAACAGATGTTTAGTTTATGACCAACAATACAAGCAAATTTTACAAAGTAAACCGATACTAACGGCAGGCCTATATATGCTGTTTCTGCATAGATTATAAACTAAATATTCACATGGGCATCTTGTCCAGTGTACTTAACTGTGTTTTAATTGTGCTGAATTTTACTGAGGGAGTGGCGTCATGTTTTCCCTTGTTGAAAAGTGCCAGCACCAGAGGGAGGGTGATGTCATGCTTGTAAAATTGATACCTCCTTGTCTTTAATTTTTTCTCCTTACATGGCAGAGGTCAGCTACTTCATATCAGATCCCAGACCTACAAGACTTTTTTTTTTACCACATTTTTTTTCTATGTTTTATTACAATTTCAAGGAATCTGCATGGCAAACTAGTAGATAAATAGACAGAAGCTAACCTGTGATATCTCTAATCCATGGGTCTGTTCCAAAACATAGTTAGCTGCCTCACTGTCTAATGCCTACATAGGCAGCTGTTTTCTATGGCAGCATCCTAAATGAAATTGGGCCTATTAAGAGAGCAATTAGGAAAGCTCTATATTAGGCGGCAACTCTTTAAAATAGAGCTCATCAAATGCAGCTCAGGATGTTACCTTAGAATTTAGCCAGAATGAAGTATCTTAGGAGGCAGCAAAACTATAAGATACCTACCTTTTGGAACAGCCTTCCCGTAGGGAGAGAGCATATGATGCATTAAAAAGCTGCCTCCGGAGGGAGATCATTAGGGTTTTGGAACAGACCCATTGCGTGATGTGTGCAAAATCAATGTTGTGCAACAGTAAGGGGAAATTAAACTAAATTAAACGTAAATAAAACTAGATAAAACTTGTAAATAATATAGAGATTTTCAACTGTTTACTATCCAAAACACTCAGACCAGGGCAAAATCCTTAGAGATGTGCAAAACTACCAATTTTCATTATCAACCTATTGGTCAGTTGTTTGAATGACTAGTAGACTAGTTAGTGTTAAGGATAATAATGTAAAATTAGGCAACGTTATGTTTTACGTGACCCCCAATCAGAAGCCTTTTAGAGGATATACGGACGCAGGCACAGCACTACAACATGGTAACAAACAGATATTCAAAAAATAAATAGGCCAAATAACTTAAACATATTATTGCACAAAACTATCAAAGTAAGAAAAGAAATATGAAAGGCTCCAGAACAGCTAATGCACATCCTGAATGCAGAATGATGCGCTTCAATGTAACTGGAGTGCTTCAGGGCAATCCTCGCAGCGCAGTCTAAAGCACAGACTGCAAGATAATATTGGAGTACATACATCAAGCAGTTTAAACCTTATTTACTGCAACAATTTTTTAAGCAGTGTCAGACAGAATCAGAAATATGGGACTATTACTCACAGCAGAGGATTTAATGTGAGTGATTCAAAGTGATCTCTCAATTTGAGAATTGTGTCTCCCATTAAAACCACCACCACTAAAGAATTTTTGTAGTTGACCCCACAAATCAACTAGTCAGTTGTTAGACGACTAGTCTAACAACTATTCTAGTCAACCACCCGACATCACATATGTTCTACTGCAATTAAATGTGCTGAATTTCTGTAAACTTTCATAACTAGTCTTACTGAATAGGATCCCTTGGCCTGAGAGAAAACAGGCTGATTTCTCTCTGAAGCTTAAGATTGTTTCTATCTGGCAACAGAATAAATATGAAGATGGGGCCCGGCTATGGCTGAATTCTTCAACTGAACACTGGTAAAATAAAAGCCCCCATTGAAATGGTGTTGTGTTGAATATGGATCTAAGAGCATGGGTAATTTCCCTCTCAGCACAGTTAAGACAAAGAGCTCCATTTACATCCAGGATGGAGCTTTTTATATGGACATCCTGCTATCAGCGTGCTGCAGACAGTGGAAAGATGGAAAGTATTCCAGGTGGCCTTGACAAATCACTAGAGTCATATATTACGTGAATTACATCTTCACAAATGCTGAGGATTAGGGTAATTTAAAACTCCCTCGCAGTCAAATGTGACCTAGTATGCCAAAAGTATATCGGCAGGGTTCACAGCCAAATCGGACATGTGTTTAGGGTTAAAGAGGAATCACACTGTACAAAAGACACTGTACAAAAATCAGAACAGATCTTTCTTTCGTTATGTGATTTAATGTGTCAATTATTTAATGGCCTTATCAGCAGCATTGGTTCCTCAATGCCTCTCTTTTGTTTTTCTCTATTGCCCATGATCCGAATAAGTCAGCACTAACTAGAGATGTGAAAAAAAAAAAAAAAAAAGGATATATATATTATTTTTTTTCAATTTGTATAGTTGCATAAACAATAAGTTGACTAGTTGGCCTTAAGGAAGCCCCAGATAAATAGGACTTACCAGATCAGCCATGTTTCACAGGAGGTGTTCACAAAGGACACATCATTAAAAACTCGATCGATCGATCGATAGATCGATAGACAGACCACCCTGCCCATTCCTAGTGCTGACACCTCAATCTAAAATAAAAAGCAAAGGAGGAAAGTCTAAACACAATAAATAAGTCTACCAATAACAATTTTCAGAATGTCTTATTGTCAACAGACATGCATCATCTCTTGTACAACCTTTTACATCCACAAATTCTGGTGGAAAACAGGGAATCTTGGAAAACCTGGGGGAAAACATGGATGTGGCTCCTCTTTTTCCTGTTTATGAAGAACAGCTGCATCTTCTCCTGCTTTGACAAAGGTTCTGACTTGAATTGAGTCACAACAATTACTGGCTCATTCATGATCACCAAAATGCAACATTCCTTCGTGATGAATTAATCACAGAAGTTTGGTCATTCATTACTGTATGCATTAGCCTAGCTAGCATTATTATTTTGTCATTCTGTTTTAAGAAAAAACAGTACTTTGGGTAAATTCTAGTCCTACTCCATAGGTATGTTTCTTTACTTTTGGACTTATATTACTTACTTTCAGGTTCAATTGAGTTTAAAGAGAGCATTATGCTTCTGGCAATTGGGAAAGTCTTGTTAAACTAAAGTGACACACCCAGAACAAGTAGATGGTTTTGCTATTATGACTTATGTGCCAAACATGCTTTCAGCTCAATGTGACATAAGCCTGCAATTCAGGAATATCAGTTCACCAGACACAAGGTTGCCCAGACAAAAGATAAAATATCCCTCTGATCCACTGTGTGACCGCAAAACAAATAATACGATAATTTTTGGTTTGTTCCATTTGTTTGTTTGTGTTTTGCCATGATAGGTTGCAAAGGAAGAAGAACAAGTGGGAGTAGAAGAAATGGTGGTACCTACTTAAAAGAAGTTCAAGTCTTTGAGTTGAAGTTATTACAGACACCGTGGCATTACAGCAT
Organism: Xyrauchen texanus; assembly: GCF_025860055.1. Taxonomy (NCBI): domain Eukaryota; kingdom Metazoa; phylum Chordata; class Actinopteri; order Cypriniformes; family Catostomidae; genus Xyrauchen; species Xyrauchen texanus. The sequence continues at coordinate 20,178,171 of NC_068296.1, forward strand.
CGTCACGCGTGACAGATGATGTGCCATTTTGCGTATAACCATTCCTTAAGACTACAAATAGTGATGATACACAACAATAATGTGGCATGAAAACAACATCAAATTCAAAACCCACCCACTATGATATAAGGGGAAAACAACAAGGCAGAAGGGCTGCAGACTTTAAAACAATACAAGCACAACTTTATGGTTCTATTGAGACATGTCTCTCTCATAAGGTGTGTCCATGATAGCATTCAACACTGATATCCTGAGCATGCAGAGCAATGCACGGCTGTGGTTTAAAGCAAACACATCAATGCCCACAGAGCAGAGGTGATGAGACGTTGGGGGTTTTGGCGGAACACAGGTGCAGACTGCGTCACTCCTCCGAGCCATCAGCTATCAGCCGTGCCAGTCTCCACCACTCACTTCTCATGAGCCCACCTCAAAAGCCACAATCGCTTGTGTGCACCCTCGCTGATGTCACGTGATATTGCATGAAGGTCTGAGAGTGGAGATTCACAGGCTTTAATGTTGTCGTTCCTAAGTGCATTGTTTACCAGGATGCAGGATGAAAGTTTTCCTTCAAGGTTTTTTTTTCAGCAAAAATGAACATTCGGTCATCGTGTGCTCACACTCATGACAGAATGACAGCCTCAGTCACCATTCACTTTCACTATATTGAAAAAAGTTGCAATGAAATTAATGGTGACTGAGACTGACATACTGCCTACTATCTCCTGTTAACTCTTCACAATAAAGTTGCATTTGTTAACATTAGTAGATGCATTAGGTAAAAACAACTAACAGTGAACAATATTTTTTACAGCATTTATTAATCTTGGTTAATATTAATTTATGAAATGCAAATGTTCAATGCTAGTTCATGTTAGTGGAAACCATGTTAAACTGTACAAAACATTTCTCATCAACAGCTTACAAAAGTCAAATAACAATTATACTGTACATTCAGACGCAAATACAAGAGTTGTTAAACTTCACTCTGATGACAAGCGCAAGAGATACAAGACAAAATCCTTTAGCGGTGCTTCAAGAGAAACTTGAACTCATCAAGTTCTTAATGAAACTCATGTTAAGGCTAATCACTGACCCACAAAACAAGATAATCTGTGGTAAATTACCCTCCACGGACTACATGGATTAGTGTTCTGCACTTGAAAGTTTTTGTTTTGTTTTGATCTAGTGTTGAGCAACATGGGACTCCTGCCTAAGCTGCCCTCTTAACCCTGAGAGGGCGGCGTGGTGGCAGGGTGAGGAGGCAGAGAGGAAGAGGATCAGTACAGAAAGAGGATTAGCAGCTTTGGGCTGCTACTCTGGCTTCAGGCTCACCCCTACCGAGTACCCAGCCATGACCTATAGAGCAAAGGAGGTAAGGACACTTGAAGCCAGGGCATTGCACATGACCACATCTTCAGGAAGGGCGAAGTAGATGGGAAAGAGGATGTTGATCCTTAAGCCGCTCTGCTCTGCTCAGCAGCACATGTGCTGAGTGGACCGTATGAGGTGGCTTACCACCAGAGGTCGCAAGCAAGGGCAGGGCAATTGAAAGGTCAGTGTTAGCTGTTTCTTTAGAAAATGCAAATACAGCCTTCCCGCAACACAGCATTAATGTGGTAGATCTTTCACAGCACACGTCAAATGCTATCAAGGATGCTGTTACATTGATGTGTAGATATTCAAGGGAAACATGATGTTAAAATAGCACTATAGCAAGTAAAGTATGACACAATTAATTAAGAATCAATTTTAAAATTACAAATAGAATGCAGTGGTCTCTGTGATGGTGGAGCCTTTTATTACTAGAATACTCCCTAATTTAAAAAATTCACAAAAATGTTTTCCCGGTTGTTATTTTATGCTGTGGAAACTATGGCATCTGTCCTATAACAACTCTCTTTTTTTAATGCTTGAGATATACTTTTGATACAGTGTGACTGTGGCATTGTGAGACTACTTAGTCTGCATTAGACTTCTGACATTCATAAATGTTTAATACACTTTAATGAATCTTAGAAGTTTAATGGAGACTGTTTGTCAAAATTAATGTAGTTTTTGCTGCACATCCACAAATAAGAAACTAAGGATTTGAATCTACAAAAAATATAAGTACATATTTGTGTTTACAAATGTTTGGGTTGGATAACACAACACTCTTGTGCTTTCCTTCACGCAGTTCTAAATCAAGACCAGACAGACAGCAATGCATTTCTATTCACAAGGCTTTTCTAGGTAGTGACAAATAGAGTTGCAAAAATACATTCAGCTGATGTGTATCTAGCCAGATAATTCTCAGTGTTAAGTAGTATTTAGCAAACTTGGATGCTAATATCAAGGCCGATGTTTTGGAAGTCATCATCGCTACATATAAAGGAGCTGCCTAATAAAGTTAAAATTGAGGAGCCTAAGAACTTGATAGATAGTTTTATTTGGCAAGTGCTATGGAAACCTATTTATGAGTGGTAACAGGCGCAGTTGTGTGTACGTGAGTTAAATGAGGAGCTAATATTTTGATACACATTTTAAATAGGGTTTTTTCTGTTTGCCTAACATGTCTCACATATCCTTTGGTAACTTATTTAGAATCAAACGTGTGGCAATGTGGCGCGGTGGTGGGACAGGAGGCAGCCAGAGGTTTCTGGTTTTGGAGCTGCTACTTATGGCTGATTGATGGGTGACTCCGCTGGGACATTGTACATTCTGCTTGGCTAGTGAGCTGATCCAAAAACCACAGATAATTGAGAGGGAAGTCAGCATTGGCTAAATCAACTGAATAGGCCTATACGCATGCAATGCATATTCATAAATATGCCCTTTATGATGATAAAAGAATTCCATTTATATGCCTTTTATTGAATACAAAATCCTCTGAGATGTTCCCAAAGGAGGAAAAAAGGCCCGAAGTGCCCACACAAGCAAACTATGGCTCAAACATTATCTACTGGGCTCAAGATTCTGCATCCTGCCTCCAGGTCTCACGGGAGAATGCTGGAATCTCCAGCTTAACGATAGGGTTCCAATAAACAATGAATCACGCTGCTCTGAGCAAGCGTAAAAGAGAGCCGTTGAACAAAAAGAAAACCAAGCGTGATTTAATGGATATGGTGCAAATGTATGGCACATTCCTTCCAGATCAGGTCTGATCTGAAAAATATTTAGAACAGAACTGCTAAAGTCCTAAACTCTTGAGCAAGGCTGGGCCTGCGACAGAACCGTTCGAACAAATAATGAGCATGGTGCGTCAAATTTGGAGTAAATTATGTCCCTTGACAACTGCTTGTTTCCAGTAAGGACTGCACATATGTATCATTAAAGGAAGTTTGTAAATGATGGGCTGAGTGGTATTTTTGTTTGCTTGCTTTGGTTAGTTGAAAACAAATCCAAAGCCAAAAATTGCACTTAAGATCCTTAAGATCAAATAACCCTGTTCTATCTACCTCATAGCTATTTGTGCTTTCAAACATTACATATTTTACAGAATTCCATAGTGTAAATATATAAATACTACATCACATTATTGTCTGTGATTGTTAATGATTGAATACATTTAATTTCATAACACTACAGAGACCAAAATTACATACTCTTGTTTTGAAAAGGTCCACCCTCCACTTGTTAAATAACATTTGTGGCTAAGTTTGAGACTGAACAATGAATCCTTTGCCAGCTGCAGCTGACTCAAATAAGACATTTAAGTATAGGGTGTTTCACATTAAATTCAGCAGAATATTGTAATTTCAGACTGAAACTTTTATATTGACAGTGTAACTCCTTTTTTGAAACATGAATGCAACTTGTCAGAGTTCCATATTTAAACATAAAGCAGGGACTTAATATTAGCTGTCAACTGACCATATGGCACTGCATAAAGCTTAGTATGTTCAATTTAATACATGAAAGTGAGCTTGTCTCTGCTGCAATTAAAACAAAGATGCAATAGGCTATTAGGAAGAGAAGAAGAGATGGGCTTACCTAACAAACAAAGCAGTACAATCCTCAGTCCTGGACCCACAATATCTGGCTCAAGTCTTATTTTTGTTCTTTCTTCTGTTGCTTTCAATGCTTCTCTTTACTTGGAGCTTCTTGGTGCTTTCTCCTCCTTGGGTAAAATGTCCTGTAATAGGGGGAAGGGAGTAGAGGAAAAGTGTTTCGCTCAGTGATTCAGAAGCATGGTGTAAACGGCAGTCTTCTCTTTCTGACAACCAGCGTTAATTGCAGATCAGACTCGCCCACACACTCCAGACTCTCTCTATTCACTCTCTCCTGGAAGGAGCTGAGAGCAGGCTGTGAGATTGGAGTGCTGTGAACAGCACAGTGGGAGATGCTCTAACCCCCACCCTGCACAACACCAATCACTACCTCTTGAGCTCCACTTCTCCACAGCTGACTTTATTTTATGAGAACGGCACCGGGATGCCCATGGGAGGATGTATACTGACAGTGAATCAAATGTTAAACCCTCAAATGTTAAACCCAATGAACTGTAAACTACAGTCTAATATATGACAAGCATAGGGGAGAAATATAAAGGAGCAAGCCTGAGTAGGTTTATATAGCCCATTTGCTCTCAAATATTACTACTTAAGCTGTAAGACACAAGAGGTCATATGTTTTGTGGAAATGATGTTTACACTCACTAAGCACTTTAGGAACACCTGTACACCTATTTATTCAAGGGATTATCTAATCAGCCAATCGTGTGGCAGCAGTGCAATGCATAAAATCATACAGATATGAGTCAGGAGCATGATTGTTGGTGCCAGATGGGCTGGTTTGAGTATTTCTGTAACTGCTGATCTCCTGGGTAGGGTTGCAGCAGCTGTGCGAAAGTGCTCACTTAAGTTAGGATGTAAAGTTCACACTAAAGGCTTAGTAACTACTAGTCAGTTTGTAACTAAGTCTGTGCTTAATTTGGTTGCACCACCTGTTCTTAAGGCAGGACTTAACTAGTAGGTCACAAGCTCTCTGTAAAGTAATATGTAGTCACACATAGGGTTGCAACGGTATGAGATTTTCACAGTATGATAACAGTCTCAGAATATATCACGGTTTCACAGTATATGGTATTACACAATTACTATTATCAGTGAAAACAGAAGGGTTATTTTATTTATTTATTTATTTTTGAGCAAACAATTTATTATAATTGAAACTTGAAACCATTTATTTTATTGAAGTATGTGTAAAAAAAAGTCTCCCTTTTGAAAATAGAAAAAATAAGAAAGCTAACAGAATTATAAACATGATAACAAATAGCATGAAACTATAACATGTTATATAACTAAAGCATGTTAGTTTACATGTTAAATGAACTACTAAATGAAAAATAACATCAGCTGTGTGAGCTTTTAAAGTAATGTCCTATGAGTATTAACAGTTAACATACTGTAGGTGCGCAACAGTGAGGCCAGACTGCTCCTGTCTGTACCTTTATCTCACTGGTTCTCAACTGGTTTTGATTCAGGACAGATTTTACATTTGAAATCAAGTGGCAACCTGCCATAGATTAAACATAACCTGTATTTAATGTATCCTGGGTCGCATTTCCTTTTATGTTGCATAGTTTTGTTCATGGTTTTCCAGTACAAGGACATGCATCAAGTGACTTTAGAGCATATTTACATATATGAGCCCATTATTATCCCATTTGTTACCTAATATTACATATTTATACACATATTACTCAGAAGGAAAGGCTCCTCATTACCATGTCTTAAATAATAGTAATAATAATAATAAATAAATGTATTTATGAAAAATAAATACTAGCTGAAACACATCTTGAAACTTTAACTACAACTGCCACTGTTGATATAAAATGAGGTCTACTAGATTCTACCTTTAGATTATTACAAGTGAAACTGAAACATTGTCAAAATATAACTCATGTAAAATCCTGAAACAAATTTGTAAAGGTGATGTGTGTAATTATTAATATTTTTAACTATTTTGGTAAAGGGGCCCACATCGGGCTTTAAGCAGTGCAAAGGGGGCCACATTGTATTCCTTTTGAGATACAATGTTCTGCATTGATTTGGTTTTTGTATCTTTTAAGCCCAGAAATAGTTGTGTACTCAATTTTCTGAAGTGTATCTGTGACTAATGGGACTATTCTGCAATTGCCTAAAGTATTGTATTGCTCTACAAAGATAGATACTTTTCTATCAGACATTAAAAAACTGAATAAAGGTGGAGATTATACATTTATTTTGCCATCTCTAATTCCCTGTTAATTTATTCCCTGTTAGTTTTAATAATAATAAAAAATAAAAAAAAAGAACTTTTAATGTTTATCGCAAAGCAGGCGAGTTTACTTTGCACAAATAAAAATTAATTTACATATTCATCTCTGGCTTGCTTTTGCTTGCATGTCAATGATTACCCCTCCGTGTGTCAATGATGCTGAGATCTACTTTTATATTTAATTTAATCACTGAGAAGGTTTACCTGCAAAATTAGTAGCACCAAACATCACAAGCAGCCTCAAGAATGGACACAGAGTAGCTGTATAACACTTTTCCTTGAGCAGAATATTGTACAGATCACAAAATTTGTTCAAAGGAGAAAGCGAGATGTGCATGGTTGCCAGATTGCACAATATAAGTATAACATTAGGCAGAATATTTCCAATTTGCTTAAGTATAAATCTCAAACTGGGGGTGTTTTGTCTCTTATCTGGCAACCCTGAGCATGTCCCAATGCAAATTAACTGAAATATCCAATGAAAAATAAAAACGCATTTACGATAAATGAGCCGCGGGCCGTATGTGGCCCATGTCTGCTTTAGCTGTTTGCGAGATTATCATTAAATCTGCGTCGCAGTCCTAAATAGTCTATCACTTGAGCGGCCGCCGAAATATCTTCAATGGGAGAACCATGGTATTGTTCTTTCCCTGCTATCTGAATAGACCAGTTGAGAAACACTGCTTTAACTAACACACAAACTCATGTCAGACCCCCTCGCCTCACTTCTCTCAGACATTTTCTCCACTGCGTGCGCACGTGCGTGTTGCAAGTTGACGAGTCTGACAGGCAGACAAGGAATAAAGGAGATGTGCACGTGAGATTCTCCATCCGGTTGCATTTTTTCTCAATACCGTAGATAAGCAAATGTACATGGTATGATAACCGCCAATTTTCAAACCGGTATACCGCTGCAACCCTAGTCGCATAATATGACGTTTTCATTGATCCAATAAGAAGCCTTCAAATTTGTGCACAGAAGTATTAAAAAGCTGTGCATTTCAGTTTTATCACATTACAGTTGATGTTAAAACCTTGTAACCCATAACTGTCAGCTGTAATAAATGAAATCCCCATTAAAATACGATACATAATAAAAGTAGCTACATTTGATAAATAGTATATTTTTCCTGTGTAAATAACAATAAATAGGAACTGTAAAATAAATAAGGGGTGATAAATAAATACTAATACAGGTTGGAAAAATAGACATTTATTCATTTTAATATCATATATTTTTTTTTTATCTATTGAAAATTGACATTGGACAATGCACCCTGAAAACTGCACCGTTACAACGGTTTCATGCTGAAGAGCCGCTTAAAAGTAGTGCCCGACCGATATATTGGTTGGACGATATTATCTGCCAATTTTAGACTTTTACCGATATATCGGTATCGGCGTAAATGTTTACCGATATGCGCAGATATGAAAACTTTTTTTAGAACATATAATGTAGAAAACAATGCTTTAGAATTGGTGGCATAACATAGTTTGTCCAGCAGAGCGTGCTCCGACTCCACTGCTTACAGATCTGAGCTGAGCTGACGAGTTAAGCAGTGCAGTGTTAAGTGGTGACTTCTTGATAAGTCGCTAACTAGTGTGTGAAATACATACTGGAAAGTTAATAAACAATGAACAATGAATCATTTTCCATTTTCAATATAACTAACATAACGTTAACCCTATACCTGACAACCATGTCACTCCTGTTTATCACATCTGTTTGCTGTGTTAGCCAGCTATAGTTTGTCAGTGTAGTCAGTAATGTAGCAGATTGAAAGGTAAACAGACCATCATTTTGCAGCTCAGCAGACAACGTTGCGGTGGTGGATTGTGTCTATTGAATGTTGATTTCACACTACGTTGTTACCTAGTTGGTGAGACGCAATGCCAGTTCTTCTTTTACTGTCCATGACAACAAGCTTATAGCTAACTAGATAATCACATAGCTACTTTCATTGCTTGTCAGCTGAGTGGAAGCTAATGTGTAAACATGTATTCACCAAACAGTTTTGTTCAGGATTCACAGTTTGGTACCCTCTTCAACTGAAAAATTCCAGTCATTGCATTATACATTGAAAGTTCCCCTGAACTTGTACAGCAGAATACGGTGTAACACCGCTGCCACTGTTTTTCTCTTGTGTTGGCAGGTGTAAATGCTTCTTCTATTACAACCTGACCCTTACTGACTGGCAGTATTAAAATAGTCAGCATTTGACTGATACTAAACAGTACTGATGTTTATTTAGCCATTTATTTTATTTTTATTTATTCTTTATTTTAATAGTCAGCATTTGACTGATACTAAACAGTACTGATGTTTATTTAGCTATTTATTTAATTTGTATTTATTCTTTATTTTAATGATCAGCAATTGACTGATACTAAACATGCATTACTGACGTTTATTTAGATATTTATTTAATTTGAATTTATTCTTTATTTTAATGGTCAGCAATTGACTGATACTAAACAGTACTGATGTTTACTTAGCTATTTATTGTAGTTTTATTTATTCTTTATTTAAAATGGTAAGCAACTGACTGATACTAAACATACAGTACTGATGTTTTTTAAGCCATTTATTGTATTTTTATTTATTCGTTAGTGTTCATTTATAGAATTTGTTGAAAATTCTTTGCTAAAAATATTTGTTTAAGAAAGCAGCCTTCTGAGAATCTTTGCATACTCATATTGGTGCAAAATCCACATAGAAAAGGACTGTTTTCATTCCAGCTCAAAGATATCAGCCACCATATCGGTAATCTGTGAATTTTTCCCCTCTAAAATCGGTACTGGTCTCAAAAATCCCATATCGGTCGGGCTCTACTTAAAATTACATTTTTTCTCTCTCTCTCGTAAATGAAAACGAGTGTAAATGCCAACATCATCATATATTTTGAAAGGATTGAATCCTGTCACACAAAACATGAGCACATTGATGTCATTAAACAAGTCTGCTTTTATTATCTGTCACTCCTGATCGGAGGCTGCCTTAAATATTTAGTTTATACTTAAGGTTACATCCTATCTAAATTTAATCAAATATTTAGTAGTGCATAAATTATGACTTAGTGCCCATTTAGTGCCACAACTAGCTGGTGCAACTGGCCCCTGGTATTTTCACGCATAACAATCTCTAGAGTTTACTCAGAATGTTGCCAAAAACAAAAAACATCCAGTAAGCAGCAGTTCTGCAGACAGAAATGCCTTGTTGATGCGAGAGGTCAATAGAGAATGGCCAGACAGGTCCAAGCTGACAGAAAGGCTACGGTAACTCAGATAAGTACTCTGTACAATTGTAGTGAGCAGAATAGCATCTCAGAATGCACAATGCTTTGATCCATGAGGCGGATGGGCTACAACAGCAGAAGACCACGTCGGGAACTCTATTAGGACCATAGAGTTCCTCATGAAGTGCTCAGTGAATGTATGTTCCAGTGCTGTTGGGGTCCAATCTGGAAATCATATTAGGTCTAGATTAATTTGACTGCATTAGCAGTAACTGGGGCTGAATGGGAAAGTGATGTAAATGCAACCAATGAAAGAAACAAAAGTCTGTACCATAAATGGCACTTCTGCACTCATAAATCTCCAAGCATAGACTTAGTTGACAACCCTGCATAATATATAGAGATAAAGAAATGATAAACTATAAACAATCTGTTTATGTTGCTTTATTATCAGAACACAACAAGACACTAGTCTATTTCAAAAGTGTCATACTTTATCGGATTTGATCGGGAACATTCAGAATATTAAAATAATTCCTTTGCTGACTAATTCATTGTTGAGAGTGTAAATAGAAAGCTATTGAGTTTCAGCATGTTTTCAGTGCTGACTCGGTTTTAGTTTGGGCTTATTAAACTATAATGAAGTCAAACAGCAGGCCAGATGGGGGAGAAAAAGGTGATGGCCTTTAAGGCTTGACTGAAATATGATTTATTTCCAATTCATTATAGATGCATGTAAATTGTAAATAAATGAAGCCTGTAAAACAAATTTAATTAAGATCAGAGGCTTTTCCAGCAATGAAGGACATCCGGGGCTTAGCCCAGACAATTTTATTTTCACACTAGCAACCACTTCTCTGTAGTCCAAATCTGGTGAGAGGGTATTCTTCGAGTTTTGCTCTGGCTGGGCCTGTTTCTACAGTTCCTAAATCTTCCACTCTAGTACTATCCTCGACTAACTCATCCTCTCTCCTCCCTGAATCATCTGTGATGCAAAAGAACAGATACAGCACATAACTTATTGCAAATCAGCTTCACACAACTAATTCATCAAGTGCCACATATTTCATTTTGTAGACCAATACCATTGAAGTAAATGTATTGGGAAGAGCAGATCAGTGGGATTGCCCTAAGATCTATCATGATTCTTGAATTTCCATGCACATTAACATAAAGTCATCACAAAAGAGTTATATTATAGTCAGTAAAGTGAGGTAAAAAAAAAATATTTAATATAAATAATTTATATTTTTTGACATGAATAGTCAAAATGATGTATAAGATCCTAAGTTAAAGCAATACATGAATGACTTTAGTCTAAGTTCATTGACACACCATGGCATCGAACTGTATATAATTCTCAATGTTCATCTGTCAAAATCCTTTCATTAGGAGCATTAGGAGCATTGGGATAAACAATGTTTCACTTTTAACTTTCTCTAAAGTAAAGTGACTAATTAATTGTTAGCAGTTTCCATGCCTGATTCTGGCACAGCTGCTGCTGCTGGCTCCTCAGTCAGTAGCTCATCTTTTCTACCCTCTACAAAACCATTGAATCAAATCAAAGTGTATATTTACTACAAACTAATATCACAAAACAAGTCACACATTTTATGTTAATGCTCATTGGTTATCCTTAGAGAAAACAACAACTGATAAATAATGAAAGTATGCTCCGAACGGGACTCGAACCAACGTCTCTGGCATGGGAGGCGGCTGCGCTAACAAGGAGGCTGTAGGCTACAACCTTTAATGTCAGTCGCTAGTCCACCTCTTGAGGTTAGGAGAGTGAGGTTTAGCCTACTGTGGGTGAAAGCCAGCCAGATGATGATCTTCAGACTTTAAGGACCAAAAAAATGTGAATTCTTACCCACTGACTTCTTTCGGAAAAATCCCCAAAGCCTCATTTGCTTCATTTTTGCTGTCTTTCCTGCTAACTGCTGTTAACTCGCCACTAAGTAACATTAGTTGATGTCAACTCCTCCCCTACCTGCTGCATATTCAAAAGAGAGGAAGAAACGGAGTCGCCCATAGGCTACCGACAGCAAAGAAACTTATTCTATAAGAAACTTATTCTATAAGCTAGATTATGCCTATGTCTATTTTTACAGGCTGTATGCAGCATGTGCAAAGCCAAAGCACAATGAAATAAGGCAACTTATGATTTCGGGGGTTTACATAGGCTATTGTCCGGTTTCATATTTGTCAGTCAACTTTTCAAAATACATTCGGGGCTACACTCAAAACATTCGGGGCTGAAGCCCCGGCAAAATCGGCCGACGCCGCGTCTGATTAAGATAACTTATTTTAACATTTAAAACTGCGGCTCATACCATAAACATATTCAGTGTGTACTGTATGTACCGTTCATAAGCTAATATCTCAGTCAAAGTGCAGAGGGATAAAATAATTAAACAAAATATATTCTAACACTAGGGCTGGGACAAAATATGCGCGTCGATTCGTCAGACCCAAAACAAAGATGGCGGCGCCAGAGAGTAGTAGCAACACGAGTGGCTCCTTAGACTATCAGAAGTGCAAGGCGGCACACAGTCGTTCCTCTAAAGTATGGGAATTCTTTCATTTAAAAGGAAACAATTCTGTGATATGTCGTCTTTGCAAAATAGAGATGGCCTTCCATTCTAGCACCACGGCAATGCACCAGCACCTGAAGAGGCGCCACCCGGGAGCAGCTGCATGTTGAAATGCTCACATTCCTCCACTCCAATATATGACTGTATTTTGTCTTGAATGACACACACACTCATTCACTATTCTTAAGGTGAAAGGACAGTGTCAGAGTGTAAGTTGTTATTTGCATGTGAATGAAGATGCTTTTTTTCAGTAAGCTAGGCCTATGTTCAACATAAATGTTGAATTCTTAATGTTTATTTTTTGTTGGAAAAGCACTTTCTGTATTAGCTTAAAGCCCCCAAGTTTACAATAGTTACTGTATTCTTTCAATAGCTCTAAAAAAGGGTGGCTGGGTGACCTTTTTATTTTTTTATTGAATGCTAGACATCAGAATGCATTATTTTGCTCTTGTACACTTTTACTTGAATTTTATTTTTGAATCTTGAGTTTAAGAAAAAGGTGAGTGGCAGAGTGTATTACTACTATATGTTGTTGTTATTTTTTATGTGAATGAAGAATTAAAAGATGCACTTTTTTCAGTAAGCTAGGCCTATGTGTTTTCAAGGCTTCAAGGTTTTATTGAATGCTACCTCTGACTAAGAATGCATTAATTTGCACTTGTATAGTCTTGTATATTTTAAGAGCAATAAACATATATTGCAATGTTAAGGAATTCATGTTTTTTTCATTCAGATATGTAAATCAACATGTATAAATTGCTATTAGTCAATTAATGGGGAGATAATCGAAATCGAATCGGACGGAAACAATTAATCGTTAGATTAATCGATGCATCGAAAAAATAATCGCTAGATTAATCCTTTAAAAAATAATCGTTTATCCCAGCCCTATCTAACACCATGACTGAATAAATCCCTGTCCTTCACAAACACACATTTCATGCAAGCTTGTGAAAATATAAAGCTTTGATTTGTATCTAGATTTTCTTGTTGTTTACTTTTAATGTCATGCCCGGACACATCAAATACATCTGCTCCAGCCCAAATCAAAAACAAGCACTTGTGCACAAAAACATTGTTTTGTTTTTCCATTTTTGAACAAAACAAAACACTTCATTTTCAATTATACCATCTCTTTTAGAGCAGCTTGAAATATTGAACCAATCACGTAACTAATGTGTGCTGGACCCTTGACCATTGGTTGTAAGCCTCTAAAAGGCCAAACAATCAGTGGGAAAGGCAAACATGATTCCTGAGGTCATTTTCATGATGATGTACAATGACCTGATTGCCTGCCTCATGTGGCTTGTAATAATAAAGCTAGTCAGACACAAGCAATGAGCGACCTTAAGAACACATCCCCATTCAGCCTTTGACAACTGGTTAAGACAACATGTATGCTGTTTCATAAATTTTTCTTTATTAATGTAGAATAATATCGACACATTTTGTGAAGGTCAAAATGACATATGTTTAAGGAGAGTCATCACGGTGAGTCAAAGGCACTTTACTGATAACTAAATAGCGGGATACAGGGCCCTTTACAGAGGCATGTGTAATCTCACAAGCACAAGTATTTTTTTTGCCTGTGAATGATTAGGCTGTGCATTTCAAAGTCAGTTGCTCTGCTCTGAGAGGACACATATTACAAAAAAGAAAGAAAAAAAAACAAATCAAACTGTATTTATAATAACACATTTGTTTCAAGGTATTATTTAAAACACAAACTAATTTGATCGAGCATTTTTCTGCACAGAAAAGCAAAGTAAATACTGATGATTAATTTAAATTGTATTAAATTGAAATCAGTGTTTTACACAAGCATTTCTAAGACAAATATCAAATTATTCATTAAAATGGACAACCACAATTCCGAAAATGTTGGGACAGTGTGAAAAAGGCTAATAAAAGCAACAATTAGTGATTTGTATATTATAATCACCCTATTGAAAGCTCTACAGCTACAAATTATATGATGTTTTTCCTTGTGGATTTCATAGTTTTTTGGGGGGGGTTTTGTTTTTTTACAGTAATTTCAAACCAGATGATTGCAATACGCTCCAAAAACGTTGGGACAGTTGAGTGTTAACCACTGTAGTGCTGGATGGCAGTATATGTTGCTCCAAAATTTGTACATATCTGTCTGCATTAATGGTGTTCTCACAGATGTGCGAGTAACCCATGCCATGTGCACTGACACACCCCTGGCCCATATAGACACTGGCAAGATGGTCCTTATCCTCTCTGCTCCGGATAACACAGGACTGTGTTTTTCAAAAGCTTTTTGAAATGTGGACTCTTAAGACTAAAAACACAGTTTCACTGTTCTACTTTCCATTTAAGATGAGACCGAGCCCAGAGAAGTCTGTAGCACTTCTAGACACTGTTGATGTAGGGCTTCTGCTTTGCATATTAAAGTCTTAACTTCCATCTGTGGATGCAGCGGCGAGTGGTGTTGACTAACAAAGGTTTACTAATGTAACCCAAGCCCATGTTCATGATATCCATTACAGATGAATGATGTTTTTTAAGACAGTGATGTCTGAGGGATCAAAGACCATGTGCAATCAGAAGTGGTTTTCGTTTTGCCCTTTATGCACCGAGATTTCACCAGATTCCTTGACTCTTTTAACTAACATTTAACACTCAAAGTGCTGAATTATTTGCTGAAGCATCTGTTGGCAAATGGACAAGTCTCAAATGATCCTTGCTCTTGAAGGTCTAGGCTGTTTCTGGAGGCTCCTTTTATACTATGACATGATTGTCTCACCTGTTTAACATCTCCTGTTTCACGTCTCCTGTTTCACATCTCCTTGTTATTTCAACTCGTCAAATTGTTATTAGTCTTAAATTGCCCGTCTCAACTTTTTTGGAGCATGTTGGAATCATCTGATTTGAAATACTGTACATTTAGAAAAAAAATAATACAATTCACAAGGTAAAACATTGTATTATGTGAAGTTGTGGTGCTTTCAATATAGCAAAGTGTGATTATAATTGACAAATAACTCATTTTTGTTTTTATTAGCATCACTTTTTCAGAATTGGGGTTGTATTAAATTAATCAGTATTTAAATAGCATAAAGTGAGGATGTATGAGATTACGCTTAATTTTTCTGAAGACACAATGAAAAAAGGGAAAGCAGCTCTATTGAAAATACTAAACAAGAACACTTTAGATCAACTTGACACCTTTCTTTTTGACATGAGAACATAATAATATTGCGTAATGTCCAAGTGATTTTCAACAAAGTTATGAAAAAGTGATATCACATTGCTATGAAATGTTCAAATGGATTCAGCCTTCAAACGGATGTTCTATACTCAAAGTTATTTGTATTGCATGCTCAATTAACTTATTTAACATGAGCTAATGCAACAAAAAAATGTAGCATTTGCTCTCAACTTGATTTCATTGTGTACAATCCATCTATGTTCACTTAATCTAATGGTGTTGACACACTGTGAATAATATCTGTTGTTGCATCAATGCATTGCTGAAGCCGGGCAGGGGATTTCCAGTTCCTATTGGATGGGACTGGATTGGAAGGGTACATTTTAAAATTAAGTATTTTATGCATTTATATGCTAAATAAAAACAAGTATGAGACTTGTTAGTGTTTAATGTTCTATTTTTGTTGGATTTAGAAGATTTTTTAAATGTAGGTTACCGTTGTGGAGAGGTGTGGCGCTAATGTTAAGCTGAGGTTGGGTATGTTACTATTGAAAATAATCTATATATTGCTTTTCTCATGAAGCAAATACAGAGGGATCATTATAATGACTGATTGGGGATCTGTAAACTCTCAGCAGTGAAATATTTGTTATACAGTACAAGAAGATATATATATGCTAGTGTTTGTTTCTAGCGTGTAACTGCGAGTTTCAAAAGAGTTATAAGATCATATCAAGTTTAAGATAGGTTAACTCAATTCATTCGCACTACACGATAAATTTAGGTTGTTGCTTCACAAAGTATTTGAGGAGAGCCTACATTTTAATTTCGTATTAAAGAAACACATTTTCATTTTGTGGAACATATGTCCACAACTGAATTAAGTTAAACCAACAGATTTTTTTCAGTGCATGACAACAGGCAATGGCCCCATTGTTGGTTAACAATACAAACTGAAGATAGCAGAAATGAAAAGTGAAATTATATTTAATTTAATAACTTCAATGACATTGTAAATTACAGTCATGTACCCCACAATAGCTAGACCTCTCACTAGTTTGTAAAAAGACAGCATGACATCACGAATAACATAACATTAAATCAATAGTCAAATTAAAATCTTATTACAAAGTTATTGAGGAAATCAATTTACACGTGTCAAACTGTTTTCATTTCACTAACATACAGCATGATAGCCTGCAATAAACCACTTAGACACTTTGTACAGTTACTGTCAGCTGTTCAAAGCTCCGTAAGAGACCAGCACCATCTAGATTTCAGACCGAAAAGTTAAGCATATTAAGTCGTATGTAACAGTGCGAGAGTAAATGGTTGAATAAATAATCACGAGAGGTAGGACGTGCTTTGGAGGTCTGTAGTAATAATGTCTTAACCTTAATTCCAATTTATAGCGAATAAATAGTCAGAAATACAATAAATGAATATCTAGGCGCCTGTGCTGCTTTGCAACTATGAACAACTGTTCCATCCAGAATATAATATAATTAAATATATATTCCTGCAACTCTAACCAGAGTCTTCAGTAACTCAGTCCAGAAATGATATGTCACGCTGGCATGCAGCACCTGTCAGAACTTCAGGATTACCAAACGCGAGAGACTGAAGTTCTCTGAAGGGGGACAGGTGGCCCTCTTCAACCACTAACGCCTCAATATTCAGAAGCTAAAACTGAACGATTTAGAAAGTTCAGTGCCCACACATTTCTCCTTTAAAACTTAGTGTCTCACTATATCAATCCACTTTTAAATGCCCCTTCAGGAATATTCTACACCGCCCTAAAAAGGTTGAATAAAGACCAACTTTCATCGACATATTGGAGACTACAGCTCAGAATTTGCCAAGTGTCAAAGTGTACTGAACCCAAAACCACGCACGAGCACGAAAAACACTGCTGTCCTTCACTCTGAAGCTCGCGACTCAACAACAAACATTCCATTCATGTTGCCAACAATTGAGACACATATAACAAACATCTTCAGACTCTCCACGAATTGTAAAGCTTTTAATATGCGCTTCTCCTGTCTCACTTCACAAATCCCTCATAAAGGCTCGCTCTCTCTCTCTATCTATCTACTCTCTCTCTCTCTCTCTCTCTCTGACTCCGCTGCTGTGAAACATTGTTGCTATTTTTGCGACTCACCTTTTTTCTTCGCGGTCCCCCTCGCTGTATATAGATACTGTGTATCAGTGATTCCCGTGGATACACTGTGACAGAAATATATTTTCAGTCACATTGACACACGGCTTCTATTTTCGGGAGCTGAGCTGACAAACTCAGAAGAAGCAGCAGTGGCTCTTGTCAGGGCATAATAAGCTCCTCCTCCTCTCTGACGAACACCTGACGTAGTCAAAGTCAACCGCCTCCTTATCCTCCTCCTACTCTACTAGTGTCTCATCTCTAGCTTAAAAACAAATGTGAAAAATGAAAAAAATAAAACTACAGCTCAAATAGGGTAAAAAACACGAAAGAATTAAGATACTGTGTTTTAGTCCAAATTAAAGGCGGCAAAGTGAGTGAGCGCGCGACCCTTGAGGAGAGGAGAGGAAACGGTTCCACATCATGACATCACCGTGTTTTACAGTTAGAGAAAGCAAGGAAACAAAGTGAATAGTCTTCAAGGAAGTGATATTTAAAGCACTGCCGCGAAAAGTTGTCACTGTTGGGTAAAGTCCCCCAACTCTAACGATTGTGAGTTATGAGCCAGTTTTCTGAAGAGCACGTTTCATATTTATTACGGTCGTTAGACTGGCACTACCTTAGATACGACTGACCTAAGTTCTATAAAACAACAGTAACAATTGTGTCAGTGATTTTAAAGTGACGCGTTTCTTATCCAATTGCATTCCTCAGCGGTTTGCCAGCGACCAATCAGAGAAAGTGAGCTAGATGCGTTTTACGTTGCATGTGCCAGTGTCACGTGTAAGTAGGATCTGTGGAAGAGGTGTGGTACTGAACATGAGTTGTTTTTGCCGGGACTTAAAGTGAAACTGTCTTACCACTGTTTTATCAAATGGAAATGGGACATGCAGGATATCAAATGAGTGATAATTTCACTGATTTTAATGCAGAGCCAAATCAAAGAAAGACAAATGTGAAAAATAACTATTACACTAATTTGTGGTGCTTTAAAAATTGCTTTTTATTTACATTTATATAATGTGTTTGTATTAGGGCTGTCAATCGTTTACAATTTTTAATCGAATTAATTACATGGTGTCCCGATTAATTAATAGTGATTAATCGCATATACATATATTTGCTGAAAGCCCCTCATTTAACAATAATTCAATATATAATGATGAAATACTTATACTTAGTTATCTTTAAATATAATGATGAAATAATTATACATAGTTATCTTTAGAATACAATGCATTGTTTACTGAATTTGTCAATCAGTTTGAGATTTATTATGAGGGCTTGTTTAAGGGTCAATGTACACCTGCGTCAGACATGCTTGTGTAGCGTCTCGGGTGCGTTGCGTCATAAGCATACAATTTTTACGTCACTGTGTCAAGTTAAAAATAGTTTAATACTTAGAAAACATCTTGAGGTCCCCTAGATCGAATTTGCACTCCATCAAGTGTTTTCAACGCAAGAATGTAACGTGTTTTCTTCACTGTATAAACTGCGCATTGCCACACAGCTGAAATTTCAATTACTGCCCTCTGGAGTAAACATGTGGTACTACAAGCTTGCATTTCTTAGGAATCTTCATTATTACACTCCCGGGGCATTGCGACACATTCAATTGCATACATTTTTTTAACACGTTATTTTTTTATAAAATGAATTGCACTGAATTAACGAGTTAAATCGTCAGCCCTAATTTGTATAAGGCCCATTTTATAAACTACATAATGACTGTCATTCTTTTATGACTTTTAGGTCTCTGTGAGCCAACATCTCGCAAATTTATGCTCTGACCAATTTAACAACTTTCTGAAAGATTTTAAAAGATTTTACTTCTAAAGTGGTGTAACGGTACAAAATATTTCTCCTGGTGATTACTTGGACAAACTATTCAGAAAATGCATTATTCACTGTCAACATGTCAACAAATCTAATTTTACATATTTTAAGCTATCCTTTGCTACACAACAGGTATGATAGATGGTCACAACAGGCTAAATGTTTATTTAAAATTGTCAGCCTACAGTAGACACTATTTATTTTAAAATATAGACTACAAACTAATTTTTCCAGCTGCTTTTATCAAATAAATTTGAACTTCATAGCCATACATAAAGAATAAATAAGAGGATCAGATTTTTCCTCCAGGTTCTTTGCTAACAACATATAGTAAACTGTAGTTTGCTTAAATAGTTTAATAGTATATTTACTGGAACAATATTTATTTGTTTTTGTTTTTGAAGGATGTGGAACAGGTTGACCTATGCTTATTTTTATTAGATAAATTGTATTACTGAATATCATTCCCATAAGTTAATCTATTAATTCAATATGAAAAGCCATCGGCCAAGGTTTGTCAAAAAGTGTCTATTTACAATTTCATATACATTGACAAAATACATCAATTTGTTCCCAATGTTCAATGGTATACATGATTGAATGTTTCTTGAAAATGATTTATCTGTGACTGTTTTAAACAGATTGTAGGTAGTTTGACTTCATTACCAACTTTAGACAGGACAAAGCCATGGAGTTTTGTTTTCATGAAGTAACTTTGTTATTGCATGTAATCAATAAAAGAAGAAAAAAATAGTCTTGGTTAAAAACATGTTTCAGCATCTGCTTTTATTTTATTTAACACTTGAATGTATATATGTGGGTCAAAAATGACCAATCATCTACTTTTAAGACATCATTTTTAGATTAAGTGGTCTTTTGATCTGCCACTCTAGTTTTTCCTCAATTAAGGTGTCTTCAATCATGTGCACTGATATTATTAACATTTAGTTGATTTTTTTAATTATTATTATATGAGAGTTTGCATCAAAAAATGCATATTATGTGTGTCGTATATGACCCATATGTGTTTCTTATGTTATTAAACACATTTAACACTGGTACTACACTTGTAATACATTGTTTTCAGTTTCCATTTGTTATGTAATTAAATATATGTTAAATACCGTGTTCACATTCATATTTATGTGTAGTTTGCAAGTATAGAAAGTTGTAATTCTGCTGATGCTTTTATCCAAAGTGCATGCATTATATCCATTACAGGGACAGTCCCCATACTGAGGTTAGATGACTAGTTCATAGCAAGGACACAGTGGTAATATCTCCTAAACAACTTCTTAGTGTGTTTTACCTGCCGAACTCCAGCCGAGCAGCTGATTCTCTTGCCACCTTCAAGAAACATATAAAGACACTTCTCTTTCACGAGAACTTAACCCAATCACCAATGCAACTCTCTTATTTCTTCTTAAAATAAATAAATACATTATATATACTGTATGTATATATACATCACCACTGTCTCTCAGCTTCTTCTACTTATGTTTCTTTGAGCAATTTGCAACTTTGTATTACAACACTTATCTTATTACTGCCTCCTTAGGATGAATTGCTTCTGTTGTATTCCTCATTTGTAAGTCGCTTTGGATATATATATATATATATATATATATATATATATATATATATATATATATATATATATATATATATATATATAAATAGATAAAGTTTCATACATCAATATAGAGTACATATGGTTGTCATTTTACAAGTTTGATCTTATTTTATCTTAGTCTATTTACTTATTCATATACACTGATCAGCCACAACATTAAAACCACCTGCCTAATATTATGTAGGTCCCCCTCGTGCCGCCAGAACATCGCCAACCCGCATCTCAGAATAGCATTCTGGATGCTAATCTTCTTAACACAATTGGGACTTTTAACAGAAGAATTAATGCAACTGGTTCGCTGATGCAACATTAAACTGCCAGCAGGAGGTGAAGTCACTGAAAATGTTCTAGCTGCCATCTTGGTATGCCCAAACTCTAATAGAGCATCAATGACTGACAGGCGAAAACACCCCAGTTTCATCGTATCCGACCTGCAGATATGACAGTTGCAATTCACCCTCTAGTGACAATAATGTTTGATTAGCTTGTTATGGATAATATTTGTTATGAGAGAGAAGATATATGCGGCTCGTGATCAGTCTATCAGTGCAGCACAGAAATCACCAAAGGAAGCAGGAAAACTGCCCAAAGTTGTAATATAAGTAGGAAAAGCTGTAATATCTGCTTTTTTAGTGTAACAATACATCCTTACCCGAATGGGACTTTAAAAAATGCAGTCCAGGATTTCTAAATTGCCTTAAATGCCTGGGATTTGCTTGTTTTCATAATGATGTGCTCTCTGTAGTCAGTTTAATTCATTGTCCTCCAGTCGAACCTGTATCAGTTTAATTTTAACCAGCTTTGCTTTGTGTGTCTCTCCCTCAATCTCAGTGCACATGCTGTGTGTGATAAAAGGAGAGAGCACACTCTTATTCAAGTGACCATGAGAACAAAGAAATAAGTCTGAAAATGTCTGTTTGTGTTTTAGCTCAGTTTCAGTAAACTTGTTTACTTTCAGCTGATCAGTTCGCTGATGAAGTTTATTAGAGGTGGATACAGTTTGATATACAGTAGATACACATAACTCACTCAGGCTTTCAAGAAACAGGAAAAATTCTCAACTTTACATAAATCATTACATGTGTAGGGCATTTGTGTTGTAGGGATGTACAATAACAGATCGTTATTGATGAAATCCAAAATGATGTGCCCTCTGTGACTTTAAATTTTTTTCAAATTCTATTTGAAGCCATGTAAAGCTGGAGCTATATATAAAAATAGTCCCAATAGGGCTAGGAACATACTCTGGATCCACTGTGCAACCACCCATTGGCACCAGAACCCTAAGAAACAACACTGCACACCCAGCCACCTGTGGTCTAGAGATTAGAAAGAGACCCAACATTTTATACTTCTTCCAACCAATTTAGAATTTAATTAGCTGTAACTGAAAATTTGCCCAGTAAGTAGAGTGTACTTGTTTTTATGAAATGCAGAATTAATCTTTGCATGTATTATCAGATATCAGAGCTCTATTAGACACATTTAATATCATTATACAGGTGAAACTCGAAAAGTTAGAATATCGTGCAAAAGTTCATTAATTTCAGTAATTCAACTTAAAAGGTGAAACTAATATATTATATAGACTCATTACAAGCAAAGTAAGATATTTCAAGCCTTTATTTGATATAATTTTGATGATTATGGATTACAGCTTATGAAAACCCCAAATTCAGAATCTCAGAAAATGAGAATATTGTGAAAAGGTTCAGTATTGTAGGCTCAAAGTGTCACACTCTAATCAGCTAATTAATCCAAAACACCTGCAAAGGGTTCCTGAGCCTTTAAATGGTCTCTCAGTCTGGTTCAGTTGAATTCACAATCATGGGGAAGACTGCTGACCTGACAGTTGTGCAGAAAACCAGCATTGACACCCTCCACAAGGAGGGAAAGCCTCAAAAGGTAATTGCAAAAGAAGTTGGATGTTCTCAAAGTGCTGTATCAAAGCACATTAATAGAAAGTTAAGTGGAAGGAAAAAGTGTGGAAGAAAAAGGTGCACAAGCAGCAGGGATGACCATAGCCTGGAGAGGATTGTCAGGAAAAGGCCATTCAAATGTGTGGGGGAGCTTCACAAGGAGTGGACTGAGGCTTCAAATGTCGTATTCCTCTTGTCAAGCCGCTCCTGTACAACAAACAACGTCAGAAGCGTCTTACCTGGGCTAAAGAAAAAAATAACTGGTCTGCTGCTCAGTGGTCCAAAGTCCTCTTTTCTGATGAGAGCAAATTTTGCATCTCATTTGGAAACCAAGGTCCCAGAGTCTGGAGGAAGAATGGAGAGGCACACAATCCAAGATGCTTGAAGTCCAGTGTGCAGTTTCCACAGTCTGTGTTGGTTTGGGGAGCCATGTCATCGGCTGGTGTTGGTCCACTGTGCTTTATTAAGTCCAGAGTCAACGCAGCCGTCTACCGGGACATTTTAGAGCACTTCATGCTTCCTTCAGCAGACAAGCTTTATGGAGATGCTGACTTCATTTTCCAGCAGGACTTGGCACCTGCCCACACTGCCAAAAGTACCAAAACCTGGTTCAATGACCATGGTATTACTGTGCTTGATTGGCCAGCAAACTCGCCTGACCTGAACCCCATAGAGAATCTATGGGGCATTGCCAAGAGATGAGAGACATGAGACCAAACAATGCAGAAGAGCTGAAGGCCGCTATTGAAGCATCTTGGTCTTCCATAACACCTCAGCAGTGCCACAGGCTGATAGCATCCATGCCACGCCGCATTGAGGCAGTAATTAATGCAAAAGGGGCCCAAACCAAGTACTGAGTACATATGCATGATTATACTTTTCAGAGGGCCGACATTTCTGTATTTAAAATCCTTTTTTTTTTATTGATTTCATGTAATATTCTAATTTTCTGAGATTCTGAATTTGGGGATTTCATAAGCTGTAAGCCATAATCATCAAAATTATATCAAATAAAGGCTTGAAATATCTTACTTTGCTTGTAATGAGTCTATATAATATATTAGTTTCACCTTTTAAGTTGAATTACTGAAATTAATGAACTTTTGCACGATATTCTAATATTTCGAGTTTCACCTGTATGTGGAGCAGGATGAGTTATGGATGAATGGCACAGAAATATTATTGTATACTCAAAATACTATTTTCTTTTTAGATCATCCAATCTGATATTGTTCTAGGACGATTTCTCCACTTGTTTTAGTCCATTACTTGTACCATCCACAAGCACTCAGGTCATGCTATGTGTTAATATTTTGTACATAACGCAAGTGCTTTGTTGTTGCCCCTCCCCCTCTGTGAATGGTTATGTATCTTACCTGTTTCTTGAACTGTACCATCACCTTCACAGAATCTGCTGCTGAGGACTTCCTATTGTGTATCTCTCAGGTTGCAACACTTACTTTCTTAATTGTCCTTTCATTACTTTACTCTCTCTCTCTCTCTCTCTCTCTCTCTCTCTCTCTTTTTTTTTCCTTCTCCCACGTTCTATCTCTCTTGCTTTCCTCTAAGCCAGACCAGCTGGCTTTGGACGACTTTCTTCTTGCCCCTGTGAGGCCTGACTTCACACTCTCATATCTGGGTCTTTCTGCCGGAAGGGAGCTGTGCGACAGAAGTTTGAAGAGTAGGATCCTAGATGGACGCTGACATGCTGGGCATGCGTGTATGTGACAGGGTTTGGCTCAGAGGAGTGGTGTACAGCCGTCGCTGTCACTCACCAATGAGGGTGATGAATGTATATTTATATTGTGTTTATTATTATTTATAAAAAATAGTTCTGATCGGAGAACAACATTCCCTGGTAGTTCACAAAAGATGAATGAGAGAAGGATGCAAAATCATAGCTTGTTTTATTATAATAAAGCTATGTCAGCTTCTCCGCCAATAACCAACCATGCTGGAAAACAGCTTAAACCAACTTTAACTGGTTAGCTGGGCAAGGTCTATTGCCTGATTGTAGGGGAGTATTGGGCACTTGTCAGATGATCTGGCAGACCAGCTGGCCAAACAGCTAAACAACAGGCTGCTAGACCAGCTATAAACCAGCTTGGCCAGGCTGGGAGACCCGCTTAAACCATTTCAGACAGCAGACCAGCTTAAGTCTCAATTTAATTGTTAACAGAAGACATATTGACATGAAGTGCCAACATTATAGTACAGTTTCAATTCTTCTTACTTTCTTGTGTTGTATATTGCCAGGAAGATTCAGGTTCAATAGTATAATGACAAAATAAACCAGTCAAAAAAGAGTTTCATAATTTGGTTATGCCAGCTGAAGTTTAAGTTTAGTATTGATAGGTCATAAAGACCCAGAGAGGGTTTATGAAACATACTCAAATAGAAGACAGCTGACATTTTCAACATTGCACCAGACCACAAATAGCTCCAGACCGCTGAGATACCTTGCCACCAATTTAATAAAGGATTTCATAATATCTCTCATATAACAGACTGTAACAGCGCCATATTCAGGTTAGATTGCCTACCTGAACTTTGTTAAAGAAGGGAGTCGTTTTTGAACAACAGGCTCATAGCACTCATAAACATATTTAAGGTCATTGTTTTGACAGTAGATATTTGATTAATGCATCATTATCATAGGCCAATTCAAAGAGCCAGCCAAACACCTTCAAATTTCTCTCTCATCTTCCACAGTTCGCAGCTCTCAGACTAGTGCATAGGATTATTTCGTCAAAGGTAGATTCTGTCATCCAACCGATGGTTCAGGATGATCTGAAGAGCATCTTTATTTGCACTTCTTTGAACAATCAAGTTTAATGACTGACCGCAGTCATTATTTTCTTTTGAGCCAATTAAGGTAGGGAAAACAATTATTTGAAACTATGTGTAAGTTGTTAAATCTTATTTATGTGACATACCTTTTTAAGTAAATAAAGTTGTAATGAACTGATACATTTGTGTATATCTAACAGGTTAGGTAAACTAATGTTTTCTAGTTATGCTGACATAAAATGACCATAAGTTGAATTTAGTTAAAAAGTGCAATGCGTAAATGCTACATATATATTTTAAGTAAATCCAACACATAAATTTTGCAAAGTTTCTGTGCACCAGTCACACACCTCATTTGTGCACCGTATATATACTGTACATTGTATTGTGTATTATACATCATTTTGCTTTACATATTATATGTTGCACATTCTGTGTATACTGTATGTCTTATATTGTATTTGTTATGTGTAAGGCCTATACTGTACACTGTTGTATGGTGTAAATGTGTGTTCTTGGAGCAAACCACCAAGTCAAATACCTCATAAGCGCAACTTACCTCAGCAATAAACGTGAATTCGGATTCATTTGCTAAGCATTTGTTTTAGAAGATAAATTTATATAAAAAAAAAAACTTGTTCACAGACTTTTCAAATCATCTTTACTTTGTAAAGGCATGGTAGTTTGTCTCTGTGCAGATTGAGCCTGTGCATTAGATAACTTTGCAGAGGCTCTAAAAATACCCTGTATCTCACTGTCTGGCTCTGTTCTCTCATTACTGCGTGCAATTAACACTGAGCATGCCCTGCCAGCCCTAAGTAGCGAAGCACCGCACACAACTGTCACATACCCATGCATCTGCGTAACATATCTAATCAAAACCTTAGAAGTTTCAACCTATTACTTTTTCTCCATTTGTTCTCTTTAAAGTAGCTTATACCAAAGTCCTTCTCCTGGGCAGCAATTTTCTATAGATACAAGCGGCATAAAAGTACAGCTCATATCAACGTACTTGAATGGGGAAATCTCAGGAAAAATCTCCAGACCGCTATGTCAAGATTATAATCAAAGAACATATTTCAAATCAGCAGTAAAATCTGACAACAATGAAATTATAAATTGTGCTTCTTAACCTTGTGTTATTTTATGTTAATTCCCATCAATTCGTCTGTGCCATCCTGGCTTCTAAGGAAAATTCTGGTTGTATTTCTTCTAGGACTGATTTGTTTGTTCTTTTGGCAGTCCACAGTATCTTCAGTATTCTTCGCCAACACCACAATTCAAATGCATCAACTCTTATTCTGTTTCCTTTTTCAATGTCCAACTTTCACAAGCATAGAGGACATCTACAGATCACACTGCCTCAGGAAATCTATCAGCATCTGCAAGGGCTACACACATCCATGCCATCACTTGTTTGAACTCCTTCCATCTGGCAGGCGCTATGAGGCCATTTATGCCCGCACCTCCAGACATAGCGTCTTCCCCTGAGCTATAACTGCTCTGAATCAATCCACCAAGTTCCCCCTCAAAAACTGACTCTTTGTCTACAGAACTGTCTGGTACAAATTGACTTCTTATATACAT
The DNA here is from genome assembly GCF_025860055.1 of Xyrauchen texanus. Lineage (NCBI taxonomy): Eukaryota > Metazoa > Chordata > Actinopteri > Cypriniformes > Catostomidae > Xyrauchen > Xyrauchen texanus. The sequence goes on from NC_068296.1 coordinate 20,205,342, forward strand.
GCACAATGACACCGATAAGTCATACGGTACAAAGAGTCCAACTCTCATTCATTCTCTCTGGAAATGATGAGCAACTGCCACAGCAGAGCTATCTGCATTATTTATTATTTATATATTACTGCTGGTCACTGTCTATATTGTTATATACTGTCTATACTGTACATACTGTCTGTTACCTATTGTCATTTGTTACTCTTCCACACTGTATTGATTCTGTTGCTGCACTATACATTTGGGTTGTTGCAATATTACCAATGTCGGACTTTGTTTATATTTTTCAATATTTTATTACTATTTATTGTTTTTATCTTATTGTTTTATATTACCTTAATTATTGTTTTATAGCATCGAGTAAGGAAGTTGCAAACCTAATTTTGTTTTACTTGTGCAATGATAATTGTACTTATGTAAAGACAATAAAGACATTCTATCTATTCTATTAATATGAGGTGACTGAAAAGGCCATGCCTAGAGTAAGACACACCTTCGACTTCAAAGTGACATCTTTTCTTTTTAGATCAAAACCTTAGATAATGCTAAAACACACAATTTTCCTTGAGTTTGTTTTCTCAAGTTGATTGACAGGTGATGTCTATATCTTAAAGGTAAAGAAAACCCCTCTAATCTGCCCAATAATATCTAAAACTAGTTATCTTAAGTATCCTTAAGTTATAATCACATGAGTAGACAATGTAGCAAAACCTGTTTATTTAAATGCTTTAGGGGTGTAGAAATGTTGTTTGTCTTGAGATATTGATATCCATGGGCTTTACAATTTCTCTTTTCTCTTAACTGATAAATTCAATAAGTTAATTTATACTTCACATCTACTCTGTTCTAAACTCAGCTAAAAAAAATTCCTCTCAATTTCAAGTGCTTTGATTTTCAGCAAACTTAACATGTGTAAATATTTGTATGAACATTAAAAGATTCAACAACTAAGACATAACCTGAACAAGTTCCCTTTCTGTCACTCACATCTGAATATGAAAAAGGTAAATCACAAATTGGTGAACAGAATTTGTATGTCCTGCCCCCGGACATACGGGTATAAAAGGTGGGCATCGTGCATCTGTTCAGTCAGATTCTTTCTTCGGAGCCGAGCGGTTGTGTGTTCAGCGAGCTGAAAAACTCACTACTGTTCCACTCACCTCTAAGAGAGCTTTGCTGTTGGATCTACGGCGCATTGCCAGCGGCTTTCTCCCTGCTCTTCATACCAGTGCATAGCTACCTAAAAGAGCATTATTTTCTCTAAATCAAACCAAATCAAATCACTTTATTGTCACATGACCATATGCACAAGTGCAACAGTGGGTGAAAATCTTGTGTGCAGTTCTGAGCAACATAGTCATGACAGTGATGAGACATATAACAATTTACAATAAACAACATATTTACACAACACAATTTACATATCTAATGTAACCATAATTACACAACACAATAATAATATACAATGTACAGTAAACAACACACAAAATATAGAATACACATACACATAATATACAATACACATATAATAATAATGAAAAAGTATATAAAGTGTATAAAAAAATATACAGTAGTTGTATTGTAAAGAGAATATAATTTATGACAGTCCCGTGTGAGATAATAAGATTAATAAAGTGCAGTATTGATGTATATAGATCGTGAGAGATCAAATGTTCAAAAGTCTGATTGATTGGGGGAAGAAGCCATCATGTACTCGGCTGGTGTGGGTCCTGATGCTGCGATACCGCCTGCCTGATGGTAGCAGTGAGAGCAGCCCATGGCTCGGGTGGCTGGAGTCTCTGATGATCCTCCAAGCTTTTGTCACACATCGCCTGTTATATATGTCCTGGAGGGAGGGAAGCTCACCACTGATGATGTGTCTGGCAGTTCGCACCACCCTTTGCAGGGCTATGCGGTTGTGGGCGGTGATGTTGCCGTACCAGGCAGTGATGCAGCCATTCAGGTTGCTCTCTAGAGTGCTGGTGTAGAACCGTGTTAGGGATGGTGGTTCATTCCAAACATCCAACGTTGTATCGTCAGCTAACTTAATGATGCCGTTGGAGCTATGTGTTGCCACACAGTCATGCATGTACAGGGAATACAGGAGTGAGCTGAGAACACAGCCCTACAGGGCTCCAGTGTTGAGGGTCAGTGATGAGGAGATGTTGCTGCCCACTCTAACCACCTGACATCTGCCTGACAGGAAGTCCAGGACCAGTTGCACAGCGAGCTGTTTAAGCACAGAGCCCAGAGTTTCACATCAAGCTTGGAGGGCACAATGGTGTTGAATGCTGAGCTGTAGTCTACAAACAGTATTCTCTCATATGTGTTTCTTTTTTCCAGGTGTGAGAGATCGGTGTGTAGAGTAGATGCAATGACATCAAAGTCCTAAGTCCAAACTCCGTACTGTGGGAGATAGGGCCTTCCAAGTAGCTGCGCCTCGAATGTGGAATGCTCTCCCTAATCACCTGAGGGCGCCACAGTCTATAGAGGTTTTTAAAAATAAATTAAAGACCCACTTATTTTTAACTGCTTTTTCTTAAAACATAACCTGTTCTTGTTGTCACCAATTGTTCTTAATTTTGTTATTAATTGTTTCAATCTATTTTTATTGTTTTTTTTTTTTTTACCTGTGCACTTGTAGCACTTTGAGATATGTTCCTTCATGTGTAAAGTGCATTACAAATAAAATGTATTATTATTATTATTATTATTATCATCAGTGGAGCGGTTGTTGCGGTAGGCAAACTGCAATGGGTCCAGTTTTAGGTCCCTGACGCTCCCAGGGCATCCCCCTATGGCGGAGCAAGGTAACTGCCTTGAGTTTTTTCTCAGCACACATGCCTTAGGATGCAACTTTGCCTCCCGATGCAACACTACCTGCTCCCTGCTGCGAAGCCCTAAAAAATATCGTCCCCTTAGTGTTCCTTGTGCAGAACTTGGACGCGTGGCTTACGCCTTCCAACCCCTCGAGCTGGCTGGCCAGGACCATCCGACTCGGCTACATGATTTAGTTTGCCAGGCGTCCGCCCCACTTCGGTGCACGGCGAAAGGGCCAGCACCTTGCGTGTTGAAATCGCTACAATTTTTCAAAAGGATGCGATAGAGTCTCTCCCTCCAGCCAAGATGGAGAAGGGTTTCTACAGCCCTTACTTCATCGTACCTAAAAAAGGAGGTGGGTTGCGACCAATCTAGGACCTGCAAGTTCTCAACCGGGCTCTGCACAAACTCCCGTTCAAGATGCTCAAAAAACACATTCTAACATACGTCCGGTATCAAGATTGGTTTACAGCGGTAGACCTGAAGGACGCTACTTTCACGTCTCAATTTTTCCCCGACGCCGACCCTTTCTACAGTTCGTGTTAGAGGGCTGGGCGTACCAGTACAAGGTCCTCCCCTTTGGCCTGTCCCTGTCCCCTTGCGTCTTCACGAAGGTCGCAGAGGTGCCCTTGCCCCGCTAAGGGAAGTGGGCATTCGCATACTCAACTACCTCAATGACTGGCTGATTTTAACTCACACTCGAGAGGCACTATGCGCTCACAGGGACCAGGTGCTCAGCCGTCTAGGGCTTCAGGTCAACTGGGAAAAAAGCAATCTCTCCCCGGTTAAGAGCATATCTCTTCTCGGCATGGAGTTAGCCTCACAAATGAGCGTGCACAGTCAGTGCTGTATTGCCTCTCATTGTTTAAAATAGGCACTGCATTCCCTCTAAAACAGTTCCAGAGGCTCCTGGGGCATATGGCATCCTCAGCTGCGGCGCTAGGGTTGATGCATATGAGACCGCTCCAGCACTGGCTTCAGACTCGAGTCACGAGATGGGCATGGTGCCACGGCACGTATCGTGTGATCTTCACCCCCCTCTGCCATCTGTTATTCAACCCCTGTACAGACCTCTGTTTCTGCGGACAGGACCCCCTGCAGCAGGTGTCCAAATGCATCATGGTCACCACAGATGCTTCTAAACAGAGTTGGGGCACCGTGTGCAATGGGCACTCAGCCGTCGGTTCCTGGTCGGCCCCGCGGTTACATTGGCACATCAACTGCCTAGAGTGCTGGTGCTGTGCAAGGTCAGATAGGATGAGGAACAAGTCACTCTAGTGGCCCCTTACTGGCCTACACGGACTTGGTTCTCGGATCTTACTCTCCTTGCGACAGCGAGAAATACCTTCTTTCTCAGGGACGGGGCACCCTCTGGCATCCATGCCCAGACCTCTGAAACCTCCAAGACTAGCACCTGGATGGGATGTGGAAGATCTGAGTGTTCTGCCACCAGATGTCGTAGACAAGATCAACCAAGCCAGAGTTCCCTCAGGCAGCTTTTCGCCCTAAAGTGCCGTCTGTTCGCAGATTGGTGTTCTTCCCGATCTGAAGACCCACAGAGGTGCGCAGTCGGGTCAGTGCTCTCATTCCTGCAGGTAAAGCTGGAGGGGCAGCTGTCACCCTCCATCTTAAATGTGTATGTAGCCTTTCGGGATTGAGCACACTCTACAAGAAGTGTGACATCCTCATGGGCACTGGTCAACGGAACTTCTCAACAGACATCTGTAGAGCAGCGGGCTGGGCAACACCCAACACCTTTGCGAGATTCTACAATCTCCGGGTTGAGTCAGTTTCGTGTTTTTTCAGGTCCGAGCATGTAGAACTAGGTAATCAGGGATGACTGACAGGGTATACCGCTTGCGATAATGCCTTTCCCCTCACTGAAGGCGCTTTTACTCCCAGGTGAGTCCTCAAACTCGCACTCCCTGGATGTTCTTCATCCCCAGCCCTCTGGCTCGCGAATTCAGTGTAGGAATTCCCAACCAGACCCACTACAGGTACTAGTTGCTCTGTACGGGAATAGGTGCTACATAGGTGCCGGTAATCATGGTCACCTCCTGTGATGTATTTTCCGCGGTACGGTCCCCCTGTCAGGTGGACCCGCATCTCCCTTGGGCTCCCTCTGCCCTGGTCGGCGTGTTTGTAGAGCTAATCACTCATTAGGCAGGACCTACCACCGCGCCACTTACATGTGTGGCGTAACAGGCCTACATGACGTATTTGCCACATTTACACCTCCCCAGCCTGGGCAGGATGGGGTCTACGCGGGGTCTTTTCCCCCTGAAAGAATAGGACTAGAAAAGAACACCTACCCCGATGCGTGTTATAGCTAAATGACCCCAGCCGCATCTAACATCTATGAGGAGAAACATAGAGAGAGAAAAGGGCCGTGGCTGGCGTGGCCTGCTCCCATGCTTGTCTCATCGCTTGTTCCCACCCCTCAAGGAAATCCTTGGTCTGATGTCAGGAACCTAATAAAAACAATATGACGTCTTAGTGGGGTGTTGGGTAAGGTTACGTGCAGTCTGATGCCCATGCTCCTTTGGCACGCTACAGATTGCTGCACTAGCATCAGCTGATCACGTAACACGTTTCAGTGTTGGTGCCGCTATTGAATAGGGACCCCTTGTGTCACTACAATCGACAAAATGTCAAGTGAGTGACAGAAGGGGAATGTCTAGGTTACTAGTGTAATCCCCGTTCTGTGATGGAGGGAACGAGACATTGTTTCCCCCTTGCCACAACACTATACCAAGCCGCTGTAATGGCCGAAACTTATTCTCGGCTCCTCAGTGCAGAACCTGACTGAACAGATGCACGATCCTCACCTTTTATACCCGTATGTCTTTGGGCAGGACATGCAAATTCTGTTTGCCAATTTGGCATTGGCCTTTTTCATATTCAGAGGTATCTGAGACTCCCGAAAGAAGCCCTGTGTGTCACTACAATCGACACAACGTCTCTTTCCATCCATCAGGGAATGGGGTTACACTACGTTTCAGAGACATGTGACTAACAGTAATGGAATAATGTGTCCCAGAACAAAGTTAACAGTAACAGTAACAGTAACAAAAGTAACAGTCAGTCTCTGGTGTGGACACCAGCTGCATTAAGAACTGCAGTGCATCTCCTTCTTGTGGACTGCACCAGATTTGCCAGTTCTTGCTATGAGATGTTACCCCAATCTTGCACCAAGAAAATTGCAAGTTCCTGGACATTTCTGGGCGGAATGACCCTAGCCCTCACCCTCCAAACCAACAGGTCCCAGATGTGCTAAATGGGTGTGAGATCCGGGCTCTTCGGGAGGAGGATGTCACGCACAGCATAGAAATTGCTGCAATGACAACAAGCTCAGTCCGATGATGGTGTGACACACCGCCCCAGACCATGATGGACCCTCCACCTCCAAATCGATCCCACTCCAGAGTACAGGCCTCGGTGTAACGCTCATTTCTTCGATGATAAACACAAGTCCAACCATCACCCCTGGTGAGACAAAACCGTGACTCATCAGTGAAGAGCACTTATAGTTAGTCCTGTCTGGTCCAGATAAGGTGGGTTTGTGCCCATATGCGACATTGTTGCCGGTGATGTCTGGCAAGGACCAGCCTTACAACAGGCATACAAGACCTCAGTCCAGCCTCTCTCAGCCTATTGCAGACAGTCTGAGCACTGATGGAGGTATTGTGCATTCCTGGTGTAACTTGGGCATTTGTTGTTGCCATCCTGTACCTGTCCCACTGGTGTGATATTCGTATGTACTGATCCTGTGCAGGTGTTGTTACACATGGTCTGCCCTTGCGAGGACGATCAGCTGTCCTTCCTGTCTCCCTGTAGCACTGTCTTAGGCATCTCAAAGTACAGACATTGCAATTTATTGCCCTGGCCACATCTGTAGTCCTTATGCCTCCATGCAGCAGGGACCCTGGGCATCTTTCTTTTGGTGTTTTTCAGAGTCAGTAGAAGGGTTTCTTTAGTGTCCTAACTTGCCTACCTTGACCTTAATTGCCTACCATCTGTAAGCTGTTAGTGTCTTAATGACGGTTCCACAGGTGCATGTTCATTATTTGCTTATGGTTATTATTATTAGCATGGAAAACATTTTAAACCCTTTACAATAAAGATCTGTAAAGTTATTTGGATTTTAAACACTTTAAAATACAGTGTCCTGAAAAAGGGACATTTCTTTCAACAACTTACACACAACTGCTTCCATCAGACAATAAAATATCTTTATTTTCTTCATAATTTGTTAAAGTTACTATACAGCACCATTTATAAGAGAGTCATTTTGTATGAACCATAACGAGTTCATTAAAAATGTATCAGTGTCAGAAATGAAACTGTTCTTCCCATTTTTCATTTGGTTCTTAATATCAAGAATCATTTAATAAATCTTGCAAAATGGAATCAAATTAATTCACTTTGACACATAGCTGTCGGGTGGCATGAGTAGAGCTCTACTTGATAAACAAGATTAAAACTGAGGAGCATCAACAGACATTTTCTCTGGTTGAACTAGGTAGAGCCCGAAGCCATTTGTTTTGAGAATAATGGCTGGCTGATGAAGTTATTTATGAGAAATCTACAGACGCAAACAGACGAAGTGTAGTAAAATAAAGACCTAAATGTGTATTTCAGACTTTTTTTCACCACAAGTCTGAAAGAAGACATGTTATTGAAGACAAATATCCAAAAATCTCAAAATTGACCAGTAAAACAAAAACGATGTTTTTGCCTGCCGTGTCTCGCCTTAATATAAACACACACTGTTATCAGTATTATTTTGGACAAAGTTTTGCACATTTCAATTCAATGTACACTGAAGCATGCAATGTGGAAACGGTGGTTTGTTACTGCAGCAATATCACGTTCAGTGCTATAAATCTCTCCGTTCCAGAATATTTGGTTCATAACATCAATCTTTGATTCAGGTGTTTGTGCAACCGTGCCCTGAAGATTTAACAAAAGTCTGGGTAGGCCTAAGTCAAAAAAAAAAGTAAGTAGGAATTAGGAAAGTATGTGAGAAGTGAGATCAAAATTACCTTGCTTCTTTCCGCCATTTCACCTCAGTGCGAGAAAAAAATGCATCGCTTCTTCTGTACGGCAATTTTAATTGGTCGTCAATTCACTGTGAGTCTGTGTATCGTAGCAACGAGCACAAGACTGTGCTGTTATGAATCAAGTGGGAAAACAGATCTCGTGTATTGTTTATATATGTCGTGTGTGTATGTCACTATGTGATAGAATTATTATTTGATGCAAATAATTCTAGCCGGCTCAGCCAAACTTTATCAGATGGCGGCTCAATTTGGCTTACGAAATTATTGGCTGGCGGCGGCTGAAATTCTAAATGGCGCAAATGGCGGCACCTGGCGGCGGCTTCGGGGTCTAGAATTAGGTAAGGTTCCGGAAATGTTTATCTCATGTTTTGTTCTAACAACAATGTGATATACTTATAATTTACGCAATAAAACTGAGAGTAAAAGGGCTTAATAATTACACTTCCACAGAAATTCAGGCATCCGGATTATAAAACTGCTTGTTTATATTATTTTGAGATCTTACTTAATCTGTAACGTACTTAATACACTTAATAAATCATTAATGTTTGCCTTGACGTAACCTTCATGATAATGTTTTGATAATGTGGCCTCTGCTTGTATTAAAGTGCCCTCTTTCTAATGCAGTCTGTGATAAACCAAAATATTGATCACCTTCATTTTAAAATAAAAACAATTTTAATATGAACAATCAATATCCTTCTGCACTTTGCAGTACCTTTAGTTAGGACCGTAAAGTAGAAACCATAAAAAGCATTTGATCAATATGACCAAATACAGAACTAAAAAACAAAAGCTTTTATCACTTCACAAAGACCTTGTACTGAACTCATTAACACACCTAGTATGACCAAAGAGTTTGTACTGAAATCATTAACACCTATTATGACCGAAGTGTTTGTACTGAAATCATTAACACACCTATTATGACCAAAGAATGTTCTCACTGAACTCCTGACAAAGTACTGCTTTACCACGTCCCTGCTAAGCAAAACTGTAATGCATTCTGTTCTAACATTTCTAATGTTAGTATGCCATTTCTAAAGCAAAAAGGGAATTTCTAAACAATGGTAACCTATTGTCTACAAAGATTCATCTATTTGTCATGAGATTGAATATATATTAAAATAGGGCATCGGGATGCTGCTGCTTAGCTACTTGAAGAACTTGTAAAGAACAAAAAACTAACACAAGATTGTACATAGTAATGCACATTTCACAATTTTTCCTGAAGTACTTGATTTCTGAGTGAGCTGGTGTTCAAATGACACTTCAGGGCATTCATTGCTCATAAATTCATTGTGTAGTCTGCAGCTCATAAACAATTGTGCTGATAATCCAGCAGATGCTCTCTTTTCAGATTCAGCCTTCAAAGTTCTGTTGAGGATTTTATATTTTTACTCGTAATGTTCACTCTTCTATCTCTCTTTTAAACATAAATACTATTAGGGGGATAAAAACAGTAACTTTTCAAAATAATACAGCTTTTTTTTTTTTTAAATGCCTATGGGATTTTTTACTGAAAGGCAAAAAAAATTTGGTATTTCAAGAACAGTTGGATTTGACTCCTTTTTTGTAATGTATTTTGGGTATCCCTGTATTCATTAACATTAGTTCACTATATTATTTAACAACGAACAATGTTTTTACAGGAATTTTGAATATAATAATACATTTAGTTTTTATATATATATATGTTATAGAGCAATCAAAATGAACACATTAACGCATACAATTAATTAATAAAGTTTAACTTGATAATTTTTCTTAATCGTATTAACACATTTACCATTTATAAAGCATAAACCAGGAAAAACACTGGTGGGACTAGGGCGTAATCTTTGCGATGTGTCCGCCTGGAGTCATTACACTGATGAACAAACCACAACACACACACAACAGTGACTGGAAAGGACCTCTTGATGCTATTTCTATGTACAAAGCAAGACTTCTGACAGAAAGAAAGTACTTTGCAGCCTCTGTAAGGTACAATTCAATTATCACAGAAGCAGGTCAAGTCTTAACTTTGACAATAATACAAAATGAGATGCTATATGCACCGCTTTTCATGTGGAGATCAAAGTGGTGCTTGACACTGCCTTTGACAGACTGAGATGAATCGTGAATGCAGCTTCATGTTTGCTGTACCGAATTTTTGGAGGGGGGGTTCTCCCATTTTCTAACCAATATGGAATGCCTGATTCCCAATGCGCGCTAAGTCCTCGTGGTGGCGTAGTGACTCAACTCAATCCGGGTGGCGGAGGACAAATCTCAGTTGCCTCCACGTCTGAGACAGTCAGTTGATGCATCTTATCAAGTGGCTTGTTGAGCGTGTTACCGCAGAGACCTAGCATGTGTGGAGGCTTCACACTATTCTCCGCAGCATCCACGCACAACTCACCACACACCCCACCGAGAGCGAGAACCACATTATATAGACCACAAGGAGGTCATGACTCAACCCACCCAAGCAACCGGCCAATGGGTTTCTTAGGAAGCCTGACTCGAGTCACTCAGCACACCCTTGATTCGAACTTACGACTCCAGGTATAGTAGTCATCGTTTTTACTTGCAGAGATACCCAGGCCCCAAGGAAAATGACAGTTTAAGAGGTTTAATGCCCATTACAATTAATATTTAACCTATGGGGGGACTAGTCATCCTTCCACTTAGATTTTAAAAAACATTTATTGTTACTTGAATTGGTGTTATTTTAGTGCATTTCTATCTTTATACCGTGGAAGGCTTAATACTGCTTACAGCAGTAATATGTTAACATTAATTAATGCATTATGAACTAAAGCGAACTATGAACTAACAATGAACAATTGTATGTTTTTCATTAACTAAGATTAACAAATGCTATAAATAATTATTGTTCATTGTTACAGAAGTTACTGATCTTTAATGCCATTACTAATTTTAACAAATACAACCTTTTGTTTTAGAAAGTGTTACCAAATCTTGCATTTATTTTTAATAATTATTGTACCTCATGTATAGGTTGTCCTACAATTGTTATGTGTTTTTCTTTTGCATAAAGTACCTACTTGTTTTCTGCTGTCTTATCACTTAAATGAAGATGGGTTCCCTTCACATTTTTGCACTTCCTCAGTCTTTGTTACTTAGAACATACCTGCATCCTATTCATGCAGTAACTTTTTGAACTTTTTTAATGTCCCTGCTTAACAAGCCAAATTAACAAAACAATTTTTGAAGTTTTGATTGTTGTGGTTTTTAAAGTAGCCTAATATTTGTGATGATGTAAAAATGATGTCCTTTTTTGTGGAAGCACTAGACACTGTATTTCTTTATGCGAAGGTTCCAAAAATCTAGATCAATGTTCCCCCACCCTAGTCATTTTTCCTCCTGATTTTGTTGTGTAGTACGCTTCTACTTTATGGAGAAGAGCTTGCTGCTGAACATGCAGAATATGAATAATAAGCTTGTAAAGCAAGTTTACATTTGCTTGTTACCTTGTTCTGGAATTACAGAGAGGTACGCTATTGTTTCATTAACCTCCTATGGTGCCTTTTAAAATACCCAGTTGCAGTCACCCAATTTGACTCATCCTATACATCATTCTTCAAATTGCCAACCTAATCCATGAAACGACTCATGCATTCAGCTCTTACAAATGTGCTTTGAGGAAAATCCTTTGGCAAGAGCAAAGACTGCAGAGGAAAGCGCTATCTTTGCTGTAATAAGCCCATTGAAATTAACAAGTCTTATAAATGCTTTGTCTCTCGTATTTAACTAACAGGAGCTTGCATGTACACGCCAATAGAGAAGTTTCAAACAGCAATTGTCCCCCACCCCCTCCATCCATTTTTTTTGTCAGACAGACAGAAGGTGCTTGGGACATGTTATGTGTATCTCACATAGGTAATATATTTGTGAGTCAGGCCTGCGCGTCACAGATTAAGTGTGTTTTGTTTGGGAATGATTTATGAGTGTGATGCCAGTGATGCACTTGGCAGTGAAGAGCTGAGGTTTTGATGATGCTGTTGCAGGAGCAGGTGGGGTGGGGTGAAGAGAGGGGAGGGGAGCGAATGTCGGATTTGTATTACAGGAAGGCTGATCTGTAGGTTCTCGGAGGATGCCTGCTGAAGCACATACCTCTGCCATTAATCATGCTAAAGCCTCCGGGCCTGTGGTGCACCTCCTCCACCTTTTCTCCACAGGCTCATTCTACATGTTGCCTGGAAACTGTAACAAAGTCTTCAGTCTGATATCACCCTCTTTGGGTGATTGGGAGCCCTTTACTGCTTTCTCAGGATGGGACGGCTCATGATGGTGACGATATTCTTTCTCAACACACCAGGTTAGCAAGAATAAAAGACATGAGGTAAGGACAAAAGAAAGCAGCCCCTCTGCTAGTCTCTCCCTCCGGGCTTTCCCCCAACTGACAGGCGATCAGTGGCGTTCAGAATTTCTGCCAGTATTTGTCACTTAGTGCAAATGAATAGGAAAGTATATTAGGCCTGAAAAGTTTATTAGCAATGATTCATTTCATTTAATACCACCTCTTAGATTAATATTTCCAGTTGGTGGATGGCAGAGACAGGCCTTTCTCCAACATCGCCTTGTGTTATGAGTGTTATACAAAAACTAAAATGAAAACTAAGTGAAAAGATTTTTATGCTTAATAAGCTAGCAACATTGTTGGGTAAATGTAAGGTGACCAGATTCTTGCTTGTGGAGAACGGGACAGCCCCTTCCCAGCAAAAATGTAATTGACGGATCCTTACCAAGGCTCAGATCAATGCGAAGTAGAGAGAGCATCTGCATCTGTAACTGTTGTCACCTTGTACTTTTCGGTGGCAGCAATTTTTTCAGTGTGCACTTGTCTTTTAAGAGTTCACTGTAAAATGCAGCGCAGTCCAGTCAAGCATTTATCTGGTGTCCATGCTGAGTTCATTAATAAGAACACATGCTCCACAGATACAGATGTACCCAGCAGGCATAAAACAAACTCCACGACTTTGGCTAAGACACCAAAGGTGATGGTCTTGCTCTCCAGCTCAAGAAAAACATCTGCCCTTCTCTCAGACATGGGCATCTTGTTCATTTTTCACTCAGTGATGCGATGAGTGAATGTTTTTTAATGTCAAAGGGTATGAACGATTCCTCCAGCCTGGCCTGCAAGACTTTTCTCAGGTCATAAATGTGCAAAGCCACTTCTGTGGCTGATATGTGGTCTTGCTCTACTATCTCTAGTGCATGGTCAAAAGTGGATGTTTGCTTGAGTGCATAGCCAATCCAGTGCAAGGATTGCTGAAAATGTCTCTTAGAAACTTTGGGCATTTTTTTTGAGAAAGAAAATATTGAAAATGTATTCTTTCAAGAGCTGGATCAAGAGAGCGGAAAAGTGTTTTGCCATGCTGCAGATATTGCCGATAGTCCAGCTGCACAAAAGTGAGTACGTTGCATATGACAGCTTCAGATTTGGTGCAGGCAGAAGACAATTTCGGATTATACAATTTCTTGATCAATTTTGCAGTGCAGTCAGCTGACCGAAAACTATGGCCTTGCACAACAGATTGATAAGCAAAAAGTCCTTCACTTGCATGCACCTTGTCAGATTCTGAAATTTGCTTCACAAAAAAATCGCTAACTTACTTTTAGCAGCATCCACATGCTTTTTTGCATGACCATGCTGCGCTATGTTGGTGCAGCCTCCATGGGCGATGGAAAAGCAAGCTCCACAGATCTCACACCTCAATTTGACAGCTTCCTTGACATCTTTCCAGCTGCAATTTCATCTGTGTGCTCTTTCAAACTGAATCTTCAGTCAGTTCACTAACTGGAAGGGCTGTTGATTTAACGCGTTAATTCAGTGCGATTAATTTTATGAAAAATAATGTGCAAAAAAAATGTACGCAAATATTTGTATATGCGATTAAATGCGATTAATCGCGGTTAATTAATCGGGACACCATGTAATTAATTTGATTAAAATGTTTTAGCGATTGACAGCCCTAGTAACTGGACAACTATTGATAAGGGATTGTGATAGTTTAATCCAGTCATGTACTTCAAATAACATGGTGTGATTTTATTGGTTTTACAAGCCGTATCATTGGCTACCTTTGATTAGAATACTCATGTGATTGAGAAAGCTGAATAGGCAATAAAAGAAATTTGGGGAGCGGGGAAATACAGGGTAAAACGTCTCGGGTTACATGTGTAACCCTTGTTCCCTGAAAAAAGCGGAACGAGATGCTGCGCTTTTGCTAAGCGCTACGGGGAACAATCCTGCATTGTGTACAGCTGTGAATTTGTGTGAAACACATCAATGAACATTGACCTGAATTTATAGCCTCGGCTGGTGATGATCATTAGATGCACCTGTGGCCAGGCTATAAAATAGAGGCGTCACCAGCGTGTCGACAGATACCTTTTTCTGAAGAGAAGTCCTGGGACGTCCCAGTGCGGCAAAAAAGCGCAGCATCTCATTCCGCTTTTTTCAGGGAACAAGGGTTACACATGTTACCCGAGACGTTCCCTTACAAAAAGCTTCACTTTGATGCTGCGCTTTTGCTAAGCGCTACGGGGAACGCAATACCCACGCCGCCACACTGGGGCTGTCCGGACCCCTACGGTTGTGAAGTGTGATCACAAAAACGCGAGAGGTCCCAGACATGAGCTTGATGTCGACTCAAGGGCGTAAGAGCCCGGAGTAGTAGAAACATCTAGCCCATAGAGTTCGATGAACGTGTGCGGAAAGGACCAGCCTGCCGCATCACGAACGTGTTCAGGCATGAGCCTGCCATAAAAAACTGAAGAGTGTGCGCGGAGAGGACCAGCCTGCCGCGTCACAAACTTGTTCAGGCATGAGTTTGGGATGTCGACTCAAGGACGTAAGAGCCCGGAGTAGCATGAACATCCAAACGATAAAATCTGATGAATGTGTGCGGAGAGGACCAGCCTGCCGCATCACAAACTTGTTCAGACGTGAGCTTGAGATGTCGACTCAAGGACATAAGAGCCCGGAGTAGCATGAACATCCAGACTATAAAATCTGATGAATGTGTGCAGAGAGGACCAGCCTGCCGCATCACAAACCTGCTGCAGAGGGACCCCTCTAGACAAGGCTTTAGAGGCGGCGACCCCTCTGGTGGAGTGAGCCCTGACACCTACTGACCGCACGCCTCATAGGCCAGGGCAATAGCATCCCTCACCCAATGTGACATAGTCTGCTTGGTAGTGGCTGCCCCCCTGTTGCAGCCCCCAAAGCAGACAAATAATTGCCCAGACTTACGCCACTGGCTAATGCGGTGGTCATAAGTCTGAAGGGCACGGACTGGGCAGAGTCTGTGAAGACTTTCCTGCTCCGGCATTAAAAACGGCGGGGAGCAGAAGGCTTCCAGAGTGACAGGGTGTAGTGTCGAAAAAGGCACCTTAGGAAGGTAGTCAGGATGAGGATGCAGGATAGCTTTGGCCATAGCTGGGGCAAACTCAAAACAGGCCGGCAAAACAGACAGAGCCTGTAGATCCCCGATTCTCTTAAGAGAGGTAATCGCCACAAGAAAAACCAGCTTGAGAGTCAGAAGTCTGTCAGACGCTGACTCTAGAGGTTCAAAGGGGGTTTCAGCCAGACCCTCCAGGACTATTGCTAAGTCCCATGAGGGAGTTCTGGTCCTAACAGGAGGCCTCAGTCGCCTGGCTCCACGAATGAAGCGAGCGAGTAGAGGGTGCCTCCCCAAAGGCACCCCGTCCATCAAGGCGTGGCAAGCCGAAATGGCGGCCACATAAACCCTGAGAGTAGCGGGGCATATGCCTGCTGACAGTTTTTCCTGCAGAAAGTCCAGAACTGAAACAATTTGGTAGTTAACTGGATCTGCACCATGTAAACTGCACCACTTTTCGAAGACACCCCATTTATTGGTGTAGATTCTTCTGGTGGAGGGAGCCCTAGCACTAAGAATGGTCTCGATAACTTCAGGCGACAGCCCTGTGTCCCTCAGTTGGTACCCTTCAGGGGCCACAATTTTCCACAATTCGGGCCGGGGATGAAATATCGTCCCCTGTGCCTGAGACAGAAGGTCCCTCCTGTCCAGAATCGCCCAAGGCGAGCCGTCGAGGAGAGATATAATTTCTGAGAACCAAATCCTGTTCGGCCAGTGAGGCGCTATCAGTAAGAGGCAAGACCCTTGCTGGCGAACTCTGGCTAAGACTCCCGGGAGCAGAGAAACTGGGGGAAAAGCATACAGACACATTCTGGGCCATGTATGCACCATTGCGTCCAGACCCAGGGGGGCTGGGTGACTCAGAGAGAAGTAGAGGGGACATTGCGCAGTCTCTTGAGAGGCGAAGAGGTCCACTTCTGCTCTGTAAAATCTCTCCCAAATTTGTTGTACTACCTCAGGGTGGAGTTTCCACTCGCCCCTCGGTATGTTTTGTCTGGACAGAAAATCTGCTCCCACATTTAGGCGTTAGGGGACTGGCCCTTGGATAAAATCCCCTGGCTTTTAGCCACAGCTGAAATGGTCTCATATGGAGAAGGCCCAAAGGAATCACCGTGGACGCAGACGCCATGAGACCTAGTATTCGTTGATACTGATGAACAGTGCAACTTTGACCTAGCCTGAGATTGTTCAGGGAGTTCTGGATGGACCTGACACGAGCGGGAGACAACTGTGCCCGCATCGTGATCGAGTTCCATATAATCCCTAGATAGGTAATTTCCTGCGTTGGAGAAAGAACGCTCTTTTGGACGTTGAGTCTCAGACCCAGAGAACCTAGATGAGCCAAGACGATATCCCTGTGCTGAACTGCCAGTTCTTGAGATTGTGCTAGTATCAGCCAGTCGTCTAAATAATTCAGAATGCGGATGCCCTGGAGTCGCAAAGGAGCCAGTGCTGCATCCATGCATTTCGTGAATGTGCGGGGTGATAGGGCTAGGCCGAATGGAAGAACCCGATACTGGAAGGCTTCGTCCCCGAAAGCGAACCTCAGGAACTTCCTGTGCTGTGGCAGAATTCCAATATGGGAATATGCGTCCAAGAGATCGATCGTGACCAGCCAATCATGATGTTGGATCTGAGACACGACCGACTTGACAGTTAGCATCTTGAACTTGAACACCCTGACCGAGCGGTTCAAGCCTCGAAGATCTAGAATCGGACGCAACCCCCCACCCTACTTGGGAACCAGGAAGTATCTGCTGTAATAGCCTCACTCTTTCTCTGGAAGTGGAACATGTTCTATGGCCCCTTTTGCCAAGAGATTTTGCAGTTCTCTCCACAGTAGACATGCCTGCTCCGGTCTTACGGTAGTGGGAACCATGCCGTTGCAACGTGGAGGGCGGCGAGCGAATTGACCTAGCCTCTGTCTGTAGCCTCTTTCTACTGTCTTTAGAACCCACATAGAAATACCTGGCAGAAGTTTCCACGCTGCCAGGTTCTCTGAGATGGGTACTAATTTCAACACTTCCTGTTGAGGGGATGTTGAGTGTTCCGTGTCCTGGATTAAGGCAGGAAGCATCGGTACACCCAACTCTTTGTTGGAAGCCTCTATCACCCGAAACACCAAAGGCGGCGGGAGTGAAGAGGTTTCGTGAGGGTATCGGGAGGGCCGAAGTGGATGATACACGCGCCCCGTCCCGAAGGGAACTGCCCTCACAAAGTTCTTCTTTCTTTTAGAAATCACAGCCCTGAGGTCTTTCTTGGGCGGCTGCTGAGGGCGACGAGCCTGTCCCCAGTCCCTACGAGGGGGAGCACGACTCGCCACGCTCTGTTTTTGAGCCTCTCTCCTAGCAGAATCGGGGCGACACTGGGTGGCCGACGGCCCCGCCCCCTGAGTGCGGCGACGAAGAAACTGCC
Organism: Xyrauchen texanus; assembly: GCF_025860055.1. Taxonomy (NCBI): domain Eukaryota; kingdom Metazoa; phylum Chordata; class Actinopteri; order Cypriniformes; family Catostomidae; genus Xyrauchen; species Xyrauchen texanus. Next base: position 20,223,043 of record NC_068296.1, read on the forward strand.
CAAAGGCTTCCTCATGGCTTTTCGCCTCCTGGAATCTGGAGATAACCGTATTCATGGCGTCTCCGAAGAGACCAGAAGGCAAAACCGGGGCATCGATTAAGAAAACTCTGTCCCTATCTCGGATGCCTGACAGGTTAAGCCACAAATGCCTCTCCGTACTGACCAAAGTGGAAATAGACCGGCCAATGGCACGGGTTGACTGCTTGGTCGCGCGGAGAGACAAATCCGTAGCTCGACGAAGCTCTGAAAAGGCCTCTTCGTCGAGAGTTTTACCCGCACTCAGATCTTTTAGCAGGTCAGCCTGTAACACAGCCATGGTGTGCAGCGCAGCACCAGCCTGACCTGCCGCTTGATAAGCCCTCCCCATTAGCATGGAGGTAGTTCTGCATGGCTTAGTGGGGAGAGCAGGTTTTTTCAAAGACGATGCCGAACCCGGCGAGAGATAACCCGCAAGTGTCTCTTCGACCGGCAGCATCCTTGAATACCCTCGCGCCTCAGCACCCACGATAGTCGAATATAACGACGTCGAGGGCACATGAACGCGCAAGGTATAAGGTTTCCTCCACGAACGAGCAAGCTCGTCGTGGAGGTCATCAAAGAATGGAAGGGACTGATGAGGTGTTCCCTTCCCTTGGCCATCAGACAGAAATCTATCCTCTAACTTGGAGCGTTTGGGGGTTTCTTGGTCACGTGGCCAGTCTAATTGAAGTCTGGCCACAGCACGAGTAACCACATCGAGTAACTCCTCAGAGGATTTTGCGTCATGCTTTGAGTGCTCGGATGTGGGTAACTCGAAATCTATAGATCCAAGAGAATCGAGGTCCCCCTCCTGAACTGAAGAGGTGCCGGAGCGCGCTTCAAGATCACGAGAAGGACCAGCCGGATCTGGGGAGAGAGTGAGTGAAAGGGACGCACCCGTCTCTCGCTCCTCAGCCAGATCCATACGAGAGCCCCACGAATGAAGTGTGGGTGCTGGCTCTCGGAAGTAAGCGAGGCGAGCGTGAAGCATCCCGACCGAAAGAAGGTCACAATGCGCACACCTGCCCCGCCCCAACGCGAGAGCCGCGTGCTCTTCCCCCAAACAAACAAAGCAAAACTCATGCGTGTCCTTGTCCGTCATGAAACGTTGACAAGGAAACACACATCGTTTGCTCTGTTTCTCCACCATTCTCTTTTTTATATATATATATATATATATATATATATATATATATATATATATATATATATATATATATATATATATATATAATCTCTTTCAGAGCAGAGAGAGAAAGGAAAGAAAGTTCTGCGCACTGCCTAACAATTTCTAACTCCTAACAAAGAGGGAAGAAAGTTTTCTTAGCAGGTTGTGAGACACACAGCACAGTATGCTCTGAATGAAAAATATCTGTCGACACGTTGGTGTTATGTACTCTATTTTATAGCCTGGCCACAGGTGCATCTAATGATCATCACCAGCCGAGGCTATAAATTCAGGTCAATGTTCATTGACGTGTTTCACACAAATTCACAGCTGTTCACAATGCAGGATTGTTCCCCGTAGCGCTTAGCAAAAGCGCAGCATCAAAGTGAAGCTTTTTGCAAAGGGAACACGATTTTTTCAGAATAAGTCAGAACACTAGAAAAAGTGCTTAAATACACGACTGTCCCGGGAAAAATGGGACATCTGGCCACCCTATGTAAACACCTTAAACGGTGTTCCTTTATTGGGCTAAGTTCATAAATGGTTTAAGCAAACACAGATCGGCACAAATACATTTTTGCCCAGTATCCCGATTTTGCTCTGCATACTGTACAGTACACAATTTTAGAGACAATCTTACCAGGTTATCCAATGTGTTGTGCACATGACTGTTTAAGGTTTGACATCAAAAACAGAGAATAATCTGTTGTTTTCAAATCTCATGTTGATGTGTGTTTCATACATTGTCTGTTTTGAGTTGATTTTTGAAAAAGCTGATTTTTGATAGTTATATTGTAAAACCTGAAACCTATAAAGCCTGCCATTAAATAACAAAATGACTTAGGTAGCAATAACACTAGACACCCTGAGAAATGTAACATTATATATTAAAATGAAGTTACCCATTCCCTTGCCCCGCCCCCACAAATGTATCACGCTGCCCCACCTCTGTCTTCCATCTGTGAAGGGTCTTCTGGTTTCAAAAGATTAAAATAATTCACTCTTCCCTTAAACTCATGGCTCAGTAGTAGTAATCAGCACAAGGTATGTCATATTCTAAACTCAATAAACTTGACCAATTGCAGTAGCTCTGGATTGGTATCCAGGGCTCCTGTGTGTGCCACTTTTGTTTCAGGGTCTTCTGTATTTCCGGGCTAGAGTGTCTCGAGATTTCCTGTTGTGTTGTCTGAGATTGGAAAGCTGAAAAGGAGTCCTTGAGGCTGACATTGTTCATGGACCCACAAAGGAGGCAGAAATCATATGACTATGATATGAGCATGCTTTTTATATAATGAATGGCATGTCTTTAAAAAACACCCAGTCCTCCCCACTTTGGCTGGCATACAACTTTAACTTATTCATGTGTAACATACCTAATTAAAACATACCCAAGCTTTAAAGTTATGTCATTCTGGAGCCAAGGAAATCATGCTACTTTATTTTTAAGTTGTGCTGTAAATGTTGTGTTGACTGTTTCTTATTTTGATTTCTGTTATGCACATGGATTTAGGCAAACATATCTTTATTTTGTTTTTAATTACAGGTTTTTAATTTATGTTTGTCTAATATGTGGGAACAAATTTGGCAAATAATTTACTTATTATAAAAAAAAAAAAAAAAAAGCAAATAGAGCTATCATGGATTTTTATTTTAAAGAGTCAGCATAACTGAACATATTTAATACTAAAGACCGCAAAAAGATTTGATCATTTATATTTGTCAATGCATTTAAAGAGAAGAAAATTCTGTAATAATTTACTCACACTCATGTTGCTCAAAACCTGTATGACTTTCAACATAGGCCGAAGTTGGATTACGATTTAAACAAATTTACAGCTCAAATAATACATTTGTTTTAACAGAAGAATTAATGTAAGTACTTTTATAAAATTACAAGCTTAAAATTTCTGTCTTTAAACACTTTACAAATTGGTCCCATTCACTTCCATTGTAAGTGTTTCACTGTAACCTTGATATTTGTTTTCCTGTTTTTAAAGAAAAGGATGGATAAGTCAATGTTTTTTGTTGTAATCAACATTATGCAACAAATGCTCTCGACTGAGCCCAGAATATTCCTTTAAAACGTTTACAAATTACATTTCTGGATTGTAAAATGCATAAGATGTCAATGGTGGATTGCACAGAATACAAAATGCTTGTTTCAATAAATTCCTTCCAACTTCACACACAGTCCTGCAGAAATCCAACAAACTATCCTTTCTTTAATATGTAAAAATAAATTATTAGAAAATGATGAGGGCAACATAACATACATCACAAAATTTCAAATACTCACAATAGTGTTTCAAATAACCCCAGAACCATGAAACTGCTCTGGTTACACAAGGTCAAAATGAATTGTACAGTACCTACTTGATTTTGTTCTTCTTGATGGCAGACCCTTGAGCAGGAAAAAAATGAATATAGATTGTAAAAAATGAATATTAGCAGGAAGGAAATATGTGACAATGATAGGAAACTAATTTTCTACCTAAGTGAAGGCCTTATAAACCCTCCTAAAATGAGCCTCTTTTGCACAGCAGAAACCGAGGCAGCGGTTCAAAGTATTCCAAATATTCCTGATGAATGCTGCAGTATTTTTTTTCTTTTTTTTTACAGGTTATAGTGCGACAGGGTGTAAATAAATAATTTAAGGCTTTTAACACAAGAAAAATTATCTTAACATCAAGACTAGAAGAATAACCATCTGTCCAAACAAGACCAGAGACCACAAAGAAACTCTTTCACGGAGGAGGGTCAGATATATGTAGTACATAATCGCATGCACTGTTGAACATTTACCTCATTTAATATACCATTGCGGTTTGTTTGTCAAAACATCCCAGGCAAACAGATTTAATGTTTTCACGAGCAAATATTTGCAGTGCTATATCAAACTCGGAAGCTAAATTAGGACTATCACAGCGGGCATGTGGGGTCTTGAGTTAGCCACCTTGGTTGTTTGGCAGGCCACGTTTCTGCATTAAGATGGGCCTATTAGTGTGGCAATTTGAGACACATATACACTATTATAGCCTTGCGAGTTGTTTCGTTATTTTCTGCGACATATCTGTCAATTGTGTGTGCTGTGTATGCAGAATGCAAGACATTTTTAAATTGTTTACAATATCCTGTGGGCCTTAAGCAGATTTTAAACTGCAAATGTGCTGTGGTAGATGAAAATGGGCTTACATTTCTGGTCAAAAGTAGAAAAGTCATGTCTGAAGCTCAACAAGCTCAGAGCGAGCACAAGTGTTGAAAATGGATTGTGTGCTCTCTGTTTCTCTCTCTGTCTGCCTCTCTTGCTCTGTGTAATAAGCAGACCAAAACTGTACACAGATAAGGGAAACAGGATTGCCACAGAGACAGCACTGAGAGACAGGGGCCGGGGTCTCCACGGCAATAACTAACTCTCCTACGGAACCAGAGAACGTCACTGCTTGATGTGATTAAGTTCTGCAATATGAAATATGCAATTTTATCTAAGACCTCCCAGGTAGCAATACTGATGGGGTATATTATTCATAAATAATCAATGAAAAATTGGAATTTAAGGCTGAATATATAATAAATCGGAGAGGAATATGGCAGAGGAGGGCACTGTAAACAAAACATCTGGACAGGCATTGTCACGAATGTACAATGTGAAGCAGTTCAAATTTTATCAGATGACTACAGGTGATTCTTGTAAGCTGGGAATTCCCTGACACAAATCTTGCTCTTGACCTCGAACCTATTGCATAGAATCGTGTTTGCGTTTGCAACTGTTTGACATTCGGGGCAGATCAGCCAGACTTTTGAATGGGAATGCTTAGATTACTCAATTGTGGTGACATTATTTAGTAAGATCAGTCTCAAAAATGAGGTCACACATTATGCTTGTGTATCCCTGACATCTGTGATTACAAAAACAGAAAAGAATGTGAGTTTATGTTTGTGGTAACAAAATGATTTGGACAGAATAGACCTGACTACAATAAAGGGGTCATGACATGCCTTTTTTTATTATTTGAATATGTTCCTTGAGTTTCACTTATAATATTAGTAATATATTAGTCATATATTTGTAAAATATGGTCATATTCCACCATCATTCTGACTATCTGTCAGAAACACTCAGCTTTGGTGCTGCTTCTCGTTTAAGACTTGACCGTAAATGCCCACTCTTATGATTGGCTTTCTGCTCTTGACTGACCTGCTCTATCTTGGTGCCATCTCACTGCTCACTGCTACAGGGCGGGGTTACGGAAGTGATAAGGTAAAGTAGGAACTGATGCATTGTTGTGTAGGTGGTCAGATGCAAATGTCCACCACAGCGTTACATCACAATTTTGCAGTGATATGAGGAAGTTTTCAGTTCTGAAACTTGGAGTATGTTTTTTTATAGTACAATGAACTCTTATATGTCCAAAAGATCGAGGAAAATGTCTTTATGTCATGACCCCTTTAAATAGCACAGACAAAAGTAATTAGAAGTCAGATCAGGTAGAAATAGCTCTTTAAAGATTACCAAGTGTTAGCAAATTGAATTGCAAAAATATATTTGAATATATTCCAGAAAACTCCCCCTATTCCATTGGTTGTACAAACAAATAGTCCCATCCCAAAGTCCCACCTTTTGTCAAGCCAATATTGCTATGTCGGGCTGGATGGGCTGCAGAATTCCTAAACATAGGATAGCAAGGGAAGAATCATTCATATTTATGAGTAAAGCATTACCCAGTTTGTTAGGTTTAGAGGTAAGGTTATAACCCAATTCCCCCAACCAATCAGGCATTGCTTTCCTAATGAATATGAATGATTCTTCCCCCACCGTTGTACGTTTCAGAAACTCGCAAATGTGCCTCTCAAACAAATCAGAGAATGTTCTGATCAAACCACATCATCACACTTTTGGATATTGACCTTAAAATGGCATACTTATAGTTGACTCTGCATATTAAGATGGAATAAGAAAGACTTTTAACATTGAAAAGAACATCTAGGTTATGGATGTAACCTCCGTTCCCTGATGGAGGGAACGAGACGTTGTGTCGGAGAAGCGACACCAGGTGCTCAAGAGAGACCCCTAGTGTCACTTCTCCGACACAACGTTGAAGAGAGCGACAGACGGGGAATGACATATGTCAACAATTTGACTTTTTACTGTATGTCTTTGTATCTGGCTGGAGATTAAGCTATATGAACACATTTAAAAGACAACAATTGTGCTGAAGACTTTCTAGGTCAGCTGCACTATACCTTTCATAATCCAAGGTGAAATAAGGGTGAACTGGAAAAGGTGCCACTGTATCCAGTATCCAGGCAGAGGAGTTCAACAAATGCTGCCAGCTGTCCTTTTGAAGAAGCTCTGCCAATATCTATCTGTGGATAAATGACTGTTGCCTGGAGAATAGCAGCAGGTTTGGCTGTTCAGAGCATGAAGGAAAACTACAAGCCAATCTTGCAGATATTGAATTAAGAGGTGCAGGAAATATACAGTTCAACCAGTCTGCACACTTCAAAGCCAAAGCAAAAGTGGAGATGTCTGAACTCGCATTTTAAGGAGCAATATTCCCTTTTATCTCCCTTAAACACAGATGATTAAAGATTCAAAATGGCAAAGAGACTAATGACTCCACAGGGTGTGAAGCAAACTTGGGAGAAACGACGGGAGAAGAGAATGCGGCCTCTGGAGAATTCTTGTTCACAGAGGGATATGCTATAAAATATACTAATTTATTCATCTAAAAGTCTGCCGAGGCTCTGTGGTTTCAGGTATAGCAGGAAGAGTGAGAAAGAGAGAGAAAGTGAGAGAGAGGGAGAGAATTAATGAGTTCTTCTCACACCTCTTGAGTCAATCACTTTTATACTGATTTGTTTCCTGGTATGACACACACTCTGGGTTTATTGAATGACTGAAATGCACACATAAATGACTCCACACAGGTATACAAATAGTGTCTCTGAATACAAAAACTACTCACCGTTACAAATGCTAACATGCTGTATAATATAAAACTACGTATAGTTCTCATTGATGGCTGAGAAGAGCATTAATAATGACAGATGTTAGCATCAGACAGTACACTAGTACAATCCTGATAGGATAGTTTTCTTTTATAAAAAAAATGTTTCATAATTTTCCGGCCCTGCAGTTTCTGCGGCATATTCCGTAGATAAATGGTCCTTGTCCTCTCCCATGTGAGTGGCACTGGGTGACAAAGTGACAAATGGAGCTGGCTTCCCTGCCCAGTGAGCAGAGATTATTGTCACTCACTGTAGGGGATGGGATTAATGACCTGGACCCAGTGGCAAAGGCTAATCATGGGGGATTATGTGACGGAAATCCTGCAGGTATTCAAGGAAAAAAAGGGGGCTCTATCTTCAGGTCGACAAGGACGTGATATTACCTGTGGTTGAGCAAGCTTAAAAGGCGCAGTACAAAAGTGCAATGGGGTTTCCTTATTCACAACCAACTTATTTTCCTTTGTTTTGCTCTGGCAGATTTTAGCTGTTCCCCCAGCAGACTGATCTCACCGTGAGTTCGGCGACTGTCTTTAAAAGTTCTTCAGCTGAAGTAGGACTGTGCTCATAGGCGAAATCGCGGGGGTCAGGACCCAACCCCCCATCTGAGGGTTGTCCCCCCTAAAATATCATTAAAATATGTGTATTGTAAATAATATAATGATATATACTTAAAATAATTGTTTAAGAAATAAAATAATACAAATGCAAACGGGGCAACAACAAAAAAAACCTTGGTGTCCCCTTCAAAAATTGCTCTTGAGAATTGTTATGTTTATTGTCCCCCCCAATATTTTTATGAAATTTTCGCCCCTGACTGTGCTTAGCGAAATATGAACTAGTGGCCAAAGCTGAAATTGTTGTTAAACTCATTGATACATGGAAGCTCCAGTGTCCAGGTGAAATGTCCACAGAGTGGTGCCAAAAGCGAGTTGTTAGTTATAAATGATGTAATAGAGTCAAAAGAAAATATTTTAATAACCATACAGCCTAACCCAAACCCCAACCCTAAACCTAACCATCAGTAGAGTAAAAATGTTAATGTAATGAATTGCATTCATCATTAATTATGTGAACACAAAACCATGTCTCTGAGGCTGCTCTCATGCCACAGGAAAAGGCAAACACATTTGAATTAATACAAAGGTGTCTGATGGTAAATGGTGCTTGTGGGAATCTCAATGTTGAATATGAATCAATGTCAGTGTACCAGAACATTCGGTAGCAACATGTCAAGTTCCTGTTTGATCATGTTTTCCCAAGTCTGTTCAGACAAGTCAAGTCAACAGACTGGTCTGTTGGCTGGTTTTAGAGGGGTTTTGGGTACTGTTCAGCTAAGCCACTTGCTTGGATAGGTTGGGAGACCAGGATAAACTAGCTAAAACCAGCAAACCATCTGAGGCTGCTTTTAAATGTTTGCCCAGGAAGTATTAGTTTAGCAGCAGGTTTGGCTGTTCAGAGCATGAAGGAAAACTACAAGCCCACACCACTCATTTTGGGAACACACCATTTTCAGCTCCAATTGTGCAACGACTCAGTCTTGAAGATATTGAATTAAGAGGAAGCAGGAAATATACAGATCATCCAGTCATTGCATTTCAATGACAAAACCAAAATGGATATGGCTGAACTCACATTTTAAGGAGCAATGTTCCCTTTTATCTCCCTCAAACACAGATGATTAAAGATTCAACATGGCTTCAGATAGCTGTAATTTTGCTTTATGCTCTTGACCACATGATTTAGTTAAAGGACCATTCATGTCATTGTTTTTATTATATAAGCTTAATGCAATCCATTGTGTGTTCAAAAAAGGGGTGGTTGGTTAAATTGCCCCAAGCCACCAGAGAGTTTCACCATAAAGAGGGATTTGTGCATGCACCATCTCTCATCCCTTGCCTAGCACCTTGGGAATAACCCTTATGAATGACCCAATTACGTGCCATTTGTTTTCGTACTAATACTCTGGGCATGATAAAGCACTCAGCTTGGGGAGAAAAAAAAATGGCTGTACAAATTGAACTTGTCTCCAGTTGGTGGGACTGACTGTTTACTTTGTCACCTCGGCCGTATTTTTGACGATGACTGTGTTTTGCGATAAGGTTGCATAAATGGAACAGAAAGTGGATGCTTACAAAGAAAAAAGAGGCTCAGATACTAGATGCATAGACCTCAATTTAGGATACAAACATGACTTGTACTTAGTTATAATGATTTTTAGTTAAACTTTTATCAAATGCTTCAAATCTTAATAACAACTGTATGATTTTTGTCCCTGACTGAACTGCTACTCCAAAACATATGCAAGTGTCTTGTTTTCTATATCTACCAGATCAATCTATTTCCTGTTTCCACAACACATATTTCACTAGTAGCTCTATAGTAGTTTCTGCATGTTTTGATGTGTTACTGACGTCACATTTTTAAAGGCATTTGAAAGATCTGTAGATGAAGTCTAACCATGGAATGTAAAATGTTTCCAGTGCAAGACATAGGGAAGTTATTTCTGTTTAAATAATGTTTATAAGAATTAAATTGAGATCTTTTTAAATAATTCAATCATTTAAAATCTATGACATTATGGGAAGGTCAAATTAAATAAAATAATTGTATTGTCAGTCCACCATATTGTCATACACGAGTGTAATGAACAAGACATTTACCCCCCAAATATTTATACAACGATCAATCGAAACATAGAAATGCTTTACAATGCAACACCCCTAATGTTCAAGCCAAATCTACGCCCTTGTGTGTAAGACTGATTTTTTATTATTTTGCATCTGCATCTTCATAATATATTGACCCACACTGATGTATTGAATACAGATTAACATTACAACATTAAAGGTAATATTTGCTCACCTTCTTGTTGTTCCAAACCCGTATGACTTTCACTTAAGTCACCATTCACTTATATTGCATCTTTTTTCCATACAATGAAAGTGAATAAGGCTAACATCTCCTTTTATGTTACATGGAAGAATCAGTCATATGGGTTTGCAATAATAAGGTGAGTAAATGACTTATGATTTACTCACTCATATGAATAATTTTTTAGTTTAGAATAATTAAATAAGATTTTAATATTAATAAACAACACATTTAGTAATACTATATATTGTATTTCAGATCTCTACATCACACTCTATGAATACACATGATTTAATTCACAGCCTTTCTAAAACGCAAACAAAATAGTGAACCAGGAAAAAAAAATCTGATTTCTAACTGTCAACATTGTATTAGATACACAGGCATTGTTGTAAAACAGTGATTCCCCCTGTGGGGATGAGAAAGGACATTTGAATATATAAAGGGTGGAGGTGTTAGTGAAAGCAGATCTGAAATGTTGGGGATTGTGGATTATGATGAGAAGCACACATTACGCAACTAAGAGCTGAAAATGAATGAGTTCATCAAAACAGTAGGAACTAGATTGAAAAGTTTGTGGACAAATTATAGGTTGGCTTGAAAATTCCTAGTCTGAAAGTTTAGATGCATAGATAGATAGATGTTTTACATGTAGCTAAATGTTGACAGTGAGTCTAAACAATGATGTCTGTAGCTTGAATGTAGCTTCAATACTCTAAATGAATTATTACAGGTAAAAGATTTCACACCTTGAATGTGAGTTAATATAAACTCAAGCCTGTTTGTAAATCTGCTACGGGAATATCGTAATTCCGATCAGTCAGAAAAGATATAGCAACCCGAGTTAGAACAGTTTGAAGATATGTCCCGAGATTGGTGGAGCTTGAAATCTTTAGGAGTAGCGTTGAGTTTCAGAATAATAACAATAATAATAATAATAATAAGTTTAAATAGCAGATAAGTAGTATCTGCTATTTAATCAATTGAGATAATATTTGCTTCTCTTCGAAATTTATATATTTGGTTTGAATTGTGATTGGAAAAGAAATGCAAGAGAATTAGGTGTGTGTGAGAAATAATACAATACAATGAACAATAAGAAAATAAATATGGAACATTATTTGGTCTGTAGGCCTGACATGGTGGGCATAGACATGGGGTGTAAACTGCTTTTACTGCAGGGGCAGAAGGCATGCAGTGCTTGGCAGCAGACTTTTTCCCATTAGCAGCTGTGGCTCCATCTTTGTATCTTAAGGTGGTGCCTAATCACACTTGCAACTCTAACTACAGTACATCTCTCATGTTTTCAATCAGCCAGGCCTATAAATTATTGTCAGCAGTAATCATAGCTGTCCACTCAGGGGCCCTTGCCTGTCTGTGTGCATCGATTCAGTCTTTCCAGGCACTACACTAACACATCTGAGGGGCACAGAAGTCTGAGTGTTCGCCAAGCCCACACAACAGTGACAGCTCAAAAGAGTAAGAGGTCTCTCCGAGGAGGTTGTGTTAATGAAAATGGTTAACCTATCTGCACAGCACTAGATGACAAAATCAGAGCTCATTATATCAAACCTGACAGGCTCGGCATGTGAAATTATCTTGATTGTGAGATGTGCTGGTTGCTTTGTCCCTAAGCCGTGTCTCGCTGTTTTGATCTTTGTATCCACGATGACAAGGGTCAGTCCTTCATCGTATGCTGATCTAAACTTTCCTGAAATTCTTTAAGGGTACAAAAAAGAAAAACAAATACATGGGAATCTTTTTTTCTAATAAACTCATCCGTTTGATTTGGCAGGCAGCCCAAGTATTTGGAGCACAGCCTGTCTTTTTCACAACTGCACACTTCTCTTTCACTGTGAAAACTGCCAGAATGGGATGGCACAGTCACCTCTGGCGAGGTGGTGCTCTCAGTCTAGATCAGCGAGGAGCAGCCTTCTCTTTCAATTAGCTCTCATCTGACATCGACAGCCACCATGATGGGCACGCTAAATCAAGGACTGGTGTTAAGAAGCAGGTGGGTGGAGAAGGGAGGAGAGATGGCATAATGAGCCTCAAAGTCAGGGACTCAAATGCCTGACAACACAGAGTTCCTCTGTAACAGAGAGACCCTGTGATTGTGGTAAACACAGTGCAACTCCATGCATATGCAGCCACTAAGCTCAGTGTGTGATGGAAGACAGGAGCAATGAGGCATGTAATCTCCTGGATAACCAGATCTCCTCATGCTTGCTCTGCGACTGAGCAGAGAAGCAATAACTGTATGGGTATTATGTAACTCTAAAGAAAAAAAAGTTTCTACTAAAGTTTAAAGTTAAGGTTGCCGTCTAACCAACACACTCTATAGGAGAAATCGAACAGATTTGTACAAGTTGGCTATATCATATGACATTGTACGTGTTGGGTCGTATGAATTCCTACAATTTTTGTATCAGCCAATCGGGCGAATCTCCCTCATCTCCTTTATATTTAATTAGCTACTTTCTTCCAACATACAATATATACTATTTTGCTTTAAATAATCCTTACAGACTCTACTCAGTGGTTAAGATTTGTTGTTTGGGTTAGGGAATAAAATTAATAAGCATTACACAACTGGATATTTCCAAGTCTAGAATCCTTACAATTTCATACAAATGAATTTCATATGATTTTGCCAACTCAAGAGCAGCAGAGCAGTGATTGCTTTAAAGGAATATTCAATTCAAGTTAAGCTCTATCGACAGCATTTGTGGCATAATGCTGATTACCACAAAATATCATTTTACTCTTCCATCCGTTTCTTTAAAAAAGCAAAAATTGTGGTTACAATGTAGCCTATAGTGTATGTGAATGTATGTTAATGGTAAGAAATGTGAAACTTATAATTATCATTAATTATTCTGTTAAATCTTGTATATTATTTCAGCTGTAAAGTTGGTTAAATCATTATTTAAGTATTTAAGGTGTTACGTCGTCATGGCAATGAAGTTGTAACATTGGATTTAACTTTATACAGAAAAGATTAGTGGGTGATTTTATCACAAAAGAAAACATGTTAGCATACATGTCTTGTGTATTTTAACTTTTATGGATTGGACCCATTCACTTCCATTGTAAGTGCCTCACTGGAACCCAGATTTATGCTTCTTCTTTTTTTTTTTAAGAAAAAGAGAGACATTTTTTAATCATCATTATGCCAAAAATGCTATTGATGGGGATCTTAAATTACATTGAACCCAGAATATTCGTTAAAGACTACCCAAGAAGCAAGGCTTCCCATAAAGCATTATAAGAAATGCGGCAATCACAAGTTCAATACACAGTATGTGCAGAATAAATAATCAATAGTATAAAAATTACATTTCACTCTTGGTGCATTTCAATAATTTAGCGAATAAAACTATAAAATACAATGTTGGGTGTAATCTGATAAAAATAATCTAATTACTTTTCTGTGCGTTTCTGTGGGTGCTGAAGGGTCTGCGACAATGAACTATAGGGAGCATATAAATATGAACTTTTATCTTGAGCATAAAAGAAAGTAATTTAAGGTAAGATAATTAGAAATGTGATTGCTTTTTCGATTTATTAATCATTGAAGTAATCTGGTTACATACTCTGATTTTTAATCTGGTTATTAGCAAACAGATGTAAAATGTTTATTTCAGCTTTCATACAGTTATCATATTGTTCTATTTTGTTGCAAAATAACTTAACTTAGTTCATTATTTTGTTACAACATTTCACTATTTGAGTAGTAGTTTGAGCAGATTTTGGAGCAACATTGCAAACACTAAAAACCATGCAATCAGTGCCTCTCCACTTTTGAAAAGCACCAGCTGCCACTGATTTGTAAGTGCTCTTTTGGGGAGCAGGCCAGTGTTAGAATGGAGTAGCAGGCGACAGTCTGGGGAGAGGAGGTACTGCCCGTAGGTTGTTTATGTGAGCTCCTGAATCAGGGGGGGATTCAGTGTGCTGCACCCTGGTTGGGCATGCAGCTCTCAGTGGGGAAGAGCCTGAGGTAGAGGGTGGTAAACATGGCTATCCCATTCCCAGCAGACCCTAAAGAAGCTTTAGCAACCAACTGATGATAGCTATGAACATGTTTAACAGACATACATATGATCTAGTGTCAATATTCTGAAAGAAAATGTTTCAGGAGATGTTATACAGGACGATGATACCTTATAGAAAAGAGCAGGGGCAAAATTACATACAACACTCCTAGAGGGAATAAGTAGAAGACGGGGGACCACATTTTAGTACCAGAATACCCAAATGTTGTAATCAAATGCAAAGCAATTTTATTGGTCATTTGCAAAGAACCAGACAGAATAAATAAAGAGAGAATCTGTTCCAATGTGCTCCCAGAAAACCTTTCTCCAGTAGAAGTTGAGATAGATGTTCCACTGTAACGAGCTCCTTGTGGTTGGCAAGGCTACAGAAGACCATTGTACCAGCACTGTGGCCAAAGATCTACTATCTGCCACCTGCAAAACCCATATTGAGGCAACATGTGTTAAAAAACTCAGTCCGCCTGGGGTTTTCATTTCACGCCATTTTATCCTGCGTTAAGATGGTTGCCTGAAGGGACAATAAACACTACACCAAGAGCAGTATTCCCTGTGTGGATACCAATATGTGCAGCAATGGTGAATTTAAGGCTTATTCCTCATTCTCTTAAATAAAACAACCTTTGTGCTGATTCCCACATGTGAGATAAATAATATGTCCATACTTAGCTGACTGTATGAACACACTGCTTAATGGGGAACTTACTAGTGAGAGAACATGAAAAGAAGGTCAAAGAGCACATTACAAAAAAATGGTAACTTGCTATAATGGTCACCGTTCTGAGGCCTAGCCTCAATGGTTTACATCATTCCATTGTTGTTATGAGTGGTACACATATGATCATCTTTCAGTTCCAAAGGATGTGTGCCTGAGCCAAAATACAACCCTTTCTACAATCCTGTTCCATATGCATCCTGTTGGATCCATGTGTCCTTCATATAGTCTCTCATTCACTTTGTTCCCCAGCCACTTGTGCAGTTGATTGTGCAGCATTCAAGGTTCAATCCATTGGCCATTAGCTATTAGTATAGAGATGGTTCTCATATCCGGTTTGGAATCCGTTAAAGGGGTGAAATGGATTTTAGAATGGTGAACAGCTATACAAAGTTTGTGGACATGTGCGTACAAATTTTGGCTTAAAATGAAAGCAAACATTTTAAGATCCCTTGCAAATGCATGCATATCAAAGAAACACTGCAGGAATAAGGATGAATAAATACCACTTTTCTCTCCCGACACCAATTCTTCTACCCAAAATCTTGGTATCAGCCGATACTGTGAGTGTTCTTCTTTTCTTTATCAAATTAAAATAACTCTAATTACACATTTCAATCTAAAAAAAAAACTGAAGAGCAATTACATAGAAAATGCATATCTTATTTATACTGTTAACTAGTCAACTGGATAATGCAGCTGCAAAATTAACAGTACCTAATTCTCGGGATACTAATTCTGGTACCTAATACCTATTCCTGAAAATCTACAGTGGAAAAGAAAACAATTCTACATAAAATAATAATAATAATTTTAAAATGTTATATAGTATAGTAGGCCCCTTCTGTCTCGAAAGACAATGGCTGCACCTTCTTTATCTTTTCCAGTCAATTTTGTTGTTGGCAACATCTGGAGTGGCTCAGTAGTCCTATCCTTGCATGGCAGTCTCTGCCGCAATTTAGGCAGACAAAGCTGGATGGCGGGTTGGAGTCATGGTTTGCAAAAAAGGGACAAAAGAGGACACAAATGAAGAGATAATCCCAATGAGTGAAAGTGATGAAAGACAAAAAAATGAAGAGAACGCTCTAGAGGACAGTGGGGTAGACACGGCAGAGGACATCAGTCTTTTTTACTGTGCGATCACATTACGGCATACACAGGACGAGTAGCCCTTCAGGTGAGCACAGTTGTCAACAGAGACAAACTGCAGCTCTTGGGACTGCCCCAGATTTGACAAATTATCCCCCTACATCAGTCAACTGATATGATTCTCTGAGCCAGCCTGCGCCCTGCTCGGGGTCACACCAACCAGCAACCACAAGCTGTTCATCTCCAGGTGTCCATTAATGATGTTCTTCGTGATGCCACTCTCAAGCACTCGACATGTGTACATTGAAGCGCAATACCACACCACCCTAATTACGAGTGAGAGGACAGGAGGTGTGAAATTCACTAATCCTATGATAAATGTCAAACAGTAAACTGCTGAAGATATTTGTTGTCAAGGCATCCCATTTAGCAATATGCAAATGTAAAGGAAAAATATGGGTAGTAACACCTTTGAAGTCCAGGGCTGTAGGTATGGTTGACAAGGACAGGAAGATGGAGGCAGACTGAGGTGTTGGGGGAGACTGTTCAAAAGCTCCACCCCTATTAGCATTACAGACTCATTAGCATCCCACTGGCAAAGACCCCTGGGAGAGAATAAAGCCATTTTACTCTCAAATCTTCTACAGTGAGAACACACCACCTCTTCACCTCTCCATATCCTTCCCTCAACTCACCCTCTTCAGCTGCACAAACTAATATGACCTGTAGCACACTACAGAGCAAAGCTCCCAGAGTTTTGCTTGAGTAACTGCCTTCGCTGTCCCCACTCCACATTAAGCTGTTAAGCCACACAGTCAATTATCCCAGCTCACGGAGGCAGCGGTTCATCCAGGGCCTGAGAAAACTATATGCTTTGGTGGACAGGTAATGAGAGGGGAGGGTGCCATGAAACTGTGTATTCAAGCCAAGCCATTTCTCATGAGGTGAAGGTAAGGCAATTAGATGCTTCATTGCCTTTGGTGTTACATAAAATCTACGGAAGATAAAAATTAAAGGCCATAATAGGGACATTATCGCTTGGTTGTCAGATTTAGTGTCATGGAAATGCAGTACAGCTCCATTAAATTGTACCAGTGCCGGATGCAGGCATGGGCAGGGGTGGGCTGAGCCCACTCAAATGTGAGTCTTGCTCACCCAATTAAATGATTGGAAAACACAACATTAATTAAAATATTCGATTTTTTGCGATTTGTGCATTGGTTAAATGATATATAGGTGGGCTATGTGTTGCAAACATTGAGGGTGGGCTGTGGACCGCCCCAACCAATCACAAAATAGCACCAGAAATTCGAAATTTTCAAATTTTGTCATTGGACGAAAGCAACGACACACTCAAGAAGCTGCTGCAAACCAGAGAGACAGAGACGTCATGCGAGCAAGAACGGTAATATGAGATATTTTTGGTGCAATGCATATGTTTCTACTGCTCGTAAAGAAGCCTGGTAGTGCCTCTAGTAGTGACTATGTGTTAATGTACCACAGGCTCTTCCCTCTTCCTGCTCATCAAATATCTCCCTCTCCCTCCACCTCAAATCATGCTGCGGGTAAAATACTAGACCTCAATTGTAAAGCACATACCTGCCAATATTATCTGATGGTATTGTTGGTACCAATGGTATGTCTTTACCTTGCATCTTACATCTCTTTTATTTACATCTTTTATTTACATAGTTTTTTGTTTTTTTGTAATTACACTTTAAACTACTCTGTTTTTGCCATGAAAATAACCTTTGGTGCTGACATGGCCTTTCCATCCATCAAATTATTTTGAGGTGGATTTTGTAGTTTACGTCATGTTTTCTCTGAATCTTAGAATATGAGCCAATCTCGTCCGTCACAGGACAGCTTTTAGTCTTAAAGACCTGATTTCAGTCATAACTCAGTTTTGCCCTTGAAGGGCAGTATAATTGCTATTTATTTTTACATGTAACCATTTAATCAGAAAACTCAAAGAGAAATAATTATCATCATTAGTTTTTTATCCTTTTGGTCACATATTGGCTTTTTTTTTTATTTTTTATTAATAAACCATTGTATTTAATCAATAAATAAGACATTACTGTATATATCATTTGTGTTACATGTTTAGTGTTTAATTGGATAATTTTTATTATTTACATGTATTGACATTGATTTGTTGAACACGTGCAAAAACTGGTAAGAGCATCTGTAGATGAGCGCGTAATAATGAGAGAGACTCTAATGGCTTTATCTCATCTGTGTCATCCATGATTAGAATTAAATGTAAATTTGTTTGTTGTTTTTGATCAACAGCTGACTGTAGAGAACAGAAAGGGTATTTAAATAGGCAGTATTCAATGACAAATGGGTCACATGGATGTCTTTGGATATTACACATAAAACAGAACAACTTTTACTCTCCAAACGCAGTGAAAGGATTTCACTGCTGAATACTCTACTATACTACACAATCACATGTGTCAGTGAAATGTAAACATTTACCAGTCAGTTGCAAAATATATACATTTTACACGCATAGCGCGAAATTTGGTTGCTAATGCGATTTTCTCTCATTGTAGTGGAGGGCTGTGCATAGATTATGAGATTGATTTTGGGATTATAGAATCGATATCGAGATATTGTTCAATGTTAATTCATGATACCTAATGCATTGACTAATTTAAAAAAAATACAACCTTATTAAGTGTTACCAATTAAATTCTGTCACCATTTACTCACTTTCAAGGCTGCCTTTCTTCTGTGGATCACAAAAAAATATGTTTTGAAAATGTTTAATTTTGCTCATTTTCAGACAATGAAATAGTGAACAATGGTTCTCAATCTTCAAAACGGAAAATAAAATGCCCAATAAAAGTAATTTATGCAACTCGAGATGTTGCATAGTGAAAATACGGTGCTATATTCCAAGTCTTCAAAAGTCATATGATAGCTTTGCAAGAGAAAATATAAACGTATTGAACCACATAATCCTTGGCAATGTTAAGATTGTTTAATCAACATAAAATACTGTAGCAAAATACTGATCCATTTTTTGACATCGTTGGGCTTCATGCAAGTTCCGCAGGCAGTGACAGGTACAAAAACACACCATTCTATTTCCTAAAATTTGATGAATATAAATACTTTAGCAGTTTATTCTAACACTTTGGAGTTTGTGTTCCCTTTAGTTTAGGTTAATCACCATTTGCATGTAATGTGATCCCTCTCTTCATGTAACTTAACCTGCAACATGGAAATAATAAAAACACAGTTAGGTGAAGAGACCTAATTTTTCACAGTCAAAACCTAAAGGGTCCCATCCTTTTGTTACTCTGCAAAACAACTTGTAATTCACATCTGGACAGAAAGAGGCTTTTTTATGATTATTGTATACCAGACAGAAGCTGTCCATCTAAGAGGACTGCCTTTTTGCCACAAATACATTTTTGTTTTTTTATTTGGCATCTGTGAAAACCACCACTCACAAGAATGTCCATTTTCCCTATTTTTTCTGCAAACATCACATGCCATTCAAAGACCTCCATGCCCCTGGGCTATGACTAGCAGCTACTGGAGTCATTCTTACAAAACACTACTTCTTCATCTCATACCATTAGCATATGCCATCCACATGGCTGGCACAGAACAAAAAACTCACTGTAGTCGACTCGTGCTTTTGTTTGAAGTTGCTTCAAAAGGAATGAGTGTGGATTTACAGTACAATGTGGAAGCAACCCATTTAACAAGCCCCCCTTGAGAACAGAAGAGAAGAGGAAAATGTTGTACTGTAGACCAAAAATCTCATAACCCTTATGCACAGAAGAGACATTCAGAGTAAATAGATTTTTTACAGTGAGCCAACTCTTGGAATCAAAGAACCATCTGAATAGACAGTCAAGATTGTGAGAGCATGTTCACTTTAGAAGTGCATGGTACTGCGCAAACAGCTTGTGAAAAGCAACTGTCGGTGAAAAGAAAGGTATTTTCCATGCTCAAATAACTGCTCAGATGTACCTCGGGTTTCGCTGTAATTTCAAAACATGAAAATCCCACTTAGCCTAATGGGAAAAGTAGTTGTGGGTTCTTAAAAAGCATAAATGTTTTCCCAGGATGACAAAGATAGTCTAGAACACAGATAGTAAGCCTGGAGCAGTACTGTACAGCAATCAAGAAACTAACCGATTAAACAAAAACTCAAAGAAGAAACTTAATCAAGAGTGAAAGAGCAAATAAATCATTAACTTTTGAGCACATAACTATAATGCTCTTGCATTATAATGAGAGCGGGTAAAGGTGGGCGTTTAAATAAGTGAGCGCTGTCTAAATCAATAGGGTCTCATCTTAATCAATAGGTCTTAAGAAGCAGATATGCTGTAAAGTTGAGATCAGAACTGCAAACAGTTACATCTCTGTGTGGAGTGAAGCTCAGGATCAAGACATGACCCTATAGAGGTCCGTACACTGGAGGCTTATGTCACATGTGTTAACGTCAGCTTAGCTTACGATAAGATCATCTAAGGCTACAAGCTCCTCGGTGTAACCAGAACTACATGTGACTTACATCTTCATATAGGCAAAGGGCAGCCATGCACATGTTTCGAGGGGAAGAAAGTTGAATACATTTACACCTTGAGCAGACTGAGAGGGAAATGGCAAGTGAATTGGAAGCAGAATGATTAAGATTTGCCAATTTTGTACAAAGCTCAAAAATACTTAATGTATTCTGTTTATTTACTCATCCTCATGTAAAATATATTTTCAGAAATATATTTTATTTATTTTATATATTTCATGATCACAATGAGGTTTGATGTTATATATAATATTCTGTATAAAGGGTTTGAAACCACCCCCACCCCTAACCCTAACCATAGTAGGACGAATGATGAAAGAGGACAGGGGGGGAAACACGGTCACTTTTGAATAATACAAAATACAGATTTAATAATAAATATACTTATATCTAAGCTGTGAGATTTTGATTGGCTAGTAAAACTCCTGAATGGCTTATAACTTTTAAAATATGTGTAGCCAAATTAGCCAAATTGGCTGACTAAAATAAAAAAATTAAACGTAATTAATTAATTAAGGCTGATTTATCAATTTATTAATTAAATAAAATGTAATTAATTTTAAACACTGTATATTAGGGATGTTCCGATACCATTTTTTTAGAACGAGTATGCATTCCGATACTTCCTTTTTGGTACTCGCTGATACTGAGTCCGATATCTGTTTTTCTTTTTTTATTCCATGTTTATTTAAATTTTTGCATCAAAATGGTGTTTAAATAAATGCATTTATTAAAAATGTAATCAAATATAAATATAACCATTAATTTTTAACATAATATTGTATAATTTTTAAGTGCTTACATACAGAGCCTCACAGCAAAATACAAAATACAACATTGGATTTATATTTTGTCAAATATAAAAATCAATAGTAATTGTATTATATTTAAGCAATATCTCACATATTTTATGTTCTGTAATGCAGCATTATAATCTCACTGTGACATAATGAGCCTCACAACATGTGGAGGCTCATGCTACTCTCCACGATCCACGCACAACTTACCACATGCCCCATTGAGAGCTAGAACCACTAATCGTGACCATGAGGAGGTTACCCCATGTGACTCTACCCTCCCTAGCAACCGGGCCATTTTGGTTGCTTAGGAGACCTGGCTGGAGTCACTTAGCACACCCTGAACTCAAGCTTGCAACTCCAGAGGAGGCAGTCACTGTCAATATTCGCTGAGCTACCCAGGCTGCTATTTAATAAAATAAATATGTAGTCTCA
Source organism: Xyrauchen texanus (assembly GCF_025860055.1). NCBI lineage: Eukaryota > Metazoa > Chordata > Actinopteri > Cypriniformes > Catostomidae > Xyrauchen > Xyrauchen texanus. The sequence goes on from NC_068296.1 coordinate 20,244,752, forward strand.
TTTTGCCTCATGCTACAAAATGAATTAGCACTCTGCCTGCTGTAATCTGCTACAAACTCATGCTCATGATTGTGTTTTCCATGCATGAGTCAAGGATTTCATAAAGGTATGAGCACTTTGTGTGTTTATCAGCACAACACTGGCTCCACACATTCACGAGTGCTCATATTATGAAGCACGCAGCACATGCAATCAATATATTTATCTCAGTAAATTGCAGCTTTTGTGGATAAATAATCTCACTATGACATAATGTGATTTTAATAACATGATATTAATTAGACTTGATGTTCAGTGGGGGGCTCTGTAGGGGCCATGACATCTGTTGCAGGGCTCCCATTCTACTATTCTATTCTATTTGCAAAAGGAATGTGTTGGAGTCTCATGTTTTTTGACATCTGAAATTTCTTGAGATGTGAAAGATGTTTTTTTTTTTGTGAGTGGAACACTATAAACAACAATACAACCCATTGAAGATACTGTAATCCATTCCTCACAGCCTTGATATTATTCCCATCAAAAATTAAAGACAGCGCTACTGTGAATAAGGTCTATTGTGCCTTTAACACTCTGGTTCCAGTTCCTATTCCTCTTAAAGCTGAAGTATTTAATTTATGCAACACTAGCGCCACCAAACAGAATTGCAAAATTAAACTTTGTTTTCAAAACAGCTTACTGAATATGCCCCTCGCCTGCTGTTGCCAAATTATGAAATTAATTCAGATATTAACAGGACATATATATATATAAAAATCTGAAATAACTGTATAAAATTTAAATGCAAATAAATACATTAAAAAAAGGTAGATTTGGATTGCATCACTGAATAGCAGTACAGAAAACATTGTCAAAATTATTTTAGTCATGAAAATCACTAACTGACCCTAAACTTCTGTTATCATAATTTCATATGGAAAGCTTCTCAAAAGAGCAAGAGAGCATTTGCAAGATGCCTCAGGAAGACTACTGGGCATTAAGCCTTTTTCAAAAGGCGCTCTAATCAATCAGACCAGGTTTGCCCTTCTGAAGAGACAAGCCCAATTTCCCTACACTCATCCGTCACAGACTGCCTCTGCTTGGCTCTTTTCACACCATTCCTCTCACTCCTCCGCTACATGATGACTTATTATGTTTTTCAACAGCTCGATTTCCTCTTCTGATTGTTTTCACTTTCCCTTTTCTTGATGGAGAAGTACGATAGCCTTGCTTCTGATTTTTCCATCTCAATAGCTGGAGAATTAGCTCCAAATGTCTGGCGTAGACTCAGGCAGCAAAGAAACCTTGAAAGCAAGCTTGGCACACAGAGGGCATTGAATCCTAATTTCCCCCTCCGATAGGCCTCTACCATAATATTCATCATGACAGAAAAAACATCTGCCTTTTCAAAACACCCCTGGAGATGGAGAAATAAGTTACATTTTAGGGTGTTTTGGTTGAAGCTAACAGTGGGTGAGGAGAGGAGCTTCTCAGCGGTTTCACACACAATTATCCATCCAAAAACTGTGAGGTACGCTTCAGCAAAGACAACGATTACCACCTTAGATGTGCTAGAAGAACCGAGGTAATATTACAGTGCTGACGTAAAGGTGCTTTACTACTGAGAGCTGAAGAGAATAACAAGACATTTTTTAAAAGCAAACAGCCCTCACTGTTTCCAAGGAGAATCTGATTTAGTCTGTATTACCTGATTGATGCAGTAGTGAAGTTTACTGGGCTGATTAATAAAAAGCACAGATACCGGAGTTAAAATATAAATGGGTTTCAGTTATTTCTCTGGAATTCATGCGTGGGACTACTGGGACAAACAGATTGAGAGACCTATTGTGGTCTTATTGAGAGAAAACTCTGCTTTGAGTCGTATGTTAAAGAAGATGCATTATACAAAAGACTGTTTAGCCCAAGATGGACCATTTGTATTAAAATGAATGGGAGAAATTGGAACGGCCATCATGGCGGATGTAGAAAAAAGGAAGTCCCGCCTTTCAGGTAAAAGAGCCAATCATCTTTAACAGTAGACAGCGACATCGCCTGTCAGTCAACTTGAAAACATGCATGTGCATTAAGCCTAGTGCACACTACACCAGACGGCAACTGGTCTGTGAGGAGGAGTCCCAGATCTCATGACAAAGGTCTTCTTGGGTGCGCACTCCTGCGACATGCTGAGAGTAGTCCCAGATGCTACAACAGTTCTCAAAACAGCTTGATTTCTAAACGTCTTGTTTTCTGGTGTGCGCACGGTCCTGAACAGCGAGAGCTACAGCCAATTAAATCTAGAGAGAACGCAAGAGGAGGGCAATGTATTAGGAAGCAGAAGACAAACAATAATTAAAAAATAAAATAAAACTTCACCCACATCTCCCTACTCACTGGCCTTATTATTTTCAGTTGTTTTTCTTAAATGTTTCCTTTTGCAAATAGCAAAATGGGCGCAAGCTGTTCTTTCTCGTTTGTTAAAAGAGGAGAGCAAGGTTTAGGCAGCAGGAGAAAAAAAAGAATTAGAAAATAATAAATAATTAGCAGTCTTTGCTGTTTTCAGCGTTTTGTATATTTTTTTCCTTTGCAAACTAGCGCAAATGAGCATAAAAATGGATGCGGACGAGAGACTTTCTTTCATGTTTGTTGACATTTTATCAAGAATAAACTGCACAAGATTGAGAAAACATTTTGTTAACTTAATTTTAAGATGCATTTTGGACATAGGGACACATATATGAGAAGCAGGCACATTAAAATGTACTACAATGACTAAAAGTTTTTAGTGCTTTTTTTCTCGTCTTTTACTTTTTTGTTCTTTGTTATCATTTAGTAAATCACAAATGTAATGAATGATGTATGTCCTCATGAAATCAGAGGCTCTCTCCTCAAAGTGTTCAAAAGAGTCGACAAAGTGTAACGGTAATGTGTCTCGCTTGTACATTGTTAACGGATCAATCAAAGCGCATCTTATTAGTTTGTGTAGATGATATGCTACCGTCCTGTAGTGTGTGCACCAGCACAACGAAAAACAAGACTGTGAGTCACAGGGTGCCGACTTCAAGTCATGTAGTGATGCTTGGCTTTAGATGGACCAGCCTGAACAATAACGTTTTTAGTGTGATCTGAGCTAAAGTCAATTTATGATACCATTGTTGTCAGATTTAGCTGCTGATTTAAAACATGCTTTTTGATTGTACTTTTGACCAACTCTTTTAGAGACTTTAGTCTTTCCCCATTCAAGTAGATGGGAGCTGTACTTTTATGCCACTTGTATCCATAGAAAATGGCTGCACAAGAGCGTTCCAAAGATGGCCGCCAAGTGGACTGACATGCCTTGAAAGGGACTTTGCTTACAGTATATCCTGTATATGCATATCCTGACCTGGACAGTGGACTAACATAGCCTGCAACATGGACATAAAGGGAACGAAGGTCCATGTGTCAGTGTACCAGTTACAGTCTTGACAAAAGATCAAGCTTATACATTTTGTTCTTATTTGCAAACCCACACTGTTTGCAAAGACAAATCTTAGCAAAGGCAATAAAAGCATCAGGACGGTGCCTTGTGGTTGGTCAGGGAAATCTGTGGATAGCACAGGAATAGTAGATCAGATTTATATCTGCTTTTAGGAGACACATTTTTGGTGTGTGCAAACAACATTCAGAAAGCAATGAGATCAATCAAAACGCATGAAGTGACTATGTGTAAATACGCCATCATTTAGTATCAGATCTTTAACATAACCTCCTCCCAGTCAGCCTCTACAAAACAGAGAGCAGAAAGCCAATGGACAGTAAGACAGAATGACACAAAGGACAAACCAACAAAAGGACCAACAAGAGGCTCTCTAGGAAGGCCCTACAGGTTTTTTAGGCCCAGGAAAACAAGGGTAATATGAAGGTCGTTTAAAGAGCATCAGGCTGTGTGGTGCTGGAGGGGAGCTGGGGAAAAGCGTGCAGGGAGCCTGGCTGTGAATGTGTGATGCTGGAGCTGGTGTTCGGGCGCTCTCCCTGGTGCTCCTCATCAATCTCCCCCTGTCCGTAGAGAGCCTACACTGACCCACATAGCAGCCCTACAGCAGGGAGGCCCCTTTTTTCTATTATTGATACCTCTGCATCACACAACTCCAGCTTACATCCAGCACCACAGCAGAGGACCCTGAAAGGTCAGAGAACCCCATGCAGACTTTAGTCTGGAAGTCTCACCCATTGAACACATGACTTAGAGAGATAAATATGAAAATCATTTTATCACCCTCATATTGTTCCAAATCTGTAGTATTTCTTATTTGAAACAGCAAAGGTGTTCTTAGGCAGAATGTTTGACTTTGATTTGAACAAAGATGCAATGAAAACATAAAAAAAGTGAGTGGTGACCACTAGCATAGTCATGGGTGGGTCTGGCCACCCATTGTCATTCAGGCCCACCTACTCATGTCTTATGCCCCTGTTACACCAAAAGCCAAAAGCTTGCTCACCTCTAGCCGCTAATGTCAAAGGCTGGATAATGTCAGAATTCAAAGCTTTCAAAACAACAGCAGCTCAAAAAACCAAACTAGATCGCTCTCATTTTAACAAAGCTATTTACAATAAAAACACGCAATGCAACAGTGAGATGCACGTTCAGTGTATGGACATCCCATTTTGTGCAACGGCTCCAACAGCTTTATATTCCTTGACTATTCCGAGTTGACATAAGATGCTGAATTAAATCAATTTGGATGTTAAAATGAAAATAATAATATAATGTTCATTTATTTTGTATATCTTCTATTCATTGCATCAAAAGCAGCTTGTGAAGGCATAAATTAAGCTACTCTGAAATAAATTATGTTAGATGATAAAATATGGGTTCAAGACAATTTTTCCTCTTTGGCTAAAATGAAATGATGTTATTTCCAAATATCTTATACATTCATTTATTTCTATGAATGATATGTCATAATTTAGGGAAAAGGTCAAGCATGTTTAGCTCAGAATTATTTTTCTCTACCTCTGAACCAGATTCGTTCATGCTTTTCTCTCATACCTACCGCAGCAGCATCATCTCTCCCCCACTTTGTTGCAAAGTTGCAACGCAGTGACATGATCAGAAAAAAGTTATTTATTGATTGTAAACCATAGCAGAGACACAGCGACAATACACATTTCCATAATTGTTATACGTTTGGTATTAATTTGCCAAAATTGGTCCATTCTATGGTTAAAATGTCCATTCTGTTTTTCAAAACAATTCAAAGTAAAAACTGAATCCCCATATAATAATTAATAATATCTGTTCTCAGCCTCAAATAATGTAGCATAGGTAATGCATGTAAAGGGACCTAAGGCCACTGGAAACAATTAACTAAACATAAAAAACATAAAATAAAAAAAGGTTTGTGATGCGATCAATAATTTCTCTTGGTTTTGTAAAAGATGTCATTGAGGAATTAATGTACGTATTACAAGTGATGCTACATTTCAAAGGGCTCCAGAAGTGTAGAAATGTATTGCTCACCAGCCCCTGGACCTGACATATTATCTGAAAAAGCATGCTGTTTTCTCCAAGGTAACAAATGAAACCAGATGCTTGAATAAGCTTGATTTCCTTGGTAACACCATGCAGTTGCAACTCTGCTCTACTGCTATGCTTAGGGGGTCCTAATTTCACCTCTCTCTCTTTCAGAATTTCTTAAAAAAAAATTCACCTCTTTCTCAGTTCTTGTTAAACAAACTGAGTGTAAATCTAGAGTGTTTGCAGAGAGCGTCGTCCAAAGAGAAAAGAAGGAAAAAAAATATCTTTATTTTTCCACCTAAGAGAATTCCAGCACATTTCCACAACCCAGGCCAAACAAATGAAGCTCTATGAGCCAGACTTATGGCATGTTGATGGAGGGCTTTTGGTGAGGCACAAGCACAATAAACTGAAAATTCCTGGTTCCTTTACCATCACTCACATTTGCCTGTGGTTAACACCAAAATGACACAGGGCCATTATAGAAGGCCAGGGTGCACAAGGACACAGAACTGACCTGCCCTTTTCTGGATGCCTGCCTCGACAAGGAATCAGAAGAACAAACACTGAAAAGTGAAGAGCTCAACTCTGTGCTGATGTTGCCGCTAGACATGCCTGAGGTGTTGAATCAGCTGGCTGGCTCGCGCAACAAAGCCCTGCTTTAGTAAACAACCATCGCCTTGCTGACAAGATGTTCACATGTGCACTCCTCCAAGCATGTTGAAGTATTTCTTTACAATAGCATTTACATACAGAGAATGAACAAAACATGGCGGATGGTTTATTGCACCATTGTCGGTGTATGGGAAGACAATGGCACCTTGAAAGCTTTCTCTAATCTTCTATTCTGACATGAACCAAGAGACAGAGTTAGAAGCTTTGGTTCAGAAAACAATCAGGTATTTGTTCTCTGCTTATGCTTCAAAATGTAGGATATGGTTTTCGGAGATAAACAGCACTCCAAGCAATCTAAGACTTGGGCAATGCAAAACACAATTCAAGATGAACGTTGAACTATTGCAAAGCTTTCAAGCTGGAATGGATTCTGGCTTTGCGTGGCGAAAACACAGCTTATCACTTTGTAGCTATCACAACCATTACTTGCAGCATTCTTGGAGGGTTGGTGGCAGCCCATGACTAAAGTGTTTGGCTGATTTTGTTCTTAACTACCCCATCACTTGTACAAACACCTTGTTTAAAACATAGGGGAAAACGTTGCGCACTCGGTCTGTGAATAGCAGTCTTTATCAGAAGTGCGGCAGCTGTAAATGCATTAGCATACGTGCTGTGAGTCAGAATAAGCCACCTTTGTTGAAGTGTTAAACCACTTGCAATTTTACAGCCAACTAACTGCTCTCTCTTTCCAAAATTTGGTCGCAGTTCATTATGAATAATCATAAGATGGAGATAGACACGGAACAGGGGGATTGCTGGGGTGATTCGAGGTCATTGTATTTCAGCGAGTTGGATATACTTTTCCTGCCCTTGGTTTTGTTTTGCTTTAGGCCAGAAAATAATTCAATTTAGTCCAGATGCATTTTACTGCTATTATCCATAAATGTTGTAAAATTAATACATTTTGTACGAGCTTAACAAAATATAATTGTTACAACAATACCATCTACAACATATACTACATGAGTTAAAAATGCATCTCGAGACCTCAATTCTTTGTGCTGTGTCTTGCTTTTTTCAGTCTGAACTGCTCTTTTCAGTCTTGCAGTTCTTTTTCTGTCTATGTTAATATATCTATATATATTTTACATAATATTGGCAAAAATTATTTCACATAAATGTTGAGCATTAATTTGGAGTGTTTCTGCTTTGCAATTATTAATTTAAGACTTAGCCACCATTGTTAGATTAAGCCCAATATTCTACATACCTCACATCACATTTACTTTACCACCATACACATTTTATAGTAGTACAAAAGAGGTTAAATACCCCTCTTATTGAATGAAAAGCATGTAGAAGCATACACGTAAAGAAGCAAATAATTTAAAAACAACAAAAGAAATCAAGTTCATGGAAAATCAAGAACAAAATCATACAGTAATGAGGAGACAAGTTAAAGGAATAGTTCACCCAAAAATGGATATTCTGTTATTATTTACTCATCCTCATGGGTTTCCCAACCCACATGACTTTCTTCTGGAACACATAATGATATATTTTAATTAATGCTGCAATCACTGATTTCCATACAATGGCAGTGGATAGTGCCTCGCTTTAAAGCTTAAAAACACCCAAAAGTGGCATTGAAGTAGTTCATGCGACTCATAAAATTCATAATATTCCAAGTCTTCTGAAGGCATACAATGACTTTGCATGATGAACAGACTGATATTTAAGTCATTATTCTGGTTTAACTCAGTCTGTGTCCAAAGACGAGATCCATGGATCCATATGTTATTGAACGATGTCTTTTTAATAACCTTTCTGTTTTTTACAGTCAGTTGTTGATTAAAAACAACAAAAAGAATCATTTAAATCTAATCACACATTTATGCACTAAGGAAATTGCACGTCTTCTCTTGTTATAAGCGCTTAACGGCTTATGCTGCTAGTCTTAAGAAGACAGTACTGATTAAGCATGTGCTCTACATATCAATGTAAATACTTGTAAACAGTACAAATTATGCAATTAAACAATACAAATGTAACAAAAATGTACATTTAATGTACAAATACACTGATAAGCCAAAACATTATGACCACTCACAGGTGAAGCATATAACATTGATCATCTCTTAACAAGGCCACATGTCAAGGTCTGGTTAGATTAAATGGTAAGTGAACAATCAGTTCTTTCATAGTCAATGTGATAAATGCAGGAGAAATGGGCAGGAGTAAAGGCCTGAGCGTCTTTGACAAGGGCCAAATTGTTATGGCCAGACGACTGGGTCAGAGCATATCTGAAACAGCAAGGTTTGTTTGGTGCCCCAGTCAGCAGTGGGGAGTACTTTCCGACAGTGTTTACGAGGAGGGAAAAACCACAAACCGGCGACAGGATGTTGGGTGCCCAAGGCTCATCGATGCACAGGGGTAACGGGGGATTGATCCGAACCGACATAAGGTCTACTGTATCACAGAAAATTTTAATGATGGTTAAGGGAGGAATGTGTCACAACACAGTGCATCGCACCCTGCTGCATATGGGGCCATGTAGCAGCTGACCAGTCAGAGTGCCTAAAATGTGTACATGGCCATTGGGTCTGGATCTTGGAGGAGTGGAAGAAGGTTGCCTGGTATGATGAGTACAGTTTTTTTTTACATCATGTGGACAGCCGTGCACATGTGCGCTGTTTCCCTTGTTAATTGATGGCATCAGGATGCACTGTGGGAAGCCAGTTGAAGGATTGTGATGCTGTGGGCAATATTCAGCTGGAAAATTATGAAGGTTCGGCCTTTCATGTGGACGTCAATTTGACACGTGCAACCTACCTAAACATTGTTGGAGACCAGGTACAGCCATTCATGGCAATGGTATTCCCTGATGGCAGTGGCCATGATGATCCCTGTCCACCATCGAAAGTGCCCTCAATGGGCATGTGCGTCAGTTTGGCATCTGCCACCTAGGACTTATCCGGTGGCACCTGTCTCCTATCTCCCTTTTCCCTTTTTAAACGCCTCTCATTTTCAGTCTTGTGCCAGATTGTTATTGTGTTAGCTATAGTCAGTCGGTTCCTCTTCCGTCCTGTCTTGAGTCGGTTTATGTTTTGCTTTCTGTTTGTTCTCCTCTGTGAGAGTTTTTATTTATTTTCTTCATTTTATAAATAAAGCCCTTTTCACTTGCCTCCTACATTTGGGTCCTTCCTCAAAAACTGTGACAGCAGTGGCCTCTTTCAGTAGGATAATGCACCCTACCACACTGCACACATTGTTTGGGAATGGTTTGAGGAACATGATGAAGAGTTCAAGGTGTTGCCCTGGCCTCCAAAATCCCCAGATCTCAATCCAATTGAGCAACTGTGGGATGTGCTGGACCAGCAAGTCCGATCCATGGTGGCGCCACCTCTTGCTTGTTTTGATTGTTACCTGCCCTCCAAAACACCCCCATCCCAGAATCTATGCCCATGATCATTACAGAAATGCACCCATATGTAAATTGAGATCGGAATCAACTAAAAGCTTGTGAATTCTGAATCAAATCGAATCAGGAAACCTCTATCAATACCCAGCCCTGTAAAGACATGATTATTAAGAGAATATTGAAACATAGGGAATTGGGAGAGTTAGATGATGAAGGCCTTTTGTGCAAATGTCTTCACACCTACACATGGCACATGATGAAGCTACAGCAAAATGTGCATTATGCTGGTGTAGTTGACATAGAGCTGTACCGAAGTCAGATCCCTTGTGTCTCAAGCATATATTCCATCTTATATCAGTAGAGAAAATTAAAGTTCTTTTAATGCTGATAATTCAGTTCATCACCACCATTTTATTTATTATTTGATGTCTTTGTTAGGTTTATCAGCTTTTGCTATGCTTTTCAGTAAGTAACACAGTGTCTTCTCACATGTGGTTGTTTCACTGCAACACTTTTTTGAGGCTGTGACTACTATGTGGCATCTATAACCACACATTTATCACTACGCTTCAACCAATGTCATAAAAAGTTTCAATTTGAATCTATAGACGTAGGATAAAGGTGCAGGCAGCATCGAAAAATACATTTTAGAGTCTTCTTTAAAATGTCCCGTCACTAGGCCTAACTCGCACCAGCAACATGAAACTGCATAAAGCACCTACAACCATCCATTTTTGAGGATAATAGGAAATATTTGTCTTTTGCATCTACATAGCTACGTTTGCTTCAATAGGAGCAAATCAGATCTTTTGTAGTAAACACAGTCCATGATACAAATTTTCTAAATTTTACATAAGACTAGTGAATTTAAAATATTTCTTCTTAATTTTATGTCATAAATTTTCTATCCTAAACCTGTTTTATTTTTATTATTTTTGTATTTATTTGTATTCATTTATTGTAGATTTTCAATGTGGTTTCAGACTTTTAGACTCTACAGTGTCGACTAAATGCATTTTGGTTAAGTGCCATTTGTTTAAGAAACACAACATAGCAAGCCATTTAGTTTAGTGAGATTACATCATGATCTCCCACTTGAAGAGGACCTCACCCCACTTGCACTAGTGACCTAGGTCAATTAATCTATTACCATATATCAAGGTAAGCACATACCAACACAATGGTACAAGAAGCAACAAAAACTAATGAATTACTGAAGGCAGCCTTTTATTTAAGAAACAGAACATGGATCTTCTAACATCTGCCCACAAATAAGGTTGCTGGTCAAAGGTCAAGATAATATATCCACCAAAAGCACACACAATAGACCTTAGATACTGCCAGCTCCTCACAGCGAGGATGTGATGCTTGGAATCAAGAGTGCCAGATTGCGAGCAGTACCTCTTAAGCACCAGTCAAGAGTCTTGAGCCCTGAAGACACAGCCAGCCAAGCCTGAGTTCTCAGACAAACCAACCACACATCCTCCCATAGAAAGGCCTCAACACACACACACTTGCACATTTGTGCAAACAAGGCTGTATAAACACACATGCACATGTACTGTATGCACACAGATGCAATGGCCACCGGTGTTATCTGAATAACACATTTATTCAAAATACGCTATTTGCAATAATAAACAGAACCACATGCACATGTTTTGCAGCCCCGGAAGTTGCTGTTTTGCCCCCTCTTGTGTCTTCATTAGTAAGGACTGTCACAGGTTTGGGAAAGAGACAGATAGAAGACCTTAGCATGTGACAGTAGTGTGAATGAGACAAGCACTGCAGCGGGCCTCTTAGGTGTGAGGAACACAAAGCAGTTTAGCACAGTAATAATTCTACTTTTATAGTATCTATGTGTTACGTTTGAGCAATGAGGCAGACGAGGAGGTACGGATCCAAACGCAGGAAACATAAAAGTATAAACTAAACACGAGATGAACAAAGAGGGCATTCGAGGGAGAATCACACACCAGGTTGACATCAAACAACGATCGACAAAGACAGCACAAAGACACGGGGTATAAATAGACAAACGTGGGAAAGGTGGCCAATGAAAGAACAGAACTCAAACAAGGTAACAAGGTGATAAACAGAAACCAAAGGCAAATTAACCAGGGCAGGTGTAAACAATGAACAGTGAATACGAACGCTAACAGAGGGTTGTGGAATCAAATAAAGGACTAAAGTGACAACAAGATGGAAAACGAGAGGGCAACAGTGAAACGAGACAGGGTGGACTATGGAATTAAATAAGGGACTAAAGTGAAAACTTAAGAAGTGAAAAGTGACAAGATAGAAAACAAGGGGGCAACAGAGAGACAAGACAGGGTAATCATTACGCTATGTCTTCATTGGCATTTATTGTTTCCCTACTGGCATTTTTTTGTTTTTGTTTTTCCAATGGGATAAGAAATGAAAAAAACCTTAAAGGAAAATTCAGGGTTTAATACAAGTTAAGCTCAATCGACAGCATTTGTGGCATAATGTTTATTACCACAAAATGTATTTGAACTTGTCCGTCCTTTTATTTAAAAATAAGCAAAGATCGAGAGTCACGTGATGCCATGCGAGGTTCGGAATTTGTGAATGGCGAGCTCTGCACGCTTTGCTAGTTTTAACACTATTAACGTAATAAACTGGTGAGAATTGATACACTCTGTTCCATAACTGTTCTAGAAGGACATTATGTCAAAGAATTCAAAATCCTCAGGCTCTGGAGACAATAAAAGACACTTACATGCTCAAGCTGACACCTCTGACCAGGCCCAGAGTCCGGGAGTCGATTTAGTTGAGAAATGAGGGAAATTCGGTGAGAAATGTTGAACATGTTGGCAATGCTGACAAAGGTCATTGCTGACTTGGAGTAGCTAGCTGTAATGCGTCGATCGATCATTGCCATGGAGACGAAATTCACTGAGGTGGTTACAAGAGTGGGGGATGTCAAGAAACAGATCGATTATCTGAAGTCGAGAGGGAATTATCTGCTAATCTGCTAGTGAACAAGGTGGATTTGGAGAATGTCTGGAAGAACTTGGAGGACATGGAGAACCGTAGCCGGCGGAATAATGTCCGTATAGTTTAAATTCCTGAGGCCGAATAGGGTCAGGTTATGGTGAAATTCCAGGATGGGTTCTTTCCGAGTCTGCTCAACATAACAGGCCATAAGCTGGAAATCGAGCAAGCTCACAGGGTTCCGGCTCAGCCATACGCCCTGATCAATTCCGGCCAAATTTCTGAGATCATCTGATAAAGATCCCGTGTTATGTGAGGCGAGGAGTAAAGGAAGGCTTTCTTGAAAGAACCACAGTATTTTCTTATTCCCAGACATGGCAAAATTCGACAAGAGATAAACGTGATTGATTCAAGGCATGCACGAAACTCTTACATCAATGGAAGGTTGCTTTTGCAATGATATTCCTGGCCAAATTGAGAACAGATGCTAAGGATGGCCGTAAAATATTCACATGTCCCCAGCAAGCGATGTCCTTCATAAATTCAATGCAGTAAGTTATTTTGTGGTACTGAGTGGAACTGAGTGGACTGACTCACTGAACATCCACTTGACTGTCCGAGGAAAATGAGCACCTTTTTTGTTTCTTTATGTGCTGGTTCCGCCTGTGATTGGAGTTTGTTTTGTGGAGTTACAATCATTTGGGACAGTTGTGGATGAATCTACATGTTCTTTGTGTTTATGCCTCCTCTTGGCTGGTGTTTGTTTTGTGGTGTATTTCTTGTAAGTCATTGGATTGATCAGGTCATTTGTTGCATTCATGTTGCAGCCGAATAGGCCGGCTCACTGAACATTCGTTTGACTGTCCGAGGAAACTGAGTGCCTTTTTTTTGTGCTGGTTCCACCTAGCTTCTGTATTTTGTTTTGTTGAGGAACACATCTTTGGGACAGTTATGTGGATGAATCTACACATTCTTTGTGTTTATTCCACTTAATGGCTGGAGATTGTTTTATGGATTATCATTTGTCGTGTAATTCCGACATATACCGTATAGAAATATACCGGACTTGAGCAATCCGATGGCAAAGTTGTCGCTGGGGTTCTCGTAAGCATACATAGACTGGCTGAGTTTAGAGGGACTCTATTGGATGCTATTTGTCACTGTCGTGCGCACGTTTTTCTTTTCTCTGTTTGTTTGGTTCAGGGGGAAGTTTGGGGTTTGATTGTTGCACTACTGTTGAAATGTGGTCTTTATAATTTTATTTTTGACACACAATATATTTTTTCTTATATGTCAAAATGTTAATATCTGTGGATTGTCTCTCTCCATGTGGAATGTGAATGGGTTGGGGCACCCCATAAAAAGAAGAAAGTTTATTTATCTTCTTAAGTGTAAGAAATATGATATAGTGTTTCTTTCCCCACAGGATGCTGAACATTTTGGGAAGATATGAGGTGGACATGTTTTCTTTAGAGCTGGCTCAAGTAAGAGCAGGGGAGTCATTACACTGATAAGTAAGCATCTACAATTCAAATGTCTCAAGCAGATTATAGAAAGGAAGACTCATTATTGTTTTAGCAGAAATTCAGGGGCAAAGTCTTATTTACACACCTACCATTGATAAGGGCTTTTCTATCGATGTTGAAGGGATGTTGAAATCTGCTGGCACCCCTCATGATATAATATTGGACTTCAATCTTTTGATGGACACAGTCCTTGATCATTGTGAAGCAAAAGTGTGTAAGCCCCCTAGAGCAATATTGACGCTTCACAGGATGTGTAAAAATCTTGGTCTAACAGATATTTGGAGGCATTTGAGCCCATCTGGTAATGAATATACATTTTTTAACAACTGAAATACAGATATTATACTATTTTGTCATGAAAGGTGGAGTTTTGGCTATTCAGGGCAAAACAGTCATACTTTGAGTCAGGGAACAAGGCAGGGAAACTTCTGGCTACATACAAAACAGAGGGTGTCTTTTTCTACCAATCGCTCAGTTAAATCTGCTGGTGGTGAAATGTTTACATCAGCCATTGATGTGAATAATGCTTTTAAAGAATTCTATCTTGAGCTCTATAGTTCCACGTCTTCATCTTTTGATGATAATATTAGAAACTTTGTGGAACAATTACAACTTCCTAAACTGACGGCTGAGCAAAACATTCTCTTGATTCTGAGTAGAAGAGCTTGAGCATCTGGGGCAAGATGACTTTGCCACTGAGTGTTTTAGATCTTATGCAACAGAATTGGCTCCACTTTTGCTATAAGTTTATATGGTATCATTAAAGAATGGAAAGCTTCCACTAACCATGAACCAAGCCCGGATTAGTCTGATTTTTTAAAAGGACAAAGATCCAAACGAGTTTTAGAGTAGTTATCGTCCAAATTCCCTGATCCAGCAAGACGTTAAAATATTGTCAAAAATTTTGGCAAACCGATTAAGTAAAGTTATGACATCTCTTATACATATAGATCAGGTGGGTTTTATTCAGGGCCATAGCTCTTCTGATAACATTAGGCGTTTCATCAATATCATGTGAGAGCGAAAGACCTCTCAGGTTAAAGCAGAGGTGGTGGTGTATGATTTATGATCAACAAATCATGGTATGATCAGAGGAACGTACATTTTATCAAGTCTTTCTAATCTCCTGATCTGGAATATATCATGCTTCTGTGTCGACCATTCTGGCTACCGAGGGAATTCAAAAGCGGTCATTATCACAGCTGTGTACATGAAACCACACACCCTGAGGCAACGTTCATTGTTACCGGGGACTTTAACAAAGCCAATTTTAAAACAATCGCACCAAAATACCACCAACACATCAGCTTCAACACATGAGGGGACCATTGCTATTCTCCTTTCCGGGATGGCTACAAATCCCTCCCCCGCCCACCATTTGGCAAATCAGACCACTTTTCCGTTCTGCTTCTGCCCGCTTACAGGCAGACACTGAAACAGGAAGCACCCACCCTCAGAACTTGTAGGACCAATCAGACTCTATGCTACAAGACTGTTTTGATCACGTGGACTGGGAGATGTTCCGGTCTGCCTCTGATGACGACATCAAGGTTTATGCTGATAGCGTAACGTGTTTCATCAGGAAGGACATTGTGCCAACCAAAACAATATGGATCTACCCTAACCAGAAACCATGGGTTAACGGCGATTTTCACGCGGCACTTAATGCACGGACCTCCGCTTTTAATTCCGGAAATGCGGAAGAGCATAAGCAAGGCATTTATGCCCTCCGTAACTCTATCAGTGCAGCCAAACGCCAGTACAGGCACAAAATTGAAGGACAGTTCAACACCACCAACTCTAGAAGTATGTGGCAGGGAATTAACATCATCACAGACTACAAAGGGAATAAAAACTCCGCTGTGAACACCACTGCCTCTCTCTTGGATGAGCTTAATACATTTTATGCTCGTTTTTTGGACAAAGAGCACTCGTGGTCGACGCTACAGAGGTTGGTTCACTCTCTGTTGCGGATGTAACCCGATCCTGCCGACGGGTTAACATCTATAAAGCCGCGGGTCCAGACAGCATTCCGGGCCACATCATCAGAGCGTGCACGAACCAACTGGCTGGTGTTTTTACTGAACTTTTCAACCTGTCCCTCTCCCTGTCTGTAGTCCCCACATGCTTCAAAACATCAACCATTGTGCCTTTACCGAAGCAAGCCAAAATCACTTGCCTAAATGACGGGCGTCCTGTTGCTCTGACCCCCATCATCAGCAAATGCTTTGAGAGGTTAATCAGAGATTACGTCTGCTCTGTCCTGCCCACCTCTCTGGACCCATTGCAGTTTGCCTACCGCAACAACCGCTTCACTGATGATGTCATTGCATCTACTCTACACACTGCTCTCTCATACCTGGAAAAAAGGAACACATATGAGAGAATGCTGTTTGTAGACTACAGCTCAGCATTCAACACCATTGTGCCCTCCAAGCTTGATGTGAAACTCTGGGCTCTGTGCTTAAACAGCTCGCTGTGCAGCTGGTCCTGGACTTCCTGTCAGGCAGATGTCAGGTGGTTAGAATGGGCAGCAACATCTCCTCATCACTGACCCTCAACACTGGAGCCCCGCAGGGCTGTGTTCTCAGCCCACACCTGTATTTCCTTTACACACGTGACTGTATGGCAACACATAGCTTCAATGCCATCATTAAGTTTGCTGACGATACGACGTGGTAGGTCTGATCACTGACAATGATGAAAGAGCCTATAGAGAGGAGGTGTTCACTCTAACGCACTGGTGTCAGGAGCACAAACTCTCCCTCAATGTCAGGAAGACCAAGGAGCTTGTAGTGGACTTCAGGAGAGACAGAGAACACAGCCCCATCACCATTAATGGAGCATCGGTGGAGAGAATCAGCAGTTTCAAGTTCCTCTGTGTCTACATTACTGAGGAACTCACATGGTCCGGCCACACTGAGGCAGTTGTGAAGAAGGCTCACCAGCACCTCTTCTTCCTGAGATGGCTGAGGACGTCTGGAATTAACCACCACATCCTCACACGGTTATACACCAGTACTGTAGAGAGCATCCTGACAGGCTGCATCACCGCCTGGTACGGCAATAGCACCACCCACAATCGCAAAACCCTGCAAAGGGTGGTGCAAACTGCCAGACACATCATTGGAGGTGAGCTTCCCTCCCTACAGGACATATACAACAGGCGGTGTGTGAAAAAGCTCGAAGGATCATCAGAGACTACAGCCACCCGAGTCATGGGCACAGCATCAGGACCTGCACCAGCCGACTACATGACAGCTTCTTCCCCCAAGCAATCAGACTTTTTGAACACTTGATCTCTCACGATCAATAATCAGCACTGCACTTTATTAATGTATTATCTCACACTGGACTGTCATAATTATATTCTCCTCAATATAACTACTGTATATACAGGTGAAACTCGAAAAATTAGAATATCGTCCAAAAGTTCATTAATTTCAGTAATTCAACTTAAAAGGTGAAACTAATATATTATATAGACTCATTACAAGCAAAGTAAGATATTTCAAGCCTTTATTTGATATAATTTTGATGATTATGGCTTACAGCTTATGAAAACCCCAAACTCAGAATCTCAGAAAATTAGAATATTACATGAAATCAATAAAAAAAGGATTTTAAATACAGAAATGTCGGCCCTCTGAAAAGTATAATCATGCATATGTACTCAGTACTTGGTTTGGGCCCCTTTTGCATTAATTACTGCCTCAATGCGGCGTGGCATGGATGCTATCAGCCTGTGGCACTGCTGAGGTGTTATGGAAGACCAAGATGCTTCAATAGCGGCCTTCAGCTCTTCTGCATTGTTTGGTCTCATGTCTCTCATCTCTTAGCAATGCCCCATAGATTCTCTATGGGGTTCAGGTCAGGCGAGTTTGCTGGCCAATCAAGCACAGTAATACCATGGTCATTGAACCAGGTTTTGGTACTTTTGGCAGTGTGGGCAGGTGCCAAGTCCTGCTGGAAAATGAAGTCAGCATCTCCATAAAGCTTGTCTGCTGAAGGAAGCATGAAGTGCTCTAAAATGTCCCGTGGACGGCTGCGTTGACTCTGGACTTAATAAAGCACAGTGGACCAACACCAGCCGATGACATGGCTCCCCAAACCAACACAGACTGTGGAAAATTCACACTGGACTTCAAGCATCTTGGATTGTGTGCCTCTCCATTCTTCCTCCAGACTCTGGGACCTTGGTTTCCAAATGAGATGCAAAATTTGCTCTCATCAGAAAAGAGGACTTTGGACCACTGAGCAACAGACCAGTTCTTTTTTTCTTTAGCCCAGGTAAGACGCTTCTGACGTTGTTTGTTGTTCAGGAGCGGCTTGACAAGAGGAATACTGACATTTGAAGCCTCAGTCCACTCCTTGTGAAGCTCCCCACACATTTGAATGGCCTTTTCCTGACAATCCTCTCCAGGCTACGGTCATCCCTGCTGCTTGTGCACCTTTTTCTTCCACACTTTTCCCTTCCACTTAACTTTCTGTTAATGTGCTTTGATACAGCACTTTGAGAACATCCAACTTCTTTTGCAATTACCTTTTGAGGCTTTCCCTCCTTGTGGAGGGTGTCAATGATGGTTTTCTGCACAACTGTCAGGTCAGCAGTCTTCCCCATGATTGTGAATTCAACTGAACCAGACTGAGAGACCATTTAAAGGCTCAGGAACCCTTTGCAGGTGTTTTGGATTAATTAGCTGATTAGAGTGTGACACTTTGAGCCTACAATACTGAACCTTTTCACAATATTCTAATTTTCTGAGATTCTGAATTTGGGGTTTTCATAAGCTGTAATCCATAATCATCAAAATTATAGCAAATAAAGGCTTGAAATATCTTACTTTGCTTGTAATGAGTCTATATAATATATTAGTTTCACCTTTTAAGTTGAATTACTGAAATTAATGAACTTTTGCGCAATATTCTAATTTTTCGAGTTTCACCTGTATATTTTTATATACTCTTCTTTTTTTTTGGTATTGTATGTGTATTCTATATTGTGTGTATTGTTTACTATACATAGTATATTATATTATATTGTGTTGTGTAATTATGTGTACATTTGATATGTAAATTGTGTTGTGTAAATATGTTGTTTATTGTAAATTGGTATATGGCTCGTCACTGTCATGACTGCTATGTTGCTCGGAACGGCACACAAGACTTTCACCTACTGTTGCACTTGTGTACATGGTAGTGTGACAATAAAGTGATTTGATTTGATTTGATTTGATGTGGTCAGTGGCGAAGGATCAGACTCTGGTTGCTGCCATCTCACATGATGCCGAAAATACATTTGATATGGTAGAATGGGATTATATTTTTAAGATTTTGGAAATGTACAGGTTCGGGCATACGTTTTTCATACTTTATAGACACCCATTAGCGGCGGTACAAACTAATGGATTCATTTCAGATTATTTTACTCTGGAGAGGGAAACCCGGCAGGGTTGCCCTCTTTCCCCATTGGTGTTTTGTCTTGCCCTGGAACCATTAGCAACCGTGAGAAGAAATAATTTTCCAGAGGTAGTTGCAGGAGGTGTGGCACATATGCTTTTGCTTTAAGCAGATGATATTTTATTATTAATCTCTGACCCTACTAGATCTATGTTGAATCCATTGAATCCATTTACTAATATTTTGTATATTAAATATGTAATCCTGTTACATGTATTATGTTACTTCCCAACCCTGCTTGTATTATCATACACAATTTTGCTTCTCAATTAAATGTATATCATTTTGTGGATATTTCGATTTTTTTTCTGGAAAACAAGACAAAAATAAGGAATCCGAAAAAGTGTATATGAAAATATTGTACTGCATTCGCCATTCTATCCACACTGTGAAAATGTGCAGTTATTACTTTTACTTTTGCTGGTGTCACCAAGTTGATTTAGTCAAGACTTGTTTGATTTTTTCGGACTTAAAACCAAAAAGGTTTAGATCTAACAACATAAAGCACATATTAGCTAATAAAACAATTTTACATTGCACCAATGCCCTTATTGACATTATTAGTCAAGTAAAGCTACATATTGTATGTTATTGTTCAATAGTCAGATTTATTATTATGATAAGTTCATAATCAGAAATATAGTTATGTAAATATGGTACAGAATGGCAGTTCTGTGCTGTAGTTTTGCTGCACTGCCATCTCCTGGAACGCTTGCTTTCAAATTCCCTGCTGTCCCCCCTTGTCCTCACTCACCCTCTCTCTGTTACTCTCCCCTATTGGACACCAGCCTGACATACCAGACCCTGTTCGTTAGCGCATATTTTTACCCACCGTTACTAAATTAGGAAGCCAGTGAGCGAGAACTATGGGTGGCTGCCAAGAAGAGAATAAGGAGGGTCTGCTGAGGGTCTTGCCAGCCCAGCCACTAGCATCAACAGCCATTTAGAGCTCTCCAAAACAAGGGCCCAGCAAGGAATGGAGGCCAAGCAGAGCCCCAGGATATCCTGGCCAAATGACTCACAGGACAAACTAACAAACTACTGTTCTTGATAAATACCTTTTCCGCCAGTTATCTTGTCTAGTTTTGCTCTGCTAACAAAAATTGTTTCATGAAGCCAAAGTTGGATCAACAGTTGAATGTCAACACAAAGTAACAGCCTGCTGGACATGCTGCAAACATTATACTAAATATCAGCACTCTTGGAACGCCAGTTAACCAGTCATATTTAAGGACTGAGAACTAACTTTTTAAAATAACATCTAATAATATAGGCCTATATGCATGCATTCATAAGAAATATTCCTTTTTATAAGGATGACAGTACACTTTGACATGGCCATATATGCACATCTACACACCACCAACTAACAGAAGCTATATAAATGGACCTCATTACTGTTCAACTAAACGAAAACCGTTCAGGGTCATTATGTAACATGGAGGTTTGGGTGACACATTTTTTTTTTACCCTTTTATTCCCAATAGAACTGCACACAACAATCCTGCTCATCTCTCTCTCTCTCTCTGTTGCTGTCTGTGTGGGCGGCTCTCTTCAGTACAAATCAATACCTCTTCATTCCCATACACAAACTCACTCCCTACAGGTAAGACATTCTCCTCTTATAGGCCTTTGGAGGCGGTATAGACAAGAAACAACATATGCTACAAGAATGACTAGGATCAAGACCTGGTGACCTGAAATGATCATGTATATTATAAACTTGATCTTCAGTGGTTTCTGGCATTATCATTATGCATGTTTTTATCATCTATATAATGTTGAGAGAAAACTACTATACAACTACTTCTAATACAATATATTACTATATTACAATATAGTATAGATACAGATTTCTGTGAATGATTCATAAAGAGATAATCAGATTGAGACAGATGGAGAGCAAGACAGTAATGTTCTCCTGTGCTAAAACTGTGTTACTATGCTGTTTGCTATAGGCAAAATTGGACAAAAGTGTATATAGTGTTATATGCAGTGTGGTTCAAAGGTCTGCACATTGAATATCTAGTCTTCAAATGTAATTTAAACCTGGAAATGAACAAAGTTTTAGCATTTGAAAAATAAGAAAATAAGAAATACTTAAGATTATGCACTATTTGTAAGTCACAAGTAAAATAATCAAATTTGTGATATTAACCATCTACTTCTTTTATGACAGGTGAGATTTCCTTGCTTCCATTGAAGCACACAAGATGCTCTTTGGGAAATTCTTAAATCAATGCTGGTATTACACGGTTTTCAAGCACTCGAAGCATGGACTTTTGAACCCTACTGTATATATATATAAAGATCCAGGTCAAGTCTGCAGGATTTATATGCACCAGTACTGTTGTTCCATATGAATCACAGCAACTTCTACTGTACCTGCTAAACTTAATCCCTGCTAATATACTGCCATCTAGTGGCTTTCTATTGTAATTCACACACCTCATTTCTTTCTTAAATGCTGGTCAGCCTTATCTTCAATAGCCTTTTTTCTTAAAAGGTAAATTTTTTCTTGAAATGCTGAAGGGATTGTTGCAGCACAAACAAAGACTACTGAAAGACTATCTCAGATCTGTAGGTCCATAGAATGCAAATAAATGGTGACAAGACATTTCAAGCTACAAAAATCACACAAAGGCAGCATAAACGTATACTCCATCTGACACTAGTGGTTTAATCCATGTCTTATGAAGAGATATAATAGGTGTGGTTGAGAAACAGTCCTTTTTACTAAAAATCTCCACTTTCACATTCTGAAAGTGCAGGTTTCTTTTAAAAATGCATTGAAATATATATGTTTCTCACCCAAAGTGATTGCATCGCTTCAGAATACATAAATTAAACCACTGTAGTCATGTGAATTACTTTCATGCTGCCTTTATGTGCCTTTTGGGACATTCAAAGTTCTGGTCACCATTCACTTGCATTATATGGACCTACAGAGCTGAGATATTCTTCTAAACCTTTGTGTGTGTTCTGCAGAAGACAGAAAGTCATACACATCTGGGATGGCATGAAATTTAAATTTTTTGGTAAATTATTGCTTTAAGATACAGAACAGCTCCTGTGTTCAAAATAGAGGTAATGACATTATGTTTTCATTAAAATACATAAGCAGTACAGAGCATACACCTCTGTAAAGTGCATAACAACATAGAGGCTATATATATATATATATATATATATATAAAATGTTTGATCTTTCTCTAGCTGGCCTCAAAATACTGTCCAAACTTTTAGTAATTTGATGGATTAACCCAGCAAACAATTTATACATTATTTAGGCAATGTATGTATGATGTGCATGTTGTGGTGTTTAAACACATGCATAGTATATTTTAGGACAAGCAAACATCTGGAGAACATCCTGGAAGCTAGTTCTTAGACCAGTGTTGTCTAACACATGCTGCACATCGGTGAATAAATACAATTAAGATGTGTTTTGATTAGTTAACTGTAAATGCTTGTATTCTGTGCATTAGTGACTCTCCAAAGCAGGACATCCATTTTTAGTGTTTGGAAAGGAAATGTGCATTAAGTCATCATGGAACACAGTAAAAAAAATTCAAGTGAATTCAAGTTAAAAGAGTTAGCAATCCAGACATCAAGAGCATATTTTGAATACTTAAAGCATCAATTGTACAAATGTTACCAAACAAACTGACACATTATGCGACTTATGTCAGAATAATAATAATTTAAAAGAAATTCGGTAAACATTGTTGCTTATTACTTAGATATATCATCCAATTTAAAAGATGTTTTTGAGGAGTTTTTTCCTGTAGCAAAGATGTGTTATTATAGAAGAGGTCAAAATTACAGCAGGCGGTTCCATTTCCAGTCCATAAGACAAATTAAGAATGCTCTGTAAGAGCCAAAGAAGAAAGAATCACATACTTTTGTTCATCTTTCCAATATTTACTAGCTAAAAGCTTTGCCAGATGAACGGAGAGCACACATCAAATTGCTTCAAAGCTGGCTGAAGACAGTTTGCTGAAAGAGGTCATGAATTAGATTAAGAGACTGTCCTCAGATCAAAGTGAAAGTAATATATATATAAAAAACACACAGATAAATAAAACTTTCATCTTTCGAATATTGAACACAAAGGAAAATTGATTTGTATTGTAAAGTTAAACTCACTGAGCCCGTGATACACAGTTTTCTGTCTCTGGTGACATACTTGGATATGACTCGACAGAGGATGGATTCCTTCAGGCAGTTTTTGGAGGCCAAAATAAGTTGAGACAAAGAGCAGTTCCATAGATGAAGCTCAAGAGTGCAGACACCAGTCCCACACTTGAGCCCCTCCGATTTGGACAGCACACCAAATATGTTTACATGAATACGTTTCAGGACTATATGCACCAGTGTACTTGTCAAAATGAATCAGAAAATGGACACTAAAGGAATATTCTAAGTTTAATATAAATTTAACTCAATTGACACCATTTGTGGAATAATGTTGATTATCACAAAAAAAATTTGTCTACTTGTTTCTCCTTTTCTCTAAAAATAAAGCAAAAATCGAGGTTCCAGTGAGGCACTTACAATTTAAATAAGAGGGTTTAAAGGCAGAAATGTGAAGCTTATAATTTTATAACAGCACTTACATTAATTCTTCTGTTAAAATTCATGTATTTTTTGAGCTGTAAAGTTGTTAAAATTGTAGTTTTTAATTACACTTTTGAAACTTACACTTACGAAACTTTTGAGTATTTTAATGTTTATGGATTATGACAACACAAATAATAATAATAAAATAGTAACAAATACCAATAAAATAGAATTAAAATAAGGTGCAGTTAATGAATCAAATAAAATAAAAACTATAATAACAATATACACTATACAATATAAAATAATGTTTGTAATAATAATGTTCACCCATGTTTGTCTGTATCTGCCTTCTTCTATGGCCAGACTGTGATGTGATGTGAGTCTGTATTTGGTGAGGATCCGTCTCTGTTTTGGATCTCTTACAGTGTGCAGATATTCTGCTAGATTATACGTTCTGTTTGGGGTCCAATAACATTCCAATTTGATTTGGTTTTTCCTTTCATTCTCCCAATGGTCAAAATATGAATTTTTGCTTTCTTTTATGATTTGGTTTATTGTGATTTGGTTTAGTTCAGCAGTGCTGGTCTGAAACTGGTGTTTGTTAGTTATTAGTGGGTTTGTGAGTTTCAGAGCCAGCTGACAAAGGGGACTGGTTTTAGGCTTCAACAATTCAACTCTGGTTTTAGGCTTCATGTTGCAGTGTATATGGGGAACTTGAATTTAGGTGTGTCCAAAATTTTAGGGATCGTTTTTCAATATGTATAATAAGGGGGTATCTGTCTAGTTCGGCCCGGCATGCATTAGTAGGTGTTCTTCTCTGAACTCTTAGAATGTTTCTACAGAATTCTGCATGCAGGGATTCTATGGGGTGTTTGTCCCATCTAGAGTAATCTACCAGACAGAGTGGACCACAAACCTCACATCCATACAGAGCAATAGGCATTATAATACTATCAAAGATTTTACACCAAATTGTTACAGGAATGTCAACTTGGGTAAATTTGTCGTTAATAGCATAGAATGCTCTTCTAGCTTTCTCTTTTAGTGCATTCACTGTCAGACCAAACCCCCCGTAGCACTGATTTTTGGACCGAGGTAGTTGTAGTGTAGGGTGTGTTCTATTGCGGTGTTTCCCAGAGTGAATGTGTAACTGGTGTCCTGTAATCTGGCTTTTTTCTGGAAGATCATAATTATTATTTTTTTTTTTAAATTGACTGTCAGGGCCCAGTTCTGACAGTAGTTCTCCAGCAGGTCCAGGTGCTGCTGTAGCCCTTGTGCAGTAGCTGACAGCAGCACCAGATCATCTGCATAGAGAAGAAATTTAACTTCAGAATTATTTAGAGTAAGGCCGGGTGTTGCGGATTGTTCCAGTAGCACTGCTAACTCATTAATGTAAAAGTTGAACAGAGGTGGACTCAAACTGCAGCCCTGTCTCACTCCTCGCCCTTGAGTGAAAAATTCTGTTCTTTTATTGCCAATTTTAACTGCGCACCTGTTGTCCGAATACATCGATTTGATAATGTCGTACATTTTTCCCCCAATGCTGGATTGTAGAATTTTACAATATAGACCATCATGCCAAATGGAATCAAATGCTTATTAAAATCAACAAAACATGTATAAATTTTGCCTTTACTTTTTTGTTGAACGTGTTGGTTGACTATTGTGTGTAGCCTGTGAATGTGGTTGGTGGTGCGGTGGTTTGGTGAGAATCCAATCTGACTCTTACTCAAGACATTGTGCTTGGTAAGGAAGGCCTGTATCCGGGCGTTCAGGATACAACAGAAAGTCTTCCCCAGAATGCTGCTCACACAAATGCCTCAGTAGTTATTGGGGTCAAATTTGTCTCCACTCTTATATAATGGGTGTATTAAGCCCATACTCCAGGTGTCAGGAAAATAGCCAGTTTGAAGAGTTTTAACAAGGCCTCCTGCATTACTGCTGGACTGTGCTTCAGCATTTCTGTTCTAATGTTGTCTAAACCACATGCCTTTCTGGGTTTTACTTTCTTAAGTGCATCTGTCAATTCTTCTCTGCTAATCTGAATCTGGTTTTGGTTATTTTTTTATTGTAGATTCCAATAGACTTTATAGATTCCAATAGACTTTATTTAGCATGTTTTTCTGGTCAGGTGTGAGATTTTCTGGAGAAATTTCTTCTTCCATAATTCTCTCTTTTGTATGGCTATGTCCTGACTGTGTTGTTTATTCAGACTGTTCCATTTTTCCCAGAACTGATTAGTATTAATTGAGTCTTCAATTTCATTAAGAGTGTGGTTTAGGTGTTGTTGCTTTTTGTGGCATATTGTATTTTTATAATCCCTGAGTGCTTCAGAACAGTTTTGTCTGGTTTCAGATTTTTGTGGCTCTCTATGTTTTTGGTTAGAGATTTGGTTAGAGTAGTTTTCTTTAAATTTTACATTCTTTATCGAACCAAATGTCATCCCCAGATTTTAGTTTGGTTTTCTTGTTTGTACGGAGTAAATTTGCTTTGATTGAGCACCATTGATAAATGTCAATTATTTGTTGTACTGAGGAATTTATGTCGATCTTGTTAGCCATAAACCGTGTTATTTGAAATCTATTAATTAGGTTGGACATTTCTTTGGAGATAATTGCACTAAGGAATTTGGACTCATATTTTGGAGACCATTTGTATGTTTGGTTTAGTTTAAACAGGTTGCTGGGCCCTTGGTCTATTCTATGGTGTTGGATTGTCTTTAGGAACACATTAATTTGACAGTGGTCTGATAAGGTAGACTGTGGTCTAACAGTGAACGCACGTATGTAGGAGGGGTCCATGTCTGTAATGAAATAGTCGACTACACTAGCCCCAAGAGCTGAGCAGTATGTGAATCGACCTAAAGAGTCCCCTTGGATCCTACCATTAAGCATATACAGACCCAGGCCTTGACAGAGACACACTAACTCCTTACTATTTATCTCTCTCTCTCTCTCTTTCTCTCTAGAGAGAGAGAGAGAGAGAGAGAGAGAGAGAGAGAGAGAGAGAGAGAGCCATATAGCCAGTATAAATGATTAGTCTTCATATCTGTCCTCTCTGCAACTTCATCTTAGACTGTTGTTGAGAGGAACCGAAGCAACAACTCACTCACAGGTAAAGTCACAGATTCATTCCGTTAGATGCTGACCGAGAATGGTCCTCTGAAATGATGGTCCATTCCCAAGATCACAGGACAGCAATAGACGTTTTTCAAAAGCCTACTGCTATAGATGATTAACTAATGGGGAATGAGTTGTTGATGTTTTCCCATAAAGCAAACAAAGTATATTGCGCACAATAGTGCTTCGTGAAAGGATACAGTAACTGGTGACGTCCGTCAAGTCGTTTACAGCAACACGAAATGTGCAAAAATTATCGACAGGAAAAAAGTGTACTTCATATTTAAGTTGGTGTACACAAAATTAATTGTACATAAAATCATCAAATCAGTAAACAAGTCAAAAATGCTAAATATCATACTATTGAATTTGATTGCACGCCTGACATATCCAAGCAAGAGCAAGCCTCATTCATAACTCGACATGATGACATTGATGAGAACAAAGTGGCTAATATAGTGGACACAACAGGTCAAGGGCTTACAAAGACTTTAATAGCCACATTGGAAAACCTAGGGATTAACCTATTGACTTGTGGGGGTCAAAGATATGATAACGGATAAATATGAGAGTGATTCATCGAGGGGAAAGAATCCAGATGCATAGTTTATGCCATGTGTGAGCCACAGCCTTAATTTGCTATTGTGAGATGCTGCCTCTTCAAATAGAGTGTGTTTGAATTTTTTCGGAACAGTTCAAAGACTGTACGCTATGTTTGCATCATCAGTGAAATGCTGGGACATTCTGACATTCAAACAGTTTGTTGACATAACGTTAAAACCCCTCAGCAATACGAGATGGGAGTCAAAACTGGACTCGGTTAAAGCTCTGAGGTATCAGCTCGGTGGCGTACATGACGCTTTGGAAAATCTCGAACATGAATCCCAAGGTGGCAAAATTTCTTCAGAGGAACATGCACTGTCAAATGAAATACAGAGTATGGAATTTTTGACTTGTCTTGTTATTTGAAATGACATGCTGACAGAAATCAAACACGCCAGCATCGCCATGCAGTCTGCAGAGATTTTGCTGGATACAGCTGTTTTGTTGATTGACAGTCTGAAAAAGTTCTTCTCCCAGGACAGATAGGATTGAAAAAGCTGTGTCAATTGCTTGCCTGCTATCTACTGGATTTGATGCTTCTACAGAGTTCAGAAAACGCAAAACATTTCATGAGGTAAACCTAATCACCAGGGGACCAGGACGCCCAACTCCATTTCAAACACAGTGGTGTTTTTTGCAATCGTTGACACCATAAGCAGTGAATTAACACCAGATTTGACAATCTGAGGCAGATTTCAGATACGTTTTTTTTCATTCTGCAAATGAGTGAAATGTCAAAGGAGGATTTAGAACAGTCCACAAGGTGCTAGGCTACCACATTGCAGGATGTGTCGAAAGAGATATTTCAAGAAGTCTGTAGTGCAAGTGGTCTTCTGTGTGAGTGCAAAACTGCAATTGAAAAACTGAACTTTATACTTGAGAGAAACCTTGAATCAGTATTCCCAGATGTGGTTGTTGCATTAAGAGTGTTCCTTACTATGCCTGTCACAGTGGCCTCTGCAGAGAGGTATTTCAGTAATCTGAAACTCATAAAGAATTATCTGCGATCTACAATGGACCAAGACCGATTAGCACATCTGGCAGTCATATCAAGAGCACAAAGCTGCACGATCCATACCCTTTGAGGACATTTTAGACAAATGGGCAAGCATGAAATCAAGACGTGTCTGAATTTAATCGTGAGTTGCCTTTTTCATGGCTGAAAAGTTTAGGACAAGAAGCAGTTTCCTTTACCCCTGCTAAATATATTACCATGTTCTTTTTTGCCCATCCCGGTCATGTAAAGAATGAGGTTTGTCTAGATAGTGTATATAAGACTGGTTAAAATTGCAGTTCTGCAGCAATAAAAGTTATTCCGTTTGAGTGTTTAGAAGCTTGTTACGGTGTTCAGCCGCTTTGATATGTTTGATATTTCTTTATTTTTACTGCCTTCTACTGAAAATAGGAGGGAAAACGGTTATAAATTATGAGATTTTACTCTTGTCTAAAAATATATTGTTGTATACTGTTTGCATTAACACAACATGAAGTAGAATATTGTTGTATAATAGGAATTAATCTAATTTCTCTAAAAATATCAATAATTATTTTATATGTCAAAAAAACAAAACAAAAAAAAAAACATTAATCTGAGAGGAAAGGCCCATAATTCTGTCTTGCATAACCCCCATAAATTGTTCATGGCACCCCTGACTCTATCTATTTTATTCTGCACCTGTATGTATATATATATATATATATATATATATATATATATTTATATATATATATATATATATATATATATAAACATATTTTTTAAGTACCCTACATTCAAAAAGTTTGTAACATTTAGTATGGTTAGGGTTGGGCTAAAGGCCCCATGGGGTAAAAGGCTCCTTTTGATTTTATTTTCATCTAAAACACTAAAATACTTTCCTAAACACCAGTGTTCACTATGCACTGATTCATGTTATATATTGAATATCCCTGAAACTAATAATTGTCCCTGAAATTTTATTTTGAGCCAAAATACTTATTTATCATTTTCAGTTTTGTACAAGGTAATTAAATCAAAGTTTTTTTTAATAGCTGTCCAATAAGTGAAAGAATCGTATTTGGGGTAAAAAATTAATTAAAAAAAAGCCCCCGTTGCAGTTGCTGAAGGCCACTATAAAATACATTGTTTTTATTAACTGGGGTGAATAGATTTGTTCTGAATTTTTTCAATGTGGGCTCACACTGACCGTTCCAATCACTATGGAGATTAATACAGAAAAATTAAGGTGTTATAAAATGCCAAATGTGTTTGAAATAAACAGGAAATTGTGCACTCTTTTCTGAAGTATATGTTTTGAGTATGCATAATCTTAATTTGTTACTCAAAAAAGCATCTCAAAATTATGTGCATTACTTGACAAATGTTGTCCTATAACTATTGCCTCTATATCAAGTGTGGGGTAAAAGGCTCCCTCACCACCTTTATTCCAAAACTTACTTTTAATCAAAACAACCTTCTGTGGGGCCTGGGTAGTTCAGCCAGTAAAGATGCTGACTGCCACCTCTATAGTCACGATTTTGAATCCAGGGCGTGCTGAATTACTCCAGCCAGGTCTCCTAAGCAACTAAATTGGCCCGGTTGCTAGGGAGGGAAGGGGGAACATGGAGTAACCTCCTTGTGGTCGCTATAACGTGGTTCTCGTTCTCGGTGGGGCGCGTGCTGAGTCGTGCATGGATGCTGCAGGGAACAGCGTGACGCCTCCACACGTGCTACGTCTCTGCGGTAACGCGCTCAACAAGCCTCGTGATAAGATGCGTTGATTGACGTTCGCAGAGGCAAATGAGACTCATCCTCTGCCACCCGGATTGAGGTGAGTCACTACGCCACCACGAGGACTTACAGCGCATTGAGAATAGGGCATTTCATATTGGGGAGAAAAGGGGAGGGTGATTATAATTCTGTTATTTCTTTTCACACAAATGATCTTGCTCCATCAATATTCAAATAAAAAGAAATACAGAACTAAGCTAATTTTCCTTACGGTGTGCATTTAGCCCCATTGTACCCTACATATTGTGAAACCATCCCTTTTTATTTCACAGAATTTGTATATTTATGTGAAAGTCTGATTAGGTTTTCAGTCTGAATTATTTTTAATTTGATCCGAGTTGAATTCTACCCTTTTGAAAACCTAATTAGTTAAAAATGAATAAGTTAATGAATGACAATTTTAAGTTCTTTCTCACACACACACGTTGGTGCGGCTATCCTTATGATGAATCTCCACAGACATAATGATTTTTATACTGTATGAACTATAGATTATATCCCCTAACCAAACCCTTAAAGCTAACCCTAACAAAAAATGTCTTTCTGCATTTTTACATTTTCGAAAAAACATTTAGTATTTTCTTTTTTTTTTTTAGTGATTTGAATAATGGGGACACTAGAAATATCATCAGCATAATACCCTTGTTATTACCAGTTTGTAGCCTAAAAAACCCTAAACCCCTAAACCCATAAACACACACACACACCAACTGAAAAAATGGTTTGTAACAAGTTTATTTCCTCTTCACTTAAAATTAAAAACAGAGAAAAAAATAATAACAATGATAAAGGCTAAAATCAAAGACCTTAGGGAGCCAAGGAGAAAAAGCAAGCAATATCAATACAGAAATGCACATTTCATCATAGTGGAACCTGATAAAAGAAAGGTATACCTGCATCAATAACTTAAAAACAATTAAGAAAATAAACATTTTATTTATTCATCCATTTAAAAAAACAAACAAAAAAAGAGCCATTCTCAACCTGTCCTGGTGTGTATTTTGCCTTAATGCCAGCATTAAGTAAAGGGGTAGGAAGAAGAAAAAAAATACTAATGGGGCCAGCAAGGGTATTTCTTTGATACACAGCATAAGACACACCTAGAAAGGGGAGGGTAGCTCTGCAGGGAGAATGTACACAGAATAATTAAAGACTGTTTTGTTGACTCTGGTTTGGTCAAGTTCTCGTTCTCTGGCAACTTCAATATATCCAGAACCCAATAACCTCCTGGTACATGGTCTCTTACCATTGGGTGGTATAAATTCCCATTCAACAAAACCAAAATTAGTTTTTCCACAATTTTCAGACAACATGAACTTGCTTTCCATAAATAAGATCTCTTTTGTGTACATTTGTGTATATTTGGTTTAAGCTAGAGGTAGGCCATACCTTCTGACTGCAGCATCCCAAAATAAAAATAAACTTGGCCCTTAAATTCTTGTTATTGGCTGTGGTATAAACAACAAATCAATGAGATGAGGAAATTATGCTAAACATTGACTGTGTTCAAAATGAAATGTCGTAAGAGAACAATTTATACGGGTCTTACCATTTTGCTACCATTTATGATGTATTGTTATGATGCCGTTCATGAGCTTTATGTTTGTACACAAAGTGAAGTTTTCTAGCGGTTGATTTCAATCCTTATTCCTTCCCCAAACATATCTCTGTTTATCAGCAATTCTCCCTCAACAAAATGTTCTGTCTAAGCATCCTAAAACACTGACAGAGATGTACATATCCTAAAAACCTGTATATGAGCATCTCATCAAGAGATAAGCACTTGCATATTACAATGCTAAATATTAATTCATTTTAAATCTGTCCAGAAAGGGCATACAGTAAGTTTATAAACATTACTGTCATTTATTATGGCATTTATTCTTTGGGTCTCACTTCTGAGGGGACATTTTTTAAAACTTCACCCATTTATTTATGTCATACCTAGTTTATATGAATAAATTGCTTTGTTCGAAATGACAAACAACTGCACACATTAACCTGGTTTTATATGAAAGATTTTTTGCTTTAGGGAGTCAATGTTGAAATCTAATTGAAATCCCCAACACAGGAAAGCAGGTAAAATATGTGGGTGGCAAAAATATATATATTTGGCGAAGCAAAACTTTCATTTAAATGACTGAAAAAGTATTAATTTAGGAAACTCCAGAGTGAACAGAAGATGCAGCAAAACACTGTAAAAAGCTTGCCTACATTTCTGCCAAGACATGAAGAAACCTTAAACAAGAAAAACATTAATGAAAGAAAAAGCAGAGTGCCTGAAAAAAGCTCAAATGTAGGGTGAAAACTGAATCTCTGCCTCATTCTGTGTAAAGCACCGCTCAGAATAACACTGACCTCAATATTCGCTTCCTGTTGTTCAGTTCACTTTTAAAGCATGTTTAAACTGCTTGTAACAGGAAGAGAGTGGAAGACAGAGAACATGGAGAAGGATGGTAGATGAAAAAGATCTCCTTATCCACATTAAAAAAGCATGTTCTACTCTACTGCACAAATCTACATAGCAATGTTTACTGCTGTAGTTTATTCTACGGAAGCACAAGGACAGACAGTTATATATAGAGAGAGAGAAAATTCAAATACAAAAAGGTAAACATCCTGACTTTCACACAACATCTGAATAAAATAATTAAAAAATGCCTGTTCATTACAATAGGGCTAAACAATAAAATAAGATGCCTTGCATAGGGGGACGAGAGCATACATAGGTAGGTAGGAAAACCATGCATACCAAAAGGCCATATGGGGACATAAACTGAATGTATCACATAGTGCAAACATCCCAAGAACAAACAAGGGACTAAATCAAAAACTAATTAATCTTTGACTCACATCAATGCCCAGCCCAACCCACCCAGCCCATTCACCAGGCTAAAAGAGGGACCACTGTTACCCCTGCCTAACCCAGACATCCCACCCGAAAATCCCCACCGGAGTGGACTTTGGTCTGTCCTGTGAAAAACGAGGCATCAGGAGATGAGATTGCCGTGGTGATGGAGGTCTTATGACCCTATCCCTGCCCGCTTTGGTAAATGCCGCTAGCGCATCTTGTGATCGTCAGTGTTGGCCATGTTTGAGCCAGGGCTGGGGTCCTGTTGTCGCCTGGGCTGGGTCATCACACACATATACACAATCACACAAGTGAGTGCGTGCACAAACACCCACACACCAACAAGCAAACCAAGACAGAGACATTATGCAGTTAAAATGGTTGTTCTGTGATTGAGTTGTTGCATCTAATAAGTTAGTAAGTTAAATTAAGCAAAACATGATTACTCAAGCTACAGATATGATATGATAGAAGCAAAGGGATACTGTCCATTTATTTAAGGGACAGTTCACCCAAAAAATGTTATTCTTTAATTATTTACTCACCCTCGAGTTAGTACAGCTCTTTATGACTTTCTTTCTTCCATGGAACATGTTAGGAGATGTTAGGCAGAATATTAGTCTCAGTTGCCATTCACTATCATTGTATTGAAAAAAGATGCTATAAAAGTGAAGGGTGAAAGACGCTAACATTCTGTCTAAAATATCCTTATGTGGTTCACGGAACAAAAAAAGGTCTAAGTGGTTTGGAACAACATGATGGTAAGTAAATGATACAGTATTCTCACTTTTACATGAACTGTTCCTTTAAAAGGAATGTTCTGTGTTAAATTGGAGTTAAGCTCATTCAACAGCATTTGTGGAATAATTTTGATTTCCACCAAATTATTTCGACTTGTCCCTTATTTTTATATAAATATAAATATAAAAAAGTACAAATTGCAGTCACAGTAATGCACGTTTAATAGAAGTGAATGGGGCCAGTCCATAAGCATTAATAAACACTGTTTCAAATATATGGCTACAAGACAAAAACATATATATACTACCATGATTTTAGTGTAACAGCATAATTTACTGACCTTCTCTGTGTTAAGTTATATCGAATATTACAACTTAGTTACCATATGACAACATAATGCCAGTAAACCCTGTTATCTGGTTAACGCAGTTACGTAGATAAATCCTTCATTTTATTACAGTTAAATCATTTTAACACTAACACATAATGTGGTCATCCTAGCTCCATTTCCTACCATTGTAAATGCATTCTTGTAACTGCCTTACTGTAACTTTAAATAAACAAGAGACGAGTCAAATTTATTATTATAATTTTTCTGGTAATCGACATTATGCCACAAACACCATTGATTGAACTTAACTTGTATTTAACATGAAACATTCCTTTAAATGTTTAGCATTTCAACAGATGCAATTCCTCTTTATGTTCAGCAGAGGGCAGCAGAGATCAAATTCAGTTTAGACTAAAAATTGAGCCTCTTTTTATGGTCCAGGTGACAAATAGTCATTAAAGGGGGTGTCTTCAAATCACTTGCCTTAAAAATAAAGATATGACTGATGGCCTTGTCACAGATACATATGTTTATGTGCCTATGTCTAAATCTCATCCTGACATAGATGTCTGAGAACAGACAGGCCAGACGGACAGGCAGACATGGTGTATCTCACATAGTGTGAGGTCATCATCATGTTACTGGCGATAATAGCATGCTCTAAACCTAGAACTACGCAAGGCTGTTTTTATTCGACCCTGATGCCTCAGAATCACGTCTTTAAGCATACGCATTAACAGATGAAACTGTAATAGCTGTGTTACAACACAAAGCATTCTGATAGGCTGTCTGTAAACGTAAATAATAACTGTTTAAACAGTGAACAGCAGAAAGTGAACATATTTGTCTGGTGACACGTTGCCGGCAATGCATATTTACATCAAGCTCATGAATGCAATGGAACAATGTAGATCAGACATTATGCTATAAATAATCAAAAGTTGTGTAAAACAAGAGCACGAATCAAAGCACGACTCCATTGCGGAACATATAAGTCAGCTGCAAAAAAGAACAAAACATGTTTATGTTTGGCCTGTGGTATTTAAGCTTTGAAAAAGCATGTTTGTGTATAGATGGGAGGAGGCAGCATCGATCATATGGAGCCCAGCTGAAGCACTCTCCTGTACCACAAGTCAATAGTGCTTAGATTTTGCTGGGCAGACAGCGCTGCTAATGAAAAAGATCAATACTAATGATATATTAATACTTTCACTGGCCCAACATCACTCATGCTCTAATCCCACCTGCAGTAAAGCTTGGGTTTTTAATGAAAAATGGCCTATCTATTTTTCATCCATCTCTTTACCATCTATCATGGAAAGGGCCATTACACTCTTGGATATCTTTCAGCTTGGATTTGCCTCCCTGGACACACACATACACGCAGTGGCAGAACCACATAGTCACACACATTACAACACCATTTGAAAGAGGACAAATAAGTGTGAACACATAGAACAAACAGAAAATGTCTCCCTTTCTCTCTCATTTTCTTACAGCCACTTAGGGAAGACCAGGGCTAGATGTCAAAAGGGGAAGTTGTCACAAAGGCTATATCTCAATAACGATAACATTTTGAGTCAAAAGTCCAGTTGCTCATGTGAGTGTTTTCTCTAACAGAGAACATAGTGTATGTTTTAAACCCTTTTAAATTACAATCATTTTTGTGAATTCATCCCTCCGAAGTAAACTTACACTATTATCATATTTTTGATATAGCTCATTGGTAAACAAGTGAACATAATCATATGATAGTGGCATACATTCTGGTAAAGGTTAACTATGATATGAAAGCAGATTTTTACTACAAGGTTTAAATGTGTTCATAGGACAAAGTTTTATTTCACGAGTCGGATCGGGGCATGATGTCACATTTTTATCGGGACAGGTTGTCACGTGTTCTAAATGTTCCACATTTAATATAATTTATTCTTAACAATATTTGCTGGCCAAAATAATGTTTTGATATGTTTTCGTGGTCCAATTTTTGTTGTTTCATGAATTGGTTTGTGCCTCATAATTATAAAAATGTACAAATTAATTCTAAACTTTGATGAAAAGCCTATAATAGGCTTCATTTACTCAACCTTATGCCATCTAAGATGTGCCTTTTTTTCCTTCTGCAGAACACAAACAAAGATTTTTTAGAAGAATATTTCAGCTCTGTAGGTTCATATAATGCAAGTGAATGGTGATCAGCCCTTTGAAGCTCCAAAAAGCAGATACAGTCAGCATTGTCATGTCTAGATGTGTTTTTGTTCATGTTTTGATTTCATGTAGTTTATTTTGGCATTCTAGTTCCTGTTTCCATTGTCATGTGATTTTATGTTTCCCTCCATGTCCATGTGTCTTGTTTTCATTGGTTTATTGTCTTATCAGTTCTAGTCAGTCATTGGTTTAAGGTTATTAGTCTTGTTATCTTGTTAAGTGTTCTGTTTGATCATTGGTTTGTTTCACCATGTCATGTACTTTAGCCCTTATGTTTACCTTTGTCTAGTATTTGTTTGTGTAGCACATTTCAAGTTCATGTCAAGTTTAGCCTAGTCTACCAAGTTCATGTTTATGTTTTAAGTTTATGTTATGTATT
This sequence comes from Xyrauchen texanus, assembly GCF_025860055.1. Taxonomy (NCBI): domain Eukaryota; kingdom Metazoa; phylum Chordata; class Actinopteri; order Cypriniformes; family Catostomidae; genus Xyrauchen; species Xyrauchen texanus. The sequence goes on from NC_068296.1 coordinate 20,281,773, forward strand.
ATTCATGTTACAGTTAGGGTTTTTGGTTTTCACATTGATTATTAAATACTGCACTTGGGTTCTTCATTTCATCGTCATCGTCTTTGTCAGCTACAAAACGGTACAAGCATAAACATAATCCACCACACTCCAGTGGTGTAATTAATGGCTTCTGAAGTGATCCAGTTTGTTTTGGGTGAGAACAGACCAAAATATAACTCCTTTTTTACTGTAAATCGTGACAGCAGTCTCCTTGGCGATAAAGATTACAAGCTTGATTACACTTCCTATAGTGCCATTTTGTGCTCTGCATGTGTCAAGCACTAGGATATGTAATCGAGTATAAAATCATGATCATGCCTAGAGAATGCAATGGCAAGATTTACAGTAAAACAATTAGTTATATTTTGTTCAGTTCTCACCCAAAATCAACTGGGTGCTTCAGAAGACATTGATTAAACAACTGGAGTCGAATGGATTACTACCATGCAGACTTGATCTCCTTTTTGGAGCTTCAAATACCTGATCTCCATTCACTTGCATTATAAGGATCTACAGTGCAGGTTTTTTCTTCAAAAAAATCTTCATTGTTTTCAGCAGAATAAAGAAATTCACATCTGGATGGCATGAGGGTGAGTAAATGATGAGAGAATTTTCATTTTTGGGGGGAACTATCTCTTCAATACATGCTTTTGTGTAGGATTTACACGTATATATTGTTTTGGTGGTTGTGATGATGAGGACAAATTCCCCTGGTACCCTCAATGTTCACATGAAACTTACACCACTGGTTTAGTGGTTTAAGTTGCATTGTGATAACTTTCCCCATATAGTGTGACAATAAGGGACCTCTACCCCGCTATTGGGGGTAGAGGTCATGTATTCACAAAAGGTCAATGTGTGTTTAATTGACTGTATCTTTTTTATCCCGGACAAGAACAGTAAATATGTTCAATAGCTTTTTGTAGCCAAGACTTCAAGGTATGTGGCTATGCAGAAACTGACTTTGAAAAATAAACCTAACTTGAGAAATACTCACTGGAGTAAAAATTGTGACAACTAGCCCTAGTTTCACCAATACCAAAATTTGTATCTCAGGTCATGAGTGATTTAGAAATCTCAAGTTGTTTTCTTTCCCTTTCAAAACTAACCAGGCCCACTTTCCCAGAAAACACCCATTTTCTGTTTCTATTGTCTCTGTAGTTGTCATTGGAACAATGAGACTGTCCATCATGAATGCTCCAGACTGCTATTGTGTTGGTTTTATTGAATTACAGTTGATGGAGTTTAAGATTTGGCCACTGAGACCAAATCTATGCGACCGTCGTATGTTACGTGAAGGATTCAAACTCAAATATTATTCTGTATCCAAAATAAAGCCAATAGAACCATGTAGCATGCATGTGAGGAGCATCACATTTGAAAACAAGCACAGAAGTAGGGTCAGACTGCACACTGCTGGGATGAGAAAGCATGAATTATAGAATAATTATAGGGTTTCATTTCTCCACCACTCACAGTGACTTTGAGCTTTGAGGGAAAAACACTTGGCCCGTGAGTCACAGATCGCCTGACTGCGATGAGTAAGAAATTAGATTTTCATAAGCGGCAAGATCTGTTTAAAAAAGAGACCTTGGCGTGATTGATTTTGGAATAGAGGAAGCCGAGTGTGTAAAGGAGCTCCTGAGGGTGTAGATTAGGGGAGAGGAATATAAAGGCGGTGGTTCATAATGGGAATCTTTCTGGTCATGTGTTGCCAAGCTGTGCCTGAGAGCTCCCGGAGGGCTTTGTGGTGGGTGGGAGGGGCAGTAAGGAATCTTGGGATGGAAGTCTGGTCTCCATTACAGAGGTCTGAGCAAAAAGAGTTTGGGGTCTCTCACACTGGTGGGAGTCTTTGTCTTGCTCTCTATTACAATCAACACATTCCCAGAGATGGACAAAGTGTATAACAATGAAAGAAAAAACACACCTCAAAGTTATTCCAACATATAATAGCTATAACTATGCCCTGATGGCATTTTTCCTCCATAAAATTTAGGCTGATGGTTTTAAGGTGGAGGAGGAGGGGAGGGGATACTAGACCCTTAATGTTAGCTGAAAACATAATCAAATTAGCCCAACTATTTCATAAAGTAACATGCATGGGGCATGCAACGTGTAGAACTTTGTAAACAAAGGTCATGGCAATTCTGCAGAAATCTACAGAGCTTTCCATCGATGTGACCTGACCATAACTGAATAGGGCTGGGACAACGTGTCGACGTCATCAAAATACGTTGACGCAAAATATGCGCATTGATTCGTCGGACCCAAAACAAAGATGGCGGCGCAGGCGAGTAGTAGCAACACGAGTTGCCTCAGACTATCAGAAGTGCAAGGCGGCATGCACTCGTTCCTCTAAAGTATGGGAATTCTTTAATTTAAAAGGAAACAATTCCGTGATATGTCGTCTTTGCAAAATGGAGATGGCCTTCCATTCTAGCACCACAGCAATGCACCAGCACCTGAAGAGGCGCCACCCGGTTGCAGCTGCAGATGACAGAGCACCGTAAGTTTTTTTTCAACTCCCTACTTTGCACTCGATGTTGGAGTAGGCTATAATACATTGTCGACACCTAAAGTTTTCGCTTATAGCTGTTAATAATGCGCTTATAGCTATGAATGTCGTGAAAAATACATAGAGGACACTGACAACGCGCTGACAGACAGGACCAAGCAGGTAACATTTAATAAAGTCTCAACTTTCAAATTTGGTCATTCAAAGAAAATTAAACCATAAATAGGCCTACTATTTTGTGGCTCTTTAATGTGTCGTGACAGATTGCCTCAGTTAAAGCTGCTCGTGAACCGATCATCTTTTCCTTGGTTAATTTATAGCATCAAATAGGCTAAACATGAATGTAGCCTACATCAGAAGGACTGTTGTTTTAACCGCGGAAAGATGTCAGTACAGTAGCCTACAATCCATTATTCAAATTCAAATCCACCGACGTTAATCTTCTCTCTCCTGACTACTTTGTCGGACAAAAATGGCATATTATGATTGATTGATCAGATCGCCAGTCAGTCAAACTCCCGGCAAATGTTTTTTTTTTAACATTTTATACACCCCCACCCCCGATGAAACCGGTATTACTGGTGTTGTCACAAGTCAATTAATCGAATCGGACTGAAAAAATGAATCGTTAGATTAATCGATGCATCGAAAAAATAAATCGCTAGATTAATCGTTTAAAAAATAATCGTTTATCCCAGCCCTATATCTGAACTATCACTAATTTAAAGTGAAATAAACAAATACACATGTACCCACCAACACAAGTGTGTAGACACAGGAAACACACACACACACACACACACACACAAGAAAAACATACAAACAGATATAGAGATGCTCTTCCATGCACATGCCCTTGATAAATGTGAAATTCTGACACACACACACGCGCTCACGTATACACACTCACAGACACGGTTTAGTGCATGACACAAGGATAGAGAGAAGCAGAGGAGACAGACCCTGGTCGTTGAAGGCCATCAGTCCCAGATTTTTGATGCCACAGGGTCCTAAAAAACACAATTTGGTTTTCATCTTAAGAGCGTAGTTTAGATTGATTGTAGAATTATAGTATTTTAGGATTTACAATGCAAAGATATTTCATGCACTAAGCCATGAGTAAACAAGTAAAGCACTCATTTAATAGCTTACACACAAACTGTACATATATGCATGCATAAATAAACTATAGTAATAAGCATACAGTACAAGAACACATGCCCTTCTTCAATTTGCATTTAAACTAAAATAATTATTATAAACATTATGAATCATATTATGAAAATAAACCTTGAGAATCAAGGCAGCAGTTCACTAAATAAAAGCCTAAATTGTTGTCTTACCTCCTGAGTTATTAAATGACTGAGCTGTGCCATCGGCATCTGCTAAATGACAAGTGATCAAATCAGTTTTGTCCCAGACAAAATGTTTAGCTACTTCATGAGCTCTCAAGTAATCAAGGAAGAGACAGTATGTTGTAAGGTGTCACTTATTTGTTGATTTTCTTTTATTTGAAAGGTTTACCTGCTTCTACAATACACAATCACATTTGTAAAGGATATCTTTTTTGAAAGGAGAAAGAAGGGCAATTTCCAGCAACTGTTTTTAATGTCAAAGTCAAAGCATTTTTGGAAATATTGATTTTCATTTTGATGATTTTGTTTTCTTTTTTTAAAGTCTTTTGGAACCTTGAATGATTACTGGGTGAATCTTATAAAATCTGTCAAAACAAAACAAGTCATATTTCACCAATATATATATATATATCTAATTAACAATAATAATACAAAATAAAACAATTATTGTTGCACTATGGGTATTACTTTTGCAAAGGCATAATGTTACTGTCTTCTTAAGATGAATTGCTTATGTTGTATCCTTCCTAATTTTGAAAGTTGCTTTTGATAAAAGTGTCTGTAAATGTTTGAATGAATTACAATAATGAGAATTTAGGGGGTAAATATGCTTAATTGTCATGAAAATAATATTACAATGGAAGAAAATCTAATAACCTAATAACATGCTTCATTTTCTTAATGCAAAATATTATTCCTTACTTTTATCTTTTGAATTTGGGGTAAAATATGATCTAGACATGTTATTGTGAGATTCAACCTGACCACTGATTCATTTTAACACTGTAAAAGGTATGACCCATCAGAAAAGCTGTAAGAAGATGCTAGAGGCACCACTTGGTCATTCCACTGCTCAGGAGCTACTAAAACACTTCAAAACTTCTTATTTTCAGTGAACTGCTCCTTCAAGCATCAAACATTTTGGTATTGGCTGTCAATCAAAATAATGGCAAGAAAAATTTGTTAAAAATTACAATAAGCACATACATACAGAATCATACATGCACAAGCAGAAAAAACACATACACATACGCACACACATATACAACCATGCACACAGACCTCCTGTGCTCCATTACAACTAGAACTAAAGAATATATTGGATTTTAAGCATGCACTGACTTACGTAATCTAAACTGCACTGAGCACACACACACACTTACTCACACCCTCACTCGCTCCAGCTCTCACCTCCAAGTCCTCACGGTGTGAACGATCCCTGTCTTCAAAGTCACGGGTCCTTCTTCGGGCCTCCTCAAAGGCTGCCTGGGCTAGAGCATCTTCCTGCTGTATAGACAAACAAAATAGACAGAACAGCAAGGAGTGGTAAGCCATTTCTGATATACATAATGCATGAGAAGCAGATGAGTGCATGAGGTGGTTTCTCTGTACCTGAGCCCTCTCATCATCATACTCCAGACAACCCATCCCATCAAGACGCTGAAGATCAATCCAGCCTCTCCAGATCACACACACTCCATTCAGGATCATAGGAGCCTTCAGGTATACCTGCACACAAACATGCACACACACTTAGTTATTATGACATACAGAGACACCATAACAACAATAAATACTAAAAAGATGGATGGATAGAATCATCACAAGCCTTAAGTACAGTTCTTGGTTCATTTCAAGTACGACATCACAAAATGAATGACTTACAGTTCCGAAAGTTTTTCATTCAATAAACAAAACAGCTGATGAGTAAATTGTTTGAAAGGTAGTGCTGTATGTTCAGCCATGTAGATTCAAAAGAACCAACTTATAAGAGTAATGTGTTCAGGAATCCAGCTGCACTGATCACATTGTATGTTTCACACTGTAGATTTAAAAGAACCGGCTCATAAGAGTAATTTGTTCAGAAATCAGACTACATTGGTCATGCTGTATTTTTAACACTGTAAATGTAAAAAAAAAAAAAAGATTTAAGAGTAATTTGTTCAGAATCAGAGAAGACTAGATGTGCTGTATGTCATGCTGATAAATTTTGTAGTGCTGTTGTCAGAGTATTTAAGCATGGATAAAATACTAAACCCAATAACTAAAACTCTAATAAGTCAATTTCCTGTGCCCACATCAGCATTTGGAACAGGTGAAATGCCATAACCACCCACTTTACGCTATTAGCCGCATATGAAAACCTGCTTTCAACGTCACAACTGGCTGTTCAATGGTCCATTTGAATTGTAATACACATTGTTAGACTTTCTGTGGTAACAGAAAGTTACTGCTAGGAATGGTCTCTCACTGTGGAAATAGACTTACAGATATATACAAACATAACCATTACAAACTTTTCTGTCTCTTCCTGTCTTGCCTCTTAGCCCAGCCAAGAGCCAAATACTGTAAGCCAGCCTCCAATGTTTGCTTCCTGCAATGAGTGTTTATTTATAGAGGCCAGCGTAGTAGAGAGTAAGGGTACACCGATGCTCTCCTACCAGAGACAGGCAAAGCCTGTCTGAATATATTTATATTGAGCATGGACTACGAGTGCACACAGCAGTGCCCCCCCACTGGGGGTGTACAAGACAAGGTGGACAAAGAGTGAGATATGTTGAGAATGTGGCATGGTTTAGCTGGAGAGAAAAAAGAGAAAGAGAAAATAGGAATAAGGGAGAGACAGGGGTATATACTGTCTGTCTGGCCCCAAGCCACAGGAATATCACATCTCTGCCACTGAGGAATCCAGGCTGAGACAAAAGCGTGCAGTCTGTCGGTCTGTGGGTGCTGTTTATTTCTGTAACTGCAGGAGAGTGCGGTGAACGAGGCCAGCTATAACAGGGATCCCTCTCTTTTCAAGGCACAGTTTTCCAGGACATTTTATGTGCCCAACAGGTACAAGAGGTCATGATGTGTATTGTGGTTATTGAATGGTTCTTTTTTCTGAATTTCCGTGTTCAACAGCTTAGTTAAATTGTATCATCAAAATGATTTCTAACTAAAATAATTAATTTCAACTTGATTCAATAAAATAAAATAATCTAAATGTATTTATTTTTAATATAACAATGCTTTATGTTAAACAAATAACATTTGACCAAATCCTCACAGCTAAATATGAGACAACATAGGAGATATTGTGCTGCATTACAGAACAAGATGTGAGATATTTCTTTAATATATTATTATTATAATTATTTAATTACAGTAAACTTTACATTACATATATTAAATATATCTCTCCATCATCTACCACACACACAGAGAGCGCACTTAATGATCAAAAAGCAGTGTTTTCATGGTATGAGCGACTGGCTTCACACATACATTTTTAAGTGTGTAGCACACGCAGATTAAATATAAATGTAATTTAATATTTTTTTTCATTTTGTGGTTTAATGGAACCTTTTCACAGACTGTGATGGTACGTTTCCACCTTATTTAGCAGCGTTCAGACCGCTGTCACTATCTAAATTTTACAACTCAAATGTTTTTTTAGTTAGCAGTACAAATAAATCCATCAAATAAATAAAGAAATCATAAATTGCTCTATATTGATACTTAATCTATATCAGCAGATGAGCACAAAATGTACATGCTTTGTTTATGACAGTAAACCAATGATGTTATTCACAATGTGTAGCCGGCAACAGTGAAAAAATTATACATATGTGTGTATTCGAATCCTATCCCGAGTCCTGATTGTAACCATATTATTGTACATGTAACACAAACCATTTTTCTCGAGTCAAACAGTTTTATTACACTAAAATATTTTCCAGGACAAATTATTATTTTCATAAATAGGACATTTCAGGACATTTAGGTATCTAACTTTCCATGACTTTACCATGACTGGAAAACTGCATTGCAAAATTCCAGGTTTTCCATGACACGTTGAAACCCTGTATAAACACACACACACACGTTCAATGTAACACATCACTTGCTACAGTATAGATCACCAGGGCCGTATTCAGATTTTCATGGTGAATTTGCAAATTTTTTATCAGATCTAGTAGTTAATGTAGATGATCACACTAATGCTCTCAAGAGAGCAGCTCGAAAAATGGAGCACAAGTTGAACAATACAAATTAGAGGTATTTTGCTGTGCATGGCAGGATAGTGTCTGTAGCTACAGACAGGAACTAAAAGCTGCCAGGTCAGCATATTTTAGCAAACTCATAGAAAATAACCACAACAATCCTAGATGTTTATTCAATACTGTGGCTAAATTGGTTAGGAATAAAGCATTGACAAACCAAATATCACAACACAATAGTAATGAATTCATTAATTTCTTTACTGATAAATAAATTCAGAAATAAAATTAGAACTATGCAATCAACTGTCATAGCTCTTCAGAAAACAGTGTCTCATAATTTTCCTCGTGATCAACTTAAATCTTTTGCTGTCATAGGTCATGAAGAGCTAACAAAATGTATCAAAAAAATTAAAAGCCAAAACATGTATGTTAGATTCAATACCAACTAAGCTCTTAAAATAGGTATTCCCTGTAATCACAGAACTTCTTAATATTATTAACTCCTTGCTATCCTTAGGACATGTCCCAAGAAACTTGGCAGTTATCAAACCACTTAATAAGAAGCAACAGCTTAATCCTAGAGAATTGGCAAATTACAGACCGATTTCAAATCTACCACTTATGTTGAAAATACTAGAAATGGTAGTGTCCTCCCAACTATGTTCATTTCTTCAGAGAAATGGTATATGGACAGGTGCTCTGTCTTACCACGGCTGATGTGAGGAAAACTCTACGTAGAGTCAACCGACGGAAGGCTGCTGGACCAGATAACAATCTCATGTTCTTACCGACATCTTCAACATCTCTCTGAGCAGCGCCGTCATTCCAACGTGCTTCAAGGCCACCACCATCGTCCCCATGCCAAAGAAGACTTCAGTGTCCTGCCTCAACAACTACCGTCCCGTCGCACTCACACCCATCATCATGAAGTGCTTCGAGAGGCTTGTCATGAGGCACAATAAGACCCAGCTGCCCCCCTCACTAGACCCACTGCAGTCCGCGTATCGTCCAAACTGCTCAACAGACGACGCCATCGCCACCACCCTCCATCTGGCCCTCACCCACCTAGATTCCTCCTTCCCGGGTTTCCGGCACCAGTGTAAAGGAATTAATGTAAAGGAGGAGGCGAGAACCAGCTTTTCAATATAAATAATAGTTTTAATGATAAACTTAAAAGACAACATAAACACACACACGACGGACATGTCCGTAAACGATCTCTCTCTCGCACGATCCCCTGCAGTCGACCTTTATCCCTCATGGAGGCATAATTAGCCTAATACAGGACTGGGTGTGTAGGATCACGACCCGGGCCCGCCCTCCGCCCTGCCACATTCCTACACCCCCCCCCCCCTTCCCTGGGGGAGGGTGTGCTTTACCTTTATCCCTCACGGAGGCATAATTAGCCTGATACGGGACCGGGTGTGTAGGATCACGACCCGGCCCCGCTCTCCGCCCTGCCACACGTGGTTTAGGTCCTATTTAGCAGACCGAAGATTGGATGGCCAAAAATTTCCTTCCACTCAATTCCAACAAAATAGAGGTACTAATTATTGGACCAAAAACCTCTAAAAACAAGCCGCTAAAATATAATTTGACTCTTGATGGATGTACTGTTACATCACCTTCTACAGCGAAGAACTTGGGTGTTATATTTGATGCCAATCTGTCCTTTGAAAATCAAATTTCCAATGTTTGTAGAACAGCATTCTTCCACCTCAGAAATATTGCTAAATTATGACACATGATCTCTGTTGCTGATGCCGAAAAACGAATTCATACATTCATGACCTCAAGACTAGATTATTGTAATGCATTACTTGGAGGATGTCCAGCATGTTCAAAAAATAAACTTAAATTGCTTCAGAATGCAGCTGCCAGACTGCTGACTAGAACCAAGAAATAGGATCATATTAGCCCTAGGGCTGCACAATTATAGCAAAAATCATAATAGTCGATTATTGCTCTTGAGATTGTAATTGAGATTATTAATGTTGATTAAATTATTAAAATACCATGACGTCACAAATTAAGCAACCGTGTGGTTCTTCAGAGTAGCAGATTACAATGGTGGATATGAGCTGTGCTACAGTTTCTTTTAAGCATCTTTTAAGCATTGTATTGTTTTGTATTTATATTGTAATAATGTTTAAGGTAAGGTAATTTTAATTAACTTAAATTGATATCTATGGTATAGAATAAATTGAATTATTGCTAAATTACTGCTTAAATTATTAGTCCACTTACAGTAAATAATATGGCATATTCAATATTCAAACTTATTCAGCTGATTTAAATCGAACAAGTTACCGTGTTCAGTTAGCACTTAGGTGGCGAGACAGGGGACCATTCATCCTGTTAGATCTTAAATGTTGATCTTGTTCATGTAAGATCATCGTTTGATCATTTTTGGCCTCCAGTGGTTGCACTTAACTAACTGGAAATTAAAAACAGTCATTTGCGTTCAGAGTTTGTGAGATTGGCCTACTTATTAACATGACAAAACAAAACTGTTATTACATTTTTAATAAACTGTACACAGAAATCGAGCAATGCGACACAATCTCCCATTAGAATGACTGCTGTCACTCACTGCAGGTTTACACTGATTGAGACCTGCATTTCATTTGAATGGTCTAGCTCCACAGTACTTAAGTGACGTTCTGACATGCAATATTCCATCACATTCATTACAATCACAAAATTATTGCTTGTTAATAGTTCCTAGAATATCAAAATCCACAAAAGGAGGTAGATCCTTTTGCTATTTGGCTCCTAAACTACGGAATAGTCTCCCTAACACTGTTTGGGATGCAGACACATTTTCTCAGTTTAAATCTAGACTAAAGACTCATCTATTTAGCCAGGCATACACCTAATTTATCCATCAACTCACAATTAGGCTGATTTAGTTAGGTCTGCCAGAACAAGAAACATCTATCATGATCTCAGAGTTTCCGCTAGAAAAAAATGGTGCCGGTCACGGTTTCGTTTTACGGACATTTTGATGATATGCCGGTCAAATATCGAATATAATTAGTCAAGTTGAGGAAAACTGGAGGCAGGCTATGTAACTTAAAAAAATGACATAATCAGGCCGTATAGAATGCAACATGTTTATTAGCCTAACTTTCAAATAGAGGAAAAAAACATGAATGTCCGATTGGTGTCAATCAATTGTTTTTACTATGGTTTCATATTCATAGTTTAACAAACCCCCCTTCCCCACATAAAATATCTGAATAGTAGCCTATTGTTTTTATGCAAGCGAACTTAATTATACACTCTCAGTATGTCTCATTTAGCTGGTAACATTTAAATTGGCCACCGTGAAATGACTCCTTGTCAAATGAACTGGAACAAACAAATGACTAGGCCTTTAACATTGTCTCGCGTCATTTTAGGCTACTTTTTACGCTGTTTTGCAGTGCTGAATTGTGCAGCTGCCGACTTAAAATCAAAACTTCGCAGTGTCTCTCCACAACTTGCAATGCGCATAAGCCGCGTAACCTTGTTCTCCACAAGGCGACTTCGCTGCTTCGTCTTGATCCGATTCTGCAGCGAGAACCCCCTCTCTGCAGGAACACTTGAGACAGGGATTACACAGGCTATCTTGGCGAGCTTGGTCCACTCTGGATACATTTCGTTGAAATCACATATGAGGACTTCGCAGGCTGTGGAGAAATGCAATCCTCCATAGCCACGGAGTGCTGTCATGACAGCGAGGGCATCACGTCGCAGGCTTACGGCATCGATAAGAGGAGCAGTGTCCGCAGACTCAATGCTTGTAAAATGGCAAATAATCCTTCTGATCGCTGGTTCTGCATATTCTTGAAGAGCTATAAGATAATATAATAGGTGAGAACGATATTAGAATTATAGGCTTACAAAGAATGCTGCGCTTAGCTTATTATAAATAGGCCTGTATGGGTCATTCTATGGAAATGTCCATTTTTCTGTCCCTAGCCTTTACAAAAATATTACACTTAAACACTTTAGGGTTACAATTTCTTTACATTTTAAAATAAAACAATGTTATTTGAAAAATTACACCTTCTTGAGCCATCAATGGCAATATTTGATTTTTATTAATTCTATAGAATTCCACCACAGAAGTGCTCGTCCCCACAGTCATGTACAGAGGGAAAGTGCTTTATTTTGAGGCCAATAACAAGTTTTTACACCATTTAAAATACAATAATGTATACATAACTATCAAATATATTTGATATTATATTTATACTATAAAATATAAAAAAATTCTGTCACAATAAATACAATGTCACATGTGACATAATAATTTTACATCAATTTAATTCTGCTACACTCAAAAGTTAAGATTTAAAGGATTGCATCACAACTTAATTTTAACCGGTTTTCAAATATTTTCATTGTTATAGCAAATACATGGTTAGCAAACGAACGAACCTCATTCAAGCACACTTTTAACAAACCTGAACAATCTCCTTATTTGTTGTATTATTATTATTTTTCGGTAACTCTGACTACATAATGCTGAAAAAAAATTAGAAATAATATTTCATAAAAACGTTTGAAATTGCCAAAGTAAGGTAACACCAGTGACAAAAAAAATGTAAAAAAGGACCTTAAAAAAAGGTCTTTAAATAAATTCACAAAAAATATAATTTTTTATTTATATTTACATTTTTTATTTTTTTATTTTTAGTAATCTAACAATGTGGTGTAAGTTTAAATGTTAGAAAAATAAATACATTTTAAGACATCTTGCCATATCATAAGGGGACGTTTCTGTAGAATGACCCGTATAATAAATCAACAGCTCCTACTTACCGCTATGTGTCTGCGGATATCTAGAGGGGTTCAGAAGGGCATCGAGGCAGTGAAGTAGATCCATGCAATCCTCGGGGAACCGATCTTGCTAGGCATCTATCAGATGTTGAACATAGCGTTCCCTGGCTTTTTTGAAAGCTTGAATGGAGCGGTCGCTTGAATTGGTCACTTTGACATCCTTGTATGTGCCGTCTTTATAGCCCGCCTGGAATGTCTCCTCTTCTGGACCTGGGACATCTCGTAACTGTGTAAATGCCGCGACAGATGCTTGCACTATTGGTCGGATGCTGGAAAGATTGACGTTGTCTTTCTGAAAAACTAAATTCAGTTTTGTCATCACTGGTAGTATATCGGCCAGTGCGTGAGTCAGGGCTATGAAGCTGTAGGTCTGGATTTGACCAAGCAGCCCTTGTGCTTGGGCATTTCCTCCCACGGCCTCTTCATGAAGTTCCATGGCCACAGCTGCCCAGTTGTGCTTCATGGCCTCCACAGCCCTGTGTAGGGATAGCCAGCGGACTGCGCACGGCTGCTTGAGGCTGACCATGTCCTCATCACTGAGTGCAGCTGTTAATTGGCAGGGGCCGGGATGTTCTGGTGGCAGAGTGTTTGTAGAAGGAGTACACTGAGGAGATCGTGTTTTTGTAAGCTCTGATGTTTTCCACAGCTTTCGCTGCGTCCAGCGCAGCAAGTGCTGCTCTGTGGGCAACGCAGTGCACCTGGATAGAAAATGGATTCGCTTGCTTAAAGCACCAACCCCACCATGCCTTCCCATCATTACACTTGCACCATCTGAACCCAGGCCAATGACACGGGACAGTGCTATATCCATTTCGCGAAGCACCGCAACAACGCAATCATAAATGCATCTTGCGGTCCCGGAGTCCACATCGTAATTTCCAAGAAAGCATGTCTCCACCTTTCCTTTTATTTCTAGCTTTAGATATATGATTAACTTTTTGTTCACAGTGATATTTACAGTTTCGTCAATTATTATTCCAATGAAGTCACTGTTTTTCAGTTTTTCACGGATCTGTTCCACCACGACGTGTTCTAATGCCCTCTCCATATCATCCACAAAGTCGCTGTGGCAATAAATGCCATCGGTGGTGACGAAATCTGGAGCCTCGAGAGCTTGCAGTAGCTCAGTCTGTGCTACAAAATGGTTAGATGGGAGATCATGTTTTGCCATGTGGAATACAATTTTGAGCTGAGAGCATAGTTTTTTCTTAGAAGTTTCTGTGGCCTTGTCACAGTGGCCTTTCATCGCAACCTGCTGTGGCGTTAAATTGAGCGCCGCAACATGGTCATTGCTCCGACTATGTTCAATGAGAGCAGACACTCTCAAATTATTCGACCCTCTTGTGAATCCGTTGCGTTGTCCTGCCTTTTCGCAGTGCGAACAGAAAATTTTTTCGTTACCATCAACTATCTCACATCTTAGCCATGGGAACTTGTCACTCCATTCCGACCGATACGCCCTACACTTCGGCTTTTTCTCCGGCGGTGGTGGAGCTGTCTGGCTCTGGACATCTGAGGCTTCAGGCGTTCCTGATTCACCATCGTCCGTCGCGTCTGGCCTCTGAAAAAAGCTTTTAAGGGTAGTCTGCCTGGGCCTGGCCATATTTGAAACGTCTCACTCAATCGTGCGTTGTTTATGTCTATATTACAGCCGTTTTAGGCGTGCGCTTTATTTGAAATGCAGCATGCGATGTTGTTTAATAACTTTCAAACGGTAGAGCCTGTTCCTTTATAACATAGCCAAAGGTCGGTGTATTTTTGCTTTATACATTTTAGGCTTATTCTCAAATTCAGATTGTGTTAGGGGGGATTATTAGGCAATTTTAATCGGACAATTTGACCGGAGAGATTTAATTTTGTCGGACATTTCATTTTTTTCCCGGCCAATGTCCGGTAATTACCGGACAACGGAAACCCTGCATGATCTATAACTCTGCATAAAATTAAATGACATCTACGCTAATATTATTATGGATAATATTAATATTAATTTCCCGAGGTTACCGGAGCCGGCCAGATATAGCTCTGTTCCTGCTTGGTGTCGGACTCCACTGCTGTGTCACTGAGTGATGATAACTAAATGCAGCCAGTGCTAGCTAGACATCACTTCAGTCTTTTATGATGGACTTCAGAGGATGAACTTATGCCAACTCCAACTGTAAGACATCAGATACTTCATATGCCTCTTCCTGAACCTTGGACTTATGATGGACCCCCCCGAACCTCACCGAAATGACCTGCCGGTTGAACTGCGATGCACCTCATTGATCTCTGCCTGCATCATCTTTGTCTATTGATGGACTACACACTTGAAATGGAATACACGGACTATCATTTAATTGCCAACAAAAGCCTTCATCAGCCAACTAACAAAGGACAATGCATCTACAGTATGTGAACTTTTGCAGTTAATCCAGGAAGAACTTCAAAAACATTAGTCATTAATTATTGACCAACATCTTATGGAGTTTTGTGTTCCTTCCATATGTAAAAGGTACGATTGGCTAACCTCAGCATACAGGCATAGTTCACAGATTCATCAGGGAGGGCAAATGTGCTGAATACTGAATAGGTGTTGAAATGTAAATATGGGTCATATGCTAAGGTATTCATGGTTTGCATAAATTAGTTGGATGGAGTGGGCAAGGAGTTTTGCATTGTGTATGGAAATTGAACTCTTTTATTTTAAAAGAGCAAAGAAAATCCAGTTTTCCATGCCATGTCTCCTCCCCTTTAAAAGAAAAGGTTATGTTATGTCTGCCCAGTTTCTTGCTAATTAACTCATCTTTATGGCCAAACACATACCTTTGTTTTGAGTGGAGTCACCACAGATGTATATAAGAGAGTAAAGTTCTTGCTTAAAGATGTTTGCTGTTATAAAACCACTAACAGCCCACTAACGCAAGTCACTGCTATTATGGATTATCCTAATTAAATGTTTACCAAAATCACTAGACATACCACAAGCTCTTTGCAGGTTTAAATAACAAAGAGAAAAGATCAATCATTTTATAAACATCTACTGTCAGAATTGTGGTGCAATGGTACCACAATGTAGCTGTAGTGCTCCCGCTACCATACAGATTCGAGTCCAGCCTGTGTTGTTTCCCTGAATAGTGTGTTGTCGCTTTAAAATGTATTCTATCAATTAAAAGGCAGAAAAGCCCATAAATAAAAACTCTGCTCTTTACAGTAGGCTACTGACATTCACCAAGCAAGTGCATATACACATCACATGTTTAAACATGAAGTCCAAAAAGTGATATGAAAAACAGTCACATGAATGGAAAAGTGTCAGTGTTTTCACACCAAATGAAATGGCAGCTTTCCTGCCAGTAGTCAAGGGTTTTTCTGCCATGTTCCTTTTCGGAACAACCTCTCTGGAACCATTTTCCAAGCACAGCTCTGTTGCTGCTTTTTCCATCCCCACACCTGCCCTCCTGAAACTTGCTCCACTATGTTTTTTACAGGATGCGCTATAGGCTGTGATCTGTGTCCCCCTTAGCAGTAAAATGCAGGTAGGAAAAACAAAGCATGTAGCAATTTAACTAAATATCAATGAAGCCCAGGAGTCAACAGTCTTACTGAAATTTTAAAGGAATATTTCATCCAAAAATGAAAATTAAGTCTTCATTGACTCCTAAATGTCCTTCTAAACCTGCATGACTGCCTTACATCCGTGAAACACAATAAAAAAGTGAAAAGGGGGCTGGGGCTGTAAAACTAAAAAATTACACAAAAAGTATAATAAAGTATCATTAAAGTAGTTCAGCTGACTCATGCACTATATTCCAAGTCTTCTGGAGCCACACAATAGCTTTACTTTTTCCTCATATAAAGCTACTGTATGTCTTTAGAAGACTTGGAATATACTGTAGCAGACATTTATCTAGGGCTGGGTGATAAAACAATATCGATATTTATCTAAAAAAAAAAAAAATATATATATATATATATATATATATATATATATATATATATATTCAATGATAAACTTTAGAGTAATTTTTGATATTAAGTCTATGCTCTACATCTAGACGATAGAATCGGGTACGTCTTGCTAAAAACGCAAGGAGTTCGGCAAAGTTATAGACACAACTAGCTACCTGAATCACTGTTATGAAATCAGCTATTTAGGAAGTTTCAGCAGGCAGCCCTGCTGTCATGGAAACCAGCAACGAAGTTCTGTAGCCGCTAGCTAGCAATCCAGCTAATTTAACATGACAATACAATACAACAGCTATCAACTGAACAAAACAAAATTTCCGAAATCAACACCATTGATGTTTTTTATGTGCTCTTTAGTAAAAATAAATAAATAAATAAATATTGCGATCCATAGCTCTGTCACAGGAAAGAAAGTGTTTCTTCTTCTTGTGATGTTTATAAGTTAAGTTTAATTAATTCTTCGGGTCTAATAAACATGGCCACTCTTTTTGGACATATCGCTAAGTCCTACATTTATCATACTTTAATGATTTTGGAACTTGACAGTCCCAGTTCCCTTTCGCTTTTATTATATGAAAAAGAGTGACAACAATATTCTTGAAAAACTAAAATTTTATGTTTCATGGAAGAAAAAAAGCCATAATGGATTGGAACAACATGAGGGTGAGTAAATTATAACAGAATGGAAAGCAAATTAATACTCATGTAGACATAATTCTTTGAAATAATATGTTGTAGATAAAGAGCAAATTTGCAATTGCTGAAGAATTAAAAAGTGAATTCCTCCTAGCATAGCAGAAAAATCATATTTCAGAGGACCGCTATCAAAATCAACATTTTCTGAGCAGCATGGTACAATGTGCCATACATCTCAAATAAATGCTGAATTTGAACTTACAAATATTTTTATCATTCAGATTCTTTTGCTCTTTCATCTGTCCAAGTCAAACAGTTTAGTTTCCCAACAAATACAGGCCTTATAGCCATTAATAACACATTTAAAAAGTCTTCCTGGGCTTCATCCAGAGAGAACATTCATAACTCCATCAGCCTAAACACACAGTTTTTAATGGGGCCCTGCCAACAGTGCAGGCATATGAGAAAAGCAGTTCGCTTTCTCTCTTCCTCTGCAGTTTTTCATTGGGTAATTCTAGGATGTGATGAGAAGACAACCCCCCCCATTGCCTGTAATTGTTTATGTGTTAGGGACTGAGGGACACCAGCACTTGTTGGAAGATGTAGAATGTTTCGGTCCTGATGGAGTCCCTCTGGAAGATTCCAGATCCTAAATTTCATAGAACTGCAACAATTATACAACAGCAAGAAGATGTGACCCAAACAGATGGCAAGCACACACATTAAAAGAATAGTTCAACCAAAAATGAAAAATGTGACATAATTAAGTCAACCTCATTATAATCAAAGCTCTAAAATATCATGTTAAGTTGTGATTTTCAAATTAGACAAAACCAATGACATTTGTTGTCAATGTCGTCAAACGTGCTATTTTTTAATTGCATATAATCGCAAATGATAGGCAAGGCAACTATGTCAGAAAATAACTATTTTAATTTCAGTCTGTTCCACACACAATTCTATCATATTGCTATAGAAGACCTGGAATATAGCGCACAAATCATATTCACTACTTTTATGGTACATTTTATGTCCTTTTTGGAGCTTGTCAGAAAAAAAATCACTTTCCATTTTTGTTGTATAGAAAAGAGCAGCTTGGAGATTCTGCCTAACATCTCATTTTGTGCAGCACAGAAGAAAGAAAATAATACAGAAACTATTAAAAACTTTTCCTTTAAATCAAATAAAAAGTGGCAGCTCATGAAGATCGTTCAGACAATACCTCAACAACTTTTAATGGGTTTTACATTTTTTTTATCTCTAAAAGTCCTGGACAAATTTTTTTTGTTTAAATGTCAAAGTGAGAGACTGTGAAGGTAGACAGCATTGCAGGGTGGGGAATACTTCTAAGGATAAGACACAGAGGATCTGTGTGTGTTTGTGGAGCTGAGCAGAGGTGGGAGGGGTGTGCGAGAGTATGAGTAAACACTGGGATTGAATTCAGCCAGAGAGGCTTTTGATTCAGACATCCAAACAATCCCGGGCCTTGCGCACAGCCTATAGGCCCCAGACAAGACAGACGGGTTTACATGCAACTGTTCACTCCATCTCGCCCTCTATTTTTCTCTCTCTTACCCTCCGTATCTGTCTCACCTTCCTCTGTGTTTTTACAATGTTTAGACAAACGTACACAGACCCTACCTGTAGTTTTTAAATTGTGGGTCTCACTAATGTCTTTTGTGTAAGTCTTAGCAACTTCAAAGTTTCTCTCATTCTTGCACAGTCAATGGAGCAGTCAGAAAGAGCTGTCTGAACATGTATGTTCTCAGGAGCTTTGATGTACTGTATGTGCCACTGTGTCGAGACATGAGGGAGATATGCACAGCAAATTAAGTTTATTGACTTAAAAACAAATACACACACACCCCTTCTTTGTCTGCTATGATGAAATATGTAAAGTAGTGGGTGTGTGTGTATGTGTGCTGTCTTGTGTGTGCCGATCTCTATACATGGAACTTTTCTTTGGTTTCACAAAGCGCATGATACGATTGTTAGTAAAGTCAGCTGTTCGGTCACTCCCAGCTGAGGAGTGTGGCTTTGGCCAGCATTCAAATGTAATAGATTTGCATATTATCCACAATTTTGAAAAATGGCTGAAACCAGTCCCATAGTGATTGGCACCAAGTATAGGAAAAAGCAGGGATTGGATTGGCTGATCCAAAAAGTTTTTTCCTCTACTTTGATTCAAAAAGGGAAGAAAATATTGTCAATCCATCAAATCTTATGTCTATGCTCCAGTCTAGTTTTATTATTAGTTCCAGTAGACACTTTTTGGCTCTATTTAGCAAAGCAAAAATAGGGTGCAACAGGGCTAAAGACCCCCAGGGTAAAAGACACTTTGATTTTATTTTCTCCCAAATACTAAACTGCAACAAAAACCTACCACAGCACTTTCCTTAAATGTCTAAAGGTTGATTTTTTTAGGTTATTTAATCTTTTTTGTCACTTTTTATTTTGAGACAAAATACTTAACCGTATTTGTAATTTTCTGATTTCTTCAAGGTGATTAAAACAAAATTCAATAACTGTCCAATAAGTAAAAGGATAATATTTGGGATAGTAAAAAGCCCCCTTGATGCAGGAGCTAAAGCAGTGTCAGAAATTAATTTAATGGGCAATATTTGCCCCGAATTTGATTTCCTGGGGAATTTTTTTTCTTTATGGGGGCATATTTTTTAAAACCATTTAAAACATTAACTGTGTCTAAAACGTTTAAGTGCAAAAAATGAATCAATTCATTAGTACAAATTCAGACTTTATATTATAAGAATCTATTACCTCTTATCATAAGAATTTCATCAACTTATTTTTTTATGGCATAATATGTATACCTAGGACAATAAAAGAATATTAAAAACTCAAATGTTACAAATAAAAAACATATATTATAAAAAAACGATATAGTTTGAATTTCAAGGGGATTTTTAAGATTTTTTGTGGCATTTCTGTCCCAAGCCCCCCTTATTTTTTGACTTTGGGCTAAAGGGCCCCATTAAAAATATCCACTCTTAAGATGGGGTGAACATATTTGTCATGAAGAATGTACGAAGTGTGTATACATTGACTGATTCTCAGAAGTACTTGGTTGATTCATTTTGCCCTATAACTATAGCCCCTATTTTTACACTATATCACCATAAGCCTCTAGCAGCCTGTTACCTTGGCCACCTTTTAAAAAAATTCAAACACAAATTATGTTGCTCCATCAATATTCAATAAAAAGACATTATATTTTCACGTTACATTTAAAGCTGAAGTATGTAACTTTTTCAGTGTTAAAATACTTTCTTCTATACCAGCTTAACATGCAGAGACAACTATAATTCATAATTATCTCAAAAACTGTAAAAACTGTTTCTGTGGCGCCATAAAAAAAAAAATTTTAGCGACCCGCTTAGACCTGCCCAAACAATGTTACTCAACCAATGCCACGAGTTGGGGGTGGAACTATCTGACTGTTTGAACAACTGCAGGCGAGGGGCATATTTAGAAATCTGTTCTGAACGCATTATTTATTTTTGCAATTCCATTCGGCGCTAGTGGTGCAGACATTACATATTTCACCTCAATTTTTTTTCCCACACACACACACGTATATAACTCTATATAGTTCAGAATCCCTATTTAACCCCTTGGAATAAAGTAAGTGTTTTGTGTTCTGATAGGTTAATTTCTAAGAGGACTAGAGGCACTATGTAAAGACATTCACTTGTGATTTCACAGCAAAATATCTGAACGCTGACTTCTGTCAGACCTGTAAGCAAGGAGCAACTGACAAAAAAAGGCTTGCAATGTAGGTATAAAATTATATATTTAGAGTACCCTGGTTATCAGGGAGCCCAGATTGGCTGCTTTTGCCAAAAGGTGAAATCCAATAAATTAAGTGACCCCCCCCCAGGCATAACTGAAAAAGTCTACCTGGAGGTTTTATTACAAAGGAAGTCTACATTACACAGGCCATTAAAAGATAAACAGGGGACAATCAGTGATAAGACAGAAAAAGATATAGAGAGAAGATCACAAGAATGATCCAAGAAAACAGGAAGTGCACCGTTGTGACATGCCACCTAGTGGGTGACATCCTGTTTCCCACCATGCATTTCTCCAGGGAGCAGGAGGTTATGAGGAGGATGAAGAATAAGATGCGGGGTGGGGACATCAGTGGCAGATGTGCAACCAACAGCCATGTGGAAATGATCAATGCAACCAATTAGAGACAGAGAGGAGTGATATGCACATAGCACGCCTCCTCAATCTAGTGTGTATGTGAGTGTGTGCTTGTGTCCTACTTAGAAAACACCCAACATACATTTGCAGCCAGCCAGAGTTTTGGCTTTATGGCTTGAGGGGCAGAAGTATTTTTGTAAAGGTAAACAAAAAATCAGGAATTTGGAAATAAAAACAGGAGTTAAAAGGCGTTGTCCGACGTGGAGTGGTTTAAGTTTGTTTTTCTGTTCGATACATGAGCAGTCCCATGTTCTCGCAGTTTTGCAGGGCTATTTCTATCCTGACTAGTACAGGGGTTTCATTTATGAGCGGGCCAAACCCAAGGCCTTCCCAGAGTGCTTTGGGCAAGGGGGGACTTCAGTACACTCTCAAATGGGCCTGTTCACTTCTTGAATCCCACGCTTCAGAAATGAAGCCCAGCCTCCCACATGCACGCAGGGGCACCCACACACAGCCCACTAAAATGATTTCCACATCTGTAGAGATGGCCAGGCTTTTCTAAGTGCAACTACATGGAGAAGGAAAAAAGTGGAGGGGAGCATAGAAAACGGCTTGACCACAGACTTCCTACTCAAAACGAAATGTCAGCTTCCACATCCCCCACACCCTGCTGTATGACACTCAAACACGCACACATATAGACACCAAGACACACACCAGTCCCCTGCACACATACATACACACACACACAAACATTAGACTTACGAATACTATAACATAGCGCAACAAACTAGCAAATGTACAAATTATTGAAACCTAAATACAGAACCTGAGCGCATTTGAAAGGAGTTGGCTCTTGCTCAAGGCGATTAACAAATCCACTAACTCCTAACAAGTCATTTCAATGTTACTATAGCAGTCACACTGAAACATACAGTGCTACTGATTCAGGCTACCTCATTGTCAGCACATCTATTAAGGAAATTAGATGAAACCAGCAGAACGTTACTTGCACGACAGCCAATAGTGGCAGCCAAGTACTGTCTTCTCTTCAGAGAGAGAGAGAGGGAGGGAGAAAGAGAGAGAGAGAGAGAGAGAGAGAGAGGGAGGGAGAGTGAGAGAGAGAGAGAGAGGGGCCTTCATTAGTAGAGCAGGCCACACACAGTACCCCATCAGCTCTACTGGGACTTTTTAAGCACACACATTTCTGGTAGGCCTAAACAAGGGCATTTAATTGGAAGGCACTAATTGAAAGGAGAGTTTAAAGGACTTTGAAGAAACTGATTAAAACTAATTTTAACCACAGCAACAGCATCTGTAGAAGAGCAAAAACAAACTTCTTTAGTCCATGGTACAGACTGTCAAAAAAGAAAAGAGATGTTAGGCAGTATGTTAGTCTCAGTTACCAATCACTTTCATTGCCTCTATTTATCATACAAAGAAATTGAATGGTCAATGATGCTAACATTATGCCTAACATCTCCCTCTATGTTTAACAGGAGAATTAAAGCCATGTGGTTTGGAAAAATATGAGGGTGAGTAAATGACGACAGAGTTTAAATTGTTGTGTGAACTATTGCTTTAAGCAAAAGTCACTTTTTGCTCTCAATTTAATCTCAATACTGTGTAGGTATAGGACAAACAATTGAGATATTAAATAGATCTTGTGTGTGATATTTAATTAATGTGGCATCCCTCTGATGCAACAGATGTCAAAAACTGATCTGTTATGAATTATGTGAAAATTAGGGCTGCGCAATTTGGACAAAAAGTCATATTGCGATTATTTCGAAAATATTGCGACTGCGATTTGAACTGCGATTATGATGGTAATGTTTTCCACATGTTCAACTGTAAAAAGGCTACTGGGGTTTTCACACTTGAACCCTCTTAAAAAGAACAAAACTGAGACCTTTTTTCAGTTCACCCACAAACAAATAAATACATAAACAGTGAAACAAATTCTTCTTTATCTCCAAATGTTACCATCCACCGTGTACCTGTTTTTGTCCATTTTGTGACAGGATCTCAGCCCACTAATCATCAACATTAGTTTATGAAACATAGTCAACTTGAATATTAAGGATGCTCCAATCAGGATTTTAACATCCGATACCGATCTCCAATGTTCTTTTCATCTCATCAATCGATGCTGATCATTTAACTTTTTATCAGCAGCTCTGTCAAAACTGGTTATATGTAAGCTTTCTGCTCAATGTCACTGTTAACTAAATTTCCCTGTTGCTAAAACCATAGTCGTTGCCTAGTTCTTGCTGCCAGTCAATAATTCAGTATACACAAAATATCATTTTAAAATATAAATGTTACTCTTTATTCTAGGCCTTAAAAACTAGTAGCCTTATACAAACTATTCTTTACTGTATATAAGATACCGTAGTCCTAAAGAATGAAGCTTAATGTCAAACTGAAGTTGAACCGATAACCCATAGGTGTAGTTAATTTTAAAGAGAACATTTTTATTAGTTTGCCACTATTTAATTTATTTATTTGTATTCATTATTTTATTATATTTAATTTAGCAATGCACTATATTATAGTAACTAAATATTTGATATAGATGTATTATGTATGTTCCTTCCTTTTCATTTTGTTGGATGTTGGTAATATTAGTTGCGCTTTCACTTGTTTCCGCGGGGAGTGTATTAAGTGCGACACACTCACTCGTAAGGTCAACAAATGACAGGGGAACGAAGAGATGTTTCTGGACTCTTTCTGTTAATGTTGTTTGACCAGCAATCATTTAATAAAGATGTCTGAATTATACCCCATCTTGTATTCTGCATTATTATTATGATACCTATGCCTTGCGGAGACTGAGATGCTGCTACCGCAGATAATAATAAAAAACGCTTCACATAGGACACACCAGTTTAGTGTAAATAAAGCGTTTAGCGCACGTAAGCAAACGGAACCGAACTCTGAGCAATTCTGTTACTCTAAGCATGAGAGGGAGTTGTGGAGCACAGAACCGCTCTGAAAACACTAACAATGCTCTAACTTAATATAGACTGGACAGAGCAGCGCAAATACACTTTGAAGGAAGCAGACTATTTATTTATTTAATTAAATCACAGCCCTTTGCAATTTAATGATCGCACAAAGTACTGTGTGAAAATACTATGACACGCAACTTGGATAAGCACTAATGGCCTTTGATAGTTTCAACTATGATTCATATGCACAATCCACAACAAACTGAAATAGATTTTACATTATTAAATTTGAATGGATCTGAAAGTGAAAGTTCAGATGAATTAAAATAACTGAGATGAATGGAGCAAAACTCAATTGAATTGAATAGCTGGGCAGTAGGAGGCACATTGCCTGTCACTGTCACATCAGTGAGGTGTGTGACTTGCATACTGGCATGTTTCCCCTACTTCAGACACTTGCCAAACAATCATCAGCAGATTTGCAGCATGCAAGTGAAAAGAAAAACCAGCAGAGGAACATCTGAAACCAGAAAAGGAGGAGGTCAGACCTGTGTGTGTGGACACACACACACACACACACACACACTTGCACGAATGCTGACAGAGGGGCATTGTGCCCCCACACCTCATGAGTGGAGCTTTTTGTGAGTACGAGTGTGAGTGTGTGTATTTGTGTTTGTGTGTGATCCCACACAAGTGCTAATTATGCTGCAGTTGCTGATCACTGGATTATTCACACATAAAGACATAATGTGTCAGATGTAACTGCCCCTGTATGTGTATGTGTGTGTGTTTATGTGTGGGTTTCTCAGACATCTCTATACAGTATATGTGAGTAAGTGCCCTCAAAGGGCCTTTCTTGGACTTTCCCTCTTTTTGTTCAGAGAAAGAGAGAGCGCGCATAAGCACCTCATTTCACGTGTCTCAGTAAGTGCGGCGTCAGCTCTGTGACTCAAGCCTGTGCTGTCACTCAGATTTGTGTGAATCACAGAGCCATAGCACAAGAACAAAGCCAAGGCTGGCACATTGACCCACTGCCCGTATCTTATCTGACCCAGCTTCTTAAAAGTATTCCTCCTACACCCTTAACTTTCTCTACTCTGCCCAAAGACTGTAAGACACATAGTAAACAAGCACCTATGTGACTTTCCATTGACTTCTTTTGTTTTTTATATCGAGTTAATTATATTTTCTATCCCCTAACCCCACCCCTAAAACTAACCCTCACAGAAACCTTTTTGCATTTAAAATTTTCAATAAGACATTACTTGGTATGTTTACAAAGCCGTTTTTCTTGGTTTGAGGTTTACCTGATAAGCTTGTGGGTATATTTGTGACCTGCTACATAATTTTGATGATAAAAATCTTAGTTCTACGCACTTAAGTAAAAAGGAACGTTTTCTAATGACATTATTATGTTTCTACTCCAAACTGTTGACAAAATATAATAATTAAAGGGGTCATGATATAGTAATTTTTAAATAATTTTGACAGTCATAATTTAGTAACTTATGATAATTTTCCACCCTGTCTCTGGCCCTCTGATCTAAATGCTTGGTTTTGGCCTCAGCATCTCCTTTCAACTTCAACATAAACAGCCACTGTTATAATTGGCTAAGATCGCGTATCCCCTCGAAAACACAGCCATATCTGAAACTCAATTGGTAGAGAATGAACAATCTCCACAACATTATAAAATTATATTTCATGGTTTACACATAACTCACATCCAACACATTGCATCCGAAAATATTAAACAGTTCACTGCCAGCACAGCAGCACAATAATTTATCAAACAGACATGACACTTGAAATATTTATGAACGGAACTGTTTACTCACGGTTTTGTGACTGGGTCCAGTATTGTTTTCAACTGCCCCATCCTATCATAACAGTTCCTTTGCAAAGCTTGAATCATATTATGACTGGTTCACAAGCAATCCAAGCTGATATGAAACCACACATACAGTACATAATCCAAAGCACGGTGATAAAAGATACATACACATACAGTATCATCCTGCACTGATGAGCATATAGATGGAAACACATCATAACGTTCAAAGAATTCCATCTAGTGCATGTTTACAAATACCAACAATTACAAATAGCACAGATGGGCACAAGAATGCATCCAGGATGGTCAAAATGGTGACATCTGTCTATTGCATGTTTATATACAAAAGTAATAAAAAAATTGAGTAGATACACCCTTTGGTGTTCAGGAATATTGAGGCCTCTCTCTGTTTACAAACTAAGGGGCGGGGGCCAAGGGTGCGATGATTTAAAGTAGGCATTGATGTTGTTGCTGTAGAGGCGGTCATGAATTAATTGGCCACCTAGTAATGCAGGGAAATCACGGAAGTAGAGAATGAAGCGTTTTTGCAGCTTGGTTTCAATAAATGCTTTTATTGCACTGGGGATTAAGTTTTGAGTTCTGAAATTTACAGTACGTTTTTTAAGTAGAATAACCTCAGAACAAGGAATATTTATTCCTTGTGACATGACGCCTTTAAATGCTGGCTGATAGAATCATTTAAATACTTTCCTTTTTACTTTAGTGCATAAAATGTTAAAGGTGTTACTGGGTCAAAGTGACTCAAAATGATGGAGCATGTCACATTTGGTCCCAATAATGTAAGCAAAACATGACCCACCCATCCATACACACACGCGCCCGCACACGCGCCCACACACACACACACACACATACACAGACTTCTAATGTTTTTATATAAACTCACTATGATTACTATAAACTAACCTTAACCCACCTCTAAACCTAACAGAAAACTTATTAGCATTATTCGAATTTTTTAAATAAAATATTTAATTCATGTATGATTGTTTTTCCAATTGAAGATGTCCCTGGATGTCCCCAAATTGAAGTTGTCATCACATTTAGCCAACATCTTGGGACACTTATGTCCCTAGAAACACCCACTCAAACATAACAGCTGCCTCTCTGCCAGTCCTATGACTAAGCCGCTGAGGAAGAGGAAGTGACAGAACATTCCTTTGCCTAGCTCCACACCACATGGCCCAAGCATGACCAAAATGCTACCGTGCTACATACTTCTTACAAGAACTCATATATAGTGCTACATACTTCTTACAAGAACTACCTGGAGCACCAGGTTGACCAGCATGGTGAAAGAGGTTGACCAAGGTCCCTGGTTAAGCTAGTTCAAAACACCACACCACCGGTACACCTGCATCCACAACACAACCATTGTTGAAAGGTTTATCCAATGATGGTTTACCAACCATGATTATATAAGACACACAGGCATCCAAGACACACATCATATCTTTCATTGGATAGCACAGCAGGGAATGACATGAAAGTACTGGGAGGGTGGGTTTGGTGGTGTTAAAGAACCGAATTTGAATGGTCCCATGAGAGAATCATTGCTCAACATATCATGAGCAAGAGCACTTAATACTGCACAACGGCTCCTAGGAATCTTTATCCGGCAAAGCACAGGACCCCCCTCTATTCCTGCTGGTTGTCTATTTGCCTGACTCATGGCCCGGAAAGCCGGATCCTCCTCCTCAACTAAACACATGACATACGACTCCCCATGCACTCTCAGAGAGACTGAGTCATATCTCTCAGTGTATGTGTGTGTCGATGGGAAAGAGCAAAAGGCAGCTGTTCTTTCAATACAAAGATACCAACAGACCCAAGAACACACTTACAAACAGATACACAGAAGGACTACAACCAGTAGAAAAAGGAGGGAGTGAAGGTTAATGTTGGAGTGGGAGGAGTACACAGTACTATTGCACTGCTATTGTCTGACCAATCTGACAAAAAAGATGCTTCTATGAGTTTATCACTCTTTTCTCTAAATATCCAACTCTCTCACTCTTAAGATCTATCTATCTATTTATACAACCATTCATTTTCCACTCACTTTAAAGTTTTAAAGTCTTGCCAAATTCTTCCGTCTAGGTGAAACTGAGTAGACACAAACACACTGAAAGTGTGTGTGGGAGTTGCAGTTGAGCTCCTACACACACCCCCACATAAACAAAACAGGTGCGGCCCAGTGCAGGTGTTGAGCACGCCTAGGCAAAGCAGCCAGAGAGATACAGCATGCTTCTCTGTGTAATCAGAGACAGGCAGAAACTTAACGTTTCAGTATTGTTTCATGCACACGCACTCCAGAAACTCCCATGTGCACATATCCAAATTAACCGACAAAAGCTTTCTTTTGTTAATACAGAGGGCAGAGCAAAAACATAAGCCCTAAGGACTAAATGTCTCTACCACGCCACCTGCCACATACACAAAAACAGAGGGAGTAAGTCCATTAGGGTCGTTTTGCCCCTTTGTCTCCACCCACTAACCACTGCAACATACCTAGCTCTGACACGTACGGCACACAAAAACAAACACACATATGTACTAACTACTGTATGAGCAGACCTTTTCAACTAAAAGGTAAAAAAAAAAGTTTGTTATGGCTCATGTCATTTAGTTGAATTATTTTCATTTGAACTCTTGCCAGCTAAACCTGTTAACTGAGCCAATTACAGCCAAGTGATTTTACTGTCAGTTATATCAGTCTTCACTGATTAGAGGTGTAAAAACTACAGATATATTATACTGGTAACGCTTTATAATTATTTATTAACATTAGTTAACACAATAGGCATGAACTAACAATGAACAATACTTAGTTGTTAGTTCATGATAATTAATGCATCAACTCATGTTAACAAATGAAAACTTAAATGTTAATTCTGTTCATTCAGCAGCTGATTTACAAAAGGAATTATGCAGATCAGGCAACGCCGCAAACGCGCCCATAAAATCGCTGCTGATCACAATTGTTCTGATCTTGGTGCCGATTCACAGTGCTATATTACGAAGGATCCCGCAGACCAACGTTATCTGACACACCCTGCAGGAACTGTAGGCATTATTTTCATACATTCTCTTAAACATGCCGAAAGTGCGCTTGTCTACGCTGCACATCTGAATATATGCCAGCTAATAAAGTGTTTCTCCATTATTTGTTCATTATTTGATAAATTACTGCTGATACGAATGGTTGAAAATGTATACAAACATCTCTTAAATAAAAATCGTGCCATGTAATTTTTGTAAATGAAGCAGAATCTATAATAAGCCTAATTTATATAGAAAGGAGGCATGTTTGGCGGAAAGGAATGACAATTAATTAATTTAAATACTGTAGAGTATTACCCAGCGCAATTTCATTGCTGATTGCACCTGGTTGAACTAGATTGAAAAAGATGCAGGTTTTTGCGCTGAAATACCACATGCAAAAGTGGTGCAACTGTTAAGTGAATTTGCCCAAAGTGTGTGCTTTCTTGGAAATTGAGTAAGAGTACAAGTACAATTTTCAGGTTTCAATAGTACTTGAGTAAAATTCCCCAAAATGACACTTAGAAAAAGAAAAGAAATATAATTACTCAAGTACTTTCCATCCTCCAAGGTAAACATGTTTCACAATGACATAAATTAAATAAAAACAGAAAAACGATGGACATTTGAGGGACATTGTCCTCTTAACTGTCTCAAAATGACACTGGAGATAAAGTGTGGTGGCAGGCTTCATCTCTTCAAGTCCCCAAACAATACACAGATTCTGCTGACACTGATGGTTGTGATTGTAAAGTGAATATCTTGGAAGAAATTCCAGAGCTTGGCAACATAACCCAGCCACACTGTCTCTGTCTCTGCTCTCTTTCCAAACATCTCCTCAGATGAAAGCAAAAAATTTGGAGATTAAATTACATTTTAGAAACATACTTAGAGATTGGACAGGTGAATTAGAACAGTACACTGCATCATTGACGTGTAATTCAATTCCACCTGTACTACTGTAAAAGTAATTTGTCCGATATTATATAGGTGATCTATGGGCATGTTCACACAACAGCAGAATACTGTCAGTCCTGTATTTGAGTGCTGTTCACACACAGTTCAGTTAGTTATGAGAGTGACAACCACATTCTATAATCGAACTGACTGTGTGAACGTAATCAATTGTTATGCACTATGATTGATGTAGATATGGAATGGAACACAAATTGTACTTATGGTGTAGTACACTCTATTGTAATCACACACTGTGATTATAGTATAGAATGTTTATTCTACATATAATCTATAGAATAATGTTTAAAAGCTATTTTCTGCACCAATCAAATGGCTCAAAACCACCTTTCACTGTATAATTTCACATTTCCAAAACATAAAACCCTGTTTACACCTGGTATTAAGAGGCATTTTAGTGATCTGATCGCATGTGGTCAGCGCTAAATACAGGTCAAAATGGGGTCTAAAATGTTTTGAGATCGAATAACAAAAAACACATACGAATGTGGTCAAAAATGCATGTGACCACATCACATTTGAGGTGTAAATGCTAATCCGTCCTGTATGCATCCTGGCAGCAGTGAAGCGCCACCCCTCACCTGTCAATCAACTGCTGTGCTAAAACAAGAGTTTAAACTTTCCTAGTTAAGAGCAACATTAAAAGGAAAAAAACACCCGATTGGAAAATTTAAAAAAGCAGATACAAACAAAAGCATAAGAACTTCACGGATCTTCTTCTGTGTGTCTGATATAAACATGCAGCTAGACAGATGAGAAGCACAAGCACAAACATCTCAAGCTCAGGTTAATACAGGAAATCCATTAAAATAACAGATAATTCTGCTTGAAATGTTGCATTTGTCCTTAGATTAAATTTCAGCTGCATCTGGGAGAAACAGCGCAACATTTTTTCATGCTTTCTTTGTCTTTTCTGACTTTGTTGCGCTTCGATAACATGCAGTAACACAGTGACATAGTGACAGAAGTGTGTCATCATAAAACAGAGACCCTCCCCTCCAAATCCGAACAGTGGTCACAGGAGACACATTTAGCCACCAGGTGTAAACAGCGACGTGTCTCGCCCGACCACGTGTGATCGGATCACCCGAGATGCATCTAAATACCAGGTGTTAATGGGGTCAATATGTTTTGAGTGGACAGTGGCCATGGCATTCCTTCTCCTGTGTCCTGAGAGAAGGCTCTTTCCTGGAATCAGGGAACAGGAATGTAAAACCACACAGAGCTGTTGAATTTCTCACCTGCACCTTAAACAAGTGATGAATAAAATAAATCCATCCCCCCTAAAAAAACGCCTGGCCCAGCCAACATCACAGTCTGAGACAGTCAAGAGCAAAGGACACTCACAGACACTTGAGATAACACCAACACTCAGGCTAGAGCCCACAAACCTGTCATTGCCATGTACTGTACTAACATTACATCTGCTAATATTAAAAGAAGGGTGACCCCTTTCTTTGTTTACAAATTTTTCCTCTTTTCTTTTTGTTGAATGGAATACATCATTAATTGATTTAGAACTAATAAGACTGTGGAGTTCACATTATCTGAGATCATATAGATCAACTCTGGCAGATTTACAGATTTTGCTCTTAACCTCAGTAATTTACATAAAAGACAAAAAGCCCAAAAAATCTCCATAAAAGGGCTTTCCGCACAACATCACCTGTACAGTAATTTGTCTCTCTACAAAAATACCCATACATTCTCTGAAGATGTGCTTTTAAAACTCTTTATACTGGCCTAGACTGTGTGATCGGTTACTCTGAAAAGGGCAATACTTACTGAAAGGTCACAATATATAAAAACCAATGAATTGTGCCCATAAAAAGCACTGGTTAACATGGCCACAAAATTGCTGCTAAACACAATTTGCACAGACAATTCCGAACTTGCAGGCAGATATTGAGTGCTATATAGCTGTCATCCAAAAGCTTTGTGAATTGAAAAAGGCTGTGTTTAATAATAAATCTACAGTCAGCATGGACAGCTAAGTAGTCTCTTTCACCACACTTTACTGAACGAGCACCTTTCTGCAGTGCTGACACACAGATATACACATGCAGAGGCTCGTGATGTGCAGCTCAGCGTAATATGTGGTCGCTCCAAACAAACTCCATCTCAGATGTAGATGATCAGTTGTTCGGTCCGCCTATAACATGCATTGAGACAAGCATTTTACCAGATGTTGAATGAGAAGCATAATACACTACTGTAAATGAACCTACAAACAAACACTCAAACACAGACTTCCTGGATCGCTTAGTGCCGACTTTCAAAATAAAAGCTTTAAGAAATTACAACTGGAATTTATCACCAATGTATAGTAATCAAATAAAAAAATAAAAGTAGTTATTGTCACACTACCATGTACACAAGTGCAACAGTGTCAGATGTTGCAATAATGTCAGAGTTGACATTATTATTATTATTAGAAATTACAATAAAAACAAAATGGGTTCCAAAAATTGGTTGATATACTACTAATAAAACTAAAATTAAATAAATAAATAAACAACAGTGAGAGAAAGAGAGAAAGGAAAGAGAGATCTGAACCAATTTACAAGATCAGACACAGGTTAAAATGTGTAAAGGAAGCAAACCCAATTCCGAAAACGTTAGGACAATATAAAAATGCTAATAAAAACAAAAATGTACAATGATTTGTAAATTATATCCACACTTTGCAATATTTAAAGCTGTACAATTACACATTATATGATGTTTTACCCTGTGAATTTCATAGTTATTTTATGTACAGTCATTTCAAATCAGATGATTGCAACACGCTCCAAAAAGGTTGGGACTGTCGAGTGTTTACCAGTGTGTAACATCATCATTTCTTCTAATAACACTTATTAAGCATTTGGGCACTGAAGACACAAGTTTGTTAAATTCAGAAAGTGGAATTTCCCACCATTCATCCATTACGTAGGTCTTTAGCTGCAGAATTGTACGTGGTCTTTGTTGCCTTTGGACTCTTCAGACCAAAAAACACAGTTTCACTGTTCAACTTTCCATCTAAGATGAGACCGAGCCCAGAGAAGTCTGTAGCACTTCTAGACACTGTTGATGTAGGGCTTCTGCTTTGCATAGTAAAGTCTTAACTTCCATCAGCGGCGAGTGGTGTTGACTAACAAAGGTATACTAAAGTTAACCCAAGCCAATGTTCATGACATCCATTACAGATGAATGCCGTTTTTTAAGACTGTGATGTCTGAGGGATCAGAGATCACACGCATTCCAATTTGTCTTCGGGGAACATTGTTCTCTAAGTGCTGGAATATTTGCTGAAGCATCTGTTGGCAAATGGACAAGTCTTGAACGATCCTTGCTCTTGAAGGACTAGGCTGTTTTTGGAGGCTCCTTAAACAGTATGCATTATTTTGACACAATTGCCTCACCTTTTTAACATGTTATTTCAACTCATTGTCAAATTGTTATTACTCTTAAATTGCCCGTCTCAACATTTTTTGCAATCATATAATTTTAAATGACTGTACATTAAAAAAACAAACTATGAAATTCACAAGGTAAAACATCATATAATGTATAATTGTAGTGTTTTCAATATACCAAAGGGTGAATATAATTTACAAATCACTTGTTTTTTTAGCATTTTTCATACTGTCCCAACTTTTTTGGAACTGAGGATTTGGGGAATTGTCATTTCTGCTTGTTTCAAGTTGAACAGTACAGTTTGGCCACACATAAATAGATGTTTAAATGACAAAGCCTTTATCTGGTTTCTCCCATTCTTGTAAGTGAGCAGTGCTAGTAAATGTTATCAGCATTTCAACAAAAACATCTGATGTGTTGAGACACTTAGCAAATGCCAGGAAACACTACAATGAGCGTGTCCACAACAGGCCAGCTTGAAAAAAATGTCAGCATGATACGAGAGCAGGATGAAGGAAACTGAGGGGCTAAGCCATAAGGAATGGCCACAGAGAAGAGCATAATGATGATGTGCTATGTCCTTGCAGAGCTTATTGATCACAAGGGTATGACTGGAAGGCCAAGAGACGTGCCTGAGAAATCCGAGATGGGTACTATAATTGAATCCCTATGAGGCACAGCAAGAATACGATGGACAAAGCATCCACCCTCTGAATACATCTCTCTTTACATCTCTCTCAGTCTTTCTTTATTCTTCTTTTTGTTCAGAATCACACCTACAGAGTTAAGCAGGCTTTCCTTGAAGACCTCACTTAGGAGAATGTTGCATGGCCAAACATAAAGAGGACATTTTCCCTCAAACTTCAAAAACATTGAGATCAGATCATAGGCAAGAATTGGTGGGAGAGGGTTTAAAGCACAATGAGTAAGATGTAAGCAGCAGTAATCAATTAGCACACTAGCTTTGATGATGTCATTGTCAAGTAATCGAGAGCAAAGCAGCTTCCATTTGAGAACGTAGGACACATTAGACTCCTCCGCAGCCCACAGCATTTTTAAGGAAATCGTAGTCCATCATCCTGCCAGTCCCGACAAACCTGCCTCCTAGATCAGAGTTTGGAGCAGCATCATTATGCTTAACCAAAGCATAACTAGCAGGACATTTCTTGAAAAGCACTGAATTAGACCACCTGGTCTCATAGATTCAAGTTACTATAACCTCATTTTTTTACTATGCCTAATTTTTTAACATCATTTGTTGTGTGTATCGTGGAAGTTTCCTGGTAAAATAAAAAATATCGGCACAACAATTACTTTTATTCACTTTCAATCAAATCACGAGTCAAACAGCAGATTATCAGCTCATAAATACTAGGGGTCAACTGATTATCGGCCTGGCCAATAATAATTTTTCTAATTATCTAAATCCTTATTTAGTCTGATCTGATAGCCGAAAAATTGTAAAATGTGCTCGGATGCCACCGCCTCTCTCTGAATGTTTATTGCTTGTAGTCTAGCTCAATGTTCCGGCCACAGTATTATCGGATTAGTTATAAATCACGAGTAAATTGCCAATCAACACTGTACTCCCTATTTGTGGGGGAGAGGAAAGCAGCAAGTGAAAGATATTGAGAGGACAACTGTTACGACCTGCCCCAATCTAGGGTTGGGGAAGAGTAACAAAAATATATAAATAAATAAAGTAGGGTTTTGCCAATTGATAGTAAACAGAGATTTTTGTTTTAAAATGAATCAGAGATAACTATCTCTGGCATGGATGGTAATAGAGACAACCAAAACTTTCTCCGCTTAAAGAGTTCTCTGCTTATGATGAAAAACATTTCCATTATTTGATAGTCAGCCCATTTATAATGAAAAAAAGCAAACTTTATTTTTAAACTGCACTAAATTTAGATGTACATTGTTTCGTTGTTTTTGGTACATTTGCAATTTAAGGAAAATATAAAAATGGTTAATTAAGACTTTTACACAAATTTTCTCTCAGGGGTCACCCCTGAACCCCCATACAGTATCTTTGAACGGTGAACAGTAGACGATCCCCCATAGTCCACTACTTTGGTTGTCTTTGGGCCACAATGTCCTCATTCTCGCCCAGTTTTTAAGAGACTTTTTGACTGTTTATTTAAAATGTAAATTTTTACTGCAAATGTATATTGGCTCCAAATATCGGTTATCGGTCCCTTGATTTCTGATAATCTTTTTCGGCCCTGAAAACATTTTTGGGTCGACCCCTAATAAATACTTACTTTTTGCTCCTTCCTCAGACAATGCTATCTTACAGTAAACACTTTTACTATAGTACATGATTTCTAAGGAGATACAAATTTACGTTTGCATTCCATAACTACATTTACAACTGATAAACCACTGAAGGACTGGAGTCCTGAAAAGCACGTGTCGACCCATGAGCTGAAAGTGTCATAGAAGCACCACAAAATGATGTGGTTGTTTTAGCAATTACATTTTTCATCTCATATTTGCTTTTTTGACACTATTGGTTAGGGTTAATGTTTAGGGTAGGAAATTAGGTAGGTTTTGTTGATTTGAAACTCAATAGAGTGTTGATTACCAAATACCAAATTACCCAAAAATGCCAAATCAGTTTCAAAAGCTCCACCTCAGCTACACAGCAGAAAGAGAGGATGAAGAAAGGCCTTAATCTGCTCCTTGTTTGATTTCTTCAAGTGAGCATCACAAGCTAAGCATGGCTCCATAAGCCTCCTAACCCCCATGTGTTCAGTCTTGGAGTCAACTGTCAAACTGGCGCCATGCAGTTCCACAACTTGTTCTGTGGCACAAGACTAGTAATGAATATTGAGATGTGCTTTCTAAGTGAAGCATGGATACATACACATTCATACACACATCAGAAAATGTATTAAAACCAGACATATGCATATTTGGATAGTCACCAGACACGTAAACAAAAATACACACAAACACAAATAGGGGCGCAGAATCGAGCACGCACACACCCACAATGAGTGTGAGTCAGAGTCTACATCTGTATACTGACACATACATCAGAATTGGAAACACACTTAATAGTTTTGGAAACGCAAAACTATTAAAACACCAATTCCTGTGGTGAGGCCTCAGACTGCAGTCCCTTTCATAATGGAGTCATTTAGTCAGATTCTTCCAAGTGCTATCTGCCCCAGAGCGAACATTCTTACACATAAAGACATGGCGAAGATTTATAGAGTCGGCGAGAGAAAAACACCACGCCCCAGTGTAGTTCCAATCCAGGGGCCTGCATGCTGGCACTGAATCATAGAAAAACACATGCTCTTGAATTATATTCTTCATCAACCTTAATACATAGGAATACCAACAAAACAGTTCTTCCCCTGTGACTCTCATATAAACTCGCAAAACACACATGTACACACTCCTCTTCCAGAGTGCTGTAAATGAGAGCATGACATGGCTTATTTTTGTTTCATTCAGTGTGTGATTGCTCTACCGCCCTGCAAAGGCCAGAGATCCGATAGCCCAATACTCAGTGCTCTGTGGAGGGTCTCGGGCAAAAGTTGGCTGCTGTTTGGAGCTCTCAGCCAATCAGTTTACAACCCTCTTGTTGCTCTCCCTTCCGAAGTGGAATGACAGACCAAACCTCTTGGCATGGCTCAAGCAGACGGTCCCAATTTCTGCTTTGCATAAAAAGTAAAAACCACACACGAGCGCTACGAAAGAGTGAAAGAGTGCCAAGCAACTGATCTTCTTAAAGCCTTACAGCTTAAGTCTCCATCTCAGAGGGGATCACATTTCAACAAGATTAAGTTCAAATGGTGGAGACAGAAGTTGTATGAAAGAGAAAGTTGCATTATCTAGTAGTAGTAAAGGAAAAATGTCACTTTATGCCCTATGATGACAAAAGCTGCTAGCCTTAACTCAGTTGAGTATTTTCATACTCTATCAGCCATTTGTAAATGCAACATAAATATACACTCACTGAGCATTTTATTAAGAGCACTATGGTCCTAATAAATTGCCAAACATGGTCTTCTGCTGTTGTAGCCCATCTGCCTCAATGTTCGATGTGTTGTGCATTCTGAGATGCTATTCTGGAGCATTCTGAAATGCTATTCTGTTCTATAATTGTACAGAGTGGTTATCTGAGTTACTGTAGCTTTTCTGTCAGCTCAAACCAGTCTGAACTTTCTACGTTGACCTCTCTCATCAACAGGGCATTTCCATCTGCTGAACTGCTGCTCACTGGATGTTTTTTGCTCAATTTTAAGTAAACTCTAGAGACTTTTGTGCATGAAAATCCCAGGAGATCAGCAGTTACAGAAATACTCAGACCAGATTGTCTGGTACCAACAATCATGCCATGGTCAAAATCACAGAGATCACATTATTCCCCATTCTGATGGTTGATGTGAACATAGGCTAAAGCTCCTGACCTGTATCTGCGTGATTTTATGCATTGCACTGCTGCCACACAATTGGCTGATTAGATAATCGCATGAATAAGAAGGTATAGAGGTGCTCCTAACAAAGTATAAAAGACTGAGTATAAAAGACATCAAAAAGCATAATACATTTTCTTTCATTCAAGCACGGTTAACGATTCACCCAGACACAATGGAATTCCCTTAACTTCCCATTTCCACTCTATGACATAACTTTTTTATTTCATCAAAATATTCCGTTTTTTAATGGTTTGTAATAACTTTTATATAGGCTAATATATGTGACCTGCTAATATATGAGACACTTTGACTCAAAATCAGTTTTATGCACTTAATTGGAAAGTCTCAGCTAAGATTTTAATTATCATACTTATAATAATTATTATGCTAAATTAAATAAATTATACAATAATAAACTCCAAATTTGTGTCTGGGTCAAAGTGAAGGACCAAGATACATATTCTTGTCCACTAGACATTACACAACAGTGTAAGGAAAAATGGTAATACTTTAAAATAAGGTTGTATTCGTTAATGTTAATTAACTACATTCATTAACATGAACTAACAATGAACAATATTTTTCATCACTTATTAATCTTGGTTAATGTTACAGTTAACAAGTTTAAAATTAAAAGTTTATGTTAACATTAGTTAATGCATTATGAACTAACATGCACTAACTATAAACAATAGTATATTTATAAATTAAAATGTGTAATAAATAAAAATAAATATCATATTGTTCATTGTTAGTTCATGACACCAAATAGATTTATTAATGTGAACAAATAGACCATATTGCAAAGTATTAGCAGAAATATTGTTTGCCAATTGTATCTCATTCTGTTATGAAAAAAGTATTCTGGGTATCATTCATACAGTTAAAAAGAGAATATCAGATATATTCAAGACTTGACTGATTCTCAATTTATATTTTTATAGTAATACATTCAAAAAATATTAATATTTTTAATAAATAAAAATTTAACAAGTCAAAACTTCAAATCTGTCCATCTAGAACCATGGTTGCATATTTAAAAATATCCAAAAGTAAAGAGTGCTACAAAAGTGGGATGACCTAGAGGTGCTCAATGGTCGAGGGTTCAACAGTCCAAAAAAGCTAAATACCCATGGCAATCCCGTTACATCAAAAAGCCTTTATTGCTATATGGCTGTCTACAACGAAGTAAAAAATATGCTTCATGGTTCCATCTGCTGAAAACAAATAAAGGATTATGTACCATAGTACATTCTTTGCTCCACCTCAGCTCGCCTCTCTATATTTGGGTTGAGGGAAGACCTGACTGGGGGATATCCAAGGTGGCCACATGGAGAAAGTTGCTCTTTAAGCTTCTGAGGAGCTCTGGCTGGGACAGGGTTAAAGTCTCCTCCCTGAGGCTATGCTAGCTTACTGCTAAATTTAAACCTCCCCACAGCTGGTTCCCATTAGCCTGTAGTGACAATAGAAGTCTGTACTTAAGCTGTTCTGCAG
Source organism: Xyrauchen texanus (assembly GCF_025860055.1). NCBI lineage: Eukaryota > Metazoa > Chordata > Actinopteri > Cypriniformes > Catostomidae > Xyrauchen > Xyrauchen texanus. Next base: position 20,321,395 of record NC_068296.1, read on the forward strand.
GGGCTCTGCTGCCCCACTCAGATAAAACTACTGTCTGCCACTACAGGTCAAGTTTAAACTGGCCCAGCACAGTTTCTGCTGGCAATGTTAGTGTGTTCAAACCAGGAAAAAAGAAGAGGAGAATGCGAAGGAAAGGTGTTAACAGAGGAAGAACATTACGGCTGAAAAAAAGGCTATCTCTGGTGACAGGAAAATAGAAAGTGAGAGGGGGGAAACTTTGAAACTTTGCCCACAAACCAAATCTGTCATCACATTTGAGATCAATGTGAGAGCCGTAAGGAGCTGTAGGGCAGCAAAAGTATATGAAAAAACAAAAAGTGCACCTCTATAATAATACATCTCAGTTAATAATGCTGAGCGAATTAATGAATCCCAACTGTGGAGTTATAAACTTGAAAGTCTGTTTCTAATGTCTTCACATTTCAGAGTTAATATAATGATTTTCTTGTTGTTATCATCCACATATTGGCTGTGTATAATATTTTCTTTACAACTCAGCTTTTCAATCTAAGTTCAGTAAGCTGATTTTACAGTTTGACAGTCAGGCAGCAAAAAAGCACACAGCATTTGTGACAAACAATTGAGACATTGATGACTGATTTACGGTGTGAGAAGTAAACCAATCGGCAGTCTTGTAAGGACAAGTTCAGCCAATCAACAGACAGTGATCACACATTTCTGATGACAAGCAACACATATCTCAGATGGTTTCGCATGTTTGGATCAACTGTGAGTCTGAGCGCTTTCCGGTTGAGGTAATATTTTTGTTGTAGCCTATTAAAACCTTAGCTGTGTTCATGGAAAAGTTTAACAATCAGTTTAATTAAGAGCAGAGGCTGGGGCGCACGCATGAACTCTCCCGGTCTGACACTTGCCGTTCTACAGGGAATTCTCCATATCAGTGTGTGTGTGTGTGTGTTTGTGTGCGTGTAAAGGGGGAAAAGAAAAGAAAATTATAGGATGAAAGGAAAACAGAAGGCAAATGCATAAGGAGGAGGGAACAAAGTGAGAAGGGAAGGGAGGACAGACCTTATCATCAAAGTTTGTCTATTCAGGATTTCCTTCCAAACAAAAGAAAAAGGAAACTCCAACTCTAAAACTTGTTACATGGATATTAATCTGTCAAGAGCACTTGTTAAGGTCATTGTATTTCCAAGCAATTTTTACTGGCTACACAGCTCTCATAAATAAAAACATAAATGTCCAGATAAGAAAAATCAACAGCTCAATCTACGACATTTGTAGCATATTAATTACCACATAAAACAAAAACAACAGACTGATTTTTTAAATAAACAAGGGACGAGTTTAAATAATTTTTTGTGGAAATCAACATTATTAATCAAACATTCATTTCTTACACACATTTAAAAACAGCAAGTGCTGACCAAAGTGCTGCACTATAAGATTAATAAGATAGTAAGAAAATTACACATAAGTTCAGATAAAATTGATTAATCGCACATTATGCCACAAATGCTGTTAATTGAACTTAATTGTATTTAACCTGGAATATTCATTTAAATCATTAAAGTATTTATACCTTATCTGACCCTTAAAAATTACTTAAGTTGGTGTACTGTAACTGAAAGGAGCTAGACTGATTCAGTCATATTACATTATATTTGAATAAACCCAATTAATTTAGATGTTACCACATGAAGCAAACTTTTTAGGCTAGACATTAGATTAGACATTTTCGTTACACTTTTTTTCTTTTCACAATGTAGCATTAGAACAATAACAAAAAAGTATCATAGTATAGTTGTTTCTGTGTCCCAGGGTTGTACCATGGTATTCTTTGAAGTGCCTTGGAGTACCATGAAAATACCAATTTCTATTAATTGAGTAAACTTTCAGTACTATGGTATTATATTTTGATACTATCAATGTCCCATGGAACAACCACAGTACAAGCATTTTCTAAACAAGTGCATTAAAATGACCGATCTAACATGTATTCAAACTCAAACACAGTAGGTGTGAATGTACTAGGGCTGGGATAAACGATTATTTTTTAAACGATTAATCTAGCGATTTATTTTTTCGATGCATTGATTAATCTAACGATTCATTTTTTCAGTCCGATTCGATTAATTGACTTGTGACAACACCGGTAATACCGGTTTCATCGGGGGTGGGGGTGTATAAAATGTAAAAAAAAAAAACATTTGTCGGGAGTTTGATTGACTGGCGATCTGATCAATCAATCATAATACGCCATTTTTGTCCGACAAAGTAGTCAGGAGAGAGAAGATTAACGTCGGTGGATTTGAATTTGAATAATGGATTGTAGGCTACTATACTGACATCTTTCCGCGGTTAAAACAACAGTCCTTCTAATGTAGGCTACATTCATGTTTAGCCTATTTGATTCTATAAATTAACCAAGGAAAAGATGATCGGTTCACGAGCAGCTTTAACTGAGGCAATCTGTCACGACACATTAAAGAGCCACAAAATAGTAGGCCTATTTATGGTTTAATTTTCTTTGAATGACCAAATTTGAAAGTTGAGACTTTATTAAATGTTACCTGCTTGGTCCTGTCTGTCAGCGTGTTGTCAGTGTCCTCTATGTATTTTTCACGACATTCATAGCTATAAGCGCATTATTAACAGCTATAAGCGAAAACTTTAGGTGTCGACAATGTATTATAGCCTACTCCAACATCGAATGCAAAGTGGGGAGTTGAAAAAAAACTTACGGTGCTCTGTCATCTGCAGCTGCAACCGGGTGGCGCCTCTTCAGGTGCTGGTGCATTGCTGTGGTGCTAGAATGGAAGGCCATCTCCATTTTGCAAAGACGACATATCACGGAATTGTTTCCTTTTAAATTATAGAATTCTCATACTTTAGAGGAACGAGTGCATGCCGCCTTGCACTTCTGATAGTCTGAGGAGCCACTCGTGTTGCTACTACGCTCCGGCGCCGCCATCTTTGTTTTGGGTCCGACGAATCGACGCGCATATTTTGCGTCGACGTATTTTTTGCGTCGACGTCAGCCCTAGAATGTACACTCACTGAGCACTTTATTATGAATACAAGACGTGGTCTTCTAATTTGTAGCCCATCCTGAGATATTATTCTGCTCACTACAATCATGCAGAGTGGTTATCTGAGTTACTGTAGCCTTTCTGTCTGCTCGAACCAGTCTGCCATTCTCCATTGACCTCTCTCATCATAAAGGCATTTCCTTCTGCAGAACTGGATGTTTTTTGTTTATGGCATCATTCTGAGCAAACTCTAAAGACTGTTGCACGTGAAAATCCACGTGATCATCAGTTACAGAATACTCAAACCAGCCCATCTGGCACCAACAATCATGTCATGGTCGAAATCACTGAGATCAAATTTTTCCCCATTCGGATGGTTTATGTGAACATTAACTGAAGCTCCTGACCCATATCTGCAGGATTGTATGCATTGCACTGCTTCCACATGGCTGATTAGATAATTGCATGAATAAGTAGGTGTACAGGTGTTCCTAATAAAGTGCTTAGTGAGTGTATAAACTGCTGACAGAATTTGGTTCAGTTAACTGGTACATGTTTATTTGACAGATAGAGTCAACAATAATACAGAACAGGTATTTTCAACACAGCACAAGTCTGCTAAGACCAAGCAATGAGAGTGTTTGTATGGTTCAGGACCTGAGAGAGTAGGGGTATGCATTGTGTGGGCTGTAATTTGAAGGCAGACTGTGTGAGGCTCATTAAAGCTGCATAGATCTGAGTCCTGGCAGAGGTGACAGACAGGCGGATAGGATTACCAGTGAGCCCAGGCTCAGAAACATGCATGCTCGGCCGCTCGTCAGCACAGGGCTCAATGCACACACCCTTCACGTCTTTTTAAATAATTAACAGCCAAAGATTAGTCCGTCAGCCTTGGGGCCAAAAGGTCCATTGATTTCTCGCATATGCATTTTTAATGAGCGCATCTCAGTGAGGCAGTGTCCGTGAAGAGAGGCTTCTCTGTCCACAACAGCGCAAGAAACACCGGCAGCTTTGCAAGTACTTGTGGTAAAAATACAAACAAAGCCAATAAGTGCCTCTCTAACACGTCTCACGCTAAACCCTCTAGTACTAAAAGGCTATAAGGGAAAGGCCTCAGGGGTGACCCTAAAAGAACCAATGGCAAAATGTTATTTAATATGGCAGGAGCGTTTCCTTTAATTAGTCTTGTGCGACCATCCATAAAGCTGGTGGCATATTTTCTAATCAGGCTTCAGGACATGTTTATAAACTGTAAACATGTCTGTGCAAGACTCTTTTAAGCATTAGAAGACTTAAATTAAAATTATATAATTTTTGGTAAGTCCAACAGACAAACTAATGATATGTTCAGCTAACTAATGATATGTCCAGCAATCTTCTTACTATTGTTACAGAATATAGTATGTATACTGTGTTTATCATATGTATTTTCTGCATGCATAGAATTCTATATAGAGCAATGCACACTACACGCAATATCATATTCTACTGCACTTGACTTGACCTTCTATTTCCAAACAAATGAACCAGAAGTGATCAGCTGGGATTATAGCATCTCTTTCTTAACTCATTGACTGTACTGATAATCATTAATTTACTTTTTTTTTTATGATATCTGACTGCCAATTACTGAATTAAACAAGCAACATGATGAGATCACAATATAACATTCTACTGTTTAAAATGTATGGCCTACTGTTTCATTTCCTGTTACAAAAAAACATTTACAGCATTTCAGACAAAATGTGCGCATGTCGCACTTTTTAAAAGTAGTGATATGCAGAAAGGTCTTTGTTATAGGCCTCTGATAGACACAGGCAGCTTTGACTAGAATAACAGAAATGGATACATAGTTTAATTTGTGATTAATATGGAACACAGACACTGTAGTGCAGTATGGTTTTATTTTACATTATTATGGGTTTAGGAAGGCTGTGTAGACTATACATTACTTAAATCCAGAGAAACAAGTGGGGGCTGTTGAAAGACCAATTCAAAAATGTAAAACCGATGAGCATGTCTGAAATAATACTGCAACAGAAAATCTTCAACATAAAATGGAAACCCATGCCATGTTTCATTCACGAAAGAATGTTTTTCTTGCTGTCGGCAGTGTAATATTTCAAATGTTAAGTTTTTTTCTTGAGATGTGTGAGAGAGAAACCTATCTTTATGGAAAATCAAGGCTTTTGCCCATCTAAACCATAGTTAAGTCTGGTTCAAAAAAGTGACACAGTTTCATTGCTGTGAGTAATGGAGGGAAAAGAGACGAAAGAGAAAAATAAATGACTTTCCAATCATTCTTCAGAATTCATAAATCATGTATGTGGCTTTGTTTGGAGCCAGCAAAAAGTTTTCACAAAAGTGTTGCATGTTACACCGGGATGTAATCACAATGCGGAAAACCCTTTATTCTTTACAATGTGCAATTGTATGAGAGAGTTAATATATGTTTATGATCTAATTAAAACAATATATGCGGAGAGCAAGTGAGACAAAGATGAGTGTAAAGGGATAGTTCACCCAAAAAATGAAAATCATGTCATCATTACCTCATGTTGTTCCAAAAGTACGACTTTATTTTTACCATGGCACGAAACATACCGTGACATACTGTGGAGATGTTAGAATGTCACTTTCATAGTAAGGAAAAAGATTCAATGCAAGTGAATTGTGACTGAGGCTAAATTGCTGCCAAATATTTCCATTTGTGTTCCATGGAAGAAAGTCATTCAGGTTTAGAACAACATGAGGATGAGTAAATGATGACAGAATTTTCATTTTTGGGTGAACTACTCCTTTAAAAGGGGGAATTATTTACAAATAGAGGAAAAGAAAGAGTGTCAGAACTACCTTTCCCGTCTCCCGCTCGAAGTCCACATATTCTCTGGTGGGCGCCTGCCGCTGATCCCCATGAAGGTTGGCTGGGAAGAACTGTAGCGAGAGGTTGGTGCCGGTTGCCACAAAAGCCTTTTAGAGGGAAATCAATACAAACAGGATAAGAAAGCTGGGCCGAGCATAAATTATGCAGCCCGTCATTTCTGTTTTCACATCAGAGAGGAGAAGAGAAAGCCTGGAGCCAAGGCCAGAGCTCAAAACATCAGGAAAAGAAGGGAGGAGGGGGGCACAAACGCAAAGAGAAAAAAAAAAACAAGTCATCATTTTCTCTATTTGAGGTATTGAGTTACACACATCTGATTCTATTTTACCAACCCTCGTTGATGGCAAACTGGGCTGCAGCAAACTGAGTTTGAAAGGAGAAAGAAAGCAGGAGTGAATGAGTGACAGAGAGATAACAGGGACGGAGAGGAGTACAAAATCAATAAAATGTTTTAAATGCAGCCCCTCACTTACATTAGTAGCAGCAGAACTGCTGTAAAGGTTTTGAATTATGGTATAATAATTCAATAACATCCTCAAGGAGAATGGACTACAGAAAGACAGGATTTTATGCTAAATTATGTTGCAGAATTGTCCTTTGTTGTTTATCATTTATAGTTTTTCATGCATTTGAATTGGTTTATAAATACATTGGCAAAACATATATTAAAATCAGTTTAAGTGGATTCATTGGTTCTTACCTTTTGGCCTTCTACTATCTGTTATTACCTATATCTTATTCTCTCTCACTCGCATGCACAAGCACAAACATGTGTACAGTAAATGTGAACAATATAGTGATACTATAAAATCCATTAAACAACACTCTAACACCATGTTCGTACTGTGCATACTACAAAGAGATAAGGAAAGCTAATCATTGTATTTTTGTAATAGACATGTTTGCCTGTGAATCCTCCATATTTAATCTTTTGTTGACATTAAGGAAAATAAGAACAAAACATGAAAACATTTTACAGATTAAAGAACTTGGAAAGTGTACCATGTGCAAGTCACAATGCAGCAAAATTGCATTAGCAATTACATGAAAAGGTGAGAAACGTTTCATCATAAATGTGTACAAAATAAACAAAGAAAATGTCAAAAAAGATCATTTTTAGATTTGCAGTTTAAATTAGAAATGTTTTCGTAACTTTGTTTATTATGCCACTGATAAATCAATTATAGTTTTTTGTTTTCTGGAGTTTTTTTTTTCTTCTATTATGAAATATTGCCTTAAAATATAATTCACAAACTGAAATAAATTACATCAAATAGAAAAGCCATATTGAAATACATTCTAACTAGAGCATCTATCTTATGTGAAGTATTTAAAATAATAATAATAATAATTTCTGAATCTGAATTTATAACATTGTAACAGATGTCTGACCTATTATTTCTATTATTAGGAATATTGAGGACAGTTAAATCTATCTCAAGAGAACTCAGAGGACATTAAAACAAAAAGATGGCCAAGCCTCTCAATATAGTAATAGAAAAACTGGGAATGCCACAATCTAAAGTGTTCTAAAAATTCTAACATATTCTTAAACTTAATAACAACAATATTAATAAAATAAACACGAGGGTCTCTTGTTGAAGGAAGTCTAAATGAGAACATTTAACACTAAATGAGCACAGACAGTATTTTTGAAGGGGCTGTAAAATTAGACAAAAATCTCTACCCCTTAGACAGAGGCACACTATGTTTAACCATGGTTTCTTTCTTCATTAGTAGTTTAATGAATTAAATACAACCTAAATATCGACAGCATTATGGAATGGATCAAAAAAGTATATCTGCTGTGTTTTGCGCTCATCACTGAGGAAGTATTTTGAACATAGTTTTGGGTGATGGCGTGACACATACAGTTCCGGATAACTAATCACGTTAATGCATTTATAACAAGTTACCAACATTGACGTTTGGATTGATAAATGGCTGCTAGTAAATCGTCTGTTTTGTGAGGTGCATGTACTCACTATCTCTGAGCGGCCGTCACGGCACGCGTTCTGAAAGCGGGCTTGCCTCTCCTCGTGCGGTCGGTCTCGGAAACCGGTGTATTTTATCTGTAAACAGGGATGGTAAAAAAAATAAAAGAACATTCAGTCAAGTCATGAAAATATCTTTAGAGTAATTTCACATTTAGGAACATGTGGCGAACTAATTTGTAGAGCATTAACACAAACTTATAAGCTATATTTGCAGGAAACTGATGAGAAAACGAACAAATTGTTAATAAAATGAATATTTCATTAGCAAATTGATACTAATCTTAATTTTAAAGGCAATGGCACGCTTGTTTTCATGTCACGCGAGGAAGAGAGATGCAACTTTGTTTCCGCCACTTGATCAAATGTCTCAAATGAATCGAGTTCACCTCGCACTCGCGGCTGAGTTTCCTGAAGAACTCCTCGTTCTCGAACTTGCTCCTCTGATCCGGGACCACCCGAGGCATCTTGAACGCGATTTGGTCAATTTTGTTAAATTGTGTCTGTCCAAAGTTGCAAAGAGAGAAGCGTTGACTTTAAACTCCCCAGTCCCGCTCTTATTTGCTTCCGTCTTTTTCTTCTTGTGATGGAGTGTGTTGCAGAGCTGACTCTGAGAGTGGTATATTTGTGTTCTTGTAAATACAAAAGCTCCCTCTTCACCCTCGGATTTCGCCTCCTGTGGGGTCGCTGAGCCCCACTGCAATTGATTTGGCACTAATTTGCAGTTGCCTGTTGTTCTTCCTCACTCTCGCGCGTGTGATCTCCGACTGCTGACAACAGACGCTCACTCTGCTTTATCCGTCTCATGAGCTGCATGGCTCACTGTTACTTCCTGGCTCCTCGGAGTCCGACTTACGACTGTACACTCAAAATACTCCACCCATTCACAATTCTCTCCACTATCGTCCATGTGTGCGCAGGCGTTAAATACACCATAACTTATAAAAGCTCGCAGCTTCTTTCTGTGAGATCTATAAGTCTCTCTCATAAGTCTTTTTTAGGTACAGAGAGGTTGAAGTTCTTACCTGTGAAAGAGGTGCTGTATTTATAAAAGCATCATCTTAAGTATTTATTTTTTAGACAATTTTCCCCTGGTGTAATTTGACTGGATGCAGATTTATTTTTTTTGCTCCTATGTATAGGCTACTTTCTCCTTTTTGAGACATCCACATCTGATTGTAATCCGCCCAAGATAAAGAAATGTGCACAAACAGAAAGACAGAGAATTATAGACAGACAGACAGATAGGTAGATAGACAGACAGATGATAAACAGACAGACAGGTAGACAGACAGACAGATAAACAGATAGATAGATAGATAGACAGACAGACAGGTAGATAGATGAAGGATGGATGAATGGACAGACGGATTGACAGACAGACAGGTAGATAGATGAAGGATGGATGAATGGACAGACAGGTAGATGGACAGACAGACAGACAGACAGACAGACAGACAGACAGACAGACAGACAGACAGATAGATAGATAGATAGATAGATAGATAGATAGATAGATAGATAGATAGATAGATAGATAGATAGCTAGCTAGCTAGCTAGCATATGTGTTTGGTTGATGAAGTTGTACATTTTCGATACGAATTGGTACGAATTTGCCACTTCGTGTATTGTGACAAATTCTCACCAGACCATGTTTCCTATTCCAAATTATTTTAATGTCTTCTTGGGGAGATTAGTCTATTACAACATCTGTTGTAAATACTTGGGTGTTGAGACATGTCTTTCTTTATTTTGCAGGTTTTGAAGCTGCAACTTCCCTCAGGAAAAATGAGGAGGTAGAGAAAAGAGACAGAGAATGGGGAAGTAAACAGTCCAGAAATATCCAAACACATTAATGATGATAGCATAGCAATCTCAGTAATTGTAGAAAATCTGTCAGATGGAAATTTATTGGTATAATCCACACCCAGTTTAATTTTGAATTAATTGTCGTACCAGTACTTGTAAAATATATCTGCAAAATAATCATTTTAACTTCATTAGAATTGTAAAGAAAGAAGTGTAAGTGTATAGAGCAATTATTAGTTTGGTACCCATTAGCAGAAATTAATGGGTGCACATATTCCCTTGGCCCACTAACGTACGTCCTCAACAACACTTAACGACACTGAAATTGTTTTGTAAGCCTGCATTAAAGCAGTGGGCCATTAGAATCAGTGTTCGAGCTCTTTTAGAATTTTTAAATGTTGCCACCGTGGATGAGACGCATAGTGTATGAACTGAACTACAGTATAAAGTATTATCTCAATACTTGCTCCAAAACAGCTTTTGCAAATTGACAAGGACCTTAAATTTAAGAGAGAGCAGTATTTGTTGGGATATTTTGTGCCATTTCTGCACAGATATGACTCCTTGTAGACTGCATGTGATGAGTTTTGGCTTGTCTCTGTTTTTCTCTCTGTCTCTTTCTCATGCATCAGATTGAGATCTGTGGTGAGTTAATGTGTTAAAAGGCTGTGATTTAGGCCAAATGGGGCGTGTGAGTGCTTTAATAGCACCACATAACGCTCATTAATTAATGAAATATTCTGTGGTTACCATCGGAGACCCATTCTGACAGAGTGCTTGCAGTCTAGATGCTAGGTGTCTGTTCCAATAGGTTTCAGCTGAATGGACAAAGAAGGCTTTACCACTAAAAATACACTTGCATTCAGGGGTCACTTGAAAACTTAGATAGAAAATATTCTTTTGCCATTTCTGTGTGGACTAGAACAGGAAAATGTTGTTGACTTTCTTGTGTGTAGTTCTCAGCAGTTCTGCATCTTAGTTTCACTAGAAGCTGCACTAAAAGAATGCGTAAACAACAGATCAAGAAATACCTCATACATTATACCTCTTGAACGATGCAGTGATGTGTTGATTTGATAATGTAAGAAGGGTAACCTTTTGTTCACGTATGATATTAAATATTTAATTGCATCAGGCAAACAAGTCAGCATCATACACATAATAGCTTTGCTGACTATACAAGTTTGGCTTTGTTGATGTGTGTCTCACTCTGCACACTGAATGAAGCTCAGGTGCTGTCGAGATAATGATGTGATTTAAAAGTCTGCCAGCAATTTTGTGAAGAAGCTAAAAAGCTCTGGAATCTGAGCATTTAGTGGAGAAAAGATGACAGTAAACAACAACATGACCGTATACAAGAGCACTAAATTATGTAAGAGGTCTGAGATGTTGATGACATTTAGGCTTGACTGTCACTGTTTCTCATGGTTCGGTTTCTATCATGGTTTTACAGTCACGATTTCGGTACGGTTCAGTATTTGCTTTGTTCAACAAAAATAAATATTACTGCCAAATCCAAAGAATACTCCAGTTGGTAAACACTTCAACAAGTTTGCCCTTAATAAAAAATAAAGGTTGTACCTCAGTAACCATAGTTAACCATGTTATTTGTAGTAAAGTTATAGTAACCACAAAATCAACATGTTACTGTCATGGTTACAACATATAGTAAAATCATGGTTGCTATATGGAAACTAAATTATTACTGTTTTAAAACCATGATTAATTGTATCAAAACCATGATTTTTGCTCAGAAAACCATGGTAAAAGCAGTCATGTTCAGTACGCGGCAGCCCGTTTCAGCTGATCACGGCATGTTTGGCCCCGTTTCGCGGTTGGCCAACTGGGAAAAGTTCCAGTTCTCCCTAAGGCCAGGTTGCCCCTGGTTACTACAATATCACTATAGTAAAATCATGGTTCATTTTCGTCAGGACCCTTAACTAAAAAAAATGTTTCTCTAATTACTAAATCAACATTTTAACTTAATACCTGCACTATTGCATTACATGCATCAACACAAAATGCACTTCAAACTCATCTCAACATGTATTACATTTTCGAAAGCTGTACATCACTATAAAAGGAATAACCTTGCTATTAAAATGGATATGAGAAGGGATATTGTGTTTATGCTGCTTGAGTATTTTAATCATACGTGGAAATCCCATATGAACACCCCAAGCACTTTAGTTTAGTCAGAATTAGCACTGAGTGATTGACTCCCACTGTCTCTCAGGCTGTGACACACTAGTAATGAAATACATGCAATGGGATTACATATATAAAATACAAAATATAAGTAACTATATTCCACTATAGTTACAGTTTAAATAATTGGTAATTAGAAAAGTATTTTGATAAATGAAGAGATTATTTTGCATTTTATTGTCATTCGTTTCATTTAATATTTAGTCCTTTCAGATGGAAAACATTTATACATATAAATTATGCGATCCAAAGTGCATTTGAACAGTGGTGAAACACTTTCTTATGATGTTTTACATCCATACGAGCAGACAGAGAAGTGCGTGTGAAGTAAGTTTAGAGCAGAAGAAATAGAAATAAACCTTGTGTAAATTGTCAGCTTTATGCTAAGCTAAAATACAGTTTCTAGCCATTTTATGCACGTTACCAGGCAAGATAAAAAAAAAAATTTCCAAGAAAATTCACATTGGATCATAGTTTCTTTTTGTCTAGTCAGACCTTTGATATTAGGGCAAAAATCGTACTCTTGATATAATTTTTGTATTTTTTTCCTGTAAAAATATCTAAAAATCCTTAAAACAAGATCAATTTGATTGATCTTGAATTGTTTTAGAAACAACACTGCATAAGATATTTAGGGTTTTCAGAGAATGTATTTGTAACGTGTATTTTGTCTTACTGTACTGGCAGAATTTTTATAGTCAAAACATGTGCTGAAGAAGTAATCCAAAGTATTTAGAATACGTTACTGACCTTGAGCAAACTATCGGAATACGTAACGTTACATTTTACAGCATGTATTCTGTAATCTGTAGTGGAATACATTTAAAAAGTAACCCTCCCAACTCTGATTACAACGGATCTAGCAGCCAGTGCTGCTGTGTGTCCCTCTCCAAGAAGTATTTAATTTTTTTCTTGTTCTGTCATGGTTGTGAAGTTGTTTATAATATGTATTCATATAAATGTTCCTTGTTTCTTTACATTTTTTGGCAGTGAAAGAGAAATTGCACCTCTATCTATCTATCTATCTATCTATCTATCTATCTATCTATCTATCTATCTATCTGTCTCTTTCTCTGTCTGTCTGTTCGTCCGTCCATCTCTCTGTCTCTCTGTCTACCTGCCTGTCTGTCCGCCCATGTCTGTCTGTTTCTCTCTCTCTCTCTCACTCTCTCTCTCTCTCTCTCTCTGCCTGTCTGTCTGTCCATCAGTGTCTCTCTCTCTATCTGTCTGTCTGTCTGTCAACAAACATGTAACTGATGCACAAGTCTGTAGGAATTCACGTCTGCGTTGTGTATTTACACAGACTAGTTATTAGGCTGCGCACAGAAAGCGACGTCAGTGACTGAGAATCAGCAGCAGTGTCAGCGCCTGAGATGATTAATGGTGTTACCGAATCTCCTCGGCTCTCCCGGTTCTCACGCGTAGTGCGCGTAAACTGCTCTAGACGAGGGTGACAGTTGTCGCTGCTGGACGCTTGCCTCGAGGAAACCGAAAGGGGTGCTGCAAGGTCAGGCGGCGAGACCGCCAGGGTTTGGCATCAGTGTCCGTCAGTCAGTCTGCCCAGCCGAGTTGACTCGCTAAGTGAGACAAAGCAAAATAACTATAGTTGAACTGACGCTCAGATTTCAGGCGGGAATTATTTTTCCCGCCTGAAACCCGAGCGTCTGGTCAGTGTTGTTATTTTTGCTTCGTTTGAGGCGAAGACTTGTTAAGTGATGATCTGTTTATTTCAGAGTGCACATGAAGTGTTTCTTCGTGTCACACTGACTGTCTGAACTGAACAGGCCAAATAATTATGTCATCAGACATTTACAGCAAAGTGACCGCGTCAACGAACATTTAACGTGCTTTATTTTAGTGACTTACGACTTCTGCAGTCCGCATGTAGGTCTTCTTTGTATAAGATGGTATATTTGGAAATTAAGCGCAGATAATGTGGAGATAAAACGGTAATGACACAGGCAGTGAGGTCCGAGTTGATGGTATTTCGGTTGCGCTTTTGCCCACAAGAGGGCGAGCTGGTCGTGTGTTTACTGCTGTAGTTCAGTCTTTTCTGTTACGTATGTTATGGCGTTAGAAATCATGCTTTACATAGTTTACAGGATGCTCTTGTGTAGTTGACAAAACTGTCCCTTTTTTCTCAAAATGAAGATTTTAGGTTAGGTGTACAGTGTGTTCAGATGTGTGAGGGAGAGTAAATTGCACATGCTGTGGCAGGTCACCATTTTTTTTCTTTCAAATCAGCATTTGGTAGTTAGATGTACTTAAATAGTTATATGATGTGACAAATTAATTTGTATAATATTTCAAAAAATATATAATATTATATGTTTAAATATTAATGTAGTTTAAATGTATTTATGAAATGTAAACTCTGAAGTAGCCTAATATGAGATCAGATAAACTCGCGTGAAAAGTTTTGAGAGACCCAAGCAAAGACAATAAAAAGTCTTGATTTTATAGCATATTTTGTTTTGCTGTGAATTTTGTGTGAGCTTGGCGAGCTGTGACATTCAATGCGTAGAATTGCTGTCCCTGAATCCCATCAAGCCTTAAGTAGCCTACTGCTGGTCCTGGAACCGGACTTCATCCAGCCGCAGCTCCTGCACTGACTCCGAAATTGAATGGTTTTGTGGACCCAGACAGACACGCGTTTGCGTTTTCGCCGCAGATAAACAGCCGCTATGGCAAAGAGCTCGCCTTGTTGTGTTATATTTGCTTTGTAGCACATTTATGCTACAGTATGTGGTAACTAGGGTTTTCTGTATGATCAAGACATGTATGACTTTCATTTTTTTTCTGCAGAACACAAACAAAAAAATATTTGTAGAAGAAAATCACTGTTTTATAGGCCAATTCAATGTAAGTGAATGGTGGCCAGAACTTTCAAGCTCCAAAAAGCACATAAATGCAGCATAATAGTAATTCCAGAAGACTCCAGTGGTTTCAAAATGTCTTCTGAATGTATACAATTGGCTTTGGGTGAGAACAGACCAAAATATAACTCCTTTTTGACAATAAATCTTGACATTAGCCTTAGACATTAGTTCCCGGTTTCCAGAGGCGGCGGCAGCCGATTTTGCCGGGGCTTCAGCCCCGAATGTTTTGAGTGTAGCCCCGATTGAATTTTGAAAAGTTGACTGACAAATATGAAACCGGACAATAGCCTATGTAAACCCCCAAAATCATAAGTTGCCTTATTTCATTGTGCTTTGGCTTTGCACATGCTGCATACAGCCTGTAAAAATAGACATATGGCATAATCTAGCCTATAGAATAAGTTTCTTTGCTGTCGGTAGCCTATGGGCGACTCCGTTTCTTCCTCTCTGTTGAATATGCAGCAGGTAGGGGAGGAGTTGACATCAACTAACGTTACTTAACAGCAGTTAGCGAGTTAACAGCAGTTAGCAGGAAAGACAGCAAAAATGAAGCAAATGAGGCTTTGGGGATTTTTGGGGAAGTCAGTGGGTAAGAATTCACATTTGTTTTTGTCCTTAAAGTCTGAAGATCATCATATCGCTGGCTTTCACCCACAGTAGGCTAAACCTCAAGACGTCCACTACCGACTGTTATTACATGTTGTATCCTCTAGCCTCCTTGTTAGCGCATTCACCTCTCACGCTGGAGACCGCTGTTCGAGTCCCGTTCAGAGTGTACTTTTCTTGTTTATCATGTGTTGTTTTCTCTAAGGATAAACAATAAGCATTAGCATAAATTGTATGTGTGACTTGTTTTGTGATATTAGTTTGTAGTAAATATACACTTTGAGGGTAGCAAAGATGTGCCAGAATCAGGCATGGAAACTGGTAACAATTAATCAGTCACTTTACTTTAGAGAAAGTTAAGTGAAACATTGTTTCTCTCAATGCTCCTAATGAAAGGATTTTGACAGATGAACATTGGTAATTATATACAGTTCGATGTCATGGTGTGTCAATGAACTTAGACTAAAGTCATTCATGTATTGCTTTAACTTAGGATCTTATACATCATTTTGACTATTCATGTCAAAAAATATAAATTATTTATATTAACAAATATTTTTTACTTCACTTTACTCACTATAATATAACTCTTTTGTGATGACTTTATGTTAATGTACATGAAAATTCAAGAATCATGATAGATCTTAGGGCAATCCCACTGATCTGCTCTTCTTGATGAATTAGTTGTTTGAAGCTGATTTGCAATAAGTTATGTGCTGTATCTGTTCTTTTGTATCACAGATGATTCAGGGAGGAGAGAGGATGAGTTAGTCGAGGATAGTACTAGAGTGGAAGATTTAGGAACTGTAGAAACAGGCCCAGCCAGAGCAAAACTCGAAGAATACCCTCTCACCAGATTTGGACTACAGAGAAGTGGTTGCTAGTGTGAAAATACAATTGTCTGGGCTAAGCCCCGGATGTCCTTCAATGCTGGAAAAGCCTCTGCCGGTTTCATATTTGTCAGTCAACTTTTCAAAATTCATTCGGGGCTACACTCAAAACATTCGGGGCTGAAGCCCCGGCAAAATCGGCTGCCGCCGCCTCTGTCGCACACACACACTCTATAGATTCTGAACTTGATTCACTGGCATCATGCTTACAGATGAGGTTGCATAATTAAAATTACACATTTATGATTGTTTTAATACAAACTTTGAGACTATATTATATTAGACTTTCACCAGTGCTGGAACAGGGCTAAAGCAAAGTGTGTATAGGTCTGACTATGCTAGACTGTAGTTTGAAGTAATCACTTTTCTTTGCATGATACACTGACTGCATTTATAAGATAGCCTATGTCGGCGTTAGCTAGCTAGCCAGCTTTATCAATAGCTGTTAGCTAAATTTGGTGGATGGCAGTAACTGTTTATAAAATAGGCTGTACATTATAAATGTGTTGACACAATTCAGTATCGATGTGATTCCATCAGATTCAGATCTGTCATTTTGATATATCGATGTGCAATTATTTTATAAAAATAGACTGTATATATTTTCTGTATAACCAAGCTATGTTACGCAAATGAATTGGTCTTTTTGCATCATCTTGAGCACTGTATAGCATTAATTTCATGTGTTATTGTTTAACTTAAATTATTGTTTATAATTACAGATTAACATTGACGTTAACCTGACTTTTGGTATAAAGAGAAGATCGTTGAAATTATATGCAAGTTACGAAGCAAGGTAGCTTGCAATTCGTCAGTGTTAGCAGGCAAGACCAATTTAGCATAAATGACACAGATCAATCCTCATGGCACTATATTTCACATGCTTTGCAGTTTGTGGCAGGGCGGAGGGCGGGGCCAGGTTGTGATCCAACACACCTGATCCCGTATTAGGCTAATCAAGCCTCCGAGAGGGATAAAGGTTGACTGCAGAGGATCGTGCGGGAGAGAGAGATCGTTTACGGACATGTCCGTCATATGTGTGTGTTTGTCTTTTGTTTAAGTTGTTAATTAAAATATTATTTACATTGTCAAGCCGGTCCTTGCCTCCTCCTTTCCCTTGAACTACGTTACACAGTTATGTAAGCTTACCTGTCCAATAAGAAGAATGCCAACTCGCCGGTTTTCATCCCCAAAACCGAACGATGGTCCCTCCAGGAATCAAATTCCCTGCTGATGTTCACTATAGTTTTTGCTCAACCACGATCATGTTCCCGCTTAGGCAGACAGGATTCGGTAGGTACATTTTTTTTGGTGTTGTGCTGGGAGCCAGACGTTTGCAGGATTCCATCTCTAAGATAATGTTACCTAGTGTTGCAGTTTGTTGTCGCTGTTGAATAGCGGAAGAGAAGCACTGAGGCAAGGCTCTCAGGAGCTCGGCAAAAACGTCACATTCTTTGGATTTTCCCGGCAAAAGCGACCTACTTCCTTTGCATGAAAATCAGTCTACAGGCTTTAATAGGCAACCTAGAAAGTCCGGGAAGGGCTAATTTTTAAGTTGCGTTACAAGACATTCACACATTGTCAAAAAAGGCGAATATTACATGAAAAGTTTTACATATTGCACATTTAAGTTAATTTTATATCAGCTACTTTAATACCATTACTTAAGTTGTTTTCTCATGAGCTACTTTAACTTTTACTTGAGTCAGTTTCCACGAAGGTATGTTTACTTTTACTCAAGTATGACAAATGTATACTTTATACAACACTGCACACACACATACAATCTCTTCCTCTCTTATCACAATGGCTAAAACCACTGTCTTATGCATAATGTTAGCTTACCCTTCAGCAATAGATATTTTAAATGACTGCATTATGTGCCTGCAGATAGTGAATGGTTTAATTCAGCGTGAAATGACAAATTCACACTATAACATTTGTGACACAATACATAAAACTACCTTAGATTAAAGTATTGGGTATTGCATGCTGAATAAATCTGCACCAGGCCGTCTCCTAGCAACGGGCAGACAGTGGGGCTGCACTATAAATAACTTAGTGTGTGTGTGTTCGTGTATGTTTGTATCTGTGTGTTTGTGGAAAAATAGCTGACAGGGACAAGATCCTGTGATTGAATTTTAGGGCATACCAAGACACTACACTGACTCATCATTGTGTGGCTACGAGGTCCAAAATATTTCAGCATCACAGAGAATAATATGGGGAACTAGACATAACGGTTCAGATCATGTGATTCATGCTTAGCTTTTTACTCTTTGCAATTAAGAAAAGTGAAAGAGAATCTGATCATTTAACCCTGTTATGTTGACATGTTTGCAATCACTCAGTCTACATATAATACAGTTATTTAGAGCAATTACAATATGACTAACTGTGTGTACATCAGTTGATACATATTCTAATAGCTCTATTTAATTATACTTGCACAAATGTCTTTATTGGGTCCATGCATCATTTTTGCAGTAGGCCTATTGGTGCTGGCTTGACCCTCATGAACCTGGCACAATGTAAGCCTTGGCCTTGTGGTTGTGTTCAGGGGCCAGAAGAAAGGTTATTACCCATCACCACCAGAAGAGGGAGAAGAATGATTTTTATTAGAAAAGGCATGTGCTCCCATCTTCCAACACAACATTTTTCTTGTGTTTCTTTCTTGTTTTTTTTCCACGATTCAAGCCACATAAAAGCTAAGGTATGTAATTTTATGAAAACAATAACAATAGCCTACAAATGTACTGTATGTAAACTGTGGGAATATGCAAACTGTATACAGTACATATATATATATATATATATATATATATATATATATATATATATATATATATATATATATATATATATATATATATATGGTTTATTGTTCATATACATACATTTCTGTTGTTTCTAACAGGAGAACTGAGTGTAAATCTAAATGTTCGCTGAGGAACTGCCCTTCTCCACCCTATATTAAGCCTTTGTTTTGAGTTGGGTGGTCAGTCGATAAAAATTACCTCTCAGTTTCCAAATATACACTGCATTACATCCTCTTATGGTAGCTCTTATGGACACACAGACATATCTACATACTCCTCTCATTTTCTCTCTCTCTCTCTCTCCATCTCTTTCCACATGTGAATCTCTCATTGCAATTACCATACAATCAAACTGGCACAAAGTGTCCTTTCCTCTTTTGATGCTGTGGTGCAGAGTGACTGAGTATATCCCTCTACTCTATTCATCATTGTCTGACTAAAACACTCTTAAGAGGCACAGAGACACATAATTATTTCCTTTGAGATTCAACTGCACTTCCTCTATTCAGTTTATATGCTAAGATGCCATGTTGTAGCAACTTCAAATAAACAACATTTGTAGTGTATGTAACACATATTTTGATTAGGTTGTAGAATGTGGAGCTACAGTCTGCTATGCCCTAAAACAGACCAGCTTCTCACTACTGACAATAGGGAATGGAAACTGAAAATTGAGCCATGATATTTTTCTATGAGATATAAGTTACTGAGCAGAGATTTGGGTAAGGGTGCATTACAGATTCCTGGACATTTTATCATGTGATGATTGACTGTCATTTATTTCAGTTTCTATCCCTTTGAGTTCTTAAAGCATTGTTTTAAGGTGTTTTAATTGAAAACATGCATCTGAGCTGAAGACATTTTCATATCCTCTCTCTTTCCTCAGCTGGCTGAACACTTCTGGTACCTCTATTGCCTTATTGGTGCCATAATCCATCTTTGAGCCCATAAATTCTCTTAAAAGGATAGTTTACCAAATTTTTTTTATTCTCTCATCATTTACTCACTACCATGCCATCCCAGATGTGTATGACTTTCTTCTTCTGCAGAACACACATTTTTAGAAGAATACTTTCAACTCTGTAGGTCCAAAATGTAACTCCTTTTTCACTGTATGTCTTGACAGCAGTCTCCTTGTTGATCATAATTGCAAGCTCATTTACACTTCCTGTAGCACCAGCTAGTGCTCTGCGCATGTGTCAAGCACTAGGAAGTGTAATCAAGCTTGAAATCATGATCATGCCTAGAGACTGCAATGACTAGATGTACAGGGGAAAATAAGTAATATTTTGCTCTGTTCTCACCCAAAACCAACTAAATCACTTCAGAATACATTGACTAAATAACTGGAGTCGTTAGGATTACATTTTTTCTGATTTTATTTCCTTTTGGGAGCTTCAAAGCCTGATCACCATTCAATTGCATTGTATGAACCTACAAAGCTATTCTTTTAAACATTTTCAACTGTGTTCAACTGTTCAGCAGAAAAAAATCTTCATTTTTGTTTAGCAGAAGAAAGAAAATCATACACATCTAGGATGGCATGAGTGTGAGTTATTGTTGAGAGAATTTTCATTTTTGGGTGAACTATATCTTTAAAACTGATGTGTAATTTCTTCGATGTTAAAATCTTGGTCTCGCATCCCAGCGTAATATGCAGTCTAAGATTCCTATAAGATCAAAACATTCCTCTCAGACTGACACCGCAACATTGGCTCCACGAGTGTTGTGAGTTTGGGGTGGCATGTCAGTTTGTACAACCATTTGAAAGGCGGGGTTGTTTTAAGGTATATGTGTTAGGAATTCCTTGTCTTGTTTCACTGTTGCCCTCTGTCTGCCATTTTTGTCACCTTTGCATTCCATAGTTTTGTCCCTTGTTTAGCTCTACTGTCTCACTTGTCATTGTTTAGAACTACACTTCCCAGAACCCACCTGCCATCATCACTGCCATTTTGTTCATTGTTTTCACCTGTGTCTCATTCTGTCATCACTCACTGTGTATTTAAGCCCTGCTTTTTGTTCACTCCTTGTCGTTCGTTGAATGTTGTTAGCCTGGTGTGTGTTCCCTGCCCGTGTTTTCTATGTAATGTTTATTTCCCCATTGAGGGTTTTCCTTTGTGTTTTGCCTGTTTGTTTATGTAATAAAGTTGAACTGCAACTGGATCTGCATCTCCTCGTCTGCCTTCGCTGCTCGCTCATAACAATATGTTTGATAAGTGTTTTTTGTTTTGTTTGTTTGTTTGCAATTCCATTTAGCGACACCAGTGACACAGAAATGACACACTTAAGATTTAAGCAACACTATAAACAGTTATGAATAATAATCAAAGCCAAAATGCTCCAGGTTGAAGTCATGAAAACTGTGGCTTTTAATGTAAACACTACATTCGATTGGTTTTCCAGCACGAACATCCCACATGAAAGAACAACCATTCACTAAAGAAGAGGGACAAAAGCAGCACAAAAGCATTCACTTGGAGAGAAAAAGGATTAAAAAAGAATAGAAGGAAAGTAAAAATCAAAAGTGGTGTAGGTAATTGTACAGTTTTTATCTTTTAATTGCATTTCAACTGAGAAGGCAGAGAGGGAGGAGAGATACATCTTTCCAAATCTACGTGTGATTAGGTGAGAGCTGTGCTTTTCTATGCAGACCTGGAAGGTGTTCGAGTACATTTCTCAAAAAAACAAGAGAAAGCGCATGAATCTGTATAGCAGTGCTCAGCCCAGCCCTCTCCAGCACCGGGGCGGGGCCATGCCACCAAAAAGTGGTTCTTTCAAAAAAACAAATTAAAAAATCAATACATATACTGTAATTCAGGTTAAGTAAAGACATTGCAATGCAGGGTGAACAGGCAAAAAGAATCAGTACAGTTCATCAACATCAACATGGGTAAGTCAGTAAGAACGGTACAAGAGTGGATCACAGGAACCCTTGCAAATAATCTTTTTTTTTAAAAAAGGGGGAGAGAGAAAAAAAAAAGTTCTGTAGCTACAAAGCACAATAAGTATACCTTTAATAATATTACAGAATAATCATTGATATTGGTATTGTTTTCATCATCAATGTCTTCGTCATCATCATTTGTTATTATTGTCATAGTCATCCATTTTATTTCTTCTTTTTTCAATTTCAGTTTTATTTCTACTTGTAAAGATTCTAGAACTGGATGATCTACAGCTTTCTACAAAGACCGTCTGCACTCCTGCACATCATTGGTCAGGATACCATTTCCCTGAGCCCACATCTACCCACCACCACCCCCTTACCACCCTGCCCACACGATGCCCTCTTTTTGTTGCGGCTGTCTATTCCATTATTTCCTCTTTTTTCTTATTTTTTAAGGTTTTATTCTTTATTTTTGCACCATTAGCTATGTGAAGCAGTTAGCTGTTTCTTTATACAAAGGCTGATGGGTCATGCTATCAGTGACAGGGGACTCCATTTACCCAGCCAACTAAAATGGAAAACCTAGGGAAGTGAAGGAATGAACAGGTAAGTGTGACAAAGGACAAGAGGTAGAAGAAAGGAGGAGGTGTAGTAATATAGTGTGTGGGACAGATGATCAATAAATAAATTAATAAATTAATCAACAACAATAACACATGTAAAAGTCACTTACATGACAATGTTAATAACTTTTCATTACAGTGACCTAGTGTTGCTAGTTCTATTCCCAGACACGTCATTCTCAGAAGATTGGCACTGATATGACACTTGCGATCATTGGACAGGTTTGAGAGGCCATGAGTGGAGCGGGCCCTTCCCCAGAGATAAATACGACCCAGAGAGCTGACCTACGGAAGTGACGGGGATGGGCTGAGACATAAGAACATACAATAAAAAGCCTGGTGGTGCAATCCTGGGTGTTTCCATTCTCTACGATATTAAACATCTGGAATTAAAATGTGATCACTACAACTGCAGTTTGGCTGCAACTGACTTTAACTGTAGTGCTTAATTCTAGCAAAACTGTCTAAGCCATGGATTTAGCTATCACTGATTTTCATTGTCACATTATTATCAAAGTAAATTCATATTCCCAAGCAATCATTTACAGGTCATCCCCCTGACTGATATTTGTGCAATAAATATAAATAAAATGACATCAACATAAAAAATAAAAATAGCAAAACAAAGACATTTCTCCAAAAAATGAGGGTTGTTTAGTCAAAACAAAGACACAGTGGAGTACAGGGGAGAACAAAACATACAACAGCAAAGGAAAACAAAATGATGACCAAATGAAATGCACAAAAAGGTCCCAACTTTGTTCTAAAACCATAAAGGCTGGGTTTCTATAAGAAATCAGTTCTGTTGGCAGCTCTTTGAAAGACAAACTAAAAACATTTCATATATATAATATATTTATATATTTGTATATGCCTATTTTTAAATTATCGTTATCATTATTTACCAACTTGCATTTTCATTAATAATCATTTCCAAAGAAGTGGCTCGAGAGGGAAAGGGCGGGCCTCAGTACAAGCCGCAGCCTCGCAGGTTGTTGGCGATGATGATGTCAGTGACGGCATCGAACACCACCTGGATGTTTCCTGTATCCGTGGCACAGGTCAAGTGACAGTAGATCTCCTTGTTAGGCGAGCGGTTCTTGCTTTCAAATTGTGCTTGGATGTAAGCAGCTGCGTCGTCATAGGTGTTTGGACCTACAGAAGGAGAGAAAAGGATGTAATGACATTATGCCAAAATGAAAAGTGAGATTAAAGTAGCACTCTGTGATCTTCAAACCGGCTTTGTGCTTGTCACTCGAGATGCTCATTAGTTCCAAAATATCAAATGACCTTGGCAACTTCTGACATTCTGAAATGTCTTCACTTTTTATCTTTACTCTTCTCACATCATAATAGCCATGCTTTTATGATTCGTTTAACAAATCCAGATCAAATCACTTTATTGTCACACTACCATGTACACAAGTGCAACAGTAGGTGAAATTCTTGTGTGCAGTTCCAAGCAACATAGCAGTCATGACAGTGACGAGACATATACCAGTTACAATAAACAACATACTTACACAACACAATTTACATATCAAATGTACACATACTTACACAACACAATTTACATATCAAATGTACACATACTTACACAACACAATTTACATATCAAATGTACACATACTTACACAACACGATAATTATATACAATACACACAATATAGAATACACAATATACAATACAATAAGTAAGGAGTATATGAAATATATATATATATATATATATATATATATATATAATATATATATATATGTGTGTGTATATGAAGTAGTATATTGAGGAGAATATGTTGACAGTCCAGTGTGAGATTATAGATTAATAAAGTGCAGTGCTAATTATTGATCCTGATAGATCAAGTGTTCAACAATCTGATTGCTTGGGGGAAAAAGCTATCATGTAGTCGGCTGGTGCGGGTCCTGATGCTGCGATACCGCCTGCCTGATGGTAGCAGTGAGAACAGACCATGACTCGGGTGGCTGGAGTCTCTGATGATCCTTCGAGCTTTTTTCACACACCGCCTGTTATATATGTCCTGGAGGGAGGGAAGCTCACCTCCGATGATGTTCCTGGCAGTTCGCACCACCCTTTGCAGGGCTTTGCAGTTGTGCGCGGTGCTATTGCAGTACCAAGCGGTGATGCAGCCAGTCAGGATGCTCCCTACAGTGCTGGTGTAGAACCGTGTGAGGATGTGGTGGTTCATTCCAAACTTCCTCAGCCGTCTCAGGAAGAAGAGGCGCTGGTGAGCCTTCTTCACAACGGCCTCAGTGTGGACGGACCATGTGAGTTCTTCAGTGATGTGGACACCGAGGAACTTGAAGCTGCTGACTCTCTCCACCGGTGCTCAATTGATGGTGATGGGGCTGTGTTCTCCGTCTTTCTTCCTGAAGTCCACAACAAGCTCCTTGGTTTTACTGACGTTGAGGGAGAGGTTGTGCTCTTGACACCAGCGTGTCAGAGTGTGCACCTCCTCTCTGTAGGCTCTTTCATCATTGTCAGTGATCAGACCTACCACCGTCGTATCGTCAGCAAACTTAATGATGGTATTGGAGCTATGTGTTGCCACACAGTCATGTGTGTACAGGGAATACAGGAGTGGGCTGAGAACACAGCCCTGCGGGGCTCCAGTGTTGAGGGTCAGTGATGAGGAGGTGTTGCTGCCCATTCTAACCACCTGACGTCTGCCTGACAGGAAATCCAGGATCCAGCTGCACAGCGAGCTGTTTAAGCCCAGAGCCCGGAGTTTCTCATCAAGCTTGGAGGGCACTATGGTGTTGAATGCTGAGCTGTAGTCTACAAACAGCATTCTCACATATGTGTTCCTTTTTTCCAGATGGGAGAGAGCAGTGTGTATTGTAGATGCAATGGCATCATCAGTGGAGCAGTTGTTGCGGTAGGCAAACTGCAATGGGTCCAAAGAGGGGGGCAGAACAGAGCAGATGTAATCTCTGATTAACCTCTCGAAGCATTTGCTGATGATGGGGGTCAGAGCAACAGGACGCCAGTCATTTAAGCAAGTGATTGTGGCTTGCTTCGGTACAGGCACAATGGTTGATGTTTTGAAGCATAAGGGGACTACAGACAGGGAGAGGGACAGATTGAAAATGTCCGTAAAAACACCAGCCAGTTGATTCGCGCACGCTCTGATGACGTGGCCCGGAATGCCTTCTGGACCCGCGGCTTTACGGATGTTCACCCGTCGGAAGGATCGGGTTACATCCACAACAGAGACGGAGAGTGAACCAACCTCTGTAGCGTCAGCCGCGAATACTCTCTCCGCGAGGGCGGTGTTATTGTCCTCAAAACGAGCATAAAATTTATTACGTTCGTCCGGGAGAGATGCAGCAGTGTTCATGGCGGAAACTTTATTCCGTTTGTAGTCCAAGATTGTGTTAATTCCCTGCCACATACTTCTAGAGTCAGTGGTGTTGAACTGACCTTCAAGCTTGTGCCTGTACTGGCGTTTGGCTGTACTGATAGTGTTACGGAGGGCATAACTGGCTTGTTTATGCTCCTCCGTGTTAGAAGAATTAAAAGCGGATGTCCACGCAGTGAGTGCCGCGCGAACATCGCCGTTAACCCATGGATTCTGGTTGGGGTACATCCGTATAGTTTTGGTCGGAACAACGTCCTCTACGCACTTCCTGATGAAACACGTTACGCTGTCAGCGTAAACCTCGATGTCGTCATCAGAGGCGGACCGGAATATCTCCCAGTCCGCGTGATCAAAACAGTCTTGTAGCACAGAGTCTGATTGGTCCGACCAGCACTGGATCGTTCTGAGGGTGGGTGCTTCCCGTTTTAGTTTCTGCCTGTAAGCAGGTAGAAATAGAACGGAAGAATGGTCCGGGGCGGGGGAGGGATTTGTAGCCTTCCCGGAAAGTAAAGTAACAATGATCTAAAACCCGGTCCCCTCGTGTGTTGAACTTTATGTGTTGGTGGTATTTTGGAGCGATTGTTTTGAAGTTGGCTTTGTTAAAGTCCCCGGCAACAATGAACGCAGCCTCAGGGTGCGCGGTTTCCTGCTCACTTATACTCCCATACAGTTCCTTGAGTGCCCGGTCTGTGTCGGCTTGTGGGGGGATGTACACAGCTGTGATGATGACCGCTGTGAATTCCCTCGGCAGCCAGAATGGTCGACACAGAAGCATGAGAAATTCCAGATCAGGAGAGCAGAAAGACTTGATTGAATGTACGTTCCTCTGATCACACCATGATTTGTTGATCATAAAACATACACCACCACCTCTGCTTTTACCGGAGAGGTCTTTCGCTCTGTCCGCTCGGTGCACGGAGAAGCCCGTGATTTCGATGGCCGAGTCTGGAATCTCCGTAGACATCCAGGTTTCTGTAAGGCAGATAACACAGCAATCTCTCGTCTCTCGCTGGAAAGAGATCCGCGCTCTCAGCTCGCAGAGCTTGTTGTCCAGAGAATGAACATTTGCCAGTAGTATACTGGGTAGCGGGGGTCGATTTGCACGACGTCTTACTCTGATGACAACGCCGGCTCGTTTTCCTCTTTTCCTTCTGCGTTTCCGCGGCCGAGCAGCCCAGACAAAGGGCTCCGCCAGCGTGTTTGTAAACAGCGGGTCGGCATTAAGGAATTTGAAGTCCGGTTTTCGATGTGTAATTGTAGAACCAATGTCCAAAAGCATTTGTCTGTTGTAAACAATAAGGCAGACAACATCCAAGACAAAAAAACAAAGAACTGTAAACAAAACAAACAATAAACCGCATTGTAACGGAGCTCGCAACGCAGCAGCCATACTCGGCGCCATCTTGAGACGTAACATGACTCCTTATGAAGCAAGTGCTCCATATAAAAGTATCTGCCATATCTGTGTTATGTGTGAGAGATAAGTGGAACATGACATGGAGTGTGTTTCAGGACAGGAGCAGGTCTTACAGAGGCAATGAAATGTGTGCTGCCATATCACAATGCCTTCCAGATGCAAGATGGTTTCAGTATCCTATTTGGTGTATATGCTCAGTGTGATGTCATTATAATTTGTAAATATGTGTACATAAGGTTTACACATACATGTTTGGATAGATACAGAAATGTATAGTATTAATGTATTGACAGCATCTACAACATACAATTTTTATGCAAGTAGAGCTTTAGAGATGTACAAATCTTTGAGTCTTCTAACAACTGATCTGAACAGAAATTTACCAGAACCTTTTCAAGGATACTGCTAGAGGTGAATGAGTTCAATACTCAAATACAATCACATAGCAGGACATTCATTTATCTATAAATGATGGAGAAAGTTTGTCGAGAAAGATTTTTTTTAAGTATTTAAAAATACTTTAATAAACAGTGTTAGTTAAAGGGTTAGTTCACCCAAAAAAAAATATTTTCTCATAATTTTCTCACCCTCATGCCATCCCAGATGTGTATGGCTTTCTTTCTTCTGCTGAATACAAAGATTTAAAAAAAAAAATATCTCAGCTCTGTTGGTCCATACAATGCAAGTGAATGGTGGCCAGAACTTTGATGATCCAAAAAACATATAAAGGCAGCATAAAAGTAATCCATATGACTCCATTGGTTTAAACCACATATAAACCACTATAAATATCCACTTCTCACATTCATCTTTTGTTTTTGTCGATTTGCTTTCCTTGTGTATATCAACACCTACTGGGCAGGGAGGAAAATTTGTACTTATATATTGATCTATAGCTTACCCACAACTATCATATCAACAATGAAGATATGGATTCATTTTATGGTGCCTTTATGTGCTTTTTGGACCCTCTGCACATTTTCACTTGCATTGAATGGATCTACAGAGCTGAGATATTCTTATAAAAATCTTTGTTTTCAGCAGAAGAAAGAAAGTCATACACATGTGGAATTGCATAAAGGTGAGAAAATAATTGTAATAAAATCCTACTTGGCCATTGATGTACACAAGTCCAGGGTTGGAAGGGTTACATTTGAAATGTATTCCACTACAGATTACAGAATACATGCTGTAAAATGTCATTGTAATTTATTTCGTTAGATTACTCAAGGTCAGTAACGTGTTCTAAATACTTTGGATTACTTCTTCAGCACTTGTAGATTTTTTAACATGTTTTGACTATAAAAACTCTTCCAGTACAGTAAGACAAAATACACATGTTAAAAATACATTCTCTGAAAAATAAATATCTTATGCAGTGTTATTTCTAAAATAAGATTAATCAAATTGATCTTGTTTTAAGGAATTTTAGATATTTTAAAGGAAAACAATAAAAAAATAATATCAAGAATACGATTTTTGCCCTAATATCAAAGGTCTGATTAGAAAAAAAGAAATTATGATCCTATGTGAATTTTCTTGATAACAAAAAATATGATCGTGCCTGTTAACATGTGCATGTAAAATGGCTAGAAATAGCATTTTAGCTTAGCATCAAGCTGACAATTTACACAAGGATTATTTATATTTCTTCAGCTCTAAATTTACTTCAAACACACTTCTCTGTCTGCTCGTATGGATGTAAAACATCATAAGAATTCACCGCTGTTCATAGGCACTTTGGATCGCATCATTTATATGTATAAATGTTTTACATCTGAAAGGCCTAAATATTAAATGAAACAAATGACAATAAAATGCAAAGTAACCTCTTCAGTAATCAAAATACATTTTGAATGTAACTTTATTCTAATTACCAATGATTTAAATTGTAACTGTAGTGGAATACAGTTACTTATATTTTGTGTTTTAAATACATAATCCCATTACATGTATTCCGTTACTCCCCAACACTGAACAAGTCATAAACTCAGCACATATGAACATAAGACATATTTATGAACATAATTCATGTTTTACATGTATTCTACATAAACAATATTACTTTAGAAGTATGTGTAACCTAAGTAATGAACTAAAAAGTAATTAGATTACATATATACTTCTGATTTATATATCAGTTCTATGGATTAATCAGTGCTGATAGTTGCATTTTTGAACTATCGGTTATATGCAAAACTTGATGCTGATAGTTGCCGGAAATTTTTTTATTCCTCTGTGGTTGAAATAAAAACAATCAAAGTCAAAATCAGCAAAATTTGTTTCCTTCAATGCATATTTTGATTAAATAAATCAAGTACTCTAAATTGAAGAAAGAGCATGAAAAGAAAAAATTTGACTATATGGAAACGTAGCCCATCAGCACATAGATCGAGTCTCCCTTTTGAATAATAATAAACATTACTCCTTTTTAAACCTCTTTCAGTGAAATATATATAGGCACAAAACACTTCATCTGATCAATATATAATCTATAAAAGCTTAATTTGGTAAATACTTAATTAAAGAGCATTGTAACTGAACCAAGTCTCCATCATTTCAAAATAAGAGTCCCTGGTGAATTTCGGGTTAATGTATAAAAGTCCGGCGTTACGCACCAAATCGTAATTTTTATGTTCATTACTAGAATTTTGGTTAAACAATAATTTGCAACTGTGATTAGATTTATTTTGCACTCTTGTAGCCTCTATATCTGTGCTCGTCATGGTAAGGAGAGACCAAGATTTGTTTTTTAACAGTTTATAAATAATAATTAAAAAAATATATAATTTATCAGCCTTTTCCACCACCTTAGTTGTCGGTATTGGCAACATCTACTTCAGTCAACCTCTAGTTAAAATGTAATAAAAGGGTTTAGGGTTTTACAAGATGTTAATACAATGATATTTTACGTTTCAGTATCTCTGCAAACAAACGACAATGTACATGCACTAGCACCACATTTAATGCATGAATACCCATGAATACTAATGAGATCATGTTGGTATGATTGTCACAGTCCAGTCACTCTGTCAGTCTGGGTTTTTGTCTGACAGGACAGAGGCATTATCATCCCATGTCTGTCTTGTGTTTCATTGTCTGTCTTTGTGTGAGAGCACAGTTTCAGTTGTATTTCCTGCCGTGCACTCTTTGGTCTTTCTTGATTCACGTCGGGAGCATGGTGTCTGGATCCTGACTTCCTGTCTGGTTCAGTTTTGGTTTGTGTTGGGATCTGGACACTCATGATCCATGTCTGTCTGTTATTGAGGTGGGTGCATCGCTGTTGTGTCATCTTGGCAGCATGCACTTGCGTCAATAGTTTGTCTGTCTCTTGCGAACATGAGTGCGTTGCATGCCCGGGTTACGAGCTGTGTTCATGTTGTCATGAGGTTCAGTCACTTCGGTCTAAGGTGTCGGGTGTGTGTGTGGCCAAACTCTCACACAGGTGTCCTGCCTTGTTTTTGTCGCCTGTTGCAAAACATTGCTCAGGTTTTGTTTCGTCTGAGAATGTGTGGCATTGCTTTGTTTGCCGTTGCTATGCATTATCTCATCTTGTTTGTAAGTTGGCATGGGCATATATTGCCTCATTGTCTTGGCGATGTATGCTCATGCCATTCAGGTGTTTTGTTGTCTTTTGAGAGCATGTGGCTTAGTTTCTGTATCGCCGCATGTCTCTCAGTCTTACATCATACCCCGCCTCCTTGTTTGCCCATTATTACTTTATTAGTCACACCTGCCCTGTTTTGTTAACCTGTTGATTTTTCTCCCTATTTTACTCTCCTCATGTTTGGTGTCCAATACCACTTCTTCTTGTTTCCTGTCTTGTTGGTTCTCTCATGTCAGTCCTGCCAGTCGGTCTGTTTGCCCCTTCCCTGGTTCCCGTAGCCCCGTCCGGTCGGTCCTGTTCCGTTTCCCCTGCCTAGATTACATACTTAGTGTTTTTCCCCTTCGGGTAGTTTATGTTTATTAATCCCCTTTGTGGGAGTTTTTGGTTTGAGTTTTGCCCTTGTTGCATGAAATAAATTCCCTTTTATTTTTCAACTCTGCGTTTGGGTCCTGTCTCGCTGCATTCCATGACAATTCTATTAATCTAAAACCAACACGAGATTAATATCACAATCTCTGGCCAATCAGCACAATAACATACAATTATGCCATTTCCTCTGGGAATATTCTTACCTGTGTATTCAGGGAAACAGATACTCAGGGGAGACTTCTTGATCTTCTCAGCAAACAGGTCTTTCTTGTTGAGGAAGAGAATGATGGAAGTGTCAATGAAGAATTTGTTGTTACAGATGGAATCGAACAGCATAAGAGACTCGTGCATGCGATTCTGTAGGTGGAAAAGAAAGGGTGATAGACAGAAAGAGAAAAAGAGGCAGAAAGAAACAGAAATCAGAAAAGGTTAGTGGGGAAATTACAAATAGCAAGAGTGGTTCAGTCAAGGTAAGCAAATAGTTGAGGCCCAAAAAAGCAAAACATCAATTGGTCCATTATTGCATAAGCACAATTGATCATGAAGTAAGAGAATGTTACATCCAAAAATGACATCAACTAAGCCTCTTGAGTTTCACTCTCCGCTGGTATTATTATGCAAATAAGGTTTGGATCAATTCTGCCCACATGCTTTGGCAGAATCAACTGTGAATGAACTTCACAGCACATCTGACATCATGTGAACATGTAGGATATGAATCCGCAACTTGGGGCCGTGTACAGTCTACAAGGATAAATAATTATCAGACTGATTGTGCTATTTCAAATCTGCATTGTCAGCATCTGATCACAAATTAGCTTTCATAAGAAATAGAAAATTAGATATGAAGAAAAGTATTGGTAACAATTAAGTGAAAGGACAGCAATCAAGAAAGATATTAGCATCCGCTCAAACAAAATACATTTTAAGAGGTTTGTTTGTGTTAGAGAGGAGGCAAGAGTCAAAAATGGGTGTCACACACCGGATTTCACGAGCACTTTATTAATTTATATCATATAAATAGATATCCATTGTTCAACAAATAATCACAGCAGTGAGAGATACATACAAATATAATCACAGCAACAACAAAAACATCAAACTATTGATGGGCATTGGGATTGGGAACTCAGTAATAAGATGGGAGAATATGGCTCCAGTCTGCATGTATACTTGGAGGCATATTCCAAGTAAAATATTAACACCATGGAACTCAATATTTCCTGTCTAATTTAAGTACCAATTCTGGTAAATCATGTTATATTAGCAAAATGTACAGCTATATTACATTAGAAATTAGTCAGTGTGATGAAAGAAGCCTGGGTACAACTGCTATTTGTAATACAGCTACAACTCAGGGAACAAACTGGCCTTTTTCCCCTTAGCAACAGACAGACTCAATTACCCTTCAGTCTCTTTACCTTGGCCACTGAACTAATTACCCAAATGTCTGAGCTGACAATACATTTCTACATCCACACACCCTGTTACTGATCATTCTTTGAAATTAAAATCCAATCAAGAATTTAGGCTAAATAGTTTTACAAAGCCCAAGAGGTTAACAATAACAAATACATTATATTGCTGTCCCTGTTGGGTATGTGTTTGGTTTCTGGAATGTAAGCCAATGTACACCACACACATGTTCGCAAAATTTATTTACAAAGCTCAGAGAATGCTGTGTTCCTCCCCAGCAAAATGTCTAAAAATTGCCTGTACAAAGGCTGAAAGGCACTCATTATTGACACTAGTACAGTACAAATAACAGCTCATTGTTGGCACAATTCAGCATGGTTTAACATCAAGGAAACCACCATATATGACCAGATTATATCAAATGTACATTTAAGGTTGCTGTTTTGGCTTATTTGTTTAGGAAATGAATCACTGTCCTTTGGCCTTCTGAAGCAAACTATTGAATTTAATCATTTTTCTCATAGATTCACAGCAGCTAGAAACTGCTTAAGACTTAATGGTGACAAGGTGACATTTTACAAATGTTATCCTAAAGAGAGGTAAAGATTAAAGGTGCACTCAGTAACCTTTGCATTTGTGTAATATTGTACCTAGAGTGACACTTAGTGGCGTGGATGCAGCATCATACAAAATCAATAGTTTTTAGTTTCAGATGTCATTGTAGAAATTTACAATTCACAGTCAGCCATGATTAATTTAATTCAAGAGCAAAATTGTCTAATATCAAGGCGGTTACTGAGATTAATGAGTAGAATTTAGCTGGTCATGTGTTTCTAACAGGTCAGCCCCCCATGTGGGGACCCTCTCCAAATAGAATAAAACAGCTTTTTATTAAGGTTACTGATATGACTGGAGTCTTCATCTCAAGTTGCACATTATTTTACACCAATGTTTCAAAATTACTATTAATTTCTTTAGGAGTAAAACTTTTTTAATGAGGAACAAATAATTCAGTGCACCTTTAAAGGAATGTTCCAGGTTCAATACAAGTTAAGCTCAATCGACAGCATTTGTGCCATAATACTGATTACCACAAAAATAATTTTGACTTGACCCTTTTCTTTAAAAAAAGCCAAATTCTGGGATCCAGTGAGGCACTTACAATAGAAGTAAATGGGGCCAACCGTAAATGTTAAAATACTCACTTTCAAAAAGTGAGTTTCAAAAGTATAACCACAAGAAAAAAACAGTTTTTGAGTTAACATGGTTTTAGATTTATAAAAATCTAACTAATTATCTAATATTTTCTGTGTAAAGATATAGCCAATTGTACAACTTAATTGCCATGACAAAATAATATCAACAAATAGAATTAATGTAAGTGCTTTTATAAAATTATAAATTTCAAATTTTTGCATTTAAATCCTCAAATAATTGGCCACATTCACTTTCATTGTAAGTGGCTCACTGTAACCTCTTTTTTTTAAGTAGGATTGAGTTGAATTTTTATTTTTTTTTGGTAATCAACATTATGCCACAAATGCTGTAGATTGAGCTTAACTTGTATTGAACCCAGAATATTCCTTTAACGCAAAAAAATAAAAAAATAAATAAAAATTATTTACTAACTTTTACAATTTTCCAAACTCATAATGTATGATTTTATTGATTTATTTATTTTTTCCCAAAGAACACAAAAGGAGATATTTAGCAGAATTTGCAAGCTGCTCAGCTGGGCAGAATGTTAGGGACTGACAGCCAGTCTCTATTCACTTTCTTTGTATGGAATAAAACAGCAGCATCTGCATTCACATTTTGTGTTTTGAAACGACATGAGGGTGAGTAAAATACATTCAAATTTGTTTTGCCATATATCCGAAGCATATATGGCACTTAAAGTAAATTGTACAGTAGATTTGTATTTTGACATACACACATAAAAACACACAGCAACGGCTAGTGGTCAAGGACTTGGTTCAATACAAGGACAACCTTGGAGATGTAAGAAACACATCATATCATGTTTTAGAACAAACAACATCTCATCAGACAAAACAGCCTTTTCAACTTCCTTTTAAATAAGTAGTCATTACAGTAATGTTCCTGTTCACAATTCAATGAAAAATGGAAATTCTTGTTATTTTGGTTGGAACTGTCTTTCTCCTAAACATGATTAACAAAGTGCTTATGACTGCAGTTTTAAACATACTGTTTGTGACCAGCAATCATTCAAACTATGTCAAAAATAAATTAAACTTAATCTAAAACAAAGCAGGCAACCTGGGGTTAGACAGCTCAGTGATTCTATTCTGGTGGCCGAAAATCTGATATTAATCACTGCTTAAAAGAAGTGCAAAATACATACATACATACAGTTTAAGTCAGAAGTTTACATACACTTCGGTTAAAGTCATTAAAACTCATTTTTAATCATCCACAGATTTAATATTAGCAAACTATAGTTTTCTCAAGTTGTTTAGGGCATCTACTTTGTGTATGACCCAAGTAATTTTTCCAACAATTGTTTACAGACAGATTGTTTTGCTTTTAATTGACTATATCACAATTTCAGTAGGTCAGAAGTTTACATTCACTTAGTTAACTGTGCCTTTAAGCAGCTTGTAAAATTCAAGAAAAGGATGTCAAGCCTTTAGACAATTAGCCAATTTGCTTCTGATAGACTAATTGGAGTCAATTTGAGGTGTACCTGTGGATTTATTTTAAGGCCTACCTTCAAACTCAGTGCCTCTTTGCTTGACATCATGGGAAAATCTAAAGAAATCAGCTAAGAACTCAGAAAGAAAATTGTGGACCTCCAATTTTCAAATGCTTATCTGTACAAACAATAGTACATAAAAATAAACACTATAGGACCACACAGTCATCATACCGCTCAGGATGGAGACACATTTTGTCTCCTAGAGATGAATGTAGTTTGTTGTGAAAAGTGCAAATCAATCCCAGAACAACAGCAAAGAACCTTGTAAAGATGCTGGAGGAAACGGGCAGACAAGTATATATATCCACAGTAAAAGGAGTCCTATATCGAAATAACCTGAAAGGCTGCTCAACAAGGAAGAAGCCACTGCTCCAAAACTGCCATAAAAAAGACAGACTACAGTGTGCAAGTGCACATGGGGAAAAAGATCTTACTTTTGTAGAAATGTCCTCTTTTCTGATGAGACAAAAAATCTTTTTCTTTTTGCCCATAATGACCACAAATTATGTTTTGAGGAAAAAGGGTGAGGCTTGCAAGCCGAAGAACATCATCCCAACCATGAAGAATGGGGGTGGCAGCATCATGTTGTGGGGGTGCTTTGCTGCAGGTTGGATTGGTGCACATCACAAAATAAATGGCATCATGAGGAAGGAAAATTGTGTAGATATATTGAAGCAACATCAACATCCACCCAGGAAGTTAAAGCTCTGTTGCAAATGGGTCTTCCAAATGGACAATGACCACAAGCATACCTCCAAAGTTGTGGAAAATGGCTTAAGGACAACAAAGTCAAGGTTTTGGAGTGGCCATCAAAGCCCTGACCTGAATCCAATCCGAAAAAGCATGTGCGAGCAAGGGGGCCTACAAGCCTGACTCCGTCACACCAGTTCAGTCTGGAGGAATGGGCCAAAATTCCACTCAATATTTTGAGAAGTTTTTCGAAGGCTAACCAAACATTTGACCCAAGTTAAAACATTATATGCAATACTACCAAATACTAACAAATGGCATGTAAACTTCTGACCCACTGGGAATGTGATGAAAGAAATAAAAGCTGAAATTATTCTCTCTACTATTATTATGACATTTTACATTCTTAAAATAAAGTAGTGATCCTAGTGATCCAGGGAATGTTTTCTATGATTAAATGTCAGTAATTGTGAAAAACTGAGTTTAAATGTATTTGGCTAAGGTGTATGTAAACTTCTGACATCAACTGTACATAAATATACATATATATTCGGGTTATTGTACTACAAGTTGTAAAACATATTGTAAATAGACAAGAACACTGCATTAAAAGTACAAAAATCTGAATCAGATATACATTATTTAGAGAGAATTTTCATTGGGGTGTAAAAGAGCAATATTCTATATTCTCAACTCAATGCAAAAACAAACCAAAACAACTGAATTTGTACTTTTGGTATGCCCTGGGTTTTTGGGTTAAAAGGTCCAAAATCCAATTTTGAACAGTAAAATGTCCTGTTGCTTTCTAGGATGCTAAGATGCTAACATTTGTGTGGTTTGGCTCAGGGCATTGTACATTTGCACTCTCTTCTAAATGCCAAGTAAATGTCAAGCCTAGTGTTTCATCAAAACTGCGTTTGCTGTCAACTCGGAACACATGTAATATGAGCCATCTTGTGAATATTCTTAGAATACATATTCCATAATTCCTTTATAATTAATGAGTATAGAACATACATAGTCATTGGATTTCAAAATATTGCCATATAAACTCATGAATCTAATATAATCTGGTGAATTCTCTGTAGTATAGACTATAGGGCAGGTCTGGGTTTTTATATGCTAAATTAAAATTAAGAAAAAAGTAGAAAGTGGAGGATGTTTGGCACCTAAATGTAATCAATACATTCTTCTCCCATAACCTGACCTCACTCTATCACACCACTCAGGAAGGACATTCAAAGCACATTCCTATGACTGTAACAATGTACAAGAACAAAATCAATAGTCCAGACCTTTGGTTTAAATTTGGCATCCACCCACCTTGTGATAAATGAAACAACATCTTTGTGAGAACTATTACTAGATTTGAGGTACTTCTAACATTATAACAAGTCTTAACAGGCCGGACCTGCTTGATGGAAACCAATGAAGCACAAGACACTTAGAAGTATAAAACAAGGACAAAAAGTCACATATCAATCAGACAACAGTTGCCAAAATTGTGGCAAGGATCTAAGTGGGTTTCAATGTTAATTAGTAAAGACCACAGAAGCGCAGGTTGTTGGCGATGATAACATTGGTGACATCGTCGAAGACAAATTGA
Source organism: Xyrauchen texanus (assembly GCF_025860055.1). Taxonomy (NCBI): domain Eukaryota; kingdom Metazoa; phylum Chordata; class Actinopteri; order Cypriniformes; family Catostomidae; genus Xyrauchen; species Xyrauchen texanus. Next base: position 20,359,189 of record NC_068296.1, read on the forward strand.
ATGTTGTTGGTGTCTGTAGCACAGGTGATGTGCGAGTAGATCTCCTTTTCAACTGACTTGTTCTTACTCTCGAATTGGGATTGAATGTAGTCCACCGTTTCCACAAACGTGTCTGAACCTGCAGTACAGGATGAGCCAGGCACAGATGGAAAAGGAGCAGATAAATATAGGAAGAAGTGAATAAAAGTGATGTAGAATTAGTGACATCAAAACAGGCCAATGGTGCAATTGTTGGAAAATTAGGAAAGGGAGCAAAAGAGAATAAACACAATGGTGGTAAATATAAAATGGAAATTGAAAATGTTTGAAAAGGATTTCATATATTACTCTGGTAAATGACAGTATAGCTCTGTTCCAAAACCTAGTTAGCTGACTCGTTGCCAACTGCCTAGATATGCAACTACTTTACACAATGGAAGAAGCTAACCTTTATCTCCTGAACCAACTAAAGCATCCTAGGTGAATGAAGTCTGTGTTTATACTAAGTGTGGCATCTTTATATAATTAGCTATGTTTAAAATAGAGCTGTCAAAATTAGTGCATTAACCCATGCGATTAATTACAAAAAGTTGAATGTGTCAATTTTTCATAACCGTTAATAAACCAGCATAAACGCTGATCGGACTAAGGCGGAACCTTTGCGATGAGCCGATGTGTCATTACTCATCGGAATCATTACACTGATGCACACTCCACAACACACACAGAACAGAGATTCAGTGACAATTATCAAGTGATGGTGAAAGCACCTCTTATTACTATTTGTTGTACAAAACGTTAGATGGGACTTCTAACAGAAATCAAGTACTTTACAGCCCGTTATGTGTAATTTAAGCTTGAAGCTAGCATTGATGCCCTGACACGAATCTTACCAACTGGTTCATTTTGTGTTGAAACATTTAATGTTACTTGAATCGATGCTATTTTAGTGCATTTCTATCTTTATACTGTGGAAGCTTTGTTTGGAAAATGTTAATAAAGTGTTATTTTGTTATATATTGTTTTGTTTTCATTCCTAAATGGCAAATAAATACATTTTGACAGGAAAAAAAACTATATATAGAGTAAAATTACACTACTTTAAAATTTGCAATTATTCGCGTTTAAATTATGCTATTCATCGCCATTCATCAAATTTAAATGACTAACAGCACTATTTTAAAATAAATTCATTTTAAACTAAATAATTAAAGAATATCACATCCAAAACACACCCATGATTAGTTTTAACCAGTCATCAACACTCTTCAACTAACTAAGATCTTCAACATCAAGAATTTCAGGGATGTGTTACCAGGAGAAATATCACCAAATGAACACATCAGCAGAACAAAAAACTCAAGGCATTTATTTTTACACAAACTAAAAGAAGCCCTTTTCGGCCAGTAAGTATAAAAAAGCCTTAAGGTGGCATCCTAGCTACCATGGAACTTACGCGACCGAGAGACACTTTAGAACATTTTCCATAGGTAGCTACTGTGCACTACACAATAAACAATTTATTTCAATAAAGTATGACATTAGTATGATGCTAAGCTAACGGCGTGATGCTCTTATAAGCATTAAAATGCACAACTCACACAAATATTGGATAAAATAATAAATGTTTCATTACACTGAACAATTTTTTATAGAAATATACATTTATTTAGAATCATAATGTCTTTGAAATTGGCCAAAATAGGCCAATAAATCTTTTAGTGCTGCCTTCAAATTGGAAGTGTGCATGAGTAGGCAGCTCACTAGGTTTTGAAACGGAGTGTTTATACAGTATATGTATATTTTGAGCATTGCTGGGTGAAGCTAAAATGCTCCAAGCTTCTACAAAATGAAAATGTAGAGACAAAAGTAGAAGTGACTGTTTTGGCTGTTTTCTCCTCTATGCTGGATAATGAAGACATGGAAGCTGGCCAGGTTATGGATGAGAATCCATCCAAAAGAAATGAAAAGACAGGATGGTTCTTCTCCTGGAGATTTATTGTGCTAATTGGCTTTTGGAGAGCTTTTCTACAATCCTCTCCTCCTCAATAATTTTTTCCATTTCATCATATTAGTTTTGAGATCCGAGTTTGCACGTGTAGCTTAATGCCAAGGGAATCAGTTTACCTGTGTACTCTGGGAAGCAGATACTTAGGGGGGATTTCTTAATTTTCTCCTCAAATATGTCCTTTTTGTTGAGAAAGAGAATGATGGAGGTATTTGTGAACCATTTGTTGTTGCAGATGCTGTCAAACAGCTTCAAGGATTCAAACATGCGGTTCTGCAGGATCAAAAACACAAGACATCAGCCAATCGTTATTTGCAGACATGCACCCAAAAACACACACTCTCTTAGGTATATATAATGTATTCACATTCACACACACACACACACTTTCAGGTGCAACCACACCATAACTGTATAACTAGAAACCAAGGTGAAACATGAGCAGAAAAATAGAAAAGGAAATAAAACAAACAGCCAAGAAGTTAGATAAGAAAACGTCTCGGGTTACATATGTAACCCTTGTTCCCTGAAAAAAGCGGAACGAGATTCTGCGCTGAAGAGCTCTTTGGGAACACGTCTCAGTTGTGACCAGCTGTGAATATGTATGCAACACGTCAATGAACATTGACTGGAATTTATAGCCTCTGCCGAAGTAATCATTGGACGCACCTGGCGCAGTGGCTAGAAATAGATGCGTCACCGGTGCATCATCAGATATTTCGTCTGAAGAGCAGTCCCGGGGCATCCCATTGCAGCAGAAAAGCGCAGCATCTTGTTCCACTTTTTCAGGGAACAAGGGTTACATATGTAAACCAATACGTTCCCTTTACAAAAAGCTTCACTATGATGCTGCGCTGAAGAGTGCTTTGGGAACGAGAATACCCACACCGCCGCACTGTGGCTGTCCGGACCCCCTACGGTTGTGTAGTGTGCTCACAAGAGCGTGAGAGACCTCAGACATGAGCTTGAGATGTCGACTCAAGGACATAAAATCCCGGAGTGGCAAGAACATCCAAACTATAAAAATCTAATGAATGTGTGCGGAGAGGACCAACCTGCCGCATCACAAACTTGCTCTAGCCAAGGCTTTAGAGGAGGTGAGTCCTCTGGTAGAGTGAGCCCTGATACCTACTGGCGAAGCTTGACAGCGCGCCACGAAGGTCAGAGCTGTAGCATCCCTCACCCAAGGCGACATAGTCTGCTTGGGGGTGGCCGCTCTTGTGGATCCCATGGCAAGGAGCTGTTGCCCTGACTTATGCCACTGGCTAGAGCACTGGACATAAGTCTGAAGGACACAGACTGGGCACAGTCTGGGAAGCCTTTGCTGCTCTGGCGTTCCAAACGGCGGGGAGCAGAAGGCTTAGAGAGTGACCTGATGTAGGGTCGCGAAAGGCACCTTAGGCAGGTAGTCAGGATGAGGGTGCAAAATTGTTTTGGTCATTCCTAGGGCAAACTCTAAACAGGCTGGCAAAACAGACAGAGCCTGTAGGTCCCCAATTCTCTCTAGAGATAATCGCCATAAGAAAAACCATCTTGAGAGTCAGAAGTCTGTCAGACGCTGACTCTAGAGGTTCAAAGGAGGTCTCAACCAGACCCTCAAGGACTATTGCCAAGTCCTATAAAGAGGTCATGGTCCTAGCAGGAGGCCACAGTCGCATGGCTCCACAAATGAAGCGAGCAAGTAGAGGGTGCCTCTGAAGGGCACTCCGTCCATAAAGGCATGGCAAGCCGAAGTGGCAGCCACATAGACCCTGAGAGTGGCGGGGCATAAGCCTGCTGGCGGTTCTTCCTGCAAAAAGTCCAGAACTGAAGCGATCTGGCAGTTAACTGGTTCTGCAATATGAACTTTTATTAAAAGGAAACGCATACAGGCGCATTCTGGGCCATGTATGCGCCACCGTGTTCAGCCCCAGAGGTGGGGACTGGGTGACTCGGGGAGAAGTAGAGGAGACATTGCGCTGTTCATAGAGGCGAAGAGGTCCTCTTCTGCCCTGTAAAATCTACCCAGATTTGTTACAAGTGGAGGGAGCCCTAGCACTTAAAATGGTCTCAGTAACCTCAGGAGAAGGCCCTGTGTACCTCAGTTGGTACCCAACAGGGGCTAAGCATGAGAAGGTTCCACAATTCGGGCCGGGGATGAAATACTTCCTGTTCAGAATCGCCCGAGGCGAGCCGTCGAGGGGAGAATTTAGCTCCAAGAACCATACCCTGTTCGGCCAGCGCGGCGCTATCAGTAGGAGGCAAGACCTTTGCTGGCGAACATTGGCGAAGACTCCCGGGAGCAGAAAAACCAGGGAAAGAAACGCATACAGACACATTCCGGGTCATGTATGTGCCTTTCCGTCCAGACATGAGGGGGCTGGGTGACTCGGGGAGAAGCAAAGGAGACATTGCGCTGTTCATAGAGGTGAAGAGGTCCTCTTCTGCCCGGGAAAAATCTCACCCACTACCTCAGGGTGGAGTTTCCACTCCCCCATCTGTATTTTCTGTCTGGACAGTAAATCTGCTCACATATATGGGCATCCAGGGATATAAACCACCCTGAGTGACAGGAGCTTCCCTGGGCCCCAAGGAGAATCCGACGTGGCAGAAATTCAGCTGGACGACCACTTAAGGCCACTACCCAGCCCATCAGGGAGGCATCTGTCGTTAGCAGCCTGCGACAACAAGACGCACCTAGAGTGGGACCCAAGGTAAGAAACCGGGGTCTGAACCACATAGAAAGGGAACGAAAACCACGGCGCGTAACATTTATTAGCCTAGGGGATTTGGCCCTTGGAAGAAACTCCCCTGGCTTTGAGCCACAACAAAAACGGTCTCATGAGCAGAAGGTCCAGAGGGATCACCGTTGACGCAGATGCCCGGAAACTTAGTATTCGTTGATACTGACAAGCAGTGCAACATTGACCTAGCCTGACTTTGCTCAGGGTGTTCTGTATGGAAATGATTCGAGCGGGAGACAAAAGAGCATGCATCGTGATCAAATTCCATAATACTCCCAGATAGGTAATTCCCTGGGTGGGAGAGAGAACGCTCTTTTGACGTTGAGTCTCAGACCCAGAGAAACCAGATGAGCGAAGATGATATCCCTGTGTTAAACTGCCAGTTCTTGGAACTGTGCAAGGATCAGCCAGTCGTCTATGTAATTCAGAATGCGGATACCCCGGAGTCACAAAGGAACCAGTGCTGTATCCGTGCATTTCGTGAATGTGCAGGGTAAATAGGTCTAGGCCGAATGGAAGAACCCGATACTGGAAGGCTTTGCCCCCGAAAGCGAACCTCAGGAACTTCCTGTGCTGTGGCAGAATTTCTATAAGAAAATATGCATCCATGAGATCGATCGTGACCAGCCAAAACGTGATGTTGGGCTTGTGACGCGACCATCTTGATAGTTGGCATCTTGAACTTGAACGCGCTGACTGAGCGGTTCAAGCCACGAGGATCTAAGATCGGACACAACCCCCCACCCTTCTTGCGGACCAGGAAGTATTTGCTGTAATAGCCTGACTCTTTCTCTGGAAGGGGAACACGTTCTATGACCCCTTAGACCAAGAGACTTTAAGTCCTTTCCACAGTAGACATGCCTGCTCCGGTTTCACGGAAGTGGCGACCACGCCGTTGAAGCGCGGAGGAGAGAATTGAATTCTGTAGCCTCTTTCTACTGTTCTTAGAGCCCACATAGAAATACCGGGGCAGAATTTTCCACGCTGCCAAGTTTTCTGAAATGGATACTAATTTTGACACTTCCTGTTGAGGGGATGTCGGGTGTTCCGCATCCTGGAATAAGGCAGGAAACAGCGGTACACCCAACTTTTAGTTGGAAGCCTCTGCCTCCCGAAACACCAGAGGCGGCGGGAAAGGAGAGGATTCGTGAGGGTACCAGGAGGGGTGAAGTGGATAGTACACGCGCCCCGTCCCGAGGGGAGCTACCCCCACTGGGTTGAGCACAAGACCCGCCCTGAGGTCTTGCTTTGGAGGCTGTCGGGGGCGGCGAGCCTGTCCCCAGTCGTTACGAGGGGGAGCACGACTCGCCACGCTCTGTTTTTGGCCGATGGCCCCGCCCCTGTGTGCGGCGAGGGAAGAATTGCCCGAATGCTTCCACATGGCTTTTTGCCTCCTGGAACCTGGAGATAACCGTAGTCATGGCGTCTCCAAAAAGTCCAGAAGGCGAAATTGGGGCATCAAGGAGAAAAGATTTATCTTTGTCCTTGATGCACGATAGGTTGAGCCACAGGTGTCTTTCCATGCTGACCAAAGCAGACATAGACCGGCCAATAGCACGGGCTGTCAGTTTGGTCACGCGTAGAGAAAGGTCCATGGCTTGACGAAGCTCAGAAAACGCTTCCTCGTCGAGCGCGGAACCTGCACTCAGGTCCTTAACCAGATCAGCCTGGTATGCCTGCAACACCGCCATGGTGTGCAGAGCAGCACCAGCCTGACCCGCCTTCCCCACTAGCGTGGCGGTGGTCCTGCACGGCTTCGTGTGGAGGGAGGGCTTTTTAAAAGACGATGCCGAACCCGGCGAGAGATAGCCCACAAGCGTCTCTTTGACCGGCGGCATCATTGAATACCCCCGTGTCTCAGCACCCACGATAGTAGAGTATAAAGACGTCGAGGGTACGTGGACACGGGAAGTATATGGGTTCCTCCATGAGCGAGAAAGCTCGTCATGGAGGTCATAAAAGAAAGGAAGGGACTAATATAGCGTTCCCTTGCTTTTTTTTTTGCCACCAGACAGAAATCTGTCTTATAGTTTGGAGCTTTTGGGGGGGGGTGTCTCTTGTTCACGTGGCCAGTCTAGCTGTAGTCTGGCCACAGCCTGAGTAACCACCTCAAGTAATTTCTCAGCCACTTTATTATTATGCGTGGAATGTACAGAGGTTTAGCGCCCCCCTCGTGAAACGAAGAAGCGGCGAGGCCCGCTTCAGGCTTACGAGAAGGATCAGCTGGATCTGGGGAGAGAGCAAGCGATAGGGACGGTACTGCCTCTCGCACCTCAGCCAGATATATGCAAGAGCCCCACAATGAAAGAGTGGGCGTTGACTCCCAGAAGTAAGCGAGGAGAGCGCAAAGCATTTAGCCCGAAAGCAGATCGCAATGCTCTCGGCAATAGAGCGTAAACAAGGGAACATGCATCATTTGCTCTGATTCTCAGTCATTCTCTCTCTATTTATATATATATATTTATAGAAAGCAGAGAAAGGAGAAAAGGTTCACTGCACACTGCCTAACAGAATCTAACTCCTAACAGAGGAAAGAAAGTTTGACAGCTTCGTGATAGCACATAGCACAGAACGGCTCCGAAGACGAAAAATCTGATGATGCACCAGTGACGCATCTATTTATAGCCACTGCGCCAGGTGCATCCAATGATTACATCAGCAGAGGCTATAAATTCCAGTCAATGTTCATTGACGTGTTGCATACATATCACAGCTGGTCACAACTGAAACGTGTTGCCAAAGCGCTCTTCAGCGCAGCATCATAGTGAAGCTTTTTGTAAAGGGAACTAAATATAGCCTGTTCTATTAGCAAGTTTGTTAGTTAATTACTTGTCTCGTCAAGGTGGTACATAAAATACCTTATGTAAATTATAATGGGAAGAGTTTAAAGATATTCACTTTCTCCATATTTTTATCCAGTGGGTCTAAAAGTCAGAAGAGTATAAATGTTTCAATTGTTGTTTTTTTTAAGTAATTCTTTTTTTTTCCTCCAATACATCTAATATTATCACTTAATGAAAATCTAATATGACTTGTAGTATGACTTGCTTAAATGACATCATGCACTTGAGCTGCCATGAACACCACATATTTGCACCACATGCAAAACCTGATGATTAATATTAATGTTATCCAGCATAATTTGAGAATGTTCCAAATACCTTCTTGTGTGCTTTAATAGAAGCAAGGAATTCTGACTTGTTGTTCAATGTTACAATTGACATAAACATTTCAATTGTGACCAAGAAATAAGAGCAGATTCTTACATATTTCTTATTAATTTTACATCATAACTTTTCTTTCTTTTACATTTTTTAAAATCATAAAACTTCCAGTTTAATTGTCACAGACTGAATCACAGATTTTCAGTGTGTTATCAGACATTTAAATCCCACTGTTTACAATTAATAACTAATTTATTCTGCTTATCATCTTAACGGTAATGAATTTAGAGTTGGAAGCAGTTACTCCCTCTTTGTGTCTTCAATGGCCATTACTTCAGGAGAAAACAAGGGTCAGCAAATCAATTTAGGTTTTGCACACTACAGAGCAGCATTATCCGATTAAAAATGAAGCGTTTTGGAAAGAACCAGCAACACATCTAGAGGATCCAAGATATAACATGTAAAGAAATTACATAAAGTAAATTCCCCAAAAAAGTAAAATTGTCATAATTTTCTCAATGTTATTCCAAACACTATGCCTTTGAATTCTTCTGTAGAACACAGTGACTTTTTTTTAAAGCAGAATGTCCAAACTGGTCTTATTCGTACAATGAAAGTGAATGGAGACCACGGATGTCCCAAGTTCGTGTTCTCCTTTTTTGTTTTGCAACATGGGGTTCAGTAAATTTTGACAGAATTTTCCCTTTAAGGCACAACATAAAGGAGCAATGCTTCAAACTGTACTAAGTATGTGATTGAGCTGAGGTTGGTCATGATAATTTCGTACCTGTGGGAGAGTTTGTGGATGGGCCGTCTGTAGAGATGGGCTTTGTTGTTTAGCGTTTGGTTAGAGAAGAAAGCCGATGGCGAGAGATGACAGGAGACCAGCTGAGACGTTTTGAAGGAGGGACGCAAATGCAGAAGTGGCCACTGGAGGCCACAAGAGCGACCGAGCAGAACCAGACATGCACCAGAACCCGAAATGTCACTCACATTTCCCACCCCAAATATGTCACTGATGCTCAGACACAGAGCATACATACATACAAACATATATATGTACATACATACATATACACAGGGGGGAATTCACTAAGAATTACTGTAACTGCACCCTCTAATATGGTTGTTTATTTAGCATCCGAGTTGTTAAAGTAATAATGCAAATCAGATAATAACGCAAACACACCAAAACATTTTTGTGCTGAACAAAATTTGAATGAATATATTTGCTTATTTACTATCCATAATTTATTATATTTACAATTTCATGGCTGCCTTATTCTGTATGATATTTTTTATTTTTTGCTAGTTTATTTTATTTTACATTTACTATTTTATTTAACATATAAAAGGTAAAAACCTTTTACCATTTTTACCACATTTCAAGCTTGTTTCATAGATTGCGGTTACAATCTTTTTTTTTTACAGTACTGTGTATTGGTATGTCTTATACACTATTCTCAAGCATTTTATCATTATTTATTAAATTACTGATGATGTAATCTACAGAAAATGTACACAAACATCTCTCTTTTCTTAAACAAAATTTCAATTACTGCCAGCTTTTCGAAGGTGGCAATAGTACAATATTAAATACTGTATCGCATTTGGGAGTTTTGTGAAAAGCCTAATTTACATAGAAAAGAGAGCTGGTCATGCTCATGGTGTAGCATTATTGCAGCAAATTTAACACCTGGTTAAAATGGATTGATGGTGGTGTAAGGTTTTTGTACTGAAATAATGTTCACAAAAGTGATAAAACGGTTTAGTGACTTCACCCCTCAATGACAAAAACACACAGCAACACTGAACAGTGGAGAAATGTAGAATTGGTCCATGCGTGTCATAAATGAAGAAAAGAAATTTAAGAGATTAAATAAGTTGCTTAGTTTCAAATAAGCCAAACTTGAAGGAACAAAAAATGTGTGTGTGTTGAAATGGAGGAGTAAGTGGCACAGAGTGCACAGGAGACACGTAAAGGCAGAATAAATGACTGCTAATGCATAAACACTGGTAGAACACTGAATAGAAGACCACTGATAGAGACACATTCAGAGAGAGTAAATTCAAACTATCTGTGAGTGTTTATCTCTATCCATTTGTTTCACCTCTGACTTTCTTAGAGAATAATAAGATCTGTCTTCTCCTTTTATTGCCTACATAGATTAGATGGATATGGATGTGTAAGGGTTGCTGTATTTATGGGCATCTTCGGTCCTACCCGTAAAAGCCTCCCAATTGTATTTCCAAAATTCGGCACCATAAATACGCCAGATGTTTTTCAGCCTCAGTGGCCGCAGTTATAAAAAATCTCTTATCCAAGTTTGTTATGGGAGTGTGTTTCTGGGTAGATCTGAAGTCTGCGTTGTGCCATACACTTACCAACATGACTCATCACATTTTTTAATTTTATTGTTCAGAGACCTACTTGCTCAAAGCAATTAAAAAATACAGATTCCTCACTAAATCTTGGTTATCACTATAACAGCAGCTCACACTCTGAAATGTATCATAGCAACAAATTTGACAGGAAAATATTTGAATCTCCCAGCATGCCAAATTCACACAACATGTTTACTAACTACACTAAAAAAAAAGGTTGTTCACTTTACATTAAAATTAACTAAAGCAACACCATTCTAGAACATTTTGTCTTAACTTAAATTCATTTTGTTAAATTCAATTAAATGTGTCAAATTTAAGTTTACTTAATCCATTTGAGTAAGGTCTACATTAATATTTTTTTGCAGTATTGATGAAAGTGGCCAGCATGCTTTTCAGGGGACTGGATGGTGTGTACAAATGTTAAAACTAAGTATTATTTTATGTATTTTTGAGCAAGATAAGAACAGGATGAGATTTATTCATGTTTACTGTTCTGTTTTACCATTTTATTTGAAAGTAGTGTTTGTTTGGCTGGAGTTTGGGGGGTTACCGTTGTTCTGAAGACTGGTGCTTGTGCTTTGGTTAAGGATGGACTTGCGCATACACTTTAAATTTATGTTAGATTTTAACATTGCTTAACTCTATGTGCAACAGTTATACTGTCCTTACACTTGCTCACCTAGCATATACTAATGTTTAAAAACCTCATTAATTTCAACCAACATAAGACAATTAATTAAATAAACATTAGTAAGTTGTTAAAATTACATTAGACCAACATAAACAAATTAAGTTTGATTAACCTAATAAAACTGAGTTAAATCAACTAGAGTAAATTGATTTGACATAATCCAACTGAATTATGTTTGTTTAATGAAACTGAATTAATTAGAAGTAATTTAATTCAATTGCTTGTAAAATAAATTCTTAAATTAAGTTAATTAATTCCTTTTTTAGTGTACTGACACCATTGCTGATTGCTATAGATCAAATTATGCAATCTTCCAAGTAATATTTTTTCTCACAATTCTCAGCATGTTTAGTGATCTAAATGGTCTGAAGAAAATGGACACAAACATCTCGTTTTAATAAAATTCCTGTTACCAACTGCTTTTTGTGTACAGTAACAGTGCAACATTAATGTTGTGCAAACAGTGCATATATTGGAAAATAAGAACAAATCTATATAATAAGCCTAATTTACATAAAAAAAAGTGGGTGCCTGTGCTGAAAATACAATTACTTAAATTACAAAATATTTTAATACAAAAGTATTCTTTTTTATAATATATTTTTTTAAGTCCTAGGGCTCTATGTGGGCAAAGTGAATAATCCAATTATTGTGCCAGCGCAAAGCGCAAATGGGCATGGGTGGGAGTGTTTGCACTAATGTGGGTGTAGGCGTGCAAACTGTGTGTATGTTGTATGTAAATGAAGTGGCACAAAGCGCAATTTGATATTTTCCTAAGAATTTTGTTGTTGCGTAAAATGTTTCAATACCACATTGAATTTTGCAAAGTAAAAATTCAGTTCCTGCAATTGTAGTTTGGAGATTCCTCCAGTAGGTGGTAATAAAGTGCATTGCATTGCATGTAACACTTTTGCTCTTAAAATAGGACCCCTAATCTATTCATATATAAGTAGTATTTTTCTCACAATTATGTATATCTCATTTAATGATAGAAAACGTCTAGGTTACGGATGTAACCTCCATTCCCCGATGGAGGGAATGAGACGTTGTGTTGAAGAAGCGACACTAGGGCTCTCTCTTGAGAGCCTTTTGCATCTCTGATCTATGAGAAATGACCAATGAGAAATTGGCAGATAGAATTTCCATGTCCGCCCCTGGACATAGGGGTATAAAGGGAAATGCATCAGTTTCATTCAGGATTTTTCTGAGGAGCCGACAATGAGGTTCGGCCGCAACAGTGGCTCGGTTCAGCGATGTGGCCGGGAGGACACAACGTCTCGTTCCCTTCATCAGGGAATGGTGGTTACATCCGTACACAACGTCACTCACTTCGACGTTGTGTCGAAGAAGCGACACTAGGGGTCCAATTTAAATCATGCCATGCGCTGAGCCGTGTACGTGTACTGCTGACACAGGAGTAGACAGGTATTTTACGTGCCAAAGCGACCAGCTGTGCCAGGCTGCATGTACCCTTCCCCAACGCCCCATAAAATTATCAAAGCCTTCTGGTTCTTTACTCCCGACAGGGGGGAACAAGGCAGGCCACGGCAGCCGTGCCTTTTCTCTCTCTATGTTTCTCGCATAGAGTTAAAGCGGCTGGGGCCATCTTAAAGCTATCATACGCACTCGGGGAAGGCGATCTTTCCCAGTTTTCCTATTCTTTCAGGGGGGAAAGACCCTGCGGAGTCCACACCTGCCCAGACTGGGGGAGGTAAAGAGTGGTGAAATACTTCACATGGGCTTTTAGGTCACAACGGGGGCGTGTGCCTCCTGCGGAGTGCTCGACGCTGGGGCTGAGAGCTGGGCCCGGGTTGAGGCGGAGCTGTGTGTTTCCTAGGCGCCGCAGGGGGACACCCTTGGCGGGCAGATGGGGCACGGCTCGTGCTGGAGGTACGGCGGGGCATGATGTGAGATACGGCCTCCGTCTTCTTTTTCACCCCTTAGAATTGCTGGGTGAAGTCCTCTACAGTGTCGCCGAAAAGGCAGAACTGGGAGACAGGTGCTTCGAGGAAGCGTGTTTTGTCCACTTCGCACATATCGACCATGTTCAGCCACAGATGTCGTTCCTGAACCACGAGAGTGGCCATCGCCTGCCCGAGTGACCGTGCTGTGACCTTTGTGGCCCTGAGGGCGAGGTCGGTCGCTGAGTGCAGTTCCTGCAGCATGTCGGGATCAGGACTACCCAAGTGCAGATCTTTAAGAGCCGTGGACTGGTGGCAGAAGCGGCCTGTCCGGTGGCGCTGTAGGATTTGGAGGTCAATGAAGACGTCATCCTATGGGCCTTGGAGGGGAGCACAGGGCAACCCGCCAGGTGGCGGCATTATCGGGGCACAGGTGGATCGCAACCGCTCTGTTCACCTGGGGGACCGCTGTGGGGAATCGCTATAGCCCTTGCCCCTCTTCGGGAAGCAGGCATCCGCATTCTCAACTACCTCAAGGACTGGCTTAATCTGGACCACTCCCGAGAGTTGGTCATGTTCTTGCAATGTTTATTGCACTCTACCGCATCCAGGAACTACACAGGGGCAGAAGGGCATCTTTATAAAGACGCGTCCTGAAAAGGACGTTCAACACCAGCTGTGTATATGCTCTTTAGAGAAAATAACTCTTTTAACTGCGCTGTCAAAGAGCCCAGGGGCAAAGCTGCACTGCCGTGCAGAGAAGGAGAAAGCCGCTGATATGCGCCGTAGATCCAACAGCAATCGCTCAGAGATGGGAGGAACAGTGTGTGACTCGCAGTTCGCTGCATACACAACCGGTCGAAAATTTCTGAATGAAACAGATACATTTCCCTCCCTTTATACCCGTATGTCTGGGGGCGGGACATGCAAATTCTGTCTGCCAATTTCTCATTGGTCTTTTCTCATAGATCAGAGGTGCAAAAGGCTCTCAAGAGAGACCCCTAGTGTCGCTACTTCGACACAACGTCGAAGTGAGCGGCAGACGGGGGAACTGGCAACATTCCAATAATTATGAACTATGTCACATCGTTTTAGAATCACAACAGTAGTTTAAAAAAGTTAATGTCACTTCAGAACCCATTCGGTAAATTATGGATAAGCTACTCCAAATGATTTTCAAAGAAGCCTAATCAAACTTTAAAAAAATGAAAGAACGCTGCTGAAGATTCAGCCTTCAAACTTAATGGAAAGGCTTTTATCAATGCAAAACAATAAAGGTTCTTCGGCCCTAATTTTTACTAAAACGCTGCGCACTATGATCATGTTCACTTGAGTGGTAACATGATTGCAATTTAAGTGTTCTGATCAACAGTGGATGAATATATCATCATGACAGCAGTTATGGTAGTGCTGTCCAGCAAGCTGCTCTGCTGGTTAGGAAAAGAACGGTGTGAATCCATATACCCTCTAAGATTTGAACTGAAGAACTTTATCATTCCACACTGTCAATCACACCTCTATACCAATGAGTCATGTGATGTCACTGAAATGTTTGATCTATAGCTTTATGTCCTGGTATTATTAAATTCCTTTTTTAATATTATGTAGCAATATATGGATTTTTACAGAATTGAAGTTCAGTCATGACTGAATTCTCAGAAAGATTTAGCATGTTAATGAGAGTATCACATATTGATAGGATTTGGTCTTAGCAGAGAGGATTTGCTAAGCTGCTGCAGAGCAAGTATGAAGACTTGCTACAGCTAGAACATAAACAGACATACTGTGTTAGCATGTGGACATGCTGTTGCTGCTGCACAACTAGACAAAATCATGACATGCTGTATCGAGCATGTAGGACATGCTGCTGCAAAAATAGACATTCATACAATCCCCATGTAGCAGATCTAGACAAGTGAAGCTGGGGAGGAGGAGGGTTTCAGACAAAAACACTTGTAGCACTGCAGTGAAATCTGCAAAACTTAGCAATTTAAATGTTAGGCAAAGAGAGAGAATGCAAGTTGATAGGCTTTCTGATTGCATGTCAAAGGACCAATCAGCTTACACCATGCAAGCCGTTTGGATAACAAATAACAAGTTCAAAGAACATATCAGCTTGCGTGCGCCATTTCGAGATTCATAACTGAACTTCAAGTCATTTGTGATCCAAACTCTTTTAAAGCACAGCAAAACATATTCAGATACCCATGATATACATTTTTGTTAGTGTATTGTGCGCACTTGAGTGTGTGTAAAAGAGAGTGTATGTACTTTGTGTTTCTGTGTGTCCAAGCATAAAAATTAAGTGTGTGTGTATTAGTGTGTGTATGTGTTAATGTACTGTCTGTATGTGTGTGTGTGTGTGTGTGTGTGTGTGTGTGTGTGTGTGTGCATTTAACACTCACCGTGGTCTCGTCTTCATGGAGCACCTGGTCGTATCCACTCAGAGCCACACAGAAGATGATGGCGGTGACATCCTCAAAGCAGTGGATCCATTTCTTCCTCTCCGACCTCTGACCTCCCACATCAAACAACCTGAGTGGACACAACTCAACATGAGCTCAGCACACTTATAAAAATGCACTATATCACACAATCCACAATGCCCTATTACAAAGCTAACAGAAGTACAGTCCTCACAATGAATAGCTGGGTTCTAATTGACATTAATTCAATATAGTCACATTGGACACTTATCCATTAACCCAAAACACAGCTATGTAATGTGGAGATGGGGATGTGGATGTGGACGAATGACATCTGTGGAGAGTGAAGCCAGGAAAGGAAGAGTGGTAAGGATTGGCACCTGTGGTAAATTATCTCTAACAGATGTTTTGTGTTGCAGTGAGAGCTGGAGAGGGATATAAGGGCTATAGGTCGACCGATATATATCTGCGTCTAGTGCTGCAGCAGCTGGGAAGGGTCTGCTGTTGTTATACAGTATGAGAGTGGCCTCTATAGGCGAAATAAAAACTATCACTTCACTGATGATTGGTACTTTGTTTGATTTGACAGCTGAGACAACACTGCATGGAGCAGACTACTTCTGATGCTGATTTAAAACCTCAACAACGAAAAGGTATGTATACTGTACACTACAGTGCACGTTGTCATTTCATTATAAAGTAACTAATTTGTTAACAAGATGATTCATTAGTAGAGAACAGCTGTATTGCTACTGAGAGGATGCTAACATTAAAGCTAACCTCAAGTTAGAACAATATGACAAAAATAGAAAAAAAAAAAATTCCTACCCAAATGTTTAAATGTCATGATTTTTACCATCTATTACTATCTATTTGCATTAGTTTATATCCAGCTGGTCACATTTATACATTTGTAAGCAAGTTAAGTTGCTTGCATATGTAAAGCAAGTGACGTGAGATAGCAAATTAATATCTTCATGCAGCCGAGAGAGACGTATAAACAAATCAGAAAGGCATCTGATTTCAATAAAATAAAAATTATCCTCACTGTAATATGATGACTTCAGGACGATCACATTTTTGCACTAAAAAGGCTAGACACAGCACAACAAATACAGTTTAACAGAAAGCAGGTGTCTCAATATGCTTTTAAAGTTCTTTTTAATTAGGCGCATCATCTAAAAAAACAGCGTTCCTGCACGAGACGCTAAATAAACAAAAACAAAGACCTTCGTCTAGCATGCGTTTACATGGAAAATCAAATGGACGATTGCAAAAGCATTTGGTGTGAACAGCCCCTTACAGTTGATGGAGGTCTTTGGCCGTTCAGTCTTGCTCTCTTATAAGCGATTCTCCGATTAAGAAATGAGATGTTTAAATGCTTTGCCAGGAAAGATGTTCAACTTGGAAATGTGTCTCAAGATCCTCGCATTCATTTCCAGTCTTCACCACCAAGTTCAGCCGAATACCACTGCTCTCTGTGAATATTGCTACTCTACATACAACTGCACTGAATAAAAACATTTTGCTGTTATTATGAAGCATGAGTCTGGAGTAGTAGGAATCAGTGCAAGTGTAACACCATGTGAACTGACTATCGAAGTGCGTTTTAGTTTTGACAAAACATTTGAGCATATGGACCGACTAAAACTTTTTATTTATTTTATGCACATTAGGTGAAAAATGAAATGCTCTTTTTTTTTTTTTTTTAACAGGCATGGAACAAAAATGTTCTATGCAACAATCTAACGATGCTGATTGGTTTATGTATTTATTGCGCCCTCTTGTGAACTAACAATAGAACGTCAATTTAAAATCAGCTGACTTAAAAATTGAATATTAGTTCATATCTATTAATATTTATGTTTATTTCATTTAAAAAGTACAATACATTTTCATGGTTCATTCAGCACAGTTTATTTTTGTAATAAAGCTCAGCACTATTTTACGTTGAGTGTTATTTTTTTCATTCAGCATCACCCCTTGAAAAAAATCAATTAGAGAGCTCTGTAATTGGAATTCTTACTAGTTAAAATGCAATTATGCCGATTAATGCTGGGAACATTCCATTTTCTTAGAGATCCCACAAAATTAACATTGGAGTTTTGTGGCTTTTAGTCCTTGTCTGTTTTTAGGCCATCTATTTACTAGTGTACTTCTAAAAGTTTACAATTACATTTTAGCAGATAAATGCATTTAGAATTCTTTTGAGAAAACAGACCAAAAATATTTATGACTCATCTTGCTCTCATGAGTATATACAAATCTTTGTGCAATAAAATGCTCTGTAGAATGATAATATCCCTCTCTATAACACCACCTGCCTCTGAATAGCAAATGGCAAGCAGCAAATCATGATTCACGCAAGAGACGTTAACTAAAGGGTTTTGTCAATTAAAAAAAATAATTAGCCATTCAATGTCTTGCATTAACTTCTTGTTTTAATATGTCAACTCCGGCCTTTCAACCCTAAAATCTCAATTTTAATCCAATGTTAGTAACACTAGTTACTATGTCTACTGCATAAGTCTGAGCTCAATGGCAGCTTCAATTAGCCAAGAACTGCTCATTTATATGGGAAAAGCCATCTAACTGACATGTTTAAGCGACCAGTCATAGTCAAGTTTTCATTACGGGGTGTTTAGGGGCAGGGTTATCGGACATGTATCATACCATAATAATAAAAGACAGACATGGGGAAAAAAGATTATTGATATCATGGCGTGAGCGACTGCACAGAAAACACATGGGAGAAGAGCAGAAAATATGTAGAAAGTCTAAGTGCAGCACCGAAAACCTCATTATAGAGAATAACTTTGCTCTGCTTGTGGATATCTGCTTTACTTTCTGCTATGAGCCTCAAACGAAACTCTGTAAATATCTTTAAAAGATATAATGTCATTAACCTGGCAAACTTGGGCAAATTCTGAGATTACTTTATCCTCAAAATGCTCATTCTGTCAACGTGGAACCTTGTGTAAAAGACTGATAAAATGTCCTGGGTGCTTTTACTCACTGAAGTTCCATCAAACCAGCCAATCAGATTTGAGTTGAGTTGATCGAGAAAGTGTTTTCCAGTTTTTTGAGCTATAAGCATCAGACGGTTTAGAGAACGGACTGTGGGGGGTCCATGGTCATGCCATCTGAGGCTGACACTATAGTTCAGAGGTCCTGCCCTTTACTGCATCTCTAAATCACTGTTACTTGGTGGGAGAAAATTGTAGCTTCTGGTGTGGTGCTAAATCTGACTTCAGAATAATGGTGGCAGTTCTGTCTGTTTAACAGCC
This sequence comes from Xyrauchen texanus, assembly GCF_025860055.1. Classification (NCBI taxonomy): domain Eukaryota; kingdom Metazoa; phylum Chordata; class Actinopteri; order Cypriniformes; family Catostomidae; genus Xyrauchen; species Xyrauchen texanus. The sequence continues at coordinate 20,377,756 of NC_068296.1, forward strand.
AACAACACTTATTTTAGACCTCTATTTTCACATGCTATCTTCTGAGAGAATAAAAGCCTGTGAAAGGCTTTTATTCTCTAAAAGCTGTATGAGAATTTGGGTGGCAGAATGGTGGTGTATCAAGCTATATCTGTGAGTGCATCTAAATCATTAACCACTCTGACAATAATGTTAGTAAGTCATTGAAAAAAAAAAAACGTTTTCTTAAAGGAGTTTGAGTATGTGTTAGATCAAAATACATCCTTATAAACAGTCATTGATCGTGACTACTGAATGACTGAAAATTGTAATATCCAGTGCAAATTATACAATGACTTTCAGGGGTGACACTGTCACTTGAGGTTTGTCTAGTGCATTTTGGCACCACTAGAACAGTTAGCCAAATGTCATAATTGCGATATGTAAATGTATAATAAAACAATAAAAATGGCATTACTTGTAATGTTTTGTTAATGTTCATCCAATTTTGATCAAAATTGGAATGCACTCATACAGCTCATTTTCGCATCATTACCTCATCAGGCGAGCACAATTTATGTTTAAAAGATTATTTTTATTAACTTGTCTGAGTAACATCAAAGTTAAATTTTTCTTATCAGTAAATCCTTCGAAACTTAGTGTATGCTCACTAAGACCCCTCAACCTTAGCCTTTATTAAAGGGGGACAGACCCTCCTGATAATAACAGTAGAACTCCAACAGCCAGTCTGCAGAGCATGCTTAAATACACACTGTACGTTCAGAAGCATTAATAACATGTCAATGAGCCTCACCTGAAGTGCAGGTTCTTAAATGTGAAGTGGGTTTCTACAATCCCGGTGGTCTTCACTCGAGTTCGCAGAATGTCCTGCTCTGTGGGCTGGTAGTCTGCAGCACCGATCCGATCTAAACTGTCTAAGTAACTGAAGAGAGAGAATGAGAGAGACACAGAGTGAGAGAAGGAGAGAGGGAGTCAGTTCTGAATGAATGAAACCCTGACAGACACTCTGCTATGTGATCGAGACTGAAATCTGTCACATGTATTTGAACAGCTCCTCAAGGGATACTAATCATTTATCAATCAAGTAGATACAGCATTTTGGGATTCCCTCAATGCATAAAATCCTCTTACATCAATCATTAAAGAGACTCTCCATCTATATTTTGTTGACACATATGTCTATCTATTTGAGCTGTTCAGATAGCTTTGATAAAAAAAAAATCTTGCGTTTAGCCCGCATGTTCTGTTGATGTTTTTTTACTGTTTTCATGTTTGGGGTCCCAGAGACATCAGTGATGAAGTGATAACAATATTAATAGTAATTTCAAAATTACACCTTTATTTCCCTTCAAATAATTTTTGGAGGTTCCTCTTACCTAATCCAAATTGGATCAGAGGAACCTCCAGGTAGATATTATTGAAGCTTTAACCTGTAACAAAGTACCTTAGACATACACTTTTCAGTTCCCTTAAGATTAGGAGACCTGATACTTCAATGTAAATAAAATAATTTTTATTTATGTTAAAATACTTTCTCCTCAACATAACCCTGCTTTCGAAAACAAAGTAATCTAAATACTACCTAAATATGTCTCTGTTCCTATGCTAATAATAATAAGTGATTTATTGATACATAACATTGAAATGTCTGATAATAATGTGAAATGTCCTCTGCCTAGCAAAGAACCAGATTTAGTGACTGCTATAGATGGATAGTGACATAAGGCATGAAAGGGAGGGAGAGAGTAGGAGGACTGAAAAGTGAGTTAGACAAGAAATGAGGACAGGTTCCTGGCACATGCATATCTCAAGCCTATATGGAAGTAACATAAGTTATTGAAAGAAACTGTGATGCACCTCTAGGAGGCGGACTTGCTGTGACTGTGACTTGCTAAGTTGCATTCATATTTCATTGAATTGCTTTCAGCTTGCAGGATTGCTTAAGGGCACTTAACTCAGTTTCTTTCAAGTCTACCTGACACAGTAAATACTTAAGAATAAACTGCTCCCAGGACACAGCCTCAAATGGGACATCACTTGAACAGTACTATACATAATAAGGGTGACTATTCACTGACATATTCTCATACTTTCTTTTTATTCACCTTTGTTGTTTTTTCTCTTTGTTAGTGCTTGCTACCTCTCTCTCTCTCAAGCCAAACTGATGTAAAGTGCAATCTGTACAATTTCTGCCACAATTGTGCCGTCTGAATTTCGGGAACAAATTTCAGGAATCCTAAAGGATTTCTGACACTGTAGGGCAAAATCGGCAATCTAACAACGTTTAGTGTGACATGCTCACCGACGGCTGATTAATTGCCTTTGTGATGATCTTTAGCCTCCGAAGTTCTAGCAGTGTCAGAAATTTAGCATCGCATTCATATGACTGCTATAACGAAGGCCAGATGAGATTGTCCACTCCTCTTTCGCACCCCAATTCACTGTTTTGGAGAAACCCCACTGAGCTCCTTGGAAAGAAACCTGCTCTGAGTCTGCACCATAACAACATGTGCCCAGTTATCACTCTAATCAAGCTTTTTCAAAGTTTTTCTTTTAATTTTATAGAAAAAGTTGTAATAAAGAAATAAGTAGAAAATACTTGGTAGTGTAACACTTCAGCAATATGAAAGCATTATTCCCAAATTAAATACAGAGTTTACAAAACAAAAATAAATAATAGCATTTTCTTAACACGTTTTTTTTCCTTTACATTTATCGTGCATTTTCTTTACAAATTTAATTAAATTACTATTTTACTTTTAATAATTTTACTTTAAGTGTCTGTAAACTTCTAGTTTAGATTCACACCACTCCAATTTCATAATTTTTTTTAATAAATAAATTATGTTAAGTATTTAAGACTCATTTGATTCCAAATCAGCAAATAATACTGATGCCCTGACTTCCAGAGAGAAAGAAAAAAATAACCCGCTCCTCCAAATCTCGCAGTTTCGCTTCTATTAACAATCTATATACTTCTGTTATATTAATGATCACGTTCACTGATCGGGACGATTGGAACCACAGATGTGTATCGTATAGTCTGACATAACATCACACTGTGTGCCATGCCGATCGCACAGTGTGCCATGCCGATATCAATGCATTCATATCGTACAGTCTGTAACAAATAATAATCTAAATGCACTGTAAAAATCCTACAGTGTATAACGGGCTTAAGGGGCATCCTCCTTTGTGACCAGTAACTGTTTGCTAAGCATGCACTCCTCGCAGCATATTCTGTCCATTAACAAATAGCAGATTTACGCCAGCTATGTTTACTGAGGATTTTCATAAGCTTTTTTTAGACAGCAACTGTCAACAATGGCCTGATAAAACCACAAAAGCACAAGTCATTATATTTGACTAAAGGTAAATATCATTGGAATTATAACTTCTAACTTCAGAGAATTCAAATGCAAAGAGAATATACACAATAAGGAGAACTGTGTTCCTTTGTGTTCAGGTCTGTATTTAACTATGCAGCCTTGCAATGGAAACACAAAGAAACTACACAATTTAGCCCAATTCAATTATGGACGGGTCTCTCAGAGCACTGCACATTTTGGATGTTTGCCTCACAGTTGTTACTGTGCATTAATAGGGCAATTTCAACTTGGTCTCATATAATCACTTTGTGAAATCTTTTTAGCAATATCATTTGTATGTGGCTCATTGTGCGTATCGCAGAATTTCATGGGAAATGAACACTAGAGGTGTTACAACACCAATTACTTTTTACAATAACTTTTAATTTGCACTTGCCATGCTTGTAAGGACGAGGTACAAGTCCTGAAGACAATGCGTCTCAACACTGAATGTGTCATAGATGCACCACAACATGACGTGGTTGATTCAGCAATTGCGTTTATTTCACATTTGCTTTTATGTTACAATCAGTTAGGTTAAAGTTTAGAGTTTAGAGTTGGGAACTAAGTTATGTTGATTTAAACCTCGAAAAAGCATTGACCTCAAAAGCCTCATATGCTTTTTATCACATTTGTTTTTATGACACTTTCCGTTAGCTTTATGTTTTAGGGTAGGGGGGTAGGTTTTGTTTATTTAAAACTTCATTGAGCATTAACCTTAAAAACCTCATCTGTTTGGGAGAAAACTGTATTCGCTTTTAGTGCCACTCAGTGAACATTTCATCTTGGAACTGTTGAGATTATGTGTAAGGAACCAAAAAGGAAATGTATTTTACAAAAATGTTGTTCACAGTGGCACTGTCACTGTCATTTCCATGTGATCAAGCAGGGTAATATAATAATATTTTGGTATTGAATACCAAATTGTCCCTAAATGTGAGCTGAATCTGCCAAAACCTTTCTTCGGGGACATTCATGCGGTCTCTCGTGACATATTCGTGTTGGCATGTTACGGACGTTATCTCACGTTTTCGTCTCGGTTGACACATCCAGGATGAGCACACAAATGCACCTCTGTGAGTAAATAAACAGATACAATTACAAATCAAACCAAAACCTACAAAGCTTCTGTACAGCGTTCCTCCTACTCAGTTGTAAACAGTACCTTTCTTCCGGGTATGCCAACGCGATTACATTACCATGAACGTACAGTGTTAGGAGGGTTACTTTTCAAATGTACTTCACTACAGATTCTAGAATGCATGCTGTAAAATGTAATTTGTAACGTATGCCATTAGTTTATTCCTCATTACTGTAGTGGAATACAGTTACTTATATTTTGTATTTTAAATACGTAACCCCATTACATGTATTTAGTTACTCCCAAACCCTGCGCACGTACTGCTGCTGACTAGAAGCGATGATTTATAGTCAAAATGTACTTTTTTTTTTTTTTTTTATTTTTGCAACAAAATCGATCAACATTAATTTAACAAGTGGAGTCATATGGATGTTGTATATGCTGACTGTCTGTTCTTTTTGGAGCTTCAAAGGTTGGATCACCATCCACATTTTAAGGACCTACTGAGCAAAGATATTTTTCTCTTTCTTCAAATGTGTTCAGCAGAAGAAAGTCATAGACATCTGGGATGGCATGATAGTGAGTAAATGATGAGGGAATTTTCATTTTTGGGTGAACAAACCCTTTAATTGGATTTAAGGGTTACTCTATAGTAATTATAATTAGCTTTATATAAAAACAACAGAACTCTGTGCAATGTACCATTTCTGATAAATTAGTAAATGTGTATGTGCTCAAATTTTGAAATTCACTGCAGTGCTAATTTTTTTTTTTAGCTCATGTGCACTCAATGCCCTGATGGTGTTCTTGGGAGTAGCTGCATGTATTATTGTAAATCTTTTATAGATATGATGACACTATGTGTGGACTTTACTCTGTCGTTTAAGGACTAATGGATGTGCGGGCGGGGTGCTTGTTGTGCTTTAGGTTTCTTCACGTCTCTCTCTCCTTTTAGTATGGGAAACATTAATCTCTCTACCACTCAGGCTGCTTGCCAGCTCTAACCCCCCCCCCCTGCTCTTTCTTTCTCACTCTCTCATACACCATCTCTCCTTCTTCCTCTCTGGTCTCCCTCCACCCTCCCTCTGTTTCCTGCTGCTACTTGAGTGCTTTGCCTGGCAACACCTCTCAGTAGCCTGCCTGCTGTCTCCTGCTCTCCATCAGAGAGAGAGAAACTGAAAGATGTTCAGGAGAAGAACTATCAGGAGGTTAGGGCAGATTTAATATAGTGGAAAAATGGTCTAGGTGCTGCAGGACAACTACAATGGGCCAATCCTCTAATTCTTGAGGAAGTCTGAGATGGGGTTAAGGTGATATGGAAAGAAATGAGGGAGACATAACCTCTAGAATCAGTGCTGTTTGATAGTCTGATAAGTACTTAAAGGAATAGTTCACCCAAAAATGAAAATTCTGCAACAATAGAACTATATGTTCTTCTGTTAAACACAAAAGATGTAAGGCAAAATGTCCAAGCTGTTTTTTTCCCCCATAAAATCAAAATGGATGGTGATTATGCTGCCAAGCTTAAAGACCACACATTTTTTTTTTTTTAATCACCCTGAAAGTAGTCCATATATCAAGTTTGCTATATACCAATACTCCTAAAGCTATAAGATAAATTTGTGTGAGAGAAACACCAAAATTGAAGTTGTTTTCCACTTATAGGCACATGAAAATGACATGGCTGATTTCACACAGTGAGGCATTTTTGAGGTGAAATGCCCACGGTGTGGTAAAAAAAAAACCCAAAGAACCTTCAACCTGATCTTAATCGAAAGTGTCATAAAAGCATGTATGAGTAACTACTTAAAGAGATGGTTCCCCCCAAAATGAAAATTCTCTCATCATTTACTCACCCTCATGCCATTCCAGATGTGTATGACTTTTATATCTGAAAGCCATATGTGATGTCTGATTAGTCACTGCAAAAAATCCTATTTTATCAAGTGATTTTGTCTTTCCATTTAAAATGGTCTAAAAATCCTTAAAACAAGATATATTTACTTGAGAAGCAACATATAAAAAATTTAGACTTGCTTTAAGAGAATGTATCTTAAATAGAAGTGTATTTTGTATATAAGTGTATTTTTTCACTTGGTTATAATTCTGAGTGCAGTAAAAACAAAATATACTTATATTCAAGATCGATTCTCTAAAAGCAAGTCTAAATATCTCATATGCTGCTTCTCAGGTGAATGCATATTTTTTTAAAGGATTTTTAGATATTTAAAAATATTTTTATTTTTAACCCTTGTGTGTCATTTTTCAAAAAGTTACTCAGAGGTCCTTAGAGGATAAAACTGTCTACGTCAAAAAACTGCCATAACCACTTTCAATTAGATAATTTTTTTTTTAACCAACATCATCGTCCTGATCTTAACTTCCAAATATTCATTAATTTTCAGGATTTTAACCCTTTAAATGCCAGTTTGTTTACATAATGCCACTGTTGTTTTTACACACACACATACACACACACATTTCTCAATACACACTTGCAAAACACACTCTGACATCCATACAAACACACCCACACAATTTTAGCTGCATCATATATTCAATTGGTCTGCAGTACTCTATAATACAGCAGCCACAAAGTAGGAAAAAAGCATGTATTTTCTCCATAGGCTAAACATGAGAAAGATGGCACCATCTCGTGGAAAATATAAGAAATAAAAATGTTGAAGCCAGGGCTCCGGAATTAAAGCATAATATCATGGAATTCATGATTTTATGGTTTAATGGCACAAGGATCAAATATTGCAATATAATGGGTTTCAATGGGGACATTTTTGTCCTGAAGGTCCTGAGTGTATCCGTTTTGTGTACACAGAGTATTATAGATGTATTATAGAAACTGAGGTTGAAATATCAAAATTCCCCCAAAATTTTTATATATCTGCATTTAAGATGTAAAGCTGGGATGTTTCTTTTAACCTGTTGATACACAATTCCCCACATGCAGTGGTGACGTCACTCTGCTTACGTTTAATATATAATTTACCATCTATAAATATAATGAATGTTAACAAATTTTACATCTTTTCAAAGGTCTAAGGGTTCAACATTGATATCCAATCTCTGTTTCATGATAGCAATGCTCCAAAAACAGAAATTCAGTTATTTGTGCCAGGAGTACAAATGAAAACATGCAATATCAAAACGGGACTTCATACATTTATGAAAACACGATCGCCAGATTTATCCTGTTTGCCACACTTGGGTCAATTTTCCTTGTCAAGCGTTCATTGAAAAACATCCAATAGCACTTTTTGTCCATAAAAGTGATAAATCTGAGAATTATTGATATTTTCCATTGTTTACATGAGATCTCGCCTGAAAGATTTACCCTTTGTCATCTTTATTCAACAAACTATGCAATCTGAGCAGCATTCATGTTGTAAAAATGTATATTATCTTATATATTAGAGTCTCATAAACAAAATGAGCGTGTCTCCAAAGTCTATTTTTAAAATTCATAATAGCCGAGAAGTGCAGTCAGATTTTGTGTGGTCTTGAAAGGTGGAGCCTTAATTTTACTCTGTACACCAGCATCGATTTTACAGAGAACATTTTGTTTCTCATTTTTTGTTAGATCATCTTCAGATTTGAAACATAACTTCTTTTGACTTGTGGCTTTGAGAACATTGTATTTTTGTGTTGTCTTGGCACTTTTATTATTGTTTTCTTTTAGATTATAAAAACATGTTCAGCACAATATATTTCCATTTAATATAAACTTCAGCTTCTCTAACTTAAAAAAATAACAACATATATTAATTCTGAAACTTGGGAAATACAGCTTAAAGTGTCTTTCAAAATATACTACAACTGTGTCCATACTCCAAAGGGTCCAGTAAATACAACCATTTAAGTTCAGGTATGTCATTGTCATGGTTTGTGCTCAAAAAGGGTGTGTATCAACAGGTTAAAGATGCTCGACATGCAAGTTTTGCTTCAGAGCGGCAGCTCCAGCTACATTTATTCCACAACGAATGTGCTTCTGTATTTACTTATTTTGTATTTTTGCACTATAATTCCCACATACTTTGCGATCTACATCAAAGAAATTCTTTGGAATGTTTAGAGTTCATCTGGACTGTAAACTGTGTAATTCTTCCTCTCCTAAATCAGGCGCGAATTTACGTTAAATGAGATTAAAAGACTATCCGACAACGAACATTTTTGTAGATTTTTTTTTGTTATTGCGGACGTTGTCGATAACGTTGACTACCGTAATTTCCGGACTATAAGCCGCAACTTTTTTCCCACGCCTTGAACCTCGCGGCTTATACAATGACGCGGCTAATATATGGATTTTTCCCGCTTTCAAATTTTTATAAAAATAAAAAATTCTGTGACGTGCTCAGTTTTTTTTGGCAGGATGAAGCTTTCATTAGACCAATGAAATTGCCGAACGGGTTAAGGTCAAAACAACTGTTTTTGTTTACTGTTTAGATTAAATCGAGCGCGCTCAAACTTCCCATCATTCTGATTACGGTAGTCATTTTGTCACCCTCACCATGGCAAAGACATGGAGAAAAGCATATGATGCTGCTTTCAAGTTGAAGGCGATTGATCTGGCTGTTGAAAAGGAAATAGAGCTGTTGCACGGGAGCTTGGTCTTAATGAGTCGATGATAAGACGTTGGAAACAGCACCGTGAGGAATTGACTTAGTGCAAAAAGACAACTAAATCTGAGGCTATACTCCGACACCGAAGGAGATGACTTAAGTGGTTTCAGTGCACAGGACGAGGAAGATAGTGACCAATGACTTGGTAGGCTACTGTTTACTGCATATGTTTTATTACAAGCCGTGTGTGGCAGCGGGGGCGTGGTCAAGCGCTCGTCCGGGAGAGAAAAGCTGTAAGGGCGCTTACACCTGCGCTAAATTATGTCTAACACCGGTGTCTAATTTCAAGTGCCCTGCTTCACGTGTCCTTCTTGGGAAAACTGTCACACGGGCACCAGTGTGACAGTTTTCAGCAGAGCACTTGACGTTCCAAGTAAGGCTTAATGGCCACAGCAATGTTTACAATCAATTTTATAAAGTTTCTCAATTCTTCTATGCGCCAACACTAGACTGACGTGTGTCACTTTCTCAGCTCTGTGGCTGCTGCCTTTTTATGCCGCTCTCCCCATGCTTACTGAAATTAGACACAGGTGTTAGACATAATTTAGCTCCGGCGTAAGCGCCCTTACCGCTTTTCTCTCCCGGACGGGTGCTTGACCACGCCCCCGCTGCCACACCGTGTTTCGTTAAAGCCTATTTACAAGCCGTGTTTCGTTAAAGCCTGTGTAAAGTTCATTTGTTTCAATGTACCGGTAGGCACCTGCGGCTTATAGACAGGTGCGGCTTATTTATGTTCAAAATAATATTTTATTTAAAAATCAGTGGGTGCGGCTTATATTCAGGTGCGCTCAATAGTCTGTTTTTCAGCCCTTTAGGCTGAAAAACAGTCCACCAGTTTTGCTACCAGACAGTTTTATCACATTTGAACAATCTTGTAAATATAGTTGGTTATGTAATGCCAAAATTAAAATGTACCATCTTACAAGTCATGCTCTACATGTATATGAAAAGTATTTAGATGTCATAAAATAGAATTGTGTGAGGAACAGGGTGAAAAGTGTTTTTGAACTGATAATCTGCTCTTTGACACATGATTTGTATGAATGGAAATAAAAGCCGTTGTTGTAGCGCCTCTAGTGTTTATTTCACCAAGAAACTGCCTTGATATGTACAACGAGTCTTGTAAAAATTATTTTAGCAAAAATATAGTTAAAGTGATTCTAAGAGACCAGTTTGCATAGTCTATCCCCAAGAGAGCTGTAGCTGTCAAATCTCATTTGTGGTTGAGAATATTCAAACTTGCTACGACTGGTCAAGTAAACTAGTGCTGTTTAGCATAAGTCAAACCAGGTGTGATGCTTCTAACAGCACCATTTTCAGATTAAACACAATCATGAATCAGCTCCTTTAGTGTTTGATGGAGGAAATTAAAAATAATACTGAGTCAGAATGACATATATGATGTGCATAAGATGACAACATTTTCCTTTTTGATTAGAAATATTCCTTTGAAGGCTTCCTGCTTCCTTTCAATCGGTTTGCAACTGGGTGAACTACACCAACATTAATCTTTTCTCGAAAGTTTTTTGACAATGACAAATTACCTAATTGCCAGGATCCAGGTTATTTTGATCATGACAGTAATTCAGTGTATTACAACCACAAAAAATATGAGTTATCTAATGTGAAACTGTTAAATCTGTCTGAAAAGCCACTGATGGTTACTCTCAAAGTATATTACGTGGAATATTATTCACAGTATGTCAGCTTACTGTCCTAAACTTCAATAACAAAAAAAATATATATATATATATATATATATATATATATATATATATATATATATATATATATATATATATATATATATATATATATATATATATGCACTCTAGAAATGTCAAGAATTAAGGTGAAATCTGTGCTGTGTTGAAATACACGAAAACTACAAGAGCTACCAAGCTGTAATGTGAACGCAAAAGAAACAATTCTGGCAAGAATTAACCCTAGGCAATTGCGACTTTATGCGTCAGAATTTAAATGTGTATAACAAGAAATGTAATGAGCTGAAATAAAATTCTCTTAAGCTCTATTATGGGAAAAAGTTACAGAAGAAATGAAATTAGTAGACATTTTCTTATATTGAAAAATTTAAGAGAGCAGGAACAAACCGAGAAGAACATGGTTTGCTCATTCCTGATATGCTGTACCTTTTGAACTGTGCAACTGTGAAAAAAAAGTAATTATGTTCAAGTTGTAATTTAGGGCACTATTTCTATAAAAGGGTATACCAGGCTTTCAGAAATATGCTGTGATCAAGCTCAGGCACTTGCACTTTATTAATTATGACATCTTTATTTACAAACTTGCAAGAAAATAACAGGATGACTAAGAGGATGGAATCTAAAAGGATGGAAATAAAAAGCTAAATTTAGCTATTGCTCAGTAAGGAATTGAGAGTTAGCTTACAGGATGTCAACTTCAGTTATTTTTGATAAATATCGCTATTATCAAACTGATTTCTGTCATTTTATCAAACAGAATGTAGCGTTTTAATGTGACAACTAAAGAGACATTCAGGCAGTTCAGCGCAACCAATATAACAGAATGCTAGTGTCAAGAGATGCATTTATAAAGTTTAAATGTTCTTTTAAGTTGACACAGTGTCTAAAAAAAAACGTGACACTCCTGTGCGAGACACTACAAAAACAGCAAGGCACAGCATAATGGTCAAAGACTTTGCATGTTTATATAAAAAAAAAAATCAGAATTGGCACCAAGGCATGTTTGGTGTGAATGGCCTTTAATACCACAAAACCGAAAATAATTCATAAAATTCATTGCTAATACTGATGTTTGTGCAGTATTTTTTCCCATTTCCTTGAGTTAGATTTCATGAAGGAACTTGCTATTTTATTTAAAGTGATTTTACAAAAGACTTAACAGGTTGGGAAGTGATACTGAAGAAATTAAAAAAATCTATTAATTTATTGACAACAAAAACATTTTTATTGTCATTTTAAAACATTTTGGAAACATTTAGATTTTTCACGAAAATGTCCAGCTTTTGACAAATCATGGCAAAAATAGCAACAACAGCTCAAACCAAAGTTGTGATTTCCAAAATATGATTTGACTTTTTTTTTATTGAGTTTAATATTTTATCAAATAAACACTTATATGTTGGTTACATGAAAATGCACTGGATGACCTACTGTAGCTAAGGAAAAAGTGGAGGGGCCATAAAGGTGGTTCTGAAGTGAGCGATATCAGAGTAGGAGGCAAGTGTGAGAGAAAGAGAGAGGAAGAAGGGCAGAAATAGTGGAAGTTTAAGACAACGATGGAAAAGCTTTCCAGAGAACAGATGACGATACGGCTCTCGGCTAAGAGAGATTTATTACAATATCCCACTCTGGTGCAGACTCAAGGAGAAGGCCGCTGCCGTGCCTCATGGATCAGAGGCCAGTCAGAATGTGCTCTGAAATGTCTCCTGATATATTTAATTGTTCGATGGGCCTCAGGACAGGACAGACAAGCCGAAAGTCTAAAGAAATGTGGAAGCCAGTGTACTATACTGTACCCATGTTGTGGGAGAACAGGCCATAAGAATATTTCTCTACAAATTCAAAAAAGATTTGAGAACACCTTTCTTTACAGTAACTGATGAGAGAGGTTTATTTTGACATTCAAAATGTACCTGTCATCCCAAGGAAGATGAGGGTTTACCAACGGGGAAACCATACCACGGAAGATATATCAAGCGGGGTTACTCACGGACAACCAGCACATTTGGAGCACCTACCCCAGTACATACTGGGCCGGCATCGAATTTCTCAGCTGAATTCGCCTGCCACAGGGCTAAGGAAGAAGGACATTCAGGGTCATAAGGCACGCTATCATAGAGACTGAGTCTAACACCATCCTGAGAAAAGAGATGCTCTGAACCGGGGAGAGCTTGCTCTTTTCCCAGTTGACCCAAACCCCAACCGGCTGAGGTGCCCGAGCACCAGGTCTCTGTGCGCACTCAACAAGTCTCGAGAGTGAGCTTGAATCTGCCAGTCTTGAGATAATTGAGGATGCGAATCCCCACTTCCCTTAACAGGGCAAGAGCTGCCTCTTGACTTTCGTGAAGGCACGAGGCGACAGTGACAGACCGAAGGGAAGGATCTTTTACTGGTACGCCAGGCCCCCGAAGGCAAACTGCAGAAAGGACCTGTGCCCGAGGGTAAAACCAAGACGTGGAAGTACGCATCATTCAGGTCCACTGCCACAAACCAATCTTGATGCTGGACGCTCACCAAAATGCGTTTCTGCATCAGCGATCGTGGCCGTCAGAGGCGGAGAGGTAGCAACCGCAACCAGGAAATAAACACAGATGGAAAGGCATCTTTAAAAAGACGCTCTCCATCGGTACCACTCTTTTAGAGAAAATATACTCCTTTATTGCAAGAATACTGTATATACTCTGTTAGGCTGTCGACGTGCCCTGGGGCGTTCGCTGCACTCAATCTGTGCACAAGGGCGAGAAACTGCTGTAATGCACCAAAAATCCAACAGCATGCATAGGTGAATGAACCGGCAGTGGAATTCAGCCTCTTTGAATTAACCGCTCGGCTCTGAAAAATAAATCTGAATGAGTGGTTGTGAGCCAGCTCCTTTTATACCTGTTTGTCCAGGGGAGTAAATTCCACTCGCCAATTCCCATTGGCCTTTTCTCAAAAATCTGAGGTGTTTGGGGCTCCCAAGTGCAAACCCTTAGTGTCACTACATCGACACAACGTCAAGTGAGTGACAGATAGGGAACATAAACACAGGTGTACAGCAATGTTTCCTACACCAATATTCTCCTCCACTGAATCTACACCTCACCGCAAAATACTGTGTATGAGGTAAAAAGACATGGATAAATACTGAAGTGATTACTGAATATCTGACTCACAGACTGGATGTTTATATTACAACATGTAGTTGAAGATAAATAACAAAAGAGTTTAGTTGCAATTAATGGTGGAGGTTTTTTAAACTACTTTAAAATGCAAAAATTACAAAAGTGCTTTAGGGGCTACCGTACTGCAAAAATTGTATTCTGTAGGAAACACCGGTGTACAGTAGAATGTACTGTAGACAGTGTGACTAAATGGGTCATCGGATAAAGATAAGTATGTAAGCAGACAGTACAAACAATTGCAGGGTTGTGAAAGGAAAGGACCTTGTTCTTGAAGGTGTACATTCACAGCATCTTTTGCAAATTATATTCAAATTGAAGAGTCCGAGCTTTCAAAATCCAGCAAGGTCACCATAGCTGAACAGGCTACTAAAGCTGAATGTGGCAATATTAATGCAAGATAAATCTGTCAACTATAAAATTCATTTCTCCCAGTTCCAGACAGCAATTATTCACAAATTTGCTATTTTAGTATTTCATTTGGAATTTCAGTTGCAGTTGAATTTGAAATTTTGTAAGGTATTTCAAACACCATTAGAAAAGTGTTTTTGTTTTGTTTTTAAGAGTTACTGAGGGTTATTCATGAGATGTACTGGGCTTAACAGAGGGCAGAATACTTGTGAAAAACTTGCTGATGTTTATATGCAAATAATGTAATAGAAAAATGTCTCCCCAACCTTTCCAGCGAAGTCCTTTTTTAGCACCCTAAAGCATTTCCCCTGCCCACATTTCCTTCTTAGAAATATAATCTACACTGTTGATCTGCAAGCAAGTAATTTGTCTTCATCTAAATATTACTTCCCACAAGGACAGGCTTCCCAGACTAGAAGAGTAAACCACGTCAGATCCAAATATAATGCTGACTAAACACTTTCTATGCTATTACACATACGCGCACAAACTCAAGACCTTACATCAGCGGATACTGTAATTACATCTGTGAATTTATCTCTCCCCCTGGAGTGTGTTCTTATGTCTTGGCTCATGTCATACACTAAAAGCAACCTGCTAAAACAAAAATTGGAAAGAGCGATTATGAATATTATACTTTTGATGCTGCTGAAAAAGTTTAATTTGCAGTCGATAAAACCTATACCCCATGGAAACTTCTCTTAAATTAACAGGACTACAGTGTGATATAATAAAATATTGGCATATTTAGGCAGAATGCTTTCTTAATGAAGTGTAAAAGCACTAATAGCACTTCCCAGCAGTGCCTTACTCACTATTGGGCGGAGTCGTTGAGTTGGTACTCGCGGGCACGACTGAAGCATTCCTGGATGCCTGAGTCAGACCACAATCGGATCATGGCAGACAACAGTTCCGGGGAGTAGGGCTCAGTATCTTCCATACGGCTCACGACATCACACACCATCTTCGCATCAGCCTGTTAAAAGAGCACATAAACAGGCGTACATCCATTAATGTGATAATGAGACTTATGAACACATTAGGCTGAATCGCTCTACTAAAAGGGAAGAAAATCACAATGCGATATATTTAAATGTTTCTCGTAGAAAGCAGTGAGATGAAATGGAGAAATGGAAACTTTTGCTTAAGTCTCCTGCTTCTCAGATTTTTCTCTGGAGAAAGAGACCCCAGTAATCTTATGAGGGTGTTTAGTCTGAAAAAGCTAGAAATAAGTACACAGGTGTCTCGAGGTGCATATTTTTAATTTGATACAGCATCAAAAATGTGGTGCTCCTGCAAGAGACATGGCACAACTAACAAATATGTCCATCTAGTGCACTCTTATTTAGAAAAACAAATATCAAAGATATTGCAAACAGACGAAAACCCCCTAACATGTGTCTCCTGGAGAGTTTCAGATGTGATCTTAAAGGGAGTGTTCACCCATAAATTATCTCCTCATTTAATTATCCTCATAAAAATTACTCACTCTAATGCCATCCCAGATGTTTATGCCTGCTGAACACAAAGATTTAAAAAATAATATTTCAGCTCTGTAGGTCTTTACAATGCTTGTAAATGGGTACCAAAAATGTTTGGCTCAAAATTGCACATAAAGGCAGCATAAAAGTAATCCATATGACTCCATTTGTTAAGTGTTTTCAGAAGTGACATGATAAGTCTGGGAGAGAAACAGATCAATATTTAAGTCTTTTCTTACTATCAATCTCCTCTTGCACTTTCACTTTCACATTCTTCTTCATTTGTTTTTGCCAATTTGAATTCTTTGTGTATATGGCCACCTACTGGACAGGGAGGATAATTTATGGTAAAAATGGACGTAAATAATGATCATATTCGCACCCATACTTATAATATTGTTTCTGAAGGCTTGGATTTAACCACTGGAGTTTTATGGATTACTTTTATGCTGCCTGAATTTGTATTTTGGAGATTCAAAATATTGGCACCCATTCACTTGCACTGCACCTACAGAGCTGAGATATTCTTCTAAAAATCTTAATTTGTGTTTAGCAGAAGAAAGTCACACATCTAGGATGGCATGAGTTTGAATAAAAGATGAGCAAATTTTTATTTTTGGGTGAATTACCCCTTTAACTATGTAATAACCTATGCTCATATTTGCAATCAAAATCAAAGATTTCAATATTAAATCAAACATTTCTCATTAAGTTCTTGCAAGACCAAATGATCTGAGCTATGCTTTCTACATTAAGGGTTGTTCACACTGACAAAGTCACCATCATAACTGTTTTGGTGACATGAGTGACAGCAATGTTGCCAATGAAACGATGTTGAGAAGAGTTCAA
This sequence comes from Xyrauchen texanus, assembly GCF_025860055.1. Taxonomy (NCBI): domain Eukaryota; kingdom Metazoa; phylum Chordata; class Actinopteri; order Cypriniformes; family Catostomidae; genus Xyrauchen; species Xyrauchen texanus. The sequence goes on from NC_068296.1 coordinate 20,394,444, forward strand.
CTTTATGCAACTAAGTTACACAATGCAGTGACAGTCAATGGGAGTGGAGGCTGCAACCAGAAGATTTAATCGCTGTCATTGTTAACTGGCATTGTTAACTTCAACAACTGTCTAATTTGTGTACATTTTTATTCCTCTAAAGAATTTTTAGGAACATCTGAGTCAAAGATAATGCTTCAATGAAAAATAACTGAGAACTCAATTTGTCTGTTACAAAACCTAGTGAACTTCCTTCAGAGGCAACACTTTAAGGCATCATTGTTACGCTTCCGGTTCAAAATGCAGCAGCCAGAGTGCTAACGAGAACCAATAAACATGATCATATTAGCCCCATTTTATCATCGTTACATTGTCTACATCTGTTAAATTCTGTATTAATTAATAAAATGTGTTAACTACATACAAAGCTTTGAATGGTCTAGCTCCGCAGTATTTAAGTGACCTTCTACCACGCTATATTCCATCACGTTCATTACGATCGAAAAAATCGGGCCTGTTAATAGTTCCTACAATATCAAAATCCACAAAAGGATGAAGATCCTTTTCATATTTGGCTCCTAAACTATGGAATAGTCTCCCTAACACTGCTCGAGATGCAGACACACTCATCTATTTAGCCAGGCATACAGCTAATTTATACTCCAACCCACAATTAGGCTGCTTTAGTTAGGTCTGCCGGAACCAGAAAGTAGAAACATTGATCATGATTTATAACACTGCAATAAATTGAATGGCATCTATGCTTATATCATTTTATTTGTTTCCCTGTCTCAACCTCGGGACTCCTGTCCTGAGGTCACCAGAACCGGCTGGATCCAGCACCATTCCTGATTCATGTTGGACTCCACTGCTACATGTCGTTGAATGATGATGACTAAATGCAGCCGGTGCCAGCCAAACATCACTTCAGTCTATTTTGATGGACTTTAGAGGATGAACTGATGCCAACCCAATCATAAGACATGGGATACTCCATATGCTTGTCTGGACCTTGGATTTAGGATGGACCACACCGAACGTCACCGAAATTACTGGCCAGCTTGAACTGCGTTTCACATCCCTGATCTCTGCCTGCATCACCTCGAACTATTGATTGACTACGATCTTGAAATGGAATGCATAGACTAACAATTGCCAACAAAAGCCTTCATCAGCCAATTTACAAGGACAATTGCATCTATGTGAACTTCTGCAGTTAATCCAGAATGGACTTCAAAGACATTAGTCATTAATCATTAATCTTACAGTTCAAACAAAATCGATGTTTAAACACTGACCCTTAACACTTACTTAGTTTAATAATTTTAAACCATGACTTTAACTATACATAAGTAATATTTACATCATATTCATGATGTTAGCCAGAGGGGAACTGGCCCCCACAGTGAGTCTGGTTTCTCCCAAGGATATTTTTCTCAATTAATCAACATCTTATGGAGTTTTGTGTTCCTTGCCACAGTCGCCTACAGCTTTCTCACTGGGGTTATTAATACAATTATTATTTAATTACTTATTTTTAAACACGATTAACAATCGTATTTTATCAAATTACACAATGATGATTCATCGACATAATAGACATTACAGTTTTATTGTCTGTTAATGCCTGATCTTCTGTAAAGCTGCTTTGATACGATGTGTGTTGTGAAAGGCGCTATACAAATACAATTGACTTGACTTGACTTTTGACACGAAGGCTGTTCCAAACCGTAGGTATCTTTAATTATGCTGCATGCTAAGATATCTAATTTTGGCCAAATTCGAAGGTAGCATCACATGTATCCTTCTCCGACTAGGCGATCCCAGAATGCACTGTAATAAACGGTGGAAAAAATAAATCCAAGATGGTGAATGACGCAAGAGAAATTTTGATTTATAAATATAGCCTACTTATAATGCATTCAATAAAAATAAAATTGTTGATAATCTTTTTAATATGATAGAAATATTAATATTTCTATCTAAAAAGTGTGTGTGCTATGTGTATTTATGCTCATTAGCCTATTGCACTGTTCCTGTCGCATAACCCGTATTGAAATCAGATGCGAGTCGAGCCTCTTGTGCGCAGCGCATAAGGAGCGCTATTTGAATGACGCGTGAAGTTGCCGCCTTTGTAGAGTGTTCCAAATCGCTCTCTTATGAGGCTCCATTTCAATTAGGATGCTGCCATAGAAGACAGCTGCCTATGTAGGCAGGAGACAGTGAGAAAGCTCACTATGTTCTGGAACAGACCCAATTAATCCTCCTGAGCTATAAAAGTACATTTTGGGCAATAAAATTAATGTGTCAGGCTACATGGGGATTAAATGACTGCACTGAATATAGGATAATCGTCAAATTGTTTATTGCTGTAAGTAAACTCTTTGCATCCACTGAGTGTTTTATAAAGCCCTTTTTATAAGCTAGCTTTGGCTAAAAATAGAAAACCTCTTTGGTCGGTTATCTTTGCATAACAACTTTGGGGTTCTACAAACTTACACAAGAGCAGAATGAGAGAGCACAGCGGAAGGGAGGATATAACAGAATCAGCTATTCTCTAGCTCTATCAACTAAGTGACACATTATTGTTATTATTCAGCTTTAGCTGCTCCTCGTTTGCATAAAGTGTTTGCAGCATTGTTCCAATTCAAAGTGAGGAACATTGAGGAGACATTTTTATGTGTTTTTGAGCTGTAGGCTTTTGTTTTTTATTAACTTATAATTGGATAACTACATTAATATTATCTATGTATTTAGCTGAACCAAAACCATTTACTGTTGTATTTGTGGATAGTTAAGGGCAAAACTCAAACCAAACATCCTTATATTTTAAATTATGTTTTTCTGAGCCAACAGTGTAAGGCAGTGTAACTCATTTAGCTAAAGCAATGACCACACAATATGGGTATGTATGTGTATGAGGGGGATGCTGATCCCTTTGTTGCTATTCTCCATGGTGTGCTTCCTGTGATGATTAGACTTTTTTCTACAGTGAAATCTGATGCAGAGATAGACATCCACACACGCACAAACGCACGCAAGATACACATTTAACTGACTGTCTAAGAAAACTGTTAATTGAATATCTTTCACCATCTTTATTTGATCATCCCTTAAAAAAACAGCAAAAGATATTTTCTTATTAAGTATATTGTCTTGCTTTTTTTTCCAAGTGAAAATATAAAAACCCCCTTAAAACAGGATAAATTTACTTGAGAAGCAAAATTGCCAAAGATAGAGGATTTGTTTTCAGAGAATATAGGCCTATCTTGAAATGTATAGGTCATATCTAAATGCAAAAAAAAAAAAAAAAAAAACACAAAGAAACATATTGCCTTAGAAAAATAAATATAATTCAAGGTATAGTCTCTGAAAACAAGACTTGCTTCGGCAGTGGCTCCGAGTCTCCTGACATTAACAGAATTTTCAATGCAGGAAAAACCCTGAAAATGTCACATACAATCCTGCCTTTAAAGGGTGCTTAGATATGTTAAATGGAAAACAAGACAAAATTACCGATTAAGCAAATACATTTTCAATAAAAGGTGAAGGAAAAGTGAGATGAAGTTGTGAAATGTAGTGGAAGACAGCTACATATTATGAGGTAGGACCAAAGTTATCTAGGGTTGATACATCTCTAAAATATTTTTGAAAATATTTGTCAGATTTCATGTGATCATCCTATTCTGACTTCACTTCTGGTTCCTTATTCATTCTTCACTCGCTCTCACTTCCTCTGTCGCTCCTTATGACATCACTCCCGTTTAAAACATGGGGGGCAGTTCAAGAAGGCCGGTCTTGCACCCTTTCCCGTTTCAAATGTGAGAAAGACTAAAGTGTTCACACACTGAGGAAAGAAAAATTATGGGTGCATGGAAATTGAAATGGCGAGAATAATGAGCAAGCTTGTTGCTAATTAATCCACAGTTAATGCAAAATGTATGTGTAAAGTTTCTCTACTATAGAGGTGCAATCAGATATATTCCGTATGAATCAGATAGTCTTCCATATGACTTATCAATAGGGACAGATATTTCTGCCATCTCCATGGTGATGCAGCAAGGGCAACATCAGCAGCAGGAGGCCTTATGATTGGCTAAGGGAGCCTTCCCTTCCTCCTTCCCTGGTGAGTGTGACCTTTGAGAGCAAGTCCTCTGAACTCAGCATGACTGAACCTTCTGGAGTCCTTATAACACACACACACACACACACCATTCTCTAAACTGCATTCTTTTCTAATAGACAAAACAAAGATATTTTTTATCAATTAAAAATAAATGTTATATTATTAAAGGAAGAAAATGAATGAATAACAATTACATTTAATCTAAAAATCGAAGGATGACAGTAAGTGAATCATTTAGTCACCCTCATGTAGCTCCAAACCAGTTCTTCATTCTTCAGTGGAACAAAATAAGAGATGTTAGGTAGAATGAGAGTCTCAATCAGCATTCTCCTGCATTGCATGGAAAAAGATGCAACCGTATCCTTCAGTGTTCCACTGAAGAAAAAAAAGTCAAAAAGGTTTGGAAGATGAGGGTCAATAAATTATGACAGAATTTTCATTTTGGGGTGAACTATCCCTTTAAAGTTGCACAACATGAGGCAGAGGATTACCGTCAACAAACACCCTTCTGGGCATTACAAGACATGAACTGGGGCCCAGAGTGATAGACAACTTTGAGCCTTTATAATGGCTAATGCCTCATATGCCTCCCCACAAACCTCCATTCCCAGGGCATACTTTCTAATGGGAGCATTTTTGCCATGCATTTTTATTTGATTACAAAAAGAGTCTAGAATCCAACCACAAAAGCTGACAGTTGCTGACAGAATCAGCAGACCTGCACCTGGTTCCTGTCTCTCTGTGCACTTCATGCAGTTATATCTGTCACTAATGTCACAAAACTGGTCACGCCTCTCATTATTCATTCTCTCAACCTACTCCTGTTTTATACATTTTCTTACAGGGGGGGGGGGGTATACAACGCTAAAAGAGCATGTGATTTCTGAGTGATTGCCTATTGAATTTAGATCAGGCTCATAAAAACACATAATAGTTATTCATTATGGCCTATTATGGAAACAGTGTGAGGAGAGAACTCAACGCACTGCAGATTTCAATTGCAGATCAGTCAGTAGCCCAGCATGACAGACAGTATGCTTATAGACACCCTGACTCTGCACCTGGTATTAGGAAAAACCATTGTAAGCGAGCACTGCAAACCCATCATAATTACTAAACGCATATACAATGGAACTGTCATTTGGCAGTAAATGGTAGTTTCCTGAGACTGCATGTCGAATGCTGAGGGTGTAGCTGGTTGGCACCACATGATGTTGTCTCTGTCTGGCATTGTTACCACAATACGCAATAAGAATACTGGCTAGTTCATCATAGTAGGACTGGGTATCGCCAACTACCTCTTCATACATTAAACATTGCAATATACAGTGGGATTAAAAAGTCGTATCTGCCTCATTAAGCTTTCATTAAGCACATAAGAAACTCTGTGGATCATTCTTAAATCATGTTGGGCTAACATGGATCATCTGATTTTTCACAAACTTGTGAAGTACATACCATCATTAAAGCAAAAGCAGGTCATACCAAATACTATGAAATTCTGAAAAGGTAATTTTTCAATTTCACTATTCACACAAATTGCTGGCATTGGTGTCTCATAGAATCTGATCTTGTATGATATAAATACACATAAATAAATACATGTAGATGCAGTAGTAGAAAAATAATTGTGATTTATCACTTTATAATTGTATCAGTACAGTACTAATCTATAGGCATTTCTCATATGAGTATGTATGATGTAAAGTACAGTAAGAATCAACATAGACTCTAACAGTAAAGATCTAGAGTTGTATCAGTTGGCATATTTTTATGAAATATGTTGTTTATCTTTTATTTTTTACTACAAGCTGTCAGCTATTGTTTTTAATAGTCACATGTCTGTCATCAAGTCAACGAATACTCTGTACAAAAACCACAGGTTTAATGATCATGGCAAGCACAGATGTGGTCACTAAAAACCAAATCCCTCCCAGATATTTCGGGCATGAACAAAAGTAGTGATGTCCACTTTAGGACCTCTATTAGAACCTAATGGGCTCAAAGGAGGCAAAAGAGATGCTGTCATGAAACTTAAGTTTTTTTAAGACATGAACAAATACATTTAAAACCATTGTCCATACCAGAGCAAACCTACACAATCTCAAAATAAATAATGTAGTCCCCACAATGTGTATGTGTGTGCGTGTGTGCGTGTGTGTGTGTGATGTTGCATTTTACATTAAACTTTATGATAACTGTAACATCAGAAGAGATTGCTGCACAACTCCACAAACATGCAGGGAGAAGGCCGTGTTGAACAAATGGGTAAGGTCATGTTGAGGCCTGCACTGACTAATACTAATACTCTAGGATATTGAATGGATGAGCATATCTGTCACTTAACTTTATGCAACACCAGTGGGATGACAGAAAAGTGACTCACAAAGATGAGATGATTTGACCTAATAAACTGTATATGAGGCAGACTGTTACTAAAAACAGTCTTATTGCAGATCTACAACAGACCAAAATCAAAATCAAAATAAGCATATCCATATATATATATATATATATATATATATATATATATATATATATATATATATATATATAAATTACATTGCACTTTTTATTTCTTTAGTTCTCATATATTCCCATTTTCATCACGCAGGCTATTAGGACATCAGTTGCAGCAAATCGGAACGTGCATAGTGTGCCCAAAAATGCCGTGTAGGGAGGTAGCTGACTAGGTTTTGAGACTCAGCCATAGTCATGTCTGTTTTCGCATAGGTTATAGACAAGGTTTGAAATTTACTTTTTGGCTAACTGGCCACTTTGGCAAGTAGTTTTCTAAGGTCATTAGCCACTCAGCATTTTCACTAGCCAAAATCAATTTGCCTCACAAACAGTAATAAAGGTACTGCAGACTGTAACTGCATGCATTTGTAAGGACATTTTATTTAAACAAGAATTAGATTACTTTAGCAGGACGCAAGCCTAATGATTTAAGTCACCTTTAGAATATCTACAGGAGTAGGATAGAACAGCAAGAAAATTTGACAATAATTTGCACATAATTCATGGAAGTTTTAACCTCTTCATTCTTAATTGTGTTTGCCTATATGAAAGTTTACCATTGTTCTTCCATTGTTTTGACTTCCTCCTTGTTTTGAATAGAATGTTCTTTGTAGAATTAAAATGTGTCAAATACGTTTTGTGGTCTCTGATGGCCGCCACAATATCGCGTGAAGCCCGACTGAATCACACAAGTTTCGCTCTGCACTGTCCCAGAGCTCTGGTGGTCTTATCTCTGGAGCACGCTGAGGTGCGCTGCAGCAATAACGCGAAAGCATTCTTCAATCGCATTGATGTACGTGTAAGTTATGAGAGAAGAATTTAGTGCCTATAAAGCACTGGACGTGAGATGAATACAGTTAAATGTCTCCTGACATTCACAGAACTTTCAATGCAGGAAAAACACTGAAAATTTCACACACAATCCTGCCTTTATGTCTTTTTTAGAGCTTGGAAGTGTTGGTCCCCATTGACCTGCATTGTGTGGATATATTCACATCATATCACTTTCTCCAAGACCATCACCACACGCTCCAACCAGAAGCCGTGGATGACTGCGGAGGTGCGCACGCTGCTGAGGTCCCGAGACTCCGCCTTCAGAGCAGGCGATAAGGCAGCCCTAAGAACAGCTAGGGCCAAACTGTCACGGGCAATCAGAGAGGCAAAGCGTGCACACGCCCAGAGAATCCACAGTCACTTCCAGGACAGCGGTGACACACGGCGCATGTGGCAGGTCATCCAGGCCATCACCAACTACAGGACAACATCAGTTGCCTGTGACAAAGATGCCTCCCTTCCAGATGCGCTGAACAACTTCGACGCTCGGTTTGAAGTGCAGAACGACGTGATGGCGAGGAAGTCCACCCCTCCTCCCAACGACCAGGTGCTCTGTCTTACCACGGCAGATGTGAGGAAAACTCTACGTAGAGTCAACCCACGGAAGGCTGCTGGACCAGACAACATTCCTGGCAGAGTGCTCAGAGGATGTGCAGACCAGCTAGCAGATGTTCTTACCGACATCTTCAACATCTCTCTGAGCAGCGCTGTCATTCCAACGTGCTTCAAGGCCACCACCATCATCCCCATGCCAAAGAATTCTTCAGTGTCCTGCCTCAACGACTACCGTCCCGTCGCACTTACACCCATCATCATGAAGTGCTTCGAGAGGCTCGTCATGAGGCAGATTAAGACCCAGCTGCCCCCCTCACTAGACCCACTGCAGTTTGCGTGTCGTTCAAACCGTTCAACGGACGATGCCATCACCACAACCCTCCATCTGGCCCTCACCCACCTAGACAATAAGGACTCATCCGTTCGAATGCTGTTCATAGATTTCAGCTCAGCATTCAACACAATCATTTCCCAGCACCTGATTGGAAAGCTGAACCTGCTGGGCCTGGACACCTCCCTCGGCAACTGGATCCTGGACTTCCTGACTGGGAGACCTCAGTCAGTCCGGATCGGGAACAGCATCTCCACCACCACCACACTGAGCACTGGGGCCCCCCAGGGCTGTGTGCTCAGTCCACTGCTGTTCACTCTGCTGACTCACGACTGTGCAGCAATGCACAGCTCGAATCACATCATCAAGTTCGCCGATGACACGACCGTGGTGGGTCTCATCAGCAAGAACGAGTCAGCATACAGAGAGGAGGTGCCGCGGCTGACAAACTGGTGTAGAGCCAACAACCGGTCCCTGAATGTCGACAAAACAAAAGAGATGGTTGTTGACTTTAGGAGAGCACAAGGTGAACACACTCCGCTGAACATCGACGGCTCCTCTGTGGAGATCGTCAAAAGCACCAAATTCCTTGGTGTTCACTTGGCGGAGAACCTCACCTGGTCCCTCAACACCAGCTCTATCACCAAGAAAGCCCAGCAGCCCAGCAGCATCTCTACTTTCTTCGAAGACTGAGGAAAGCACATCTCCCAACCCCCATCCTCACTACATTCTATAGAGGGACTATTGAGAGCATCCTGAGCAGCTGCATCACTGCCTGGTTTGGGACTTGCACCGTTTCGGACCGCAAAGCCCTGCAGAGGATAGTGAGGACAGCTGAGAAGATCATTGGGGTCTCTCTTCCCTCCATCAAAGACATTTACAAAAAACACTGTATCCGCAAAGCAACCAGCATTGTGGACGACCCCACACACCCCTCACACAAACTCTTTACCCTCCTCCCGTCTGGCAAGAGGTACCGAAGCATTCGGGCCCTCACGGCCAGACTGTGTAACAGCTTCTTCCCCAAGCCATCAGACTCCTCAATACTCAGAGACTGGTTTGACACACACGTGTCCTGAGTTGCACTTTAATTACTGTCACTTTATAACTGTCTGCTACCTCAATAACTGCTATGTGCATAGAACACTATCTCATAGTATGTTATGTTTACATTTTTAGAAACTGTCATCTTTTTGCACTACTGAGTACTGGTCGGCGCTGCACTGTCTATTGTCCTGTTCATTGTCAGAAATTTGTTGTACTGTCCCGTACTTTTTGCACGTTTGCACGTGCACTTTATATAGGTATATATAGGTTTTTTATATAGGTATTTTTATTTCGTTGTGTTGTCTCATGTGGTCCTGTGTTGGTCCTTTGTTGTTTTTATGTAGCACCATGGTCCTGGAGGAACGTTGTCTCGTTTTGCTGTGTACTGTACTAACTGTATATGGTTGAAACGACAATGAAAACCACTTGACTTGACTTGACTTGATATCTCCATCAAAATATCTTCATTTATGTTCCACAGAAGAAAGAAGGTCATACGAATTTGAGACAGCATAAGGATGAGAAACCGATGAGAGAATTATAATTTTTGGTTGAACTTTTCTTTCACAATATAGCTCTACAAAGACAAAATGGATTTACCACATACAGTAAATGGCCTCCATCTGATGCTCACTGGGATCAACAGTACATTACAATAACTCAGCTGGAGAGTGCCACTATGTAAGGTGTTTCATTAAGCCAAATACCGCTTAATGCATTGATTTGTGCAAAGCACGGCCAACTCTGATGTGAAAGAAAATGGGCTTCCGCTGGTCATTCTCTGCACTTGAGGTAATAGTTGCAGGATGAAACAGCAGAAGAGAAATCACATCTTGATTTCTCACACTGTCACTCTGGTCCTCATTATTGTCTCCCCTGCACCCTTCTATGACCGTTTGTCAGTCTTAAGGGATAATTCACCCAAAAATTCTTTCATCATTTACTCAAAAGGAGATGTAAGGTAGAATGTCCCTTTACCATCTGCTTAACATCTTATTTTGTGTTTCACATTAGACAGAAAGTTAAGTTGGGTTTTGAACATTAAGTAAATGATGAGAGAATTTTAATTTTGAAGTGTATTGTCTCTTTAATCACATCCCCCTATTGTATACCCGTCATAACTCTCCCTTTAGGCATAAATAGTGTTACGTCACAATCAAAAATAATGGGAACACACACACATGATGGGAAGGACCTTTAGCTTATGTTGACATGAAACAGAATTGAGTCGATGCAGAATCCGACTCAATCTCATCTCGACATGGTCCTTTACTCTCCTGTCCATGATTATTATCTCTCTTTCTCTTCATAGGTCTTCTCCGTCCCTCCACCACTCCCTGCCTTCCCCTCTCTCCACTCCTCCGCATCATGTGACAGTCATCTCTAGTTACTATGGTTACCGGGCCTTTCTTGGGGAATGTGATTGCAGATTTGGTGCTCTATTTTTCTCTTTCTACATCTCTCTCTGTATCTCAACCTCTCCTCCCACTTTCTCACTCCATCACCCTCTCCTCTTACTCTCTCTCTCGCTCTCTCTCTCTCATCTACCTCTCTCTCGCTCTCTCTCTCTGTTTGCCTCCCATGGTAGCTGCTGAATTATTAATTTGATGAAATATTTAGCTGTTATTCTGATCTGCTGCTTAAGGCTCCAATTGTGGCCTAATCGCAGGAAGTACTCAAAGCCCAGAGAGGAGACCGCACCTCTGCCAGTCCATACTCACTAATACAGATGCTCGTCATCAGAAAGGCCACACCCACCAACTGAAAACAGTCAGAAGCCTCCTCTCTTACATCAACAGCCTCACACCATGACATCACACATCAGTTGTCTCATAATATCCCGCATAGTATATGAAGAGGGAAATTAATGTTCCTAATGCAATAAGGACATTTTCTCTTTTCTTCCATTAAGTGGCATCCACAAACCCCTCATACATCTCTGTAACAACTGGCTAATAAGTGTTTGTTGATGTCAAGAGGCTTTTTGAGTCAACAGGAACAGAGAAGTAGGGATGTCAGAAGTATTGGTACTTTACTACCAAGCTGATAAAAATGTAACTAACACTTTACAATAACGTTTCATTTGTTAAAATTAGTTAATGCATTATATATCATAACTAACATATTTTTTAAATAGTATTTATTAATCCTATTGTTAATTGATATATACACAATTGTTCATTGTTAGTCAATATTGCATTAACTAATGTTAATATACACAACTTTTAATTTAAAAGATGAATTAGAAATGAATTAAAAGTATTAGTAAATATTGAAATAACATTAATCAAGATAAATAAATGTTTAAAAGTATTGTTCAATTTTATGTATGTAAATAAATGTAAGTAACTAACGTTAAATAAAACCTTATTGTAAAGAGTTACCAATGTCACAATTGTAGTATTTTTACAATATTAAACACCAACTCAATTTGGTACCGTATTTGTTTTATCATTGTCTGAATATGTTGTTTTGAAAATATTTGCGTAAGCCTATTACGATAATTATAATGCGCAATACTATATAATAATTTAAAGGAGCATTTAACCATCAAAAAAATCACATGAAAAAGGCACAAAAGTATCATAAAATTAGTCCATGCAATTCATGCATCATATTCCAAGTCTTCTAAATGCATAAGTTTTGGTGAGAAACATAACTCATAATTCATTGCATATTCATTCCATGACAGTGGCTTGCATGCTCACTAAAGAACTTGCATTGTTTTTAGTTGTAAACAATGCAGGTTCTCTCTTCATTAAAATAAAAATGTCTTTTTTTATGTTTATATTTTTTGGGTGAACAATTCCTTCAAGAAGCTTTATTTTTATATTGAGTTAATTTAGCTTTTTTTGAATTTCTGAATATTAACTTACATGTAAATACTAAACTATTAAATATGTGAAAAGCTTCAAGCACTATTTACTTAATTTGTATCTTTGTTTTCTATTTTATTACAGACTGTTTCCAAGTTCATATTTGTATTTCTTTTTAAATAAATTATTGTGTTCAATAGCATCTTCGTTTTTGCTGTGGTATCGAAATTGTTATGAAAAATCAGGAAATTTCTTTGGTGTGTGTATCGACTACTGATACTCCTTCAGTGAAGAGGTGTTAAAAACATCCCAATGTCAGCCTGGCCTCGATGTGTTCTCCCAGAGAAAGCAAAGAAAATAGCCAAAAAGAAGAAGATGTGCAGTTCCATTACTGAGAAGTCAACATCATGTCTCTTTTTCTTTCACCATCATCTGGGTTCTACACAGTGATTCAGTTAGATAGAGAGGGAGAAAGAGACAGACAAAATAAACTGGATCAGACTACCCGTCCCTCTACTCCATGCCTTACTAAACTCTTTCTGAAGTTAAACACATCGAAATGCTCACCCCACAGTGGGGAATTCTCTGTTGGGATTTATGGAGGAATAATTACAGTCACATTAATAATTACATTCTAAGCCCTGCCCCCACCCACCATCAGAAGCACTTACTAGATTAAGGTCAGAATTGGAACAATAGGTTAATTATATAGGGGGAAAACTGTCTAGTTAACATTTAGGGTGTACAAAACTACATATCTTCAAACTCGACTAGTCAATATGTCGCCGGAACAACTAGTCGACTATTCGACAGTGGTTCCAGTAATCCATGTCCTTAGTCTGCTTGTATTCAGCAAACTGTTTGCGGGCTTTCTTGTGCATCATCTTTAGAAGAGGCTTCCTTCTGGGACGACAGCCATGCAGACCAATTTGATGCAGTGTGCGGCATATGGTCTGAGCACTGACAGGCTGACCCCCCACCCCTTCAACCTCTGCAGCAATGCTGGCAGCACTCATACGTCTATTTCCCAAAGACAACCTCTGGATATGACGCTGAGCACGTGCACTCAACTTCTTTGGTCGACCATGGCGAGGCCTGTTCTGAGTGGAACCTGTCCTGTTAAACCGCTGTATGGTCTGGGCCACCGTGCTGCAGCTCAGTGTCAGGGTCTTGGCAATCTTTTTATAGTCTAGGCCATCTTTATGTAGAGCAACAATTCTTTTTTTCAGATCCTCAGAGAGTTCTTTGCCATGAGGTGCCATGTTGACCCAAATTTAACACACCTGCTCCCCATTCACACCTGAGACCTTGTAACACTAATGAGTCACATGACACCGGGGAGGGAAAATGGCTAATTGGGCCCAATTTGGAAATTTTCACTTAGGGGTATACTCACTTTTGTTGACAGCGGTTTAGACATTAATGGCTGTGTGTTATTTTGAGGGGACAGCAAATTTACACTGTTATACAAGCTGTACACTGACTACTTTACATTGTAGCAAAGTGTCATTTCTTCAGTGTTGTCACATGAAAAGATGTGAGGGGTGTCCTGATATCAATAATCATCGAGACAATCTTCAAATTATCGATGTGAGAAAAAGGCATAGATCCCAAGCCTATACACTAGTCAACCTCACTTATCGACTTTTTGGTTGTTAGATGACTAGTCGACCAACAGGCATATTAACTAGGGACCAATTATCCCTAGTTAATATGCTTACGTTTCATATGCTTCTGCTGATTTTCAAACTTTCTCTCTCTTCTACTGAGGAACTGACACAGACAAGATGGATCTCACGCTCTCTGCTACTTCCCCTTAGCCACTTCTCTCTATCTATCTCTCTCTCTTTCTTTCTCTCTCTCTTGACCTCCAAGTTCCTGTGGTGTCTACTGAGGCCTGGCATTTCTTAAAGTGTGCTGTTCTCTCCCCTCTGCTGCATAACTGATCCGCTACCACTGCAGGTCTCTTTGAAGTACATTTATTTTTAGTAACAGCTAAAAAATGCTGTCATCCTATCAAATATCTTGCTTTAACACTCACTGGCCTGCAAGCACTATCCTTTACACTACTGTATTGATCAGTACACCAGATTAACACAGTGTCATTCCTACCAGCACGCTGCTTAACACACTGTCCTCACCATCAGTAACCTGATTAATACTGTGGCAAACCTCAGTGACATTGACCTTTTTTAAAAAAAAAAGGTTTTTGCAGCCATAACACAATTTTTGCTATGCTGCATGACAACATGGTGATGGTGAAAAATGAAAATACATCAAACTTCAAAACACCACAATCACATTTGCACCCTACATCCTTGAATGGAGTTTGATATCCACATCCTATGCTGGTATACCTCACATGCACTGCCTATTTTTGTAATGACAAACAGATTTAGGAGATAACAATATTTTATGTCTTGATATAACTTGTTTTGCATGTACATGCTTAGGATGAGATTATTTAGCAGAGATAGGCCAATTCTATTAAAATGAATGGAAGAAATTGGAACGCTCAACCAAGGAGCTCTGAGCAGCAAACGGTCAACGGATGTAAAAAAGAAGTTCCGCCTTACAGTTAAAAAAGCCAATCACCTTTTAGATACAGACATCTCCTGTCAATCAAATTTAGAACGCAAATGCCCATTCGCTATACAAGCTGGGAAAATTTCATTTTTAGCATAATATGACGTTAATGTCGTAATTTGTACTATAAATGAACACAGACAACAAACAGCATGTCTTTAGCCTGCTGGCATATTTACTGAACTGAACTGTTTCCATGACAACACACAGATCCATTTCTACGGCCCCAGGTACAGGGCATCCCGAGGGTCATACTACATCTCCCCTTCCCCCAAAGTAGTGATAAAACTTAAATAAATGTTTACACTGGCAGAACTGCCTTAACTGTAGGTCACCTAGTTTGCTGGAAATATTAAACCTGAACCAAAGATATCAGACAGATTAAACCTAAACACAGCACTGTCAATTATGCTTGACTCTAGATGCTGAATACTATGTTACAAAGTCTTTAAGGCACTCTGGGGCTTTCACCTCTGTCCTTAAGTGGGCCCTCTGTATCCTTCCCCCCTCCCCTTCACCTTGTTCTGGCCCTGCTGCCTGTTCCGTATCCTCCACTTCTGGTGGTGGGGCTTGTGTCTCTGGGAGGGGTCTGATGTGTGCTTTGTTTCTCCTCACCTCTTCTGAGTCCGTTTCCACTACATATGAGCGGGAAGTGTCTGCTTTTCTAATCACTGTGGCCGATTCTTTTGTATTTGTGATCCAGACTCGCTGACCTGCTTTTAGCTCCGGTCTCACAGTAACTTTGTGTCTGTGATTAAAGTCAACTGTCTGTGTGTGTTTCAGTTGTTTGTCCTTGTCTACAAAGGCCTTCCTGTTTGGCCATTTAGGTTTGAGTTGAACAGGTGAGACTGGCAATGGTGAGCACAGTCTCCTGCCCATCAGGAGTTCTGCTGGTGATGGTCCGTGATGCAGCGGTGTGACTCTGTAGGCCAACAGAGCCCTGTATGGGTCAGCATTTTTCTTCAATAGGCCCTTGACAGTCTTCACAGCCCTCTCTGCCTCTCCATTGCTCTGTGCAAAGTATGGGCTGCTGGTCATATGTCTGAAATCATAGTCCATGGCAAATGAGGAGAAAGTGCCTGAATAAAACTGAGGGCCATTATCAGTTATTAGTACTTCAGGAACCCCATGTCTAGCAAAAATGGATTTAAAGCCATTGATAACTCCTGCTGATGTGGTTATTGGGGTTTTAATTACTTCAATGTATCGAGAATAGTAGTCTACTAACAATAAGTAAGATTCATTTTCCCAATAAAACATATCAGCTCCTACTTTCTGCCAGGGCCGCTGTGACAGCTCTGAGGGTATCATTGGTTCTGGGTGAAGTGGTTGGTTTTTAGCACACACCTCACTCTGGGCCACCATTCTTGTGATTTGAGCGCCCAGTCCCAGCCACCACACTGACTGCTGGGCCCTCAGCCTGCATTTGGTTGTCCCCATATGTCCCTCTTGTAGTCTGGACAGCATTTCCTTCTGTAATGTCTCTGGTATAACAATGCGTTGCCCTTTCATCAGAAGGTCACCATTCATGTGTAGCTCACTGTGGTGGACCCAATAGGGTTTCAGTTGCTGGGACAGCTCTTCTTGCCGTGGCCACCCTCTCTTGCACTGTGACATCAGCTGGCTACAGATAGAATCCCGCTGTTGGTGCTCCGCTATCTGTTGAAGTTTAGACTGGGATGCAGGTAAGTTTTCGCGTATCATATTGATGAAGACCTGCACTTCCCCTTCCAGTTGTGCCTCTTCTTCGGTCAGTGGCCATCTCACCGGGGCCCTGGAGAGTGCGTCTGCTGTGATAAGAGCCTTCCCTGGCACATAAATTATCTTGTACGTGAACCTCAGCAGTCTGAGACGGAATCGCTGAATTCTGGGAGGTAAGTCATCCAACGCTTTTGTCCCTAACAAGGCCAGTAGTGGTTTATGGTCTGTCTCTATCGTGAATGGTAGGCCTATGAGGTATGAACTCAACCTTTCACATGCCCAGGTGACGGCCAATGCCTCCTTTTCAACCTGGGCATAACGTTGCTCTGTTTCAGAAAGGCTTCGAGAGATGTAAGCGATTGGGCGCCACTCCGTGTTATCCTGTCTCTGCATAAGGACAGCCCCCAGGCCAAAGGATGATGCGTCTGCAGACACTTTTGTTTTGGCTTGTGGTCTGTACTGAGCCAACACTCTCTGTGATGCCAGCTCCTTTTTGAGGTTTTCAAATGATGTCTGTTGCATGTGGCCCCAAGACCACTCATTGTTCTTAGACAGTAAATCTCTGAGTGGTTTGGTGGTGTCTGCAAACTGAGGGATAAACTTTGCTATGTATGTGACCATCCCCAAAAAACACCTAACATCTGCTGTATTCTGTGGGATGGGCATGTCTGTGATAGCTCTTATTTTCCCTGGGTCAGGTTCAATGGCTCCCGCCCTGATTTTGTGCCCAACAAACAGGACTTCAGGCTGTGCAAAGGTGCACTTTTCATTTAGTGTTAGACCCGCCTCCTGGAGACGTGTCAAAACAGCTGTGAGCCGTTCATCGTGTTGGGCCCTATTCTCTCCACATATGAGGATATCATCTGCATGGCATATCACTCCACTTAGCCCCTCTAAGAGCTGGGACATGCGTCTCTGGAAGTGTTCTGGCCCTGAGTTAATTCCGAAAGGCAGAACATTAAAACAAAACCGGCCAACAGGGATGATAAATGTTGTGAGCTCCCTGCTCTCCTGTGCTAAGGGTATCTGCCAAAACCCACAACGTGCATCCAGCTTTGTGAACACCAGTGCACCATTCAGCTGGGCTAATGATTGGTCCACTGAGGGTAATATGTGTCTTTCTCTACACACTCCCTCATTGAGTTTGGTCAGGTCACCGCAGATTCTTATCTTACCATTGGGTTTTGGGACCACTACTATTCCTGCACACCAATCAGTGGGTTTCTCTATCTTTGAGATGCCCCCCATCTCCTCCATTCTTTTCAGCTCTTCCTTGACTTTATCAGTTAAGGGGATTGGTACGCGGCGAGGGGTGGTCAGAGCATAAGGGATGGCGTCCTCATTCAGGCGGATTTGGTAATCACCTTCAAGTCTCCCTAATCCACTGAACACCTTTGGAAACCTCTTTTTGAAGACCTCCCCTGAATCTGCCCAGCAGTGGCCTGGCTAGGTTATCAATGACAAATACAGACTGAGTGACCTTTTTATCTTTACTTTCTAGTCTACTCTGTATCTGTCCTACCACAGGCAGTATCTTGTTATTTGGGCCATACAGTCTTTTTGAGGTGTGAAGTAAAGGACCATCTCTACTACACTTATATAATTTTGTGGGTATCGCTGTCACTGCTGCTCCCGTGTCTAATTTAAAAGAAACAACTTCCCCATTAATTTTGATGTCTGAGTACCAACCAGCACAGTCTTCCTTCACCTCACCCAGAAAAAGGCTGTCCTGGTAGAGTTGCTCCTCCTCATCTGCCATCTCATGCACAGGCTGCTTGGATTTGCAGACAGCAGCAAAGTGTCCTTTTCTGTGACATTTCCTGCATTCAGCCTCCTTGGCCGGGCAATCTTTCCAACTATGAAGTGGCACTCTCCCACATTTATGGCACATCCCTGATGTTCCAGTATCATTATGTTTTGCTCTTCGTTCGGAATTCCACTCTTTCCTTCGAGCAGGCGAAAACACGTGCACTTCATCACTGGGCCCACTGTGCGCGTGATTTCCCGCGCCGCAAAGCACCACTTGCTGCTGTTTTACGGTTTCACTTTGTCATACTAAGTTCGTAGCTTTAGACAGAGTCAGATTTGAATCTAACTGTAGCTATTCAGAAAGTCTGATGTCTCTTATGCCCACTACTATGCGATCACGTATCAGTTAATCTTTGAGAGTCCCGAACTTGCAATATTCCGCCAATTTGTGAACTGCAGTAACAAAGCACTCAGCCGTTTCCCCATGGCTCTTGTTTTCGCATGTTAAACCTGGCCCTCTCGAAAATGACCTTGTGTTCTCCAATGAAATGTTTATCGAAACAGTCTTTTACTTTCTCGTAGATTACTTTGTCCGTTTCTTGTATCGCCGACACATGTAAGATATCCTCTGCTTCATCTCCCATGGAATATATCAATGTGTTCACCTGGAAAGCTTCATCCTTCTTATCCAAACCCGACGCTACTCTGTACCTTTCGAATCGTCTAATCCATTTGGGCCAATTTTGGATGTCTCTGCAGTCAAACTTCTCTGGAGGGCTTATGCGAAATGCATCTCCAAGGGCGTAAGCTGCAGAGGGTGGTCCCGCGCGTTCTCTCTCTTCTCTGGACGTCTTACTTTGATTTACCTCCAAATAGCGGTGATTTCCTTGAAAAGTTAACTACTTATACTGTCGACTATACTTTCATGTCGAAGGCTGATTTGGTTTTAACATTAAACACTTCTGACACCATGTCGTAATTTGTATTATAAATGAACACAGACAACAAACAGCATGTCTTTAGCCTGCTGGCATATTTACTGAACTGAACTGTTTCCATGACAACACACAGATCCATTTCTACGGCCCCAGGTACGGGGCATCCCGAGGGTCATACTACAGTTAAGAAACACAATTTATGATTCCAGTATTGCTATATTTTAATGCTGACTTGAAATATGTTCTTTGATCGTAATTTTGACCAACCGGTTTTTATATTTTGGTCTTTCTCTATTCAAGTAGATATGAGCTGTACTGGCATGACAGGAAATGACCTCACGAGAACATTCCAAACATGGCCGACAGTGGACTGACTTGCTAGAAAGATTTTTTTTACATTGCAGTTAGGACTTACTAGTACTGTACATGCACGCCAGTGCCAGAAATGTACTTTTTAATTGGAAAATGTTTGTCCTCTATAGTGTTGATTTTAAGGAGCATTTTTTTACCATAATGGGGGCATATTTCATTCTAAATTTATAAAACACAGTGTGTTCAATTAATAAATTAATATTTTATGCAATATCCACTTAACTTGATAGGCCTAGAATAGAATACAATTAAATATATCAGATACGATAAAAACTAAAAAAAGTATTTACAAAGACTACAAAATTCTGGGGCATTTGAGTGCATTTTGGTGGCACTATGGCCCCGATCCTCTGGTGCGCACATACTCCTGTGACTCATTGCTGTGAGACTAGGGCTGGATGTACTTGTTTAGAAAAAAAATACATAGAAAGAAAGAGAGCAATTTTGGGTTTGCTCTTAAAATTTACATTAGCTGTTGGGCTGGGTCTAGCCAAAGGCTCTCCTTTATGGTCGGCTTTGGGTTTCAACTTAATGCCAATGCAGACCTCGAACTCCTAAGGAATTTCAGCCAATGTAAAGCAGCCAACAGTGACTGAAATCAAATTAAACAAAGCCTGTGAATAACAACAGAAGAAGGCATCAGGGTAAAGCCCCGGTCCAAGCTGCAGTCAAGGTCTCATGTGGGGCTCAAGTGAGGCTAACAAATACACAAATCATGTTGTCACACTTTAAAATACCTGTGGGTCATCATGAGGCAAGGGAGCAGTCCCAGTGTGTCTCTCTTGCTATTGCCCCATTGGGTCATTACTGTGAGTTGCAATTGTGTGTTTTGAGAATTGGAGATGTAACATTAATTATGCAATGTACTGAAGAAGTAATTTTTAAAAATATACTAACGTGTTTTTTTGGCTTAACTGTTCTTTTAAATGTAGCTCAAATAAATACCACTCAAAAAAATTTATGTATGTACATACAGTATGAGACACAGAAAAAGAGGCAGAGAGACGGTAAGATACAAATAATTGCATAAACGAAGCCCATAAAGGAAGGCTGAAATGGCATGGATGCAAACCCAGTGTTCCACTCCAAGTGGCCGAAGAGCTACATCTCTACGGCAACCAATGGTTTCCTAGCAGCGCAACACAGCTTATGGAACAATTTATGAAATCTACCCACTGAGATGAGAAAGTCCATGACAAAAAAAGATTGGTAGTGTAGGAAACACAGAAAGACAATATGTTCCTCTTTATGACGACACAGACAGCATTAATTACAAATGAAACAGTGAATAGAGAAGATTAAATGAATAAAAAAAATGCAGTTAAAGTGAATGGTGAATGAGGCTAACATTCTAAATAATATATTTTTTTGTGTTTCGCTGAAGGATAAAAAAAAGTAATATTAGGAACAACTTGAGGGTTAGTAAATGTTTACTGAATTTTCATATGTAGGTGAAATATCCCTTTACAATAAATTTAAATAAAAAGACAAAACTTTCACATTTACACACACACACACACACACACACACACACACACACACACACACACACACACACGTGCACAAACAGAAAAATACTTTTATGAGTGAGGAAGAGCACCTTGTTTCATGGGAGGCCTAAAAATAAATGTAGCCTGACTGATTGCATTAGTTTGATAATATAAGACTCATTAAGATAAGGGTTGTTGAATGAGATTATTGTACTGTCACTGTCAGTCGGATGTGAAAGCACACACTGTGGTGCTAAGGATGCTACAGTAACACAGCTAGCTATAAATAACCGGGAAAAGTGCAGCACTCCATGAAATACTTTCCTGATGAGAATGTATAAGATAACACACACACACACAGCCAAAAACAAACATACACAATTACAGTACATATGCCATTTATATTAATGTGAGCCAGCACTAGACTTGCCACAATATCATAACTTTCACACCGGTGCGGTGTTCACGTTCAAACCGACTACCATCGGTATTATTACTGGATGGACGCTAAGTGGTACAATGGGGAAATTAAAGCAATAGTCTACACAATAAAAAAAGACAGCTTGATTTCAAACTTTGAACGTTATTTTTTATTTATTATCTAACAATTCAAATGAAACTGAAAAAATTAAGTGCAATTAAAATGTGTGTTGTGCAGCTTTTTGAACGATGGCTTTTCTACAGATGTGAAGGGCAACATCTCTTTGGCAATTAACCTAATCCATCTGTGCATTCTCTCAATCATGGGCTACCGGTCGGGTATTTAGTTGTCTGGGCAAATAAAATTATTACCTTTCATCCCAGGGCCCAGTTTAGCTGCTTCAGAAGGGTAATGACTTTTAATGTGTGTGAATACATTTGTTTTGTTCCTTCCTACGGCTGTGTGATATGCAAGAAAAATGTTTTCAATGTTTTTATTTAAATACATATATATCACAATATCCAATTACCTCCTGAGCTGAGATGTCTACGGTCATTTGCAGCATTCTCATAGATGATACTATTCTTGCAAAACAATTTCAGAAGACTGAAACAAAGAGTGAGAACCCCTTACATAAGCGTGTTCCACAAGACTGCACGTCTCTGACCAATCAGCACGTCAGACATGTGCATGGACGGATTTTCTGTCATCTGTTCTTAAAAATATAATAAAGTGCTTCTTCAAGCGTGTGTCTGTGTGTCTAACAGCATTTCTAGTGTCATTCTGAATCCGAGACATCTTACAGTTACCCACCATGCACATTATATTCACTACCTGTAATTAAACGTCTTCTGTCAGTGTACATGCTTTACTGCCTGTGTAATTTGATACATTTGTAAAGAACATCTGGCTTTCAGTACATTATTTAGGTTCATTTATCATGGGTCGCAAACTCTTCATTAGGCAACTACTCTTCATTTAAGGTTATTCTATTTGTTAGGCTATCGTATTGATATCGGAAGTTCCATTCTTAATGTTTACTTCTTTTACCCGGTATAAACTTTCACACCAGTGTTGTCCATTGTACAGAGTAAAACCAGTAACACCGTACACCGTAGCAACCCTAGCCAGCACACACACATCATACATATTTTTATCGCCTGACCAGGATTATCAGGCAGAACTGTCCATCCCATCTTTTGCTGTACATACAGTACACCGCAATCCCATCTTCATGCCGTACATTTCTATACTTCCACCAGAATAAAGTGAATAGAGTGGTTTATTTTTGACATTTACAGTGTGGCCACTGGCTAATCTGTAAATCATTACACAAAATTACTGCAAATTCAGATTATCTGTGGCCTTGTGAATTCCATTCAATCTGCACAATGACTGGATTAACATGTTAAGGATTAAGGTTTATTTGTGTGTGTAAGCATTATTGATTAATCTGTTTGAATTTGCTCTATGGAGGTTCTTAAATTCTGTATTAGGGATTATACTCACTTTATTTTATTTTTCTAAACATTTACGTACATCCTTAACATCTAATCTTGCATTTAGGGTTAATTCAAGTTTCATAATTTGCTGACGATGCAAGATGGTGTTTGAAATTCCACTTAAAAAATAAACCCCACAAATTTTTCTGTGGGGTTCATACCAGGGGACTGGGATGGCCATGGCAGAAACTTTATTTTGTGGTCAGTGAACCATTTTTGGGATGATTTTGATGTTTGTTTTCGATCATTGTCCGCTGCTAGATCCAACCATAGCCCATTTTAAGCTTTCTGGCAGAGGCAGTCAAGTTTAGATTTTGTATCTGTTGGTATTTCATAGAGTCCATAATGCCATGTCTCCGAACAAGATGTCCAGGACCTCTGGCAGACAAGCAGCCCCACAACATTACAGATCCAGCACCACATTTAACCGTGGGCATTGGGTACTTCTTCATCTCTGTATGTGCCAAGCCCATCTCTGGTGTTTGCTGTCAAAAGCTCTATTTTTGTTTTATCTGACCATAGAACCTGGTCTCTTCGAAGTTCCATCAGTGTCTGGCAAACTGAAGATGCTTGAGTTTGTTGTTGGATGAGAGCAGAGGCTTTTTTTCTTATAACCCCCCAAACAACTTGAGGTGATGTCTGATGTTTTTTGAGACTTTTTGACCCCAAGACCCAAATAATTTCTGCAATTCTCCAGCTTTAATCCTTGGAGATTCTTTGGTCACTTGAACCATCCTCCTCACCGTGCTTGGAGACGATATAGACACATGTCCTCTTCCAGGAAGATTCTTTAAATCTCCAGTTGATTGGAACTTGTTAATTATTGCCTTGATAGCGGAAATGGGTGTTTTCACCCAGGTGCACTAAAAAATAGAAAATATGAATAGGAATATACCTCAGATATATTTTACTCATAAGAATTTCTTGGGGTGCCAATAATTTTGGCCAACGTGTTTTGGAGAAAAACATTTCTTTAATAATGAAATATGTCCCCTCTTTCAATTGTTTTACTTCAATTAAAGGTTAGATTTTCATGAATTTCTTTTAATGAAAGATCAAAAGGATAACCAATGCAGATTCCTTTTTTGCTCATATTTACCAAGGGTGCCAATAGTTTTGGCCACCACTGTATGTTCTAACATGATTTTAGTGTGATAAAATATGAATGTAACAGCATTTTACCAGATTACATAGATTACCAGCATTACGTCAAGACAATAAAGTAGAAATATTGGATATAACTTTACACAGATAAGTTTAGTACATCGTGAAACTACATTTAACATTTATATCTTTTAGTTGTACTTTTTAAACAGTGTGTATTTTAATGTTTATGCACTTGTCCCATTCACTTTCACTGTAAGTGTTTAAATGTAACTGCACTTTTTTTTTTAAAGAGTGTTGAAATAATTTTTTGTGGTTATCAACATTATGGCAACAAATGCTGTCAATTGAGCTCAACTGGAACGTTCCTTTAAAAATGCATGTAAAAATATTACGTGAAAAATTAGCTGAGAACTAAACACAAACAGCAATAGAGAAAGATTTTACAATTGCATGAATGAGAGAGCATTGCACTCGTGGAAGGAAGGCTACAGGCTCAGCTTGGCTCACTTCTGCTCTCTCTGCACTAAGTGACTTTAAAAAGCAGCAGCTCTGCACCAGTCATCTCACTGACTGGGCACTTTCAGTCCACATCTCCCCTCTTTAACTTACAGCCTTTTTCTTTTTCCCTTTTTTTCCATCCCCTCCCCCTCTAGCTATTACTGGTATTTAGTGCAGCATCATTGAGGACTGTAGCCCTCTCTTTCTCTCCTGTACATGTTTCTCTCCTGATGTGTACATTAATCCAAAGGATACACACATGCGCGCACACACACACACACACACACACACACACACTCTAGAGTCCCATATCTATAACCCTAACCCTAAACCTAACCCTCACAAAAAAAACTTTCTGCATTTTTACATTTAAGAAAAACATTGTTTAGTATGCTTTTTAAGCTATTTGAATTATGGGGACACTAGAAATGGCCTCATAAACCACATTTATAGCGTAATACCCTTGTAACTACCAGTTTGTAACCTAAAAAAGTCCTCGAAAACCACCCAAACCGGCACACACACACACAAACGCACACACACACACACACACACACTAATGCTTAACACATGCAGAAAGGCTCAGTTTGTGCATGAGAGCACACATACAAGTCTACAAGAAAGCCAACACACACATTCCCATTCACTCTGCATTGGATGCAATGCATCCAAACAGAGGCATTCCAGCATTAATGATGTGTTTGTGTGTGCAGTGAGCTGTGCTCTGCTCCGGCATATTAATAATGTGGGTTCTCTTAGTCTTAGTTTTACAGTCAATGCTTGCAGAAAACATTTGTCTAATCTCAAATGTAATGCTCAATGTTAAAGTTGCATTAGATCTACATCTACCATTGCAATTCATCACTGAGCAAAGCACACAGACATTTTGGGTCTGTCCCCAAACATAGTAAGTTGCCTTGCTGTCTATTGCATACATAGGCAGCTGCCTTATAGAAACCTTATAGCTAATTTGGAACGCTATGCATAGGCAGCAACTCTGCATGCCACACAAATAGTACTCTGACAGCGAGACTTGACTCACAATTGATTCCATGAGTTTGACGTTAGCAAGTTGATAAGCTAACAATCAGCTTGTGAGTTACAAAGCAGAACATCTTTCTTGAATCAGTGTAATGACCTAACAAGTATATACATTTCACATTTAAATATGGGGTAAAATAGTCTATTGTTGTTAGATTTGACCATTTTTATTTATACAGTTTTAATATTTATTATTTATTTTGCTATGAAAGGATAAATGCAATGCAGCCTTAGAATTTGATCAAAATTAGATATCTTAGAAGGCAGCATAATCATCATTCATACCTTTTTAAAAGCATGGAAAAGCACCTCTGTGATGCCTTAAATTGCCTACTTAGCAGCTCACTAGGTTTTGGAACAGAATGCTTGACTAGCCTTAACATCACATATTTTCAGTGCCCTAAATGGAAACCATCTTCTGCTAAAACCCATTTGGAACAAATCTGCATTCACTATATGGCTAAAGGACGCAGCTTCCGTGAACTTCACTTCACAATGGGTGTTAGATCAGGATAGACAACATATTTAATTTAAAGTGAATGAAAGTTAAGCTTGGAGAGATATATGGGTTACACTCTTTTAATGTCGTAAAATTGAATTTTCATTACGGATTTTTCCAGATTTTTTTGTCCACAAGTTAAAATGTCCAAATTTTAAAACTACACACAACAATTGCAGAACAGTGATCATCAGGTTGACCCACGTGAAGGACAGGCAGAGCATATCCATCTACAGATCCATTAAGGTACATTAGCGGAGTTGTGACTGTGCGTGTCCATTTGACGCTTTATTTTCTTCATAAAACCTTGAGCTCTAGATGCACAAACTTAAGGTGAACCGTGGAGCCAATGCTTACCGAATCGTGGACGACGAACCGTATGGTTGGTTTTTTACTGTGAACCATTACACCCCTAATATGAACAAAACAATAGTGTGAGAAGTGGAAACAGTTAAAGGGAGAGCAGAAGGGAGAGTGCTTTGATCAGTCCATTAGGAGCCCAGACATGTTGGGGCCTTCCTCTTGTATCATCTCACAGTGTATCGCACCTCTGTCTCATTTTCTCCCATCTAATCATTAGATGAGCACTTAGAGTAGGGCACAAAGAGAAACTGAAGGTTGTATGATGGGATCATAGCAACACACACCTTGAGGTTTTGCATACTGCTCTCAAGAACCAAACAGTCGCAGAAATGCAAAAGAGTGGAGATCAACCGATAATCGGTTTTATCAATATTTTCTTACCGATATTCACACTTTATTACATAATCGGTTATCGGTTTTGTAATATCGGTATCATGGATCAATGGCACCATCTTGTGGATCTCTAATTAACAGCGCGCAAAAGCGTCATTACAGCTCTGCCTACAATGGGAGATGGAGACAACAGTGTTGAAAGGTAAAGTAACTGGCTTATGTAATGATGTATTGTTTGAATAAATTATTCAATGATATTCAATGGAATTGATATTCATGCTCAAGTGAGATGTATTACAGAATTGCTTGTGTAGGGAGAAACAGACAAAGATTAACTCACATGGTGGCAAGCAAATTGTGCAAAGTCCACAAGCTGTAACATTTTACTTTAATCAAAGTCTGTTGGTATGATGGTAATAAAATGGGCTAATTTATTTATTTTTTGCCTATGTGCCTTGTTAATCTTGAAAAGCAGATCGCTCACATTCGGGCATGTTTTAGCATGTTCCAACTAGCCACTGTACGTGGGCCAGCCAGAGAAGTTTTGTTAAGCTTTGAAACTTAACAAGATCCTTTTGTTAAGATTCAACTCCCTAAATTGTATTTAAAAAAAAATTCACAGTTAATCATCGCATCCATGTATATTACAGTGTGTATTAAAGCTCTGTGGAAAATAATGAACTATCTCCGCGACTCCGTTCCGGGTCAAGTTGAGTGTCAGCTTGTCAGATATAGGAAAATACTTTTGGCACAACAAACATGTCTAAGAGGTGCTTTTGTGGTGTTAAGTGACAATTAGATGTGCGTGTCATTTGCTACCAGACAGGATGCAGACCTGCTGCAGATTGAAATAACATGGTAAATACCGCTCCGTCAGTAGGCTTGGTATTTTTTTGCCATATTAACTAGACTGACAGAAACATTGTTAATTATTCAGATGCCATTTGAGATAGACTCCGTAATTGCTACGATGTATTAAAAAAAATTCTATTTTCTCCGAATGTAAGAATGTAAGCCAACTTATTCCAGTGTACTAGCTGGCTGTAGCCTTATAAAACAATCCCTAAACCATTTAAAACAGTAGTTTAAAATGGACAATTAAATGCATGCTCATTTTTTTAAATTGTTAAAATGTTATAATTTATTTTGTTATTTGTTAAATTAATAATAATAATAAATTATTGTTATTATTTTGCACTATTTCAGACATTCAAACACCTCCCTTTGTTATATTTGTTTTAGAAATAATAGTTGTTTTGTTTAATAAAAACAAATTCTACATATTGGTTATCGATGCTTCAACATTCAAATAATCGTTATCGGTCTTGGAAAAACAATATCAGCAAACTCTACAAAAGAGAGTCTTCTGAGTGTTCCCAGTAGAGGTGTGGATGTGAAGAAGAATTGATAGTGAATGTTGATGGGTGCTTGAAATGAATCTGAGACACGGCTGGTGGGTGGATCTAATCCAACCTATACAATGCATTAACTATATAAAAGCCACTTACCTCACCTCATTTGTCAATTCTATTTGTATGATCTACCTTAATTCCATATTTAATTTCAAAATTAGTTCTGAAGGAAACTCTGAGATCAGTTCACATTTAATGACTTGTATTTATCGTATTTTACAATATTCTGTAGATAATTCCAAATAAGTAATTTTTAAGTTTGTATTGTATTAAAATTGGGGCTGACGATCTGATTTGACAGTAACAGTGGTGACGATACACTAACAACTAAAACAAATACAACTCCACCTGTGTTTAAGATGGCTGAAAAAGCAGTGGCGCTGTTCCCACAAGATTCCACCTCTCACTTGAATACCCCCTCCCCTCCACTATCGCCCTCCCTCAGCAGGGAGACCCATTTTAAATGTAAATAATTCATCCACAGACAGATGCAGCTTTTTATTTGGAGTGAATAATTCAAAGCTTGGTCTCTGCACTTCAGATTGGAGGCTCACTATTCCAATTGCTTTCCAGAGTGGAACACTGCAAATAGCTGGAAAGGAACCGGTGTTTCTTTGTGCGAGTCTGTGCACTGAAACGCTAGAGACAGAAGCCACACCTCGCAACTTCAGCATCTTGATTGGTGCATCATGAGGGTCGGTTTGTGGTGGGAGCATAAAGTGTTTGTATTCTTGAGACGAAAAGATTTTCGTGACTGTCTGAGAGAATGCGTGGGCCCCACAGCATCCCCCAAACAAGAATTAACCATATGCAAATGGCAATGCTGCAGGCTTTATGCTGCAAGCCCCACGACTGCACAGGCACACATTACCAAGTACACACATACATACACATAAAGTCACATACATTTATATCCAGATAAATTGAAATACACACACACAAATATGCAACCTTACTCCATCAGAGAGTAGCACTACCACACAATGCCTAGTCTGCTTGCAAAATTAAACTGTATTGACATGAAAGCCTGTCTAAAAACAAATTAATTCCATTAAATCAAGGTCTAATATTCTAATCTATGCAAGTCTGGTCATATTTACCCAAGACAATGGCTTTGCTTGAGCTGGATTGAAATGGAGCAGCATCTCTCTTGGAAAGAGGGGGAGTAATATATTCATAAGCAAGCACACATGTGACCTCCTTCTTCATGCATGGCATCACCTGCCAGCAAGGTCAATTTCAGTTCTACCTTTATTAAATGAGAGATATTGAAAGGCAAAAAAAAAAAATGAAATGAAAATGGAAATACTCAGAAACATCTCTTCTCTTAATTTCTCAGAACAGACAATTTCTGAATCTTCATCTTATTTTCAGAATGAAAAGTTGGAATAAACAAAAAGAACTCTCTAGCCATGCTAGGACAAAGTCAGGACTTTACAATCCGACCAACTCATAATTGCTTCTATTTAATGTTTGGCAGATGTAATGTAAACCTTCGCCTCAGAATATGGTAAATAGCATATAGATACTTACAGCAGATGATCCTGATTAAAACGAGCCCCAAAACAACACAGTGCATGCAAAGACATTGAAATGGTCCTCACAGACATTGTGACATGCTAACTTGCCTTTAAACACTATCTGTCCATGTCACACTAATGCTTGGGACTGCCTGACAAGGAGAAAAGCCTCCAGCTGTCATAGATTCTCTGCTACAAGCAAATAAATCGTAAAAGATTATGGGTGAAAATATCGGCATATACTCCACTACCTGCACAATAAAAATATTTACATTTCCCCAGTTACTGGCCAACAATACATCAGTGCTGATATATCGAGCACCCCTAACTACAATTAGTTAGTAATACAACAATAAATGAACATGGGATCACCTTCAAACAGAGTAAAATGCTTCCAGAGTCTTTCTGTCCTTTTCTTTAATTTTGTTTAATTGAATTGTAGTAACTATTATATTTTGGCAGAAATTCTATGGCTACCATGGCAAACTTTAACAAGAGAACTTGTTTTAAAGGCAAAGAGATATGCAATCCCAATATAAAATTAATTCGCCATGCTTCTGTTAAATTTATTATCACATACTGTATATTCTCTTTCAGATGGTGCAGCATTTTTCTGTATTATCTATTCTTTAAATAGCCTAGAGATTTTCTATTTTATGTATCCTGTTGTATAAAGAGTATGCTGTATGATTAATATGAAGAAGAAAAGTACAGTAGGTGTGGGTGTGTATTGATGGGGGGGGTGTCAAAAAGAGGAGAGGAATGAAGCCTTTCTTCTGTACCAGCACCACCTCAGGCTCACAGGCCTCTCATCTCTTAACCTTCAATTAGTGGCCACAGGCAGCGCAAAGCATCGATTAAGCGCTAAATGCCAGTGCGACACACACCAGCACACACACACACACACACAGTCCCTCCACAATGGCTCTTCCTCAGTCTATGCATTATTGAAGAGCAGCTTTGTTAATTACAGCATGGAGGATACACAGACAACAGGGGGGAAACACCTACACACACCTGTGCTACACACAGATACACAAATGCATTTAGACACAAGTGAAAAGGAATCAGAATGTTACGAATTTTAAAAAGACAAAATAAGAGAACCACAGGTATTCAAGTCAAAAAGTGGTATTGTTCACAACAGGACCAGGAACAAATTATGTAAGTGCATTTTGATGTACGTTTAAGGGATGCTCCATTCGATTGGAATCAGCTGATAATGACTTCCTATGACTCGATCTGTGGTCTCATAATTTGGCTGATCACATAAACCGATCGATCACCCAAGTAGCAAAAAGACATTCGGCTCCATTAAGACTTCAGCATTATTGTCATGTCATCAAGGGAGAGTGGAGAATCCTGGTGATGATATAACTGACAACATTAATCCATAACCAGCCCACAAATGCATACAGCACACTGCTGTCTTTGCTTATGCAAGACTGAAGCTGTTGTGCAAGGCCAGATGAAAGAAAAACAAGTGAATAAAAGATAATATATTCATGTTTTGAATCACAATACACAAAGCATAAAGAATAATGGACACATACTTGAGCTGTTCTTCCTAAGAAACATTCGGCTTTACAAAAAATATAAATAAATTCCAGCAAATTTCCTCGTATCTAGCTCCTGTGTTGCCGTGCCCCATTCAGAAGTGATCAAGCCTATGCCCAATACCCTTTGAAGACAATTACCCTCCACTTTGAGATCTTTGGATGGCTGAAAGGTGATAACGGTCAGTCAGAACTCACTTTTTAAGCAATTCTGATGGGGTTTTGAATGACCCTACAGCATGGATTGTACTGCCTTCGAAGTGCACTGTGAAGGTGTGATCAGCACCAGTTAGAACACAGCCAGGTGAGCTGAACTGTTGTAGGGGGAGGGTGCATTCTCGTTCTAGAAAGCATTCAATTGGACAAGGTTTCTCAACCTCTATGTGACGTCATGGATGTCCCTGAGTCTTTTTAGCTGGATGAGAGAGACTGAAAATGTTAAATACTTATCTCTTCTAAACACAAATTTTGTCTATGTTTACAAGTACAATAGCATATAGATGACCTTAAAGAAAATAGATATGGACTAAAAGCAGCAAAACTTTAATTTAGATTTTACAGGGTCTTTAAAGACCCATTTGGAATGGGTGAAAGCAGAAGTAATATTACCAACATCTAAAAAAAATAAAAGGCAGGGAACGTAGTTATGAAAAAATACTGTAATTCAAAATAATATATTAATATGATATAATATGATGAATTGTTAAATAAAGTATAATAAAATAATGAATAAGAATAATTCAATTAAATGGTGACTATAAATAAATAACCAAACATTAAGTTTATTGACACCAATGTGCTATCAGTTCACTGAATGCAATATATATATATATATATATATATATATATATATATATATATATATATATATATATATATATATATATATATATTTCTTGGTGCATTTTATTCTCTGTCTTGGCTAGTTCTTTTCTGATGCAATTGAAACTTTGTAATGCAGCACTACTGTCTCTTTAATATAAATCAATTATGTTGAATCCTTCCTCATTTGGTAATTTGCTTTGAATAAAACCATCTGCCACATGAATAAATGGAAATTAAAATTATATGGAATTACAGAAATAAACAATGTTTTCAAAACAGCTTTCTGAAAATGACCCACATCAGCTATTGTTCAAACAGTCAGATAGTCCCACACATGTTCACAAGTCCCAAGTCAAGTCTCAAGTCTTTCAAGGCCAAGTCTAAGTCAAGTCTCAACTATTTGGTCACAAGTCATCTTTTTTTTTTTTTTTTTTTTTTGGCAATAGTTCTTTATCTGCAGCTGGTTAATTTAATAAATCATGTATAATGCTAATTCAATTTTAAAATAAAATAAATAATCAATAAATTATTATTTATATTTAATTATCTATATAAACAAATTGCATTAAAAGGTTTTACACAAAACGAAAACTAGCTTTGTCCATAATTATTTAGAGCTTTGAAAGCCTTTATTTTGCCCTTATAAAAATGTACCATATTTTTTTATAGTTTAAACAGTGGTATTTATTTGTAACAAGACCATGGTAACCTCAGGTAAACCAAGCATGGATAGTCACTACCATGCTAAAATGTAACATGATTTCTATAAAACACACTTTGTCATTTTTGTCAAGAAAAACAGTATCCTATTCACAGTGGGGAAAAACAGTGGCAAAAAGAGTCAAGTCTCAAGTCAATTGTTTATGAATCTGAGTGAAGTCGCAAGTCTTTTTTTTTTGCGACTTCAGTGCGACTCAAATCCGAGTCTCAGACTTAAGATTCCATCTCTGGTCCTACCCCAACTTATACTGCCACAGAGATACAGTGTTTACAAGTTTCGAGAAAATGAACCTATGAATGGCTTACCTACACTTGTCTTTGAATATTAAGCTTGGATAGAATGTATAGTTATACATATACTTATTTCAGCTTTAAAGTGTAACTGACCATTAAACAGCACAGTATTTGCTAGTTCATTCATTAGCATGTAGGTGGTGTAGTGGTCTAGTGGTCTAAGCACATAACTAGTAATCTGGTAATCAGAAGGACACTGGTTCGAACCCCACAGCCACCACCATTGTGTCCTTGAGCAAGGCACTTAACTCCAGGTTGCTCCAGGGGGATTGTCCCTGTAATAAGTGCTCTGTAAGTCGCTTTGGATAAAAGCATCTGCCAAATGCATAAATGTAAATGTAAATGTCATATAAAAAAGACTGTGGTATAAACACAAACAAATCATTCACAAACACACAAGGAAAAACACATCGTGTGTATCATGAGACATTTGACACGCTGATGCGTTGAGTATAGTAATGTATTTAATGCCTCCGTCCATCCTAGCTCTGCTATACTTCACATGAGCCTCAGTAAATCTGACCCTCCTGTAAACAATAACAACACATTTAGGGCTTGCTCTAGGTAGTATATCACTGTTTACCAGAGCAATAAAGAAACTAAGACAGCCAGTGAAAGAAGGCGTGAGAAAGGACAGGATGAAGCAGTGACTCTTTCATTTCTTGCAATAGCAAGAGGCCAAGGATCATTAAATTTTGCTGTGTCAACCTTGCACAGCAAAATGCTTCAAAAGGCGAAGTGTGCAATTACCAAGGCAACAAACAGACTAGTGAAAATAACTATTGTTTTACAAAACTACCCGTCTTCCATTTTTTTGCATACAGATAGCCCCGCCCCACACTCTTCTAGTTAAACCTGCTCTTGTACATGCACAGTTCTTTAATATTACTGATTTATCCTGATTTATCTGTTAAAGAGCAACATGCAGGTTGGACACCCCTATATAGCATAGTGTATGTTGATGATAAAACAACTAGATTTTCTGAAATGGAGTAACATATATTTAGCCATTATCACAATTTATCTCAAAATATCGTTAAAATAACTTCCGCGTCTATAAAGCACTAACCGGAAGTGACGATGGCCGAGGGAGTCTGGTCAAGCTCAAGCTCAGGTTACAATGGATGCGAATGAAGAAACGACTCGGTTACTAACGTAACCTCGGTTTCCTGAGAGGAGGGAACGAGTATTGCGTAAGTAGCTTACGCTATGGGAAAACTCAGTTTCTCGAGAAATATTGAAGTCTTTATGTAAAACGCATTGCAGCTGCACAGCAGACAGCAATGAGCGAGGCAGCTCGGTCATTGGCTGTGCTGCGGCAACTTGCTCGAACTAATGACGGGGCGACTCTGAACACGCGACCAATGAGCGCGACGCCAGCCGCGCTCAGAGCCAGCCAAGATTAGCATTGCTAAGGCTATATATTAGGCGCCCGTCATGAGAGTTCTTTAGGTTCAATCGACTGAAGCTGAACTGACCAAGCACAAGCACGGCAGCTTACGCAATACTCGCTCCCTCCTCTCAGGGAACCGAGGTTACGTTAGTAACCGAGTCGCTCCCTCTCGAGAGGTCTCTCCTATTAGCGTAAGTAGCTTACGCTATGGGAACACCATGCAAAACGCTAGGCGTGCTGACTTTGCTCTATAAAGCCAGAGGCAGATGCCTGAGCCTTAAAGCAAAGTGATTATTCCACGAGCCGGCCAACGGCGAGCTACATAATGGGATAGTATAGAGCGCCTTCCAAGGTGGTCCATGGTGGGGTGCTCGTAGTACAAACAAAAGCACATATCTTATGTACTAAGTTTTTTATGTACTGATATGCATAAAAAATCCTTTAAGTCAGTCAGAGACGGACCTATAAGGGAGGAGATAATGCTCAGCATATACATACTCCAGTCCATTCTATAGTCAGGCTGATAGAATGCTGGAATGCAATGAGGGGACCTGTAGGTTATAAAACCTGATAAATGTCGAAGGTGAGGCCCAGCCTGCTGCCGCACAAATATCTTCAATGGGTATCCCACTTGACCACGCCCACGAGGAGGCCATGCTCCTCGTAGAGTGAGCTCTGACGCCTAAGGGGCATTGAAGGCCCTTGGCTTCATAAGCCAGCGCTATAGCATCCACTATCCAGCGTGATATTCTTTGCTTTGAAACTGCAAGACCTTTAGTGCGGCCGCCAAAGCATACAAATAATTGTTCCGTCTGTCTGAACAGGGCAGAACGTTCCAAATATACTCTGAGTGCCCTGACCGGGCAGAGTAAATTAGCGTCGCTTTCGTCTGCTGGGGACGATAGCGCTGCCAGAGATATCACCTGTACTCTGAAGGGTGTGGAGAGCACTTTAGGAATATACCCGTGCTTTGGCCTAAGGACAACTCTGCAGTCGTTAGGTCCAAATTCCAGGCAAGCAGCGCTTGATGACAGCGCGTGCAGGTCGCCCACTCTCTTGACTGAGGCGAGCGCCAGCAAGAGCGCAGTTTTGAGCGAGAGCTGTTTAAGGTGCACGGTTCGGAGAGGTTCGAACGGGGCACTCTTGAGTGCGTCCAGGACCATGGCCAGGTCCCAGATCGGCACCGAGGGGGCGAGGAGGGTTCATCCTCCTAGCCTCTTAGGAAACGAATGATTAGGTCGTTTTTCCCTAATGAACGTCCTTTATCAGGATTGTGTGACGCCGCTATGGCAGCCACATAGACTTTGAGCGTGGAGGGTGTGCGGCCCGCCTCCAGCAGCTCTTGCAAAAAAGGCGAGTACACTTGGTATCTCGCACGATTTGGGGTTCAAGCTCTTGGTATCACACCAGTCACTGAACGCTTTCCACTTTTGGGCATATAAGCGCCTCGTAGAGGGCACTCGCGCCTCAGTGATGGTTCTCAAAACTCCACTGGGGAGGTTCTCGGGAACCCGTTGAGGGGCCATGCATGGAGGGCCCACAGATCGGGCGGGATGAAGAATCATCCCGCTGGCCTGCCTGAGGAGGTCTAGCCTCAACGGAATCAGCCATGGGGCAGATTGCATCATCTGCATCAGTTCTGGAAACCACGTCTGGTTTTTCCAGAGTGGGGCTACCAGGAGCACTGCACATTTCACTTCCCTGATCCGACTGATGACCTGAGGTAGCATCGCGATCGGGGGAAAAGCATACAAGGGGCGCTCGGCCAGACTTGGGCGAGCGCGTCCGTGCTCTTTGAGAAGAAAAGGGGGCAGTGCGCATTTTCCCTGGAGGCGAAGAGGTCGACCTCTGCCTCACCAAAGGTTTGCCATAACCACTGAACCGTCAGGGGGTGGAGAGACCATTCTCCTGGGAGAACCTTGTCTCTGTGACAGCATGTCCGCTCCCTTTTTCAGGGCGCCTGGCACATTCGCTGCTCTCAGCGAGCGCAGGTGGTGCTGTGACCATAAGATGAGCTCCCTGGCCATAGAGTGCAGGGAGCTCGACCTGAGTCCACCCTGGCGATTTATATACGAAACTACCGTCATGTTGTCCGTTCGGACCAGGACGTGTTGGTTTTTCAGGTACGGAAGCAGGGCTCTGAGAGCCAAGGCGACCACTTTCATTTCCAGACAGTTTATATGTAGGCGCTTTTCCGGGTTTGACCAAAAGCCGGAGACAGGCCTGCCCTCGTAAAGGGCCCCCCATCCTATTTTGGAGGCATCTGTCGTGATCATTTTTCTCTGCGTATTCACGCCCAGACTCACGCCGGTTTGATACCAGTTGACGGCTTTCCAGGGCGTCAGGGCTTTTATACAGCCGTGATTCGCTCTGATCAAAGAGTGGCCCGAGCGCCACGTGTGAGTGGGGACACGGCTCTTGAGCCAGCGCTGGAGAGGACGCATGTGCAACAATCCTAGCTGGAGTACAGCTGATGCCGAGGCCATGAGACCGAGCATTCTTTGAAATCATTTGACGGGGGCGCGCGCTGAATGATGTTGCAAGGCGTCGAATAGAGAGCGCGCGCTCTGATGAGAGGCACGCTGTCATCTGCACTGAGTCTAGCACTATTCCCAGAAAAGAGATATTCTGGCTGGGGGATAGCACGCTCTTTGCAAAATTGATTCTCAGACCCAGGCATTCTAGATGGCTGATAATCCAAGATCTGTGCGTCGTAAACTGACCCTCTGATTGTGCTATGATTAGCCAATCGTCGAGGTAATTCAGTATTCGCGACTCCCGCTGTCTCAGGGGAAAGTGCCGCGTCCATACATTTCGTGAATGTATGGGGGCCAATGATAGGTCGAATGGTAGTACTGTGTACTGGTATGACTGTCCCTCAAAAGCTGAATCTCAGAAAAGGCCTGTGATGAGGCGCTATCGAATGTGAAAGTAAGCGTCTTTCAAATCCACTGATAGAAACCAATCCCGGGGCGAACTTGCGCGAGGATATGTTTGGTTGTTAACATTCTGAACGAGCGAATCATTAAAGCTTTGTTCAGATGTCTGAGATCTAGGATGGGGCGGAGGCCACCGTCCTTATTCGGGACGAGAAAATAGCGGCTGTAAAAACCCGCCTCGCTCATAGAGGGAGGAACAGTTTCTATAGCGCCCTTCTCTATCAGTTTGAGCACCTCGGTGCGTAGAACATGTGACACATCTTTCCTAACCTTCGTCTCGACCACCGCTGAAAAGCGGGGTGATCTGCGAGCGAATTGAAGTGAGTAACCGTGTTTTATTATGTTCAAAACCCATTTCGGCATGTCGGGGATTTTTTCCCAGGCTTTTGCTCGCACAGATATGGGCTGAATGCTGGCTGGGGGAGTGTCACAGTGACGTATGGGCCCCACCGGCAAATTGCCTTGTGCTAACACTGAGTTTACAGCTCTCAGAGGCGCAGGTGCGCGCTGAGCAGCAGTGTTGAGTGCCGAGTGCAGGGGTGCGTGTGAGAGTACAGGCACGCGCACTATCTCCGAAATGCTTGCAGCATGAGTCAGAGAAATGCTTGAAACTGTATGGACAGAGTTTTCGGGTGGGGGTGCATACATCGTAATAGGCACGCGCGCCACATTCATAAAGCTTCCCGCTCTTAGCGGGGAGTCTCTTGGCTCGCGCATCACATCTGTGATGTTTGCGGCATGAGACAGAGAACTGTTTGCAACTGTATGGGCAGCGCTTATGGGTGGGGGTGCATATACTGTAGTAGGCACGCCGCCACTTTCATAAAGTCTTCCGCTCATGGCGGGGTTTTTGGCTATGCATACAGTGTTTGTGTGTAGGGGTGCATGCATGGCAGCAGGCACGTGCGCTACTTTTATAGTATTTCCCGCTTTTACTGGGGAAGTGTTTATAACTGTGGGAACAGTGCTTGTGTGTAGTGGTGCATACATGACAATAGGCACACGATCTACATTTATGGAGCGTCCAGCTGAGCTGGGGAAGTATTTGGCACTGTTTGGACAGTATTGATATGTGGGAATGCGCACTTTAGTGTGGACACGTGACCCCTTAGTGACACAGGCAGAAAATGTGCTAACACTGAGCTTACAGCTACCAGAGGCGCGGGCGCACGCTGAGCAGCTGTGTTGAGTGCCGAGTGCAGGGGTGCGTGTGAAATCACAGGCACGTGCGCTATCTCCGTAATGCTCGCAGCATGAGCTGGAGAAATGTTTGAAAACTATATAGACAGTGTTTACGGGTGGGGGTGCATACATTGTAATAGGCACGCGCGCCACTTTCATAAAGCTTCCCGCTCTTAGCGGGGAGTTTCTTGGCTCACGCGTCGCATCTGTGATGCTCGTGGCATGAGCTAGAGAACTGTCTGGAACTGTATGGGCAGTGCTTATGGGTGGGGGTGCATATACTGTAGTAGGCACGCGTGCCACTTTCATAAAGCCTCCCGCTCGCGGTGGGGTTTTTGGCCATCCATACAGTGTTTGTGTGTAGGGGTGCATGCATCACAGCAGGCACGCTCGCTACCTTTATAGTATTTCCCGCTTTTACTGGGGAAGTGTGTATAACTGTGGGAACAGTGCTTGTGTGTAGTGGTGCATACATGACAATAGGCACACGATCTACATTTATGGGGCGTCCAGCTCGAGCTGGGGAAGTATTTGGCACTGTTTGGACAGTATTGATATGTGGGAATGCGCACTTTAGTGTGGACACGTGACCCCTTAGTGACAGGCAGAAAATGTGATTTCTGTGTGTTGCCGTTAAAACGGCGTTTGATTGCAGGTGAGCGAGTTCTGTGACTGGCCCATTGACTGCTGTACAGACATTTCCAGCCGCCTGTAAGGGGACTGGGTAATGTTTTACACGTTTTGGAGACGGGAGGCGCCGCCCTGGCTCACTGCTGCTGCTGAGGCGGTCTCTGGCGGCTCTGTGACGAGCTGGAGCGCTTGGGCAGGAAGTGAAGCATAGCCTGCGAATCCTTCCGAGCTTCAGTGAAGCGTTCAGTGAACTCTCTTACCGTTTTAGACAGGATGCGGACGATCTCTGAGTCCATGCTGGTGCCCGTGCTCGTGTCCGCTAATGTCGACGGCGCGGGGTCGAAGGCCGAGCCCGGCCAGTCATCGGATGCAGCGTCAATGGAAAGGCTGTCATCCTTTTCACCGTCGTCCCCTGACGCGCCGAACGAGACGAGACCCACCGCTCTGTTGGAGGGGTGCTGGTCCGCCTGCGTTGAAATGGACTGGCGGCGGGGAGTTCTCGGGTAGTGGTGAAGCCACTGGCGGCCTCCGTGAGCGGCGCTTTTTCTTGCGCGGCTCGAACAGAGGGGACGGCAGCACGGTGGTAGCAGGCTCGTTCGCGGCGAAGGCGGCAAAGCGAGCGTGCAGCTCGGTGAGGCCCAGGGAGTCACATTGGTCGCGCATTCAGAGTCGCCCCGTCATTGGTCCAAGCTGCCTCGCTCATTGCTGTCTGCTGTGCAGCTGCAATGCGTTTTACATAAAGACTTCAATATTTCTCGAGAAACGGAGTTTTCCCATAGCGTAAGCTACTTACGCAATAGGAGAGACCTCTCGAGAGGGAACGGAGTTCTCCAGTGTGGACGAACATGCCTATGATGGCATTGTGCAAACTACTAAATTAATTTCAGAAGGCAGACAATTACGTTATCCTGAAAGCATCCAGTGCTGCCTGGACAATTATTTACTTGGGAGCCACATTTTTTAATAGCAATTTTCTAGGAAACCCCAATTAGGTCTTTGAACCTGACTTGACAAACAAAGGAAGGGTATTATAAAAAAAATCCACATAGAAACTATAGACAAAATATTAGCTGATTCATAGTTACAGAAGAAATATTTAAATGACTAAGAGCAATCATAGTACTGAAATTAATTAATATTTTTAACCATTATCATTCCTGCTGGGATATTAGGTTTAGGACAGAAACTTTTTGAGAATTTTGCTGAGAAACTTAGCTAAAGCTTTTATCTCTTTAGTAAGCTACTTCAACAAAAATATATCTGATTTTGAAGTTTTTTAAATTTGAAGGTAATTATAGGCCCCTTGAGACCTGATGTTTTTTACTTGCACACCAATTTAAGATAGCATGTATGTTCACACAAGTATGCCACTGTAGGCTTGCAATGTATTAGCTATGTTTGCAAATTGAGCAAAATATGTTTCTGGCTTCAGACTGAATGCTAGTATCAATTTATTTTATTGCATCAGCTTGTATCTTTAGGTACCTGCTTACTAGGGCTGGGATTCAGCATTTACCAGGCAAAATTATATTATATCGCTCACAGGGTTGTGTATACATTTCAGCATGTATATCATTACATAAAAGCCCTTGCTAGCTTTATGGATGATTTGTACAGATATTCTTACAAACTTATAGTCTTAGTGAATTGTGGTTATCTATTTTGGTCATATAAAAATAATTGAGTGTTTGAAAATATTAATTGTTGGAGTTTGAATATATATTCAGAATTGTTTATTTTGTATATTATATATATATATACACTCACCTAAAGGATTATTAGGAACACCTGTTCAATTTCTCATTAATGCAATTATCTAATCAACCAATCACATGGCAGTTGCTTCAATGAATATAGGGGTGTGGTCCTGGTCAAGACAATCTCCTGAACTCCAAACTGAATGTCAGAATGGGAAAGAAAGGTGATTTAAGCAATTTTGAGTGTGTTGGTGCCAGACGGGCCGGTCTGAGTATTTCACAATCTGCTCAGTTACTGGAATTTTCACGCACAACCATTTCTAGGGTTTACAAAGAATGGTGTGAAAAGGGAAAAACATCCAGTATGCGGCAGTCCTGTGGGCGAAAATGCCTTGTTGATGCTAGAGGTCAGAGGAGAATGGGCCGACTGATTCAAGTTGATAGAAGAGCAACTTTGCCTGAAATAACCACTCGTTACAACCGAGGTATGCAGCAAATCATTTGTGAAGCCACAACACGCACAACCTTGAGGCGGATGGGCTACAACAGCAGAAGACCCCACCGGGTACCACTCATATCCCCTACAAATAGGACAAAGAGGCTACAATTTGCAAGAGCTCACCAAAATTGGACCGTTGAAGACTGGAAAAATGTTGCCTGGTCTGATGAGTCTCGATTTCTGTTGAGACATTCAGATGGTAGAGTCAGAATTTGGCGTAAACATAATGAGAACATGGATCCATCATGCCTTGTTACCACTGTGCAGGCTGGTGGTGGTGGTGTAATGGTGTGGGGATGTTTTCTTGGCACACTTTAGGCCCCTTAGTGCCAATTGGGCATCGTTGAAATGCCACGGCCTACCTGAGCATTGTTTCTGACCATGTCCATCCCTTTATGGCCACCATGTACCCATCCTCTGATGGCTACTTCCAGCAGGATAATGCACCATGTCACAAAGCTCGAATCATTTCAAATTGGTTTCTTGAACATGACAATGAGTTCACTGTACTAAAATGGCCCCCACAGTCACCAGATCTCAACCCAATAGAGCATCTTTGGGATGTGGTGGAACGGGAGCTTCGTGCCCTGGATGTGCATCCCACAAATCTCCATCAACTGCAAGATGCTATCCTATCAATATGGGCCAACATTTCTAAAGAATGCTTTCAGAACCTTGTTGAATCAATGCCACGTAGAATTAAGGCAGTTCTGAAGGCGAAAGGGGGTCAAACACAGTATTAGTATGGTGTTCCTAATAATCCTTTAGGTGAGTGTATATATTGTATATGTATTTCCCACCTCTACTGCATACATGATTGTTCATAAAGCCAGTGTGTTGCGGTCAATCCTATTCCTGCCTGAATCATCAATTATAAATGAAAACATTCTGTATTATTCAAAGCTACCAGCAAAATCATCTTTCTCAGGCAGCTCTGGCGGGACATGCAGGGAAAAGGGTAAAAAATTGTTTGGAGTGTGGGGGGTGGGACATGAATGCACGTCACAAAGCAAAAACTGGGACATGCTACAGAGCGTGGGCAAAAAACCTCCTGTGCTTAGAGTTGCCCCAAATGCTGATGGTCCCATCACAGCTCGATCCACCTATAGGAGAAGAGCTTTGCTCTTAAATTCTGTCTTATCCATCCATCAAAGGATCAAGTCAAACTTAAGTTGCTCCAGTTTCTTTATCCACACACGCACCCCACCACCTATACCTCTCTCTTTTTTTTTCATTACTTTATTTTCACACTATTCCCACCTGCAGGGAGAAACTCAGTGACTTTGACAGATCTCCAAAATCCCAACATTTCTCCTCTGAGCACACACAAAGATACAAACACATTTACAAAAACACACATACTGACTTTTAGAGTTATATTTGGGGTTCTTAGATAATGGCTGGGGTTTAGACTCATTAATGATGCATGGCTTTATCCGGTATTTAGACCATACATCCCAGAGTCAGGCTTCTGCATTATATATGCTCGTGCACCAACCACAAACACACACATAAAGATTGGTAGAGATGGAGAAATACAAAAGAAAGGATGACAAATGCACCACTATATAGAGCTCCAGAAAAGCAGCTAAACTTACACAGATGATGAACACATTTTAAATAAATAATTTTCCCCAAAATTACCCTAACCCTCATGTTGTTTCAACCCCATATAAATGTACTGTATGTCTTGAAGGTGCACTCAGTATTTGTTTCCTCATTAAAAATTATAACTCATATATCTAACTCCTAAAGACATGAATTGTCATTTTGTAATATATGTAGGAAATCAAGACAACTCGCTCACATTAAAATGAAGACTCCAATCATATCAGTAACCTTATAAAAGCTGTTGTAAAATCATTGATATACATACACCCGTAATATACCTGTATATATATAT
This sequence comes from Xyrauchen texanus, assembly GCF_025860055.1. Taxonomy (NCBI): domain Eukaryota; kingdom Metazoa; phylum Chordata; class Actinopteri; order Cypriniformes; family Catostomidae; genus Xyrauchen; species Xyrauchen texanus. The sequence goes on from NC_068296.1 coordinate 20,437,822, forward strand.
ATATATATATATATATATATATATTATTCTATATTATCAAGTTGCGATGTTGCTTGACAACCATAAAAAACCTACATACAACAAACATTAGCAGAACATTGTGACGTATCAAAAATAAATCACTCCCATTAGCCTATAGTATTCTGCTTTGTCGCAAACTTTTTAAATCTTGCCACAAATGTACAGCCATATAACATAACTTCTCCCAGTGTAAGCATTTCTACCATCATCCCTGACACCCCCATAACAGTTAAGAGACCCCCTAATAGAACAACAAAATAAACTTAGGGGGGTCCTGTTCTGTTTAATTACATTTAAAAGAATGAAAATAGAAACAAAATGTTGGTCAAATTATTGCCCAGCCATAACTTGATTTTGTTCCTTCAGAGCTCTGACACAATTAAAAAAGGTCTGACTGTCGCATAGAATATACCGTCATACCGCCCCACCTCACCCCTCATCCCCCTGCCTTTCACCCCCTTTCCTCACTCCTCACATATTTTCAAACACTTGTTACTCTGTCTGAAGGCCTGCCAAGGAGTTGGTATCAGTGTGTGTTGGTATCAGTGTGTACATGAAGCAAGCAGCTTCATTGAAAGATCACTGTTGCCCCTTGTCCTATCAACTCCGGTTAAGGGATTAGTCCAGTTCAGCTCACAGCGCTGTCTCCCAATGACTTGCCCATCCTGGCACAAGGACAAGGTGGGGGAGGGGCTGCTGTTCTTACAGGCATGCAAAGTGCCTCGACTCCAGAGAAACATGCAGGTCGAAGTGCGTTCATGGCACGTACATTACTGAAAGATGTTAACAGAGTGAAGTGAGTGACACAGTGTGCTCATGAAGCCCAGGGGAAAGGAAGGAATCTGAAGGCATCTGTGACTCCTGCGGTTGCTTGTAAAGTCTATGAGAATCTGTTCAATTCACAATATATGTAGAAAAACAAACATACAAAACAACAAATGTACAATACGCATGGAAATTCGGGAGTGAGAATGGACAGACTTGTTAAAATGTTAAATTTTGCATATTCTGAGTGTCTTCATTAAAAATATAATAAAACATCAATCCCATCACAACTGGGTTAATAGGTAGCTCTATTATTGCCTAATAATAATTTTGTAAAATGTTAATGCACTCTTTTAATTGAAGAAACTTCACATCAGTTGGTGCCAATTGTTTTTTTAATTCTGCTTATTTCCAATTATTCTCATTGCCAGCCAAAAAAGTCCATGGTTGTATGCAGAACCTCACCAAAGGCATTACAAAATAAATGGAAATGTATACTGGTCTAACCTGGTCTTTTCTGTAAGGAAACACATTTATTCTAAAACATTTCCAGCTCTGGATGTTCAAGCACTCCAAATGAGGCTTAAGACCAGTCAAGGCTTTTTCACACTTAGCTTTGCTGTGTCACTGAGGTGTCTCTTAAGAGTCCAATGGCCTCAATTAGAAAACCCAGTAATTGAGAAAGGAAGAAAAAGAGAACACCTAAACCACACAAACAGGCTATCTTGGACTTTCTGACATAATCTAATACAAATATTGCCCACATCCTGCACTGCACTCCTCAGTTCACACTAAAGAGCCTATTTTCAGTACAGTATGATTGTGAGACAAGATGGCGTGGTCTCTCTCCCTCTCTTTCTGTTTCTCTCTCCTCAGTCACATCACTTTTATAATCACAATTTACAGCAACAAATCTATGAAGGCTATGGTCGAGCTACTGGCCAGCTTTTGCACGTGTCCACCATTTTAATGTCTTCCTTTAATCATCGGTGTCAGAAAAGTAAGAGGGTATCGACTGGAAATCTAAGCAGCACATTGAACTGAAGCATTCACATGTGTTTTTGGAGCATTTCAATGTGAGCTGATAAATCACACTTCAAAGCACTTTTCGACAGGATGGGGTTAATTTTTCACCAGATGTAGTTTAATGAGGATTAAGGTTTATTAATATTTACAAGATATGAAGTTGGAGACACAATGTATGTGCTGACAGAAAACATTTCCATATAGTCACATTGTTCTTTGTATGCCCTCGTTTCAGTTTAGAATATTTTAATATCTAATCAAAATAACAAAATATGCATTGAAGGGAGGATAAAAATATGGATGAATATTGTCAATGATGAAAGATTTTGACACAACAAATCCCACACACTGTTATACTGCAGAATCAAAAAAATTCAACTGTAGAATTATACAGTGCCAGCTACAGAGGAAGCTCAGTGGTTGAGGCTCAGGGTTTCTGACCAGAAGGTTGGGGGTTCAAGCCCCAGCACCACCAAGATGCCACTGTTGGGCCCTTGAGCAAGGCACTTAACTCCAGGTTGCTCTGGGGGGATTGTCCCTGAAATAACTGCACTGTAAGTTGCTTTGGATAAAAGCGTGTGCCAAATGTGTAAATGTAAATGTATATATATATATATATATATATATATATATATATATACCAATAATATTGACTCATGTTGCACTACACAGATTCAAATAAAATAAAATATTCTCTAGAATAAGAATGTCCCATCCCCTAATACCAGAGACTATTTAACCCAAGACGGAGAATGTGTTTTAAAATGAATGGGGAAAATTGGAACACCCAATATGGCGAGTGTAAAAATGGAAGCCCACCTTACAAGTAAAAGAGCCAATTACCGTTCAGATACAAACATTGCATGTCAGTTAACTCAAGAACAGGCATGAGCAGTAGCTGGACCAGCATGAAAAATAGTGTTTTTAAGCATGATCCGAGCTGAACAAGCACAATTTATGATGACAGTTTTGTCAGATTTTACTGCTGATTTGGAATATGTTATTTGTCATAATCTTGACCAACCATTTTGGAGATGTTGGTCTCTCCCCATTCAAGTAGATTGAAGCTGTAATTGTATGCCACTTGAATCCATGTATCCATAGAAAAAACTGAATGTGAACATCCCCAAGATGGGTGTTGAGTGGAATGACTTGCCATGAAAGGGAATTTTTTCTCAACCAACAAGCAAGTAGCAAATCAGAGTTCATGATTATAAAAGTAAATCTGTATATAATAAAAAAGGACGACCCCTCGATATGTCGTGGCAAAACATCCTGTTTCAATAGAAAATTGTCAAGACAAGAAAGAAAACTGTACATTTAACACATCTTCTATTCTTAATTTATTTGGTGAAAAATCAGCAATTCAAATGTTCTTTTTATGGAAACTAGATAAAGAGTGTAAGGCAACAACTCTTGACAAAACAAGGTGAACTTAGGTGTAAATTATGTGCGTTCTACTCTGTGATCACAGCAATCCAGCCAATCATGGCTGAAATATAATGTGTTATTTATCTTCCCCAATTTTCCCTTGGGTCCTTTGTCGCCTTAATAGTAATCTCACCGCAAGGGCCATCAAGATCGGGAAAATCCTGTAAATTTTTTTAGGCTAAGTGCCAGAAACCATTTCACCCTTTGTGATTCACAGGCTAAGCGCTGTTCTAAACAGCACCAGTCATGGGGTCTGTGTGCAGTTACGTTCCTAGATGTGTCAAATTCCAATCTCTCAGTCCTGTTAATAGTGTTTCTGATTCTAACAATTACAGTTACATCTGGAGCACCATCTAAGCTTGTTTAATCTGGTTTGGCTTGAGAATTATTTGACAAATGAGGAATGACTGGAGGAAGGGGTGATAAACCTGTTTTTAGCTTGAATGTCCATTTTGGACAAGCCGTTCAAGGGATGGATCAAATGATGTGAAGGAGACATTCTTGGCAACAGAGACAAAGATGTCTCTAATGGTGCTGGTAGGAGAAATTCTGAAAACAAGTCAAAGCGTATTCAGATAAAACCCCAAAGGCTCCAAAGCCTTGGCTGTTAGGATGAGTGTAGGAGTAGGATGAGTGCACTGGCATTTCTGAGCTGAATGTATACATGTTTTGTACTGTACTTATACACTCACTGAGCACTTTATTAGGAACACCTGTACACCTACTTATGTATGTGATTATCTAATCAGGCAATCGTGTGGCAGCAGTGCAATGCATAAAATAAGCATATACGAGTCAGGAGCTTCAGTTAATATTCACATCAACCATCAGAATGGGGAAAATATTTAATATCAATGATTTCGACCATGGCATGATTGTTGGTGCCAGACGGGCTGGTTTAAATATTTCTGTAACTACTGATCTCTTGGGATTTTCATACACAACAGTCTCTAGAGTATACTCAGAATGGTGCCAAAAACAAAAAACATCCAGTGAGCGGCAGTTCTGGGGACGGAAACACCTTGTTGATGAGAGAGGTCAACTTGTTTGAGCTGACAGAAAGGCTACGGAAACTCAGATAACCACTCAATAAGATAAACACACAATTGGCGTGAGCAGAATACCATCTCAGAATGAATAACATGTCGAACCATGAGGCAGATGGGCTACAACAGCAAAAAAACACATTGTTCAATTAGTACAATCAGTATTCCTAATAAAGTGCTAAGTGAGTGTAAATGCCCTTTTTCTGGGATGAACTTGGCTGTCTTTTCAGAAAACAAACGTATTATATACCTGAAAACATAGTTTGAGTTGCTGTTTGTGAATGAATACTGCATCTGCACCTAATAAGTAGACGTGGCTGCGTACATGGGAAAATCGCGTTTAGATATGATGGCTGTGCATATACAAGCTGTGAACTGTTCTCGTGGTGCTTTGGTCATAATTTGTGTGTTTGTTACATAAAAAAAAACATAATATGTGCTTGAAAAAATCTTTAAGTAACTGTTTGACGAATGACAACCGCTACTAATGTAAGCAAATGGCAGCACGCATCGGAGGAAGATTGCGTTTTAAGTTTGACTGTGTGTATAAGAGCTGTAAACTTTTTATCATGCTACTTTGGTGATGAGTTGGATGAATGTATATAACATAAACTTATTCTGTGGTTTGAAAGATTGTATGCTTAACTGTTTGAGCGAATATAAACTACAGACACTTGACCAGCGCAGCCTGTGCTTGCACTAAAGCTGATTTGAATCTGGCAGCTTGTAATGTAACTGGTTGTTGCAGAAACACATATGTGTGATGCTACTCCGCAGGTTCCAGTTATTAACTGTCAAATGTGTGTGATGGTACGTATGGGTTAATGCAAGGTTAATGCAATCACAAATACAGTTTCTGAGATAAGTGACTGATATTCCCATAATTCCTTCTTTTTAATGGTTTATAAGGTTTAAAAATTTAAAAGATTAACTGCTGCTTTCTTTCTTTTGTGTTCCACAAAAGAAAGAAAGTCAAGTGGGTTTGGAAGTGGTGCGTAAATAATTGCAGAATTTTCAATTTCAACAAGGATCTGCAGAGATTCAGATTAGACTTTCAACATGGAGACAATAAGCTTATTCATTCTCTTTCTTCATGGTATTTTAGAGCTGTCATTAATGCTATAATATGTAACTTTACTCAAGGGCAAAAATCCACCCTCTCGCAATCACACGTGCGCTCTCCTGCTCAAACAACCATGCACACACAAAGAATGAGGTATCTGTTGCAATCAGAACTGGGCATATGTCGACAATGTGGACAGCTCACTAGCCCACTAACGGGGGACCATCTGGCTTAGGTGCTGTTTGTTTGTGATTGCTATATTTTTGGCTCTCCAATTAAGGAGCAGCACAGATCTCCTAGAGTGTGAAAGCAGCACAGTTTGGTCAAGGGCACCAGACACATTTATCATACCCTACTTCACTGACTGGCTTTGATAACTTTACAAACACACATTTTGCGGGAGATGGTTTGGGCCTATACTTAGTCACTCTATGTGTCTTGATCAATTGGAGTGCTATACGACTGGGTATGCACATTTAAACTTGGCCACATAAATGTGTCAACGAAAAGTGTATTCAAATCTCATGCTATATGTGAATTTAACAGTGTTCACTTACATTTTACATTTACATTTTATGCATTTGGCAGCACGCTTTTATCCAAAGCAACTTACAGTGCACTTATTACAGGGACAATCCTCCCGGAGCAACCTGGAGTTAAGTGCCTTGCTCAAGGGCCCAACAGTGGCATCATGGTGGTGCTGGGGCTTGAACCCCCAACCTTCTGGTCAGTAACCCTGAGCCTCACCGCCACACTTCTATGGTGATACTAATGCCAAGCTGCGAGCAGGGCAAATCTTCTGTATGTTGACGTTGATTGGGAGAAGTAAAGTTTATGTATTTGGCCTGAACAACCAGAAGCATTTAAACTTGGCTGAGTCACGTCTTGTATCCCTAATTATACAGGGCTTGTCTTATGATTTTTAGAGTGATCATTTTGCTATCCATTTCAAAGTTGTCTTGGAGGGCATTAAGACTAGGTCAATTCCTGATCGGATAATTATCGGAACGGTAAAAACACATGAAGTGACCAATTGTAAATAAACTTAGATCACGAAAGTTGAGCTGATTCCACAAAATATCTTGCTGAAGCATAAATCAGCTAAAAATATTGATCTACTATTTAACTAAACTGTAATGGAAAACAAATGTAGGTTCTCTGGTGTAAAGATTCACAGAGGCGAATTGATTAACATAATATGTAATTAAGATGTTGCAGAAATAATTATATCTGGGATCTGTGTAGATGAGCTATAAGGCTGGGAGAAGGGACCCAGACATTATTTTATCGAATCCAAGCACCAGGGACTTGACATAAAAGTGTCTCAATTAAAATGATGCCTGCAGTGTAATCTGCAGGGATAGATACGTATCTATTAATACTTCTGGAGGGCTGTCAGTCTGCCTCACACAAAATTTATTTACACATCCTGACTCTAAGACATTATAGATATTACAGTTTCATTGTCTGTTAATACATGATTTTCTGTAAAGCTGCTTTGAAAAAATCTGGAAAAAAAATGACTTGACTTGACATCCTATATATATGACTAACCTTCCCCTCTGATTTTTAGCAATGGTACTGGCTCAATGCAAATCAGACCACTTCCAGATGTTAGGGAGAATATTAACCTCAGTCACCATTCATTTATATTGCATGAAAAAAAGATGCAGTGGCAGTGAACAGTGGAATTTTTCAAAGAGGATTTAAACTACATAAAGGTAAGTAAATGATGACAGAAATTTAACTTTTGTGTGAACTATCCCTTAAAGAGGCTTGGTTCTTTTTAACATATTTCGACATACACAAACACACATTTGTGTACACACTTTCACAAGGTGTTCATTTCATGTACCATGTTCCCATAAATAAAACCCTAATGATAATGCATCATTCCCAAAACAGGCTAATACTCTATATGCAAAACAGAAAAACAGAGGGAACATGGTTTATGTAGCACATTGAACCACATCATTTGGATATAAGTTTTATTTGACAATGCATCATTATGAAAATACAAAGGACTAGCCTCACCTTGAAAGTTCTATTTGTGAATATATACGTCATAGACTCCATATACATAAACCAGGTCTTTTCCTTATTTGAATGCAGGATGACCACACCATTTTTTTCCAGGTCAGACTTACATAAAGAGTATTAGTTGATGATGAGGTTGTTCAATTCGGTTCTCTCTGGATTTTGAGTGGGAGTGAGAGCACCACTGGGGCGTTGCCGGGACTGCAGGGAATTTTCTGCTGCCAGAATGCTTTCTTCCTTATTCCCAATATGTTCTCCCTCCGCTAAAAACAAAGAGACTCATACTTACACAATAAACAACCACATACCCCAGTGATGGTTTGGGTAGAAAATAATACAGTCTTCCTGATCTAAACCCAAACACAAAAACTGCCTTAACCAATCATGCACTGCTGCAGAATGCCACCGATGGGAAGCCACTCCGTTTACACCAAACACACACTTTAGAGATAAAACAAACCATCATTAGTTGGCCTCTATATTTCAAAAGTAACTATATGTCCACAAATTTCTAGTGGCCAAAGACAATCATGCCAAATGTGAGTGACTGCCCGCATCCAATCAGTTTTGCCAGAAAGAACAGATTTCTCTCACCCTGTAGCATCCCTCCCATAAAAGCATTGTATAACCCAGAAAATATACAACAATTTAATACTTAAAATGCATTAAATGGATTCTGCATGCACATATTTGTCTTTTTAAGTAAATAAGTAATGGAAATAGCCAGAAAGGAGAGCTCTCCTCAGTGTGTCAGCACTAACGCAGGATAAATCACTTTAAATTTAGAGCTTTTCACGTCTCTATCACTTTCTCTCTCTCAAACTAATATTCCTAATTCTGACTGCAATCCTTTTTCTCAGTTCTATTTTGAGGTATTTTTTAAATACTGTATGTTTGCATCCAGTTAGCACACAGTTTGGTTGCATCTAAATGGGATCGTTTTGATAGAGTTAGGGCCCTTTGCCATGATCAGGTTTCCCACACTTTTAAAGGCACAATTTTCCAGGATATTTCCATGACATTTCCAGGACATTTTATTTGCCCAACGGTTGTAATATTTAAGTAACAACACAGAGGTAATGATGTATATAATGGTTTTTGAATAGTAATTTTTTTCTGAATTCATTATACACATTCATTTTGAAGTGTGCATCACATGCAGATTATATTTATTTATTTAATTAAATTGCAGCCTTCTGCAGATAAAAAATCAGACTAGGACATATCACAATTTTTATTTTATTATTTGTGCATTCAAACATTCTTTTTTGTCCAAAATTGTTCAAATTCCGAGATATTCCATGCTTTATACATGTAGCTAATGCCTTTTTTATGACTGGATGTGGTCACTGCAGTATAAGCAGACTCGGATTGTTCATTTATTATTTAAAATTAATTCACAGGTGTAAAGTCTGCATCACCACCCATGACTGGAAAATGCACAGCAAAATTCTAGGTTTCCCAGGATGCGTGGGAACCCTGATGATTCTACTGTAGAGCCAGAGAGCTAGCATAGCAAAGTCCATCTGTATCCATCTGGGTGCCAGGCATCAGGCAGACGGTCCTTGCCCACCACAGACTCGCAATTATATTTTCAGATATTTGTGCTATGGTGTGGCTCAGGTTGTGTGGAACTCTGGCAAGGTAACACCAGCATGGTGAGCCTTATGGAACCATTAGGGCGCAACAGAGACCTCCCACTATTTAAGCAGCCTTGGTTATGGAAGTACTGTATTTTTCCCATTAATTTTCTCCATAGAAATTTTAATTAAAACATAAATAAAGAATTCTATGCCATAAACAAAAAAATACATACTCAACTAGTTGGAATTAAGAGTGAGGCTAAATTAGGCACTGTTATGTTCATGTGAACCGATCAATCATGCGCTTCAGAGGGATATACGGACGCTAAGAGCAGCACTTCAACATGATAACAAACAGATATTCGACAAATAAATAGGCAAAATAACTCTAACATCATATTGGACAAAACTATCAAAATAAGAAAAGCTCCAGTACAAAGCAGCACAAAACTGCGTATGCGCACCCTGAATGCAGAATAACAGGCTTCAGTGTAATTGAAGTGTTCCAGGGCGATACTCGCTGCACATTCAAAAGTGAAAAACAACAAGATAATATTGTGGGTACACATCTAGTTCACGACATAAAGCTGTTTAAACCTTTTTAAACTGCAACTTTACATTTTAGCAGTGTCAGACAGAATCAGGAAAAGGCTTTATACTCTCCACAGCCTCTCACAAACACCGGAATTTTACTCACAGCAGAGAATTTAATGTCCGACAGTGATCGTCTTGAAATGTATTGTTGATTTGGCACTTTGCATAAAAAGACTAAATCCTAAAGCATTAAAGAGACTAAATTTCTTGCAGAGGGTTTTACTGTGCTGACTATTATTAACTGTAAGGCACAGAAAGTTAAAACACTCTCCAAGAAGTTGCATCTCTCAATTAATTTGATAATTGTGTCTCCCATAAAAACCACCACCAATAAAAATACTCACTAGTCGAATAGTTAGTTGCTGGATGACTGTTGAATAAGTTGACCACCCTGGCACATCCCAAATAATAATATATAAGATTGGTTTCCATGTAAACAGCTATTCTGATTGGTGGAGCTATCTTTAGGATTCACTGGTAGTAAGTATAGTGCTTCACTGTGAATTCAGTTTAAAAAAATAAAATGTTTTTATTAAGTTAAAATCAAACTGAATTGTGGCTTCTACAGAATCATTTTCCATCATTTATCCTCAGAGCTCTCTAAGGATAAAATGTATGAGATTTTTACTTCTGGATTCTTCTGATGCACTCTCTTCTCATCAAAGTGGCGGCCATTTTGCTAAATTATAATATAGTGGACTGGCAGCATGACAGTAATGAGACTTTTATTGGATCATCATCAGATCATGTGTTGAGCAGCGGTGAGCCTTGAATCAAAATAGGCCGAACAAACTTCCTACCACAAGATGTAGCAGCATAATCTGCCATTATATTACTGAGCTGTAGAGAAAAGGGATCCCTGCTCTTTAACCATGAAAATAATGTATTTAGACTCACACATGCTGTGTGCATAAAGTATATACAAGCCATATAGTGTATATAATGTGCCACGCCCAAAAATAGAACAAAAGGCTAATTTAACATTATATCACAGAGAGCAACATAACATATCAAGATGCCACCAACATCCAATGGGTATGTGACGACGAGGAGGGCATGGCCGGGCCGTAACGATGGACGCCCGGCGCTGAATCAGCCCAATCAGCCAGGAGAGGGATAAAGAGAAGCCGGGGATGCCAGTTTGAAAGAGAGGGAGACGCATATGGCTGCTCTGTGTGTTGTTATGTGTCCGTTTTATGCTGGTAAAGTCTTGTTGATCGTTAATCCAGTTCCTGCTTCCTCCTTTCCCTACCGAACAAGAGGCTTGTCTGCCACACTAGTGCCAAAACACAGGATTGGAGCAAGACATGCCGCCGCCGTCCACTCTCCCTCACCCCTCTCCCACCCCTTGTCCTACACAGATTCCCAGGAGGTGGGGAAGACCGGCCAGCGGAAGGGCAGCCAAAAGGGCAACACCTCCCCTCCAGGAAGGGGGGGGGGGTAAATCAGGCCGCAGGTTTACCCGGCCTGAATCGGCCATTGGGGGTATGTGATGAGGAAACGGCCATGGCGGGGCCGTAACAATGGACGCCCAGCTCTTAATCAACCCAATCAGCCGGGAGAGAGATAAAGAACAGTGGGGATGCCAGTTCAAAACAGCGGCCGCTCTGTGTGTCATTATGTTTCAGTTTTATGTTGGTGTCTCATTGAAGTCTTGTTGATTGTTATTCTGGTTCCTTCCCTACCGAACAAGAGGCTTGTCTGCCACAGGGTACCACTCAGGACTAACTGAGACAAATACAAAAGGCGGAATTCACTAAATATTAATTTCATCTTGTGATAGTGTTGTTTATTTGTGTTGTTTCAGCACTCAGTTCACAAATAAATTATGCAAATCAAGTAACGGCACAAACACGGCACACAATTTTTTGTTTGTTTACCACCTGTTTTCATGGTACTGTATTAATAATGGTGAATAATTCTGATTGTTGTCGAAAAAAGCCACAATACACAATAACCCTAATTTACATAGAAACTAAGCATGTTTGTGCTAAAATAATGACAATTATTTCCTTTAAATACAGTGCAAATGCTATTTCAGTGCATTTAGTGCTTGGCTAAACTGGTGAATAAGATGCAGGTTTTTGCGATGAAATACCGCACGCAACATAATTTTTACTCTGTGAAGGGAGTGGCTTACTCTTCATTCTAGTCACACATGCTGCATGGACTGTCACATGCTATCTGTTACCTCATTGGTGCTGGGCAGAGTGCATGCGAGTGACATTGCCCATGGACACAGACTTGTGGAATGTGTCGAGAGAGACAGGCAAAACAAGAGGTAGCCATGGCAACAGGGCCAGATTGCTGAGAGATAAGAGGAGATGAGGGAAGGTAGATAGGGAAGGGGGCTTTGAGATAGCATACAAAGACCAAGGGAAGGGAAGTTAGGAGTGTAAAAAAGAAAGAAACTGATGGGGGGTGAGAGACAAACCGAGAGCAGAGAGAGAGAGAGAGAGGGCAAAGAGATCTGTTGAGAAAGAGGTCCCAATAAAAGCTTCACACCTCATATTAAAAAGGTGTGAGGCAGCTGGAATATAAGCCTGAAGCCTGAAGGAATAGAGGGCTAAAGTGTTTGTGTGGAGTGATCTGTTCTCAGCATCAGTGTATACACACTGTATGCTAAAGATTCATGTAAGATCCTTTCTAAAACAGAGTATTTATTGTAAACATCTACACACTACCAGTCAAATGTTTGGACACACCTACTTATTCTTTTTATTAATATTTTCCACATTTCTAGAATAATAGAATATTCAAAACTATGCAAAAATGTTAAATAAATCAAAATTATATTATATTTTAGCTTTAAAGTAGCTGCTCTTTGCATACTCTTTATGAGGTATCTACTTGAGAAGCTTTTACAAAAATAAACTGTATTCAAGGTGTTCTCACGTACACTGTAAAAAGTGCAATTATTACCGTAAGAATCTATTTCTACCTAAAATACCTGTTAAAATTACTTTTGTTGGTGTAATCTAATGTATTCAGGTTGATTTAGATATATAATTTTTTACTTAATTTAGATGTTATATATCATATATCTCAATTAAATTTTGTTTTCTAAAGAAATGTATATGTAAGCACTTTATTTAAAAAAAATCTATTTAAATTGCTTTTAAATATAAAAGAAAATATAAAAATATAAATATTAATTTGTCTTAAAAAAAAAATTCAAGCATTGAAGTATAAGCCATGAGATCCAATGTTAAGAAAACATAAATTCAGTCAAGTGTGTCCAAACTTTTGCCTGGTAGTGTATATTCCACACTTTCTGATCTATTGCTCCATTTACAATTGACTTAACGCAACTAAATAATAGTCACATTCAAATATGCATACACATTATGTTGCATTGCTATCTACAGCCTCTCTTAATACGTTCATAGATCTGATGCCCTTCAAACCCCGCTTCCTGAGATGTAACTCAACCTGGAAATTAAGAGGTTTTCTATTTCTCTTGAGAAAAAATATCTCCATCGATGGCACCTAGATATTTCCGATGACTGTTCCACATGTACTGATGGCTTTGACTTGATTAAAATTAAGCATTTCTTCCAGTTAAAGTCAATGAGTTGACTGACATTATATCAAAAGGGCTTTTGGAAAAGGGCACTATGGTATTATAAGTGTTATATTCTCCCTGATGGAAGGTGTTAGCAAAAAAAATATTTACAGAGGAAGCAATTCTACCTGAAACTTCAAATGATCATTTTACTCTAGTGTATGAACAGTTTCATATCTTTTTTGCAGACAAAATTCTTCAGTATTCTGAAAGATAAAGACATTGGTTAGCCTGCTACTGTTTGACTTTAGAATACATTACTGGTTGTGAGTCATTATCACATAGAGTCTTTAGTAAAGAATGGTTGTTATTAATTAGAGCAAATGTACCTTTACTAAGTCCAATTTATATTGTACTTAAAAGTGTAGTTTGCACTTTCTGCACCGCTAGCATCAATATATGGAATTTTGAAACAGGTTTCCCAAACACTTCTCCCTTCTACCATTGGAAATCAACATACATACTGCACATTAAGAACGTTTTTAAACATCTAAATAAAACACACTTCAACCTAGTTAATAACAGGAAATGGTTGATTCCACAGGAAATTAGTTGGTTGTGGTCATTGGCAATGCAATAGTGCACAATGCAGTAACAAGCCATTTCTGACCAAAACAGCAAAAATGTAATTAACCTCATCATCACATACACGTTTCAACACACATTTTTAATATACTTTCACCATCACATTCATCAAACGTTACACACACACACACACACATAATGTTCACCATCACATCATACAATCCTTTGTCAATCACCATGTTGTGCAATGCAGTCAATTTGACAAGAATATGTTGAATCTCGATAACATGAAGTAAAAAACAATTATCGCTAAATAGTAGTGTGTTTTGTGTGCTTATGTGGTATTCTAGTATGCATTCTGACAGTGTGTAGATTCAATGATCATATACACTTACAGGCCAACAATTACAACATTTTTTTTTTAGAATAGTTCATTTTTGAAAATAGTCATATCCGTCATCTTAAATTGAAATGACAACTGACTATGAGTGTTATAAATATAATCCATCCGAGGCTAATTATTGCTTTAGTGTTTCTTTTATGGGAATGTGATACATTAATGAGCATTAGAGCTTATCAGGATTTGTGTTGTACTCACTTTGCGCTCCTTGTCTCCGTACTCAAGCCCCAGTGTGTCCATGGCACGAACGATAGCAGCCAGGGATTGGATGGTGTTGCTGTAGACCACTGGCTTGTACTGCTTCACATCATCACCAGAGAAACCATCCTCATGTATAATCCTACAAACACACACAGACATAACAAATGGAATGTTAGAGGGAATGCAGTTGTTGCATGTGTGTCTGTATACATACATATGTGCATCTACACTAAATGAGCACTTAATTAGGAACACTATGGTCCTAATAAAGTGCCCAACATGGTCTTCTTCTGTTGTAGACCATCTGCCTCAAGGTTCGATATGTTGTGCATTCTGAGATGCTATTCTGCTCACTACAATAGTACAGAGTTGTTATCTGAGTTACTGTAGCCTTTGTGTCAGCTCGAACAAGTCTGGCCATTCTCTGCTGACCTCTCATCAACAAGTCAGTTTTATGATATTTCGCTCTCTTGTGTTAAAATTTCCACTGAACTAGTCGCAATGCATTATGAGATTGCCTTGAATGCAAAGGATACATGCGATGTTACCTTAGAATTAGGCTAAAATGAGGTATCTTAGGAGGAAGCATAATTAAGTTGCCTGCACTGCTCTCTGTGTATCAATCTTGATAAATTTAAGTTGACAACATTGTCACTGATCCGTTTACAGTCCGTTTGTTAGATATTTTCCACTGAATAAAAAGTGGTGGGTCTATTAAATTTTTAAATTTGAAATACATAATTGTCAAAGCCACTGAGTGACAACTGATTTAAATGTCAGTTTATCTAAACATCCAGATGATGTATAGAAGTGACAAATGATGAATGGCTTGGTAACACTTTACAATTAGGTTCCATTTGTTAACATTAATTAACAACATTAGTTAACATGAACTAAGAATGAACAATGCTTATTAAGCATTTATTAATCTTATATATACTAATGCATATACTAATACCAGCATATACTAATGCAGTTTTAAAATGAAAAGTTGTATTATTTAACATTAGTTAATGTACTATGAACTAAAATGAAATAACAAAGAACAATTCTTTTTGTATTAATTAATATAAAAAATATCACTAAAGTGTGTAATAAATATATAGTTCATTGTTAGTTAATGATACCTAATACATTAGCTAATGTTAATGAATGGAACCTTACTGTAAAGTGTTTACTAATGGTTTCACTGACCATATAAATGCAAAAAACGAATTGCTTCAATTGCTGTAGCCATTATGGGCAGATAGTTATTGTCTCCCAAAGGTGTAGGGTAGTTTATCTTCATTTTGTGCTATTGAGA
Organism: Xyrauchen texanus; assembly: GCF_025860055.1. NCBI lineage: Eukaryota > Metazoa > Chordata > Actinopteri > Cypriniformes > Catostomidae > Xyrauchen > Xyrauchen texanus. Next base: position 20,453,382 of record NC_068296.1, read on the forward strand.
TACTGGTATACGACGACACAGTTTCCTGTTGAGGAGGGGTTTTTAATCATCATATTAAGGACATTATAGCAGGAAGTGCATTAGTTTTTCTATCGTCCAGGATTGTGTCCTTTCTAGACAGCAAGCTGTGTCCTTTTTCCTTCATAGGTTATGTGGGGGGGGGCTAGGGCAGCACTTGGTCCATCCCTGGCCAAGAACCAATTGATTTAGCTGAAAATGGGTTTGGGCATCTGTCTGTTCTGCGATACTGAATGTCAGCCTGTGAAAGTCATTTTTAGATGTATCAAATCTGAATAAGGCTTTTACCCCTTTTGTGTTTTGTGATACAAAATGACGTTGTCTGGCTTGAAAGCTAAACCCCATGAATTATCACACCAGTGGTCAGCTTTCCAATTGAATTTACAGGTCTCAGTAAACAGTGTTAGTGTGGCATGAAAAGCCAGACAGATTGGCAAACCCTGGTATTATGCAGACCCAGACAACACACTGGTTTATTAGACTGGTACAAGGGAGAGGTGTGATGAGGCATGTGTTTGCAGGATGATGTTTTTGAACGCTTAGTGGACATACAGACAAACAAACCCACAAACTCAGGTGAACCAAAGGCTAATGAATACCTGACTGTCATTCAGGTGAATAGAAAACACACATCAAAGCAGCTTTCAATTCATTTCATAGAGGTGCTTGTAATTTTACATTACCCTATTTACTTTTGAAATAAACGTTATTGGTCTTATTGGGTACAATGAATCTGTTGAATCTGCAGATAGAGAAAATAGATAGTTTTCCGATGACGTCACGTAGAAGTGGATTTATACAGTTTGTCTGGTGGTGTGGTGGAAGAAAGAGTATTACTAAATAATACCATATAGAGTTTAGTATAGTATTTACATTTTGGTATAATGTATAAACAGGACAGTTGTTTAGATTTGTAAATGTTAACCAGTTGTGTTCTATAGTTGCTATAATCTGAACAACGTGGGAAGGAACACAAGGGAAATCAGAACACTTAGTAATAAAACAAAGGGCAATCAAGGAAATCAGAACACTTAGTAAGTAAAGAAGAGCTAGGAAGATATTCAGTAAAAACCAAAAAAAGCTTTTAGCTGAGTGTATTCTGATCATGTTATTAAGGTAAATCTGTGAGCTGTGAGGACATCTTTCCCGTTGTTACATTAGTGTAGTTACACAGACTGATTGCCAGCTAACGGCTAAAATACAGTCTAATGGCAGGCTAAAGTTTTCCTAGCTGTTTCTCCCATTTGTATAAGTGTTCTTCTGTTGCCGTCTTGGCCATTTAGTAAAAAGAAAAAAAAAAATTCTGTGTAAATGCTGAATGACAATAAATTGATTCTTGAATTTACAACACTAGCATTCTGTACTTTGTTTTCACAAAGCATTCAGGACTTGTGACAGTTAGCATCAGCATCCAAGTTTTTTTTCATATCTTTTGTGTAAGCTCTTATTTATTGCATATTTCAGTATTACTTTTCGACAGCATTTTGTTACATATATTTCAAGTAAACCATGTTACATCCAAGGTAATACAAAACCTGGCAAAGTCTCTTCTCTAAAGTACAGAGTTAAAACACAGTCATCGAAGACAGAGATATAAGAATATGAATAGACTATGAATCTTCATATTTATCATAGTTAACAAATTTGTAAATATTGTCCAACATTTCTATTTACACTTCAATCCTTTTCATGGTCCTAATGTTTCCAATGTCTGTGCTTATCTCGTTGGTACTGGAGAAACTATTTACTCAGTGTCTATGTATAATATAGCAGCGGGGGAGTGTTGATGACGTAATCGAACACTATCTATAAATTATATTTAAACAGTAAGCAAAATGCACACACTTCGGTGGCTAGTTCATGTTTTCACGTTTCCTTCTACAGTAAGAACATGTTCTCTGAATCAATGTTGATGCTTTCAAGTTTGTATTAGAATGGTTGGTCAGTGAAAAAACAAACTTTGTATAAATAAAGCTTTGATTGAAGGAAAATATGTTTTGTATTTTTTGAGTTTCAAGCTGTTCACCACTTACAGTTATTAATATTATTATTAATGATTATTCAACTTTCATTCATTAACATTAATGATTGTTGATTATGAAATATATATATATATATATATATATATATATATATATATATATATATATATATATATATATATATGCATACACACAGTATATGCACCTGATGTATAAGGAGGGTGTAGTTCTTTACAACTGACTGCAAACTCTGGTATGGAACTGCCATTCAATATCTAATGGATAAAATCAAGTCACCTTTCTTTTTTCCTCATTGAATATCTCTTTTTAATATGTACATTACAAAAGTAAAATTAGTTGTTTCATAACTTTAAATTTAACTAATCACAATTATTGTGCTGACATTTTGTAGTTTGTTTTTCCATCAGCCTGATCTCACATAAAAATAGGCAAGAATGTGCCGATTTTTCGGACCAAATTTGAAAACACTTCCTCCAGAGGCTAAGGCAGTAAGTGTTTCAGAGCATATAAACAAATGTGGCATCCATTTATATCCATAAAAGTATGCCAGAAGCCAGTTGTAAAAAATTATTGTTTTCAGCTGAACAGGGTGAAAAACAGTAAAGATAAAAGCTTATTTTATTTAATCTAACCCCCAGCCAAAACCTAAATCTAACTCTAACCTAACTCTAACCTAAAATGCAATGTTAGGGACAAAAATACAACCTCCTTATCATGCTTGTGATTATTTATACAAACATGATAACTTTCTCGTTCAATTGGGGATTGAACTGTGGTGTCCCATGCAACGCTAACCAGTCAAGCCACGGGGGAAATTATTTGTTGTTGAGCCCTTCTAAATATATCCAATGGGAGATAGGGCATGTCAGTGAGTCGGCATACTGTTGCTGATCCTACGGTAACGTAACTTTCGGAAACAGCATGCCGAATTCACGTGTGCTCATGTTGTTTCCTTTCATACATGATGTTTTTATTCATTCAGATATCCTTTTAAGGAATGAAAACAAAATGAAATGAATAAAAAATATTTTATTGATTAAATAAATCTTAAACATATTTAGTTAATCTTAAAAGTTAACTTGTCAATAACTTTCCATTACTTGTACAATATTATAAAACATATTATGTATATATAGGCCTGTTAAAGGCCTGAGCAAATCAAGCTTCCTATTCAACAACAGCTGGTACTAGCTAACCTATGCAAACAGTACTGATCAATATGATCATGAGGCAAGATTACATAGCCGTTCTCAGAATCTCTCTCTCTCTTTCTATGCCTGTCTGTCTCTCTTTCCATCTTCCACTTCTCTCAGATGACCACTAAATAATTCAGGTGATAAAAATAACAAATGTTTAGGGTCTTTTGAAAGTCGCAATATAAATAAAGACACCGGTTTTTGATTCCCAAGGGAGGATGGAAACAGTAATCTGTTTCAAATGTGAGACACTGAAAGTAGACTCACTGTCAGGGCTCCTGTTCCAGTCGACCTGGCAAAGACCAAGGGCCTGACACACACACACACACACACACACACACACATTCTTAGGCACTATCGCACGCTCTAAGATCAGAATACTGTCCTGAGGCCAAATAGGTTCCCTACAGGTATGTGTGATCAGAATACTGTCCTGAGGCCAAATAGGTTCCCACGCAGGTATGTGTGCTGTAATGAGTGTGCACGTGTGTGTGTGTGTGTGTGTGTGTGTGTGTGTGTGTGTGTGTGTGTGTGTGTGTGTGTGTGTGTGTGTGTGTGTGTGCGTGTATTTATCACTTTGTGGGGACCAAATGTCCCCATAAGGATAGTAAAACCCGAAATTTTTGACCTTGTGGGGACATTTTGTCGGTCCCCATGAGGAAAACAGCTTATAAATCATACTAAATTATGTTTTTGAAAATGTAAAAATGCAGAATGTTTTCTGTGAGGGTTAGGGTAGAGTTAGGTTTAGGGATAGAATATAAAGTTTGTACAGTATAAAAACCATTATGTCTATGGAAAGTCCCCATAAAACATGGAAACACAACTGTGTGTGTGTGTGTGTGTGTGTGTGTGTGTGTGTGTGAGCGTGTATTTATCACTTTGTGGGGACCAAATGTCCCCATAAGGATAGTAAAACCCGAAATTTTTGACCTTGTGGGGACATTTTGTCGGGTCCCCATGAGGAAAACAGCTTATAAATCATACTAAATTATGTTTTTTGAAAATGTAAAAATGCAGAAAGTTTTCTGTGAGGGTTAGGTTTAGGGGTAGGGTTAGGTTTAGGGGATAGAATATAAAGTTTGTACAGTATAAAAACCATTATGTCTATGGAAAGTCCCCATAAAACATGGAAACACAACAAGTGTGTGTGTGTGTGTGTGTGTGTGTGTGTGTGTTTACGTTTCTGAGCTCAGATCTTTACTTAAATTTATGTTCAGACACTGGGCTTGTATTAATACAGAACAATGTGTACTTCCTATGAATGTACAGTATCTTTTTGTCAGTTCATTGAGGGTGATTCAAATATGTCTACATAAGAGAGTTGAAGGAAAAAACATTGATACCAATGTTCAATATTAATATCTGTTAAATATTTAGCATTTCAAGATTTGCATTTTATGATATTTACAGCTAAAAGCATTGGTTCTAAAGTTCAGCAGATCCAGACAACAAATGTTGCCATAATACATGCATAACTCAAACATGCTGGTTCTCTTTGGTTTTCACTGAGTTAACAGAACGTAAACCTGCTTAATGTCTGATGGGAGCTAGCGCTTGTCAGTTACTTGGCATTAAGGTGCAGACACATATACCGTCGCACAGTGGAATATGGCGAGGAAGAGGGTGTGTGAGAACCAGCAAATTTCTAATTGTCAAGCAGCCTATTTTTAATGCTGCAATTTATATTCTGTGAGATTGATGACAAAAAGAAACTCACTGCTAAAAGTATATCCTTGTCCATTGTGAATATTCAGTATAACTGTATACAAAGCACCGCCCGCACAGAGGTCACTGCCAAAGCAAGTAGCTTCCTATTGGTCAATGTGGCGAATTCACCTGTCAAAGTTCATCAAACTTGAGCTCCACATCAAATCTGCGAAGGGAAATTCTTCACACTGGAAGTCCATCATGCAAAATGTTTGATTGTGCAAATGAAATGGGTTAGGGTTAGGCTTATTTCGCCCATGGAATCTTGCTGTAGGAAGGTATGTGTGACCACACCTTAATGAGGCCGATGTCAGAGTACTGGAACATTCATAAGCAATAATCCAAGAGCCCCATGAAATCCTTTTATTTTGTCCAAATTCCATTTTCCATTTGAAAGTTAATTTACATTTTATCATTAAAATAAACATTCAAAAATAATCAAATGAATACAGAACAATTACTTTTCACCATAGCACTGCATTATTTTTTATTAAAGGAAGAGCATCTATACTGATCCTCACAGCACAATCCAAAACCCAAAATTGAAGATTTGGTTTTTATTTGATTATTATTATTATTATCGGTCAAATACAGTGCTGCAAAGTAGAGCATCACAGTATTAATGAAAGCAGTGATGAAACTTTGCTTGATGTATTGTTTAAATATAGTGTAAAATATAATATATTATAATAATAATTACTGATATTTTATTATTAATAATTACTTATATTATTACTACTTCTACTACTATATTGAATATTACATTTGAATATAAGTTATATTTTCTGTCGAATTTCTTTTTTCAATTTCACACGTCTATTTAAATGGAGCTTTTATTTTGGCACTTTGGTAGAAAGCTGGATGTTTTTGACAACTGCACTTCCCTCTTCTGGAAAAGCAGTTCGGCGTATGAGCTAATGTGCTTATTAAACTGCAAAAGGCTATGATTTAATTATATAAGTATTTAGTATAATATATATACTTCACAGTGAATAAAGTGCTCTGCTCTTTGTCATTAATACACACACAGAGCACATGTGATGTTAAAGATGTGGTTAGTGTATAAGCAGTGGCTTCTCATATTCACCTACAGTTGAAGCACACAGCTCATGTAGACCATATAGGTTATTTGTTTAATTAAATCTCAGCCTTTTGTGGTTTAATTATTGCACTTGGACATATCACCATTTAAAGTTTCGTTACTGCCCTATGCTGACACCCATAAAAGTAGATGTTATGTAGAATGTTAATCCTAGTCACCATTCACCATTCACAATTCACCATTCACTTCAAACTTTTTCCTGTACAATGAAAGTGAATGGTGGTCCATAGATAAAAGAGAGTCTTACAGGTTTGCAAATCTTTAGGTGAGAAAGTTATAACAGAATTTTCATGTTTGGATCAGCTGAGTTAGAAATTAAGAGATTAATTCAGTTCTCACCAGATGAAAGTTGAAAAAATTTGCTGAAAATGAATAGATGGAATCCTGAAAGAGGGGACCTTGCTGCCAAATCAGTTATGATGTAAATGGAAAATAGATAATAATAATATGTATAGGCTACACTGTAGAGCTGTTGGAAAAAATGGTTTCAGCGATGCATCGTGATTCATACTCAAATGATTCTGAATCTATTCTCAAAAGAATCAGAATCAATTCTGAGTTCAGTTTAAATCACGGCAGATGCGCTCCAAAGACAGATGTGGAAACAAAGACACAAGTTAAGTGCATACACTAAAGTCAAGTCCACAAACACGACTGTTTGCAGACCAGCTGTATCAAACACATGACCTTTTGTCAAGATGAGCTCGCACCCATAATTGCACTGAATTGGTATTCAGTGTTTTGATGGACAACCAATATTTTTTTTGGTGTTTTTAAGAGATTTTTTTATAATGTTCTAAAGAAAGCAACTGAAAAACTGAGATACTCTTTTAAAATATAGAACCATTTATTTAATCTTGTGGATGTTGCATGTTACGTTCACAGCTCATACTGAATGTAAAAGGCCAGTTTATGTAATGTGACTTGTTCTGAGTTTTAAAACAGCTGTTAAATAAAAAGCTGTCTCTTCAACTTGTGAATATATTCAGTGGTGGTCGTATTTCAGCCTTCTTTGTCTCTGAGCACTTTGAGACACCTTGTACTTCTGGACACTCCAGGTAGGTTGCAGTTCTGTAATATGGTAGCATTGGAGGATTATGGATTACTTGTAGCTTCATGTTTAATTCTTCTGAAGTCTTTTGCAGTTAATTTTCACACCTTTTCTTCTCTGTGCGTTTTTTGCGCCCCAGTTGACTATTCACAACAAAACGTTTGATTGTCCGGTGGTCATGCCTCAATAGTTTAGCTATTTCAAGCGTGTTGCATCCATCTAGATCCCTCATTACAAAAATACATAGCACCTGAACGTGATTGAATCCAATAAGCATTCGAGTTTATATGGTTTGAAGTTGGAAAACGTGCATGGAAATAATGATTAGATCAGAATACTAGCTTGCCTAATATTTGGGCACGCAGTGTATAAGCAAATATGCTCACACTGAACTCAACAATTGTCCAATGAGCTGCAGAATGTTTGTGAGATTCAAAGATTCTGATTCTAATATTAAGTAACAATAAAATTACTGATTTTCTTAAATTAAATTTTTGTTTCGTTAACAAATTCTTTACTACTGTACATATTCACATGAATAAATGTGTGCGGGAATTCCCAGCATTATGAACGTGTAACTTGTAGGAATTATTCAAATTGTGTGCAATACCCACAATCCCACGCTGAATTTCATGTCCTTTATTGCTTTGTATTATAATTATTCTATTATATGAGAAAATAATATTGTGGAGAGATAAAAGAAACATGCACAGCTATGTAGGAAATTGCTTGCTTTGGAAAATAGCCAACTATACAGTGTAGTGGCCATTGTAAAATATATATATATATTTTATCGTACAATACTGCAATTGACCAATCAGAATAAAGTATCCCAGGCAACTGTGCAAAAAAGACAAAAAAAGCTTTTTACTGCCAAATATCAGCAGAATATATCCATTGTTCCACAATTGTTATACAATGCTTATATAACCTTTGAGAGTGATTAAAGTAATCAGGCATTCTTGATGTCCGAATGGAGTTAGGATGGTGGAGTCATGCCAAAAAAGTAGTCAGGGGAGTGAGGAACACAGCTGTTTTACGTATATCCTTACAGTGTAATTGACAGGATTAAATGAAAATGGCCCTCCCGAACTTTCATCTGAAACTCATTTATCAGATCAATAAAGTGAAGACAGATGATCTAAAGAGCAGCTCTCCGATCTTAATGTCTACATGGATTTATTTTGAAGCAGTGATGTGGAATGTGTTGTGAAAGATCTCAAGAGTGCACACTGCTAACCAAAATAGCAATACACACACATACACACAACGACCCATGCTACCTCTATAGCTCCTATCTCCCAGAGCTGGCTCATGCCATCTCTAAGAGAATCCTTTGTCCTGATGATACTTTTGAGTGTTGTTTCTGTCATCACCCTCCAGACATGGCCACTTATTGCTCCAAACGCTGTGAGGGATATCTATTTATAAAATAATAAGTAGGCCTTCACATTCTCAATGTACACGAGAGTTCGCAGATCAACCCCCACTGTAACAGCAAACACCCCTCATCAGCCTGTCATCTGCCCAACACGTACATTACTCCCTATCCTTTCTGCTGTGCACAGAAGTATGTGAGTGACATTCTCACATTGGATCAGTTCACATTTAAAAGCTTGTCAAAAAACAAAGGGAAAATACTGTGTCCTCAGAATTATGAAACAACAGTCTGTGTGACAGGCTGTAATATTCTGTGTTCCTCCCTCTTCCTCTTTCTTCTGTCATCTTATTTTCTCTCTTTTATTGCCCATGAACAGTGTGATGTCAGAAAGCAACCTTTAGGAACATTCAAGATGATGACATTTCAGAGGAGTGTTTTATGAAAGCTATTGTTTGTCAGGCTTGCGATTTGAGTCACTGTGAAATCCAGCAATGAACTACACTGGCTTGTGTTCTGTGGATGTTTCGATCCATTTTACAAATGTAACAGCATTCACATAACATACTGAGACTGCCAAATAATGCACATAACAGCAGTAATCTAAATACAATTATATTTTATTTATAAATTCTTAATTTTGTGTTGAACTGGATTTTCATTGGAAAATAGAAAGAATGAAGGAACTTTTCAAATGGAATTTAATTGATTAAATATTGGAAAGTGGTCATTCTAAACTCACAGAGAACTTTATTATAATATTTTATATATAATAAATATATTATAAATATATAAGGGGTGGCTGTGGCTCAGGTGGTAGAACAGGTCGGCCACTTATTGCAGGGTTGCTGGTTTGATTCCCGGCCCACACGACTCCACAAGTGTCCTTGGGAAAGACACTGAACCCCAAGTTGCTCCCAATGGCAGGCTAGTGCCTTGAATGGCAGCTCTGCCACCATTGGTGTGTGAGTGTGAATGTGTGTGTGAATGGGTGAATAGGACACAGTGTTAAGTGCTTTGGTAACCACTAAAGTTAAAAAAGCGTTATATAAGTGCAGACCAGTTACCATTTATTAGGAACGCTATGATCTGTCTAGGTCTTCTGCTTTTGTAACCCATCCGCCTCAAAGTTTGATGAGTTGTGCATTCTGAGATGCTATTCTGCTCACTACAATTGTACATTGTGGTTATCTGAGTTACTGTAGCCTTTCTGTCATCTCGAAACATCTCCCATTCTCCGTTGACCTCTCATTAACCAGGCGTTTCCTTCCACAGAACTGCCGATCACTGGATGTTTTTTTGTTTGTTTTGGCACAATTCTGAGTAAACTGTAGAGACAGTTTTGCATGAAAATCCCAGGAGATCAGCAGTTACAGAAATACTCAAACCAGCCCATCTGGCACCAAAATAACTGAGACATTTTTCCCAATTCTGATGGTTGATTTACACATTAACTAAAGCTCCTGACCTATATCTGCATGATTTTATGCATTGCACAGCTGCCACATGATTGACTAAAAAGATAATCACACAAATAAGTAGGTGTAAATGTGTTCCTAATAAAGTGCTCAGTGAGTGCAAAATTTTCCAGGACATTTACAGAATATTTGATGTGCCCAACGAAAGTTATACTTAAGCAAAAATACATGCGTCTATTTAAATCAAGCTTTTATGAAGCAGTTCCCTATATAGCCTAGTGTGAATATTAATCCCCATAAAGCTATGATTTAATTAAATAAATACCTAGTCTGTATGTGCTGTACACTTCAGAGTGCTCTGCTCTCTGTCTTCTACTTTACACACAGAGCATGCACAATGATCATGATGAGGTGTTTTCGGTGTATGAGCTGCTGGTTTCATACAGTCATTTTGAAAGGTGCATCACTTGCAGATTATATATTTTTTCAATTTAATCACAGACTTTTGCAGTTTAATTATCACACTAGGACATATCTCAATTTTAATTTGATTAATTGTGCATTCAAACATAAATTGCCATCCAAAAATGTTATATTCCATGACATTCTGAATTTTTTAGCTAATGCCATTTTTATGAATAGATTCAGTGATTTCGTCCGTGTTTCCACATACAACATATGGTAACTGCAGTATAAGATGACGAAATATTGAAATATTGAAAATTAACTCACATATCGAGGTGTGAAGGCAAACCACTATGCTACCAACTCAAGGAGTCAATTAGTTTTCAAGAAAATCAGTGGTCTGTCCCTCATCATCTAAAGTTTATAACTCAAATGTTTTTGCGGTTAACACAACAGCAATATTGGAACAAAACAATCTTATTTTGTACTATATAAATACTTAAAGTACTTAATCTTAGCATAGCAGAGATGACAGCAGACGAGCAGAATAAGTATGTGACAGGGATTCATTCATGACAGTTAACCATTGATGTTGTTTCACAATGCGGAGCCACAGACAGTGACAAAAGTATATACATTTGGTATCTGACTACTATTAAGAGTCCTGATCGTTACCATGTTTTTGTGCATGTAACAAAAACATTGTTAGCAACACAGTCAAACAGTTATATTATACAAAAATATTTTTCAGGACAAATTATTATTTTTCAGGACATTTAGGTATTTTTCCAATTTTTCATTGGAACATCAGGACGTGTGGATCCCTGCTACAATATACAATATTATTGATTATTTTTCCAGTCCCATTCTGCCTTTGGTTACATTAGTCATGTCATTGAAAGTTATTACATTTAGCTAAACAATTAAAAAAAGTATTTCTTCAGAGAAACATTAAACAACATGGTCATTTAGAAAGTAAGCGTCTATTTTTATTTCATGTTGCCTTAAAAGCTACTTGCCAAATGCTGATTTGGACATACCCATTAATACCAGACTGGTGGTTTAGCACAGACTGCTTATGAATATGTAATATTACATAAAGCCAGTCATGTTAAGCCAACATCATGTACACTAGCCCTGGCCATGCCCTTGGTTCACTCCCACTTTTGTTCTGATTCACGGTTCATGGTAACTACCCCTCCCCCTTGCCCACTCTGGGTCATTTGTCATCATCTAATTATGGCAGCCATTGTAATCTCCATAGCAACAGAGTGGAGAAAGAAGGGAGGAAACACATGGAGGACAAATGAAATGAGGCAGCACATCCTTAGCATTAGCCAGAGTAATGTGCAAGTAGCAGTTGACGAATTCTTAGCACAAGCTCCATTAGTTATAGGCTGCTATTTTACATAAATCGTAGTAAGGGTTAAAATATAAGCTGTTCCTGACAAATCATTGTGTGTGTAATTACTGTAAACAATGAGGCAGCATCTGTATTTTTCAGCCAGTTTAAAGGAAGTGAACATTGTAAAAGCAGAAATGCTCCATTCTGTGTGTGTGTGTGTGTGTGTGTGTGTGTGTGTGTGTGTGTGTGTGTGTGTGTGTGTGTGTGTGTGTGTGTGTGTGGTAGGTGGTTTACGAGGGATTTTTTTTAGGTTACAAACTGGTAATTACAAAGGGTATTATTATGCAATAAATGTGGTTTATGAGGAAATTTCGAATTTCCCCATAATTCAAATCACTTAAAAAACATAATAAACTATGTTTTTTTTTTTTATGTAAAAATTTATAATTTTTTTTGTGAGGGTTAGGTTTAGGGGTAGGGGTAGGGGATAGAATCTATAGTTTGTACAGTATAAAAATCATTATGTCTATGGAGAGTCCTCATAAGGATAGCCGCACCAACGTGTGTGTGTGTGTGTGTGTGTGTGTGTGTGTGTGTGTGTGTGTGTGAGAGAGAGAGAGAGAGAGAGAGAGAGAGAGAGAACATAACAAAAGGCCACAGGCACTCCCTACTGCATCTGCAATTATACCTTAATTAAAAGCTGCTTGTGTAATAACCAAGCTCCATATGTGTCTGAATGTGTGTTTTTGGTCCACCAACCCCAACACCATTTTTTACTGGAAACCACCAACAGACAAACCAATTCATACCTACTCACATTCACCAGGTAAGGGTTACAATTATGCACACACAGCCAAACACAGTCACAGCAGGATGCAATTAATGCTCTTCAACAGCTCATCCCACAATGAACCCTCACGAGTTTTTAACTAACACACAGCTGGGTGTGAAAAACCATTGTGTGTGAGATTCTAATATATAATATTATATTTAGTTTTATCACTTAAAGGGATTATGCATCATTACTCACCCTCATTTGTTGAACACAAAAAGAGATGTTAGGCAGAATGTTAGGCAGCCACTATTCACTCTCTTTTTATGATAGTGAAAGTGAACATCTCTTTCTGATGTGAGTAAATTATGTCAGAATTTTCATTTTGGAGTTAACTATTCATTTAATATTCAGTATATTCTGTATTATGGACTGTGCCATATTTAAATCCAGATGTGCATTACTAAATCTGACCATAAAGACAGCTCACATTGCACTGCAATGCTGTAAATCAGCTGACGCCAGATCAGATGAGTGGACCCACCCAGACTTCCTCCCCAATAAAGCTCCTTTGTGTTGGTGTTGAAGGGGCTGGCCTAGGACCTGTTTTATGGCCCAACACAAACACCTCACTAAGACAGAGGCCTTTTGTCTTCACACCAGCACATGGGTCAGACAAAACTCCCCACTCTGCAAGTGCATATGGACCAACCACAAAGACAGAATAAGAAATGGTGAGGGGGAAAGCAGGAACCAGTGGGAGAACATGGGTCACTGAGGGGTTTGGGAAAGCACTTGACATTCCGGACCCACAATTTTTTCACTCTCCTTTTCATCATTCACTGTTCACTGCACCCCTTTTACTGTAGCAGTGCCCTTCAATGTTCTGTCAAATTTGTGTTCTTGCTGAGCAATACTATTTCTATGGGAATAGATTTTGCTCAGCAAGAACAAAAATTTCACCAATTCAAGTAATATTAAACATTAAAAGCTAAGTCTAAGTCGGAAGTTGACTAATTGAAAAAACTAGTCTCCCTATAGGTGGCATTTTTATTGCAATGGGCATTAAATCTCTTAAAATCTCATCCACCACAATATTAATCTGCTGGTAGATTTTGGTTCTAGATTTTGATCTAGTTTGGTACAGCAATCATGCAGCCACATTCACGATTTGCTTCAGGGCATCAGCGCCACTGTCAAGCAGCACTTTGAACTCCACATGAAAAACGCTTGCAAACAACATCTCGTTCTGCATTTTCGTATTAGTTAAGATTCTGTGGTAATTAAATTGAGCCTTGCAGAGGCTGCAAAGTACACAAGCCCCATCTGGGTTTATTTTGTACAACAAATAGTGTTAAGAGGTCCTTTTCCCATCATTTGAGCAGGAACACAGCTGTTGTGCCTATTTATGGTGTGTGCATCAGTCTAATGACTCCAGGTAAAGTGTCGTTTACCAGCGCTAGTTTATTCTTTATTTATGGTAAATGTGTTAATCACGATTAAGAAAAATATATGAGATAAACTTTTTCAATTAATCGCATGAGTTAACTTTACAGCTCTACTAAGAACTTCAAACAATCGATATACTTATAACTACAAATTAATATATAATAGGCTACACTGTGTTGCATGGGAATCTGCATGAATTTGTAATTAAGAGAAAGATGGAGCAATCTGCCCAAGCTGATTCATAGTTCTCTTGGTTTTAATTCAAGAGAAGTGAGAGTGGTATTACTTTGTAATATCTAGAAGACAAAAAAGATAAAGGTACTAAATTACTCCATAAGGTAGGGCCATAACCAGTAACCACCATAGAATATGAAAAATAAAAATTTATCAAACAGTTCTTACATTTTACATTTGGGGGGCCTGGGTAGCTCAGCGAGTATTTACACTGACTACCACCCCCTGGAGTCGCAAGTTTGAATCAAGGGTGTGCTGAGTGACTCAAGCCAGGTCTCCTAAGCAACTAAATTGGCCAGGAAGCTAGGAAGGGTAGAGTTACATGGGGCAACCTCCTCGTGGTCGCAATTAGTGGTTCTCGCTCTCAATGGGGCGCATGGAAAGTTGTGCGTGGATCACAGAGAGTAGCATGAGTCTCCACATGCTGGCAGTCTCACAATGAGCCACATGATAAGATACGCGTATTGACTGTCTCAGAAGCGGAGGCAACTGACACTTGTCCTCTGCCACCTGGAATGAGGTGAGTAACCGCACCACCACAAGGATCTACTAAGTAGTGGGAATTAGGTATTCCAAATTGGGGAGAAATTGGGATAAAACATTTTTAAATTAGTAATATATTAGTAATATTTTTTTACATTTGGTCCCCTAATCTTGAATAATTGATTACCTCCTTGCCATGAGGCTAAAAATGAGCGAAAACATTTAAATATAATAGCAACATGCCTATTAAAAAAATGTTATACAAAGAATTCTGCATGTTTTTTAACCAATACTGTACTTACAAGGTATGTATTGTGGTATACCTGTACCTATGATCTGAATCTTGCATGTCTATCTGAAAAAGTAGGTTTGATAGCTTTGCATACCCTGGAAAACGGTAGCATTTACAAATCAGATGCAAAGTACATGCTGCCATGGCACAGGTATAGAAACAAATATACACATTCAAGCATACCCCAACAATCTTTTTAGAGAACAGTGCAGAAAGCACAAAAATCACCTAAAGATAACTAAGATGAGCGCTGTTGAAAGTCACACTGTGTCTGTGGGCTGAGCCAGAAGGGATCAATGTAGAGTGTTAGTCAGGTCTCTGGGAACTAAACACATGAGAACCGTTTGTTCTCCCTTTGCTCAGTCAACTCCAATCATATCAGCAAGACTGCACATGAAATTCCCCTCTATTACAGAGAGACAGGCAGTCAGAGAGGGAAGCGAAAATGGACAGGGAAGCTTATCAGCTCAGGTATTTCATCAGAGACTCTTCCCTTTCCCTTTATAGTGGCTCAGAGCTTCCCCAAACACACATACACATATTATGGTTTAAAAAAAAATTGGGTGGTCACTAGGGCTGAAACGTTTAGCCGAAGTTATCGACAACGTCAATTAAAAATTGTCGACAAACTTTTTCGTTGTCGAATATTCATTTCATTTAACATAACATAAGATCACATTAAACTCTAACGATGGCACGCGAGAGCAGCACTGCAGTTCGCGCCTGACTGAGGAGAGGAAGAATTACATAGAAGCACTCTAGTTGTGGAATAAGTGGAGCCAGAGCTCTTTAAAGGAAACACCCCTAACTGGGTTACATCTTAAGTGCACTTATATTTAATGTTTTATAGCTTTATTAAAGTTCAAATAATGTGGAAGCAAATCATGTAAATAACTACAAAATCTGAGAATGTTGAATATAATGTTAAAAATGCAAATATTTTAAAATATCTAAAAATCCTTAAAAAATAGATGCATTCACCTGAGAAGCAGCATATGAGATATTTAGACTTACTTTTAGAGAATAGATCTTGAATATAAGTATATTTTGTTATTACTGCACTCGCAGAATTATAACCAAGTGAAAAAATACACTTATATACAAAATACACTTCTATTTAAGATACATTCTCTTAAAGCATGTCTAAATATCTTATATGTTGCTTATCAAGTAAATGTATCTTGTTTTAAGGATTTTTAGTCCATTTTAAATGGAAAACAAGACAAAAACACTTGATAACAATAGGATATTATGCAGTGAAATTCTTTACTGAATTAAATTTAATAAAAAATATTTTTTGCCTTTAAATCAGTGAATGTCATTTTGAGGTATTTTTCAAAGATGATTTTGTCCTCTTTATTGTTAGCAAGCACATTTAATACAACCTTTTAAGTCGGGCACAAGCTGAATAGTCGGTTAAGAGCTAATGATTAATCGTTGCAATTATCACTGAATAGTCGATTCATCATTCTAATAATCATTTGATTAATCGGCTATCAAAATATTCGTTTGCTGCAGCCCTAGTGGTCACAACCCCACCAAAGCCCACTGCATTTGCAGCCCTCGCTCTTTAACAGGTAATGCACCTTCAGTTTGTGCATTCATCATATACACTGACTGTGGCCATCAGCATGACAAAGAACCCACAATCAAAATAGTTACACTGAAATATAATCTTCTTAAGGGTGCCACATAGAAAGATTTCCCAAAGAAATCTGCAGTCTGCTTATCTGAAATTAGCAGTTTGTAAGCAATGAAACATAAAGCTGGGTATATAAAGTGCACACCACTACCGATGCCAATAACAGGGCCGCAGTACTGCAGTCCCAAGGAAGGGATGCTTTGTGTCAATGCTAATTTCCTTTCTTTGCATTCTTTGCATTAAAATGGGCTTTACCAACCAAAACAAGCCTCTCCATCTTACATCTACTAACTCTGAACTATACAGTTGAAAACGTGCATGTCGTTTAATTAAACCCAGGGGGGCTAACTCAAGCAGAGATCAGTAAAGATTGTAGTTAAACACAATTGGGTACAATTCACATGTATGTACACATGTAGTGTATACACTGTCTACGCCGGTCAAGAGCAAATATAACTTATTATAATCAATGATGCTGTCTACACTGGATGCATCAAAGCGAACATTATAACAATATGATGAATGTCGCATTCCGTGTAGAAAGCATCATTGATTATAACGAGTTCTCTTTGCTTTTGTGCTACGTGACACTCACTTTGTTGTAGACAGGATGTTAATTCGAGTGATTCAAATTTTTTATATCTGGACAATTTGAAGCATATATTTTACAACTAGATTTGTATTTCCTGAAGGACCAGTGCTTGCAGTAAAACAATAGTGTTTTGGAGGCTATAGATGATGAAATAAATGCAAGAAAAAAAAGACTACACAATTCATCCAAGAAAGAAGAACAATCAGAATTCAGCAAATAAATACACACCGAACGGTTCCTTGGGCTAAAAAATATTAGACACAGTGCAACATATAGAGCTTATTTTATAAGCTAAATAAAAACAAAAAAGGTAAAGTGTGTAATTTCTGCAGCACTTGCGTCATTAAACAGAATAGCAAAATAAACTAAAATAAAAAAAAATTTCAAACAGCTTTTCAATCTACCTTTGATCAAACAAACAGATAGAACTCACTCTATCGGTCGAGCCAGTGATGCTTTGTTGAGCTGGAAGCCGCCAGAAACTATTTAGAAGAGACAGGCTACTTCTATTAATATAAATGGGAGAAATTGGAATTCTCAACAGTCAACAGATGTAGAAAGGATGTAGCTTCCCGAGAACGTACCAGAAATGGCAGACAGTGGACTGACTTGCTAAAAAGACTTTGAAGCTATTCAAAACAAACAGAGCAATTTTTATAGCACAATAAATTTTAAAGTGACACAGTGTTTTCTCGTATAGTTGTTTCTGCATATTACGCTGGGATCGGAGAAAGTATTATAACATCGAAAAATTTACACCCTTCAGCTTTAACTTGACAAGGCGTCTAAAAAACGTGGCGCATGGTCAGTCATGCAGGAGGCAATGTATTTTGATCCCAGACTTCTAAAAGCCAGAGTGTTTTTAGACCATGTAAATTTACAGTTTTACAGCCGAAGTCTCACTTCCAGAAGAAGTGAAAGACATTAAAGTGAAACATACACTTTTTAGCTTTGTCACTCTTTTGGGTGTATCTTATGGTATTCTTAATCTAAATATTTCTCAGATAGCAATGATTCAACACATAATTTCCTCTATACACAAGAGACATATTGTTTCATGCTCTGCTACTCGAGTACGTGGCCACAATTTAGCTCTATGACCGAACAGATGGAGAGTTACTGAACAACTGGGTCCTCTGTGCCAATCCTTCAATTAGCCAGCTACAGGACAGCCCAGCATATTGTATACTGCAGAGATCACTTTAGAAAAACAAACATTTTAATCCTATCTGCTCTATCCAGCAGCAGAAGTGTGCTTTTAAAGGATAATATGACGAGTGGCCAGAACAGAGTCTGTGTGATTAGATAGTAGAGTTTGAATATGTTTAACCTCCTTATAAAAAATAATCCGATCCAGGAAACGGATGACATATAGCTTTAAAGGTATAGTTCACAAATAAAATGAAAATCCTGTCATCATTTACTCATCCTCATGTTGTTCCAAACCAGTATGCTGTTTCTTTCACCAGTGGATCTCAAAAAGATTTGTAGCAGAATGTTAGCCTAAGTCACCATAAACTTTCATTGAATCTTTTATCCATACAATGAAAGTGAAAGGTGTCCCACGAAAGAAAGAAAGTCACACTGGCCGCAAACTCGGGTCAAAAAGAATATCAGTTCAGCATGTGCAAGATAGTCTGTGAGCAAATCATATAGTATACATTTTCAAATACACTTTTTTATTTGCTTTCTGATAGCTGCTTTTGATCATCCGTGTATAACATGCATGGGTGAGGAAGAGACATGCAGGATGATGAGACACGGGGTGCATGAAACTCTCCATCACCACATACTCGTTTTCTCTCTCTCATGCATACACACACAAACACACAAACACAATACATCTACAATCGTTCACATTTCATTCCTTTTGGACCAGGTGCCAGGAAGATGTGTGCAGAAACAGACAACAGGAGAAAGAGAGAGAGAGAGAGAGGGAGGGAGACAGAGAGTAGTTGCTGTCTATGTGTGATGTGATCAGCTACTGAGTGTAGCCTGTGCACACAGTTAAACACTACCCTCTCACACCTAACTAATGAAGCAGATGGAGGCACTGTCTCCTGCACAAAAAAGTACACCATAATCACAGGGTTTACCAACATCTCTCCCCTTCATTCTGCACCCCCTCTCGCTCTCTCTTTCCATCTTTCACACATCACCCAATTCCCTGGTTTACATTGGCAGGTTAAATGCATATCGTGTAGACTCATTTGCTTAATTGTTTTACATAAATCCATACATTGCAGAAGAATACCATTTAACCAATACGGCCCCTGGGATGATTTAAATGAAAACAATAATATTTTTAAATTAAATAATACTGATTATAATTTTAGTTGTGTAATTTGAAATTAGTACCATAGTGCATTTTAGAAGTAATCTACCCAACACTGTATAAAAGCTGTGAAATATTAATACTGATTCAGTGCTGTTGGACTTTGACCGAGAAGCAGGCCTGTAATTTAAATTAGTCATAAAGTGTGTTGTCTTTAGATCAGCCTTATGTGTTATGTTAATGTTTGGTTTTAGATGGCTTATTAAAGCTAAAATTATCCAGCCAAAACCAGTAGGTGGTTTTCTTTTTCTGTTTCCAGTTGCTGTTTGATTAATGTCCCCTAATTACCAGTGTTGTAAGTATATGTAATCTAAAGGCCTCTGGTGAATGAAATTAGTAAATTCCAAGTGCTCCCTTTTGTTTTGCCTCAATATTGGTTATTAAAGTAGCCTTTGCTTTTGGACTTGAGCATGTTTTGCGCATGCGCTCCACATGGGTAAGTCATGGTTTAACAGCTAAAACAAAAAAATCGTCCCCATAAGGTGATGCTTGGTTCAATCCAGCCCCTGACTAGCCCTGTTACATCTGATCAAGGTTATTTGAGATAACCACGATTATTGTGCACTTCAAATTCCAATCACAAAATTCCCATTTTAATGCCAAAATAAGGGAATTTCAAGTGAATATATAAAATGCCATTAATGGCGCTTTTATCTGTCATTAAGATAAATTCCAATTGTCACTGATCTGCAATGCGGATGTCAACCAGAGCAGCTCCTATCCAGAAGAGTGCGAAGTGCATCTCAAGTGCTCTGATGCGCACGCCATAAGTAGTGCTCAACGCAAACTCCCGCGAAAATATAAATGAACAAATATAAACTCTGATAGTGAACACAAAGCACTCCGGCTTCCCTTTAATTTAAACATTTTGGTTAACGGGTTCATATACGCAGTGTTAATGACACACAGTGACACAGAGGAGGAGACGCACACTTAATATATGTCTGTGGAGGGATAAAATTATGAAATAAAATAGTCATGGTTACTGTTGTAATCTCCGTTCCCCGAGGGAGGGAACGAGACGTTGTGTCGAATGAAGTGACACAAGGGGTCTTCCTGGGATGCCAAACGTACCTCTGAACCTGAGAAAAGGCCAATGTCAAGTTGGCACACAAAATTTGCATGCCCCACCCGGACATGCGGGTATAAAGGGAAGCAGGGCAATGAGTGCCAGTCAGGATTTTGCACTGAGGAGCCGAAAATAAGGTACGGCCGTTTACAGTGGTAGGTCTAGTGCTGTGGCAGGAGGGACACAACGTCTCGTTCCCTCCCTCGGGGAACGGAGGTTACAACAGTAACCATGACGTTCCCCTTCTGTCACTCACTCGACATTGTGTTGTGTTGAATGAAGTGACACGAGGGGTCCCATATAAAAACGCCACACACTGACCGTGTTACGTGAACTGTCGAGACAGGTGCAAGCAGGCTACTGCGTGCTAGAGGCAACTGTGTCGGTTGCATGTAGCCCTCCCCAACGCCCCCAAAGAGATGTCACATACAGACCTTAGGTTCCCCGCACCCCTGAGGGGGGAACAGGTGCTACATGATTAGAATGGGAGCAAGCCCGGCAGCAGCGGCCTTCTCTCTCACTATGTCTCTCACATAGGATGGGGCTATCTTAACGCTATGAAATGTGTCAGGGAAGTCAGACTTTCCCGGTCCTATTCTTTCAGGGGGAAAAGACCCTGCGGAGGTCACATCCTGCCGAGTCTAGGGGGAGATAACATGTGGCAAATACACCACGAGGGATGTGAAGCCACACGTGGGAAATGGCGCTATGGTAGGTCCAGCCTAATGAGGGGTGACTCTACATGCAAGGCCACCGGGGCTGCGGGGCTGCCCAAGGGAAACACGGGTCCGCCAACAGGGGGACCGTACCGCGGGAAATACATCACGGGGAGTTTGGTTGATCGTGTCTATGACTGCAGGTGGCTCCGTGTACCCGTGGGCCACCCCGCCATCCAGGGTAGTGAGAGCGGACGAGCGGAGGGGTCGGCTCCGGGCATTAAAAGATGCCCTCCACTACCACGTCTGCTCGTCATGCACGTCCAGGAAGAAACGGGGGGGGGGGGGTGGCTATGAGCGGTGCCCTGACCCGAGGAACCGATCGAGTAGCTGTGAGGGGGGACGGAGGTTTCCAGTCCAGCCTCGCACTCGCGCTGGCCCTCAGACTAGGCGAGCAGACCCCAAGGTGGCAGCCCAGACGAGTCGTCAGCATAAGATGCCGCTGTGACGCTCTCTGATGCAGCGCTGATGTTGTCGTCCAATTCCGGGGGCCCAAGGGAAAATGACGGCTGGCCGCGAGGCGAGCCGCACTCATCCACATCCATGAACTACACAGAGGCGGGGAAAAACTTCTTTAAAAAGACGCATCCTGAAAAGAACGTTCAACGTCTGCTGTGTATTGCTCTTTTATGAGTGGGAACTCAGACTATTTTAGAGGAAATAAACTCTTTTTAGGAGGAGAAACACTCTTTCAGGCAATAAAAGCACTGTCGAAGCGCCCAGGGGCGTGGACTGCACAGCGTGCAGAGAGAGAAAATGCCAGCTGGAACCAACAGCTTCTTGCCAACAGAGGTGAGTGAAACAGTGGTGAACTCAGCTTTGCTGTTGCACAACTGTTCGGCTCCGAAGAAAAATTCTGACTGGCACTCGCTGCCCCGCATCCCTTTACACCCGTATGTCCGGTGCGGGGCAAGCAAATTCGGTCTGCCAACTTGATATTGGCCTTTTCTCAGGTTCAGAGGTACGTTTGGCGTCCCAGGAAGACACCTTGTGTCACTTCATTCGACACAACGTCGAGTGAGTGACAGAAGGGGAACTAAATGGATTTGCCTCATGAGAAATATTGGGTCGTGGGTATAAAAAAGTATTAAAAAAAACATATGAAAATTAAGAAATTAGGACAGAAAGATTTTACTATTGCATAATATAATGTACATATAAAAAATATTTATTTTATATTATAATTCTTATAAAAAAATGTAATATAATTTTTCAAAAAAAGTTCCAAAAAAGTTGCAAATAAACATTGCATATGTAAAATTGACCAAAACTAAAGTTGACCAGAAAGTAGGGATGTCCCGATACCATTATTTTGAGAACGAGTACAAGAGTACAAGTACCGATACTTTCCTTTTTCAAAATTCAAATCAAATCAAAATTGTGTTTAAATAAAACTTTAATCAAAAGAAAGTGTAACAAAACTTTTATTTTGAAGTATTTCTGTGTTGTTAGACCAAGTAGCTCTGACATAATAATGGCAGATTCCCAATCCGGAAAAGCCGGTCGCTATGTGAATCACAGTAATTATTAAACCGCAAAAGGCTGCTATTTAAATAAATATGTAGTCTGTATTTGATCTCGTGAATTAGTGCTCTGCCTGCTGTCATCTGCTACAAACAGAGCATGCAATGCTCATAATTATGTTTTCCTTGTATGAGCCAAGGATTTCTAAAGGTATGAGCAGTTTGTGTCTCTTTGTCAGTTCAACACCGGCTGAACACATTCACAAGCACTCACATGTAAAACACTGCATGTGCAAACTATATATTTATCTCATTAAATCACAGCTTTTGCAGTTAAATAATCTCACTAGGACATGATGTGAGTTTAATCTGTGTGCTGAATGTTTACGTAATGACATTCGTACGTCAGATGGTATCGGTTTTTGGTATCAGATAAATTTTACAAATATGAGTATTTTTACAAGTATATGAGCACAGTATAGGACCCAATTCCATATTTTAATAAGCATATTAAAAATAACATATTTTAAAGCTGCACAACATAACTTTATGTTCTCTAGCAAAATCTGTGGTTGAAAAGTAAAATTGCAAGCAATTTGCGGAAGAATACATGTCATCCGTAGTGTTTCGACACTACTGCTCTGGCGGATTAATCTCATGATTTGAGTTACCTGAACATCGCCTGTGTAATCATGACTGGAAGATATTCAGAATCAGAGTTATAACTTGCTATTTTCATGTTGATATAATTATGCTATACTATTAAACATTTAAAAATGAAATAGTACTTGCTTTGATGAAGATAAACAACACTATTATTTACATATTTTGAATCGTACACATGAATTGTACACATTTCTGACACCACACTCAAAGCGCTTTTATATAGAGAACCGGGGACTCTACTGAATCACCACCAGTTACAGGGATGTTTATATGATTAGGCAAGCGTTTTATCACTATTAATATTTGTATTGTATTGTATTGTACTGTATTATCAATTTAAGAGTTGAAACTTTGATACTGCTGATTCGAATTCAATGTAAGACTTCGTTGTTTTTACATTATTTTTCTTGTCAACGAAGGTTTTATTGATTTCATCAACGATAACGAAGACGAGAAAAAAGGCGCATCATAAAATTATTAAATGATTTTATAAACACATATTGTTGAAGAAAATATAACGATAAAAATTATACTGCAAGATATTAACAGTGCAAGATATAAACAGAAGAAGAAACATAATCTTTAAATAGAAGAAGATTTCATATATGGATTCATTTAATCAATTATCCAGTGTGTTGGGCATTTCTCCGCTTGAGCTGCTTGAGTTGAACTTGCTAACACCGGCAAATGAACTGCTTTAAAATGTGGGTAACAACATTTATGGAACAACTTACATCTGCACAATGAAACGAATGAACATGTGAACTTGAATTAAATGATGCGCTAGTCATAATAATTGTAATTAGCATTGCGTAACTTGCGTTGTGAATACACTGTTTCCAAATGAAACACACTAGACGCAATGTACTATCCTTTCACAGAAAATGACTAAGTCTCTAAAGCATGAAGAATTCAGAGTACAGTCTATTCATTATTATACCATGGTCTGGGTGAATACTCCATTCTGATTGGCTGCAGGGTGTCCGTTAAAAAGTGATAGAGGACACCTAGTAAAGTAGTTCTGGTGAAACTGCCTGTTTACCATTCGAAATTAATAAATAAATGCGCTGCCTACAACAGCTGTGAGTAACCATAGCAACAGGCAGTCAAAGTATCCGTTAACAATTTGCTCTATCAAAACAAACATCTAACATTAGTTAGATATTACATAGCCTACTAATACAACAATGAGCGACTTCGTTATTTCTTTTAACATTTATGGAGAATATGACAACTTTGACGACTGGGATGCTGCTGAAGAAAGAAAACATTTTAATAAAACGGAGAAACGACACAAAGAGATAACACCGGGAGAATTGAATCAAATAGCAGACGAAAAAGATGAGATAAACACGAAAAAAAATACGAAATGGGCAGTAAATACACTCAGAGACTTTATTGTTCAAAAAGAAATGGACTCCAGCTTTGAAAATTACACCGCTGCTGCTCTGAATGAGACCCTGCGGGAGTTTTACGCAGCTGTCCAGACAACCAAGGCAGGAGGAGAGTACAGCGTTTCAAGCCTAAGGAGCCGACTTTTTCAAATTGCACTATAAATGGAAACGTTGAAATTAATTGTAAATAAAAAACCTAGCATGTAGGCAAATGACCCTCTCTTTGATCTGATTAATTTATTGCCCTCTATAAGCGCAAATCGCTGGAGCGCAGAACTAATTGTTTTTTTTGTTTGATTGTTGTTTGATTAATTGTTTTATGTGTAATAAAAAAATAACTATGCCTACCTTTGTGTTACATGAAAAAAAAAAAATCATTTTTGAACCTGAAGGGTTCTTCTACAAGCTGAGCGGACTATAAATATCTCCGGTTGCTAAATAAACCGTCAGGCAAGTTATTATTTGTAAAAACTAGATTTAGCCTAATTAAAATATAAACTAATGTTTTAAAAATGTTTTATTTGGCAAGTGACCATGGTATAAGCGGGTTAATGCCCTCCGAGGTGTCCATTGTCAGGTTTTAATGCGCGTCGGCCGGTTCACACCTCGCCGTCGTCCATTAAAACCTGACAATGGACACCTCGTCAGGCATTAACCCTTACTTATTTCAGGAGCTCAGGTTCTCTTACGAGAGGTTCTCTCGTATTGCGTAAGCTAGCTTACGCTACGGGAAAGATTCATCTTTTCTGAGATATTGAAGCCAAAAAATTATCCTTAATTTTTGTATCCATTGTCAACGCAGTGCGGCAGCTGCAGACCTTGAGCGGGCTAGCTAGCGAGCTCATAGGTTGCTCTGTGGCAACTGCTGCAGCCTATAGACGAGCTTGGGCGAACTCGCATCCAATGAGAGGCGTCCGCGCGCTCACTGCATCAAAGTCCGCCAAAATGGGCGTGACTAGAGTGCATATAAGCGTAGTTCGTAGGCTGGAACCCTGATTTTCATCTCTTCAGCGAAGCTCTCCGCATCGCTGACCTGGAAGCCGCGTCGCCGTTCGAGGGGCATCTAGCAAGCGTGGACAGCGCTAGAAGAAGCCGGCCATCTCAGCCACCTTCAGCCATCCTGCGAGCTACGCCATCCGATGACGTATCCTTTTATTCAGCAAGCTAGTTCTCACGAACTATTCACAAAAGAGTACGAGCGTCTTTTTCAAGATGCCTCGCTCCACTTGCGCCTCATGTCGCGCCCTTCTCAGCACAGGAGACCGCCACATCATCTGCGCTCTCTGCCTGGGACTGGGGCACGCAGAGCTCGCCCTCACTGAGGGCGGATGCGATTTCTGCGAGGAGCTACCGATGTCGACCCTGCGGGCTCGACTCGAAGCGGTCAAAGCAGAAACCGCCGCGCCGCCTTACCCTCAGCCGCGCAGGAAGAAGCGGCGCTCACAAAGGCTGCCGGAAACTGTGGTTGAAGCGACTGCCTCGCCGGAGCCTCTCCCTCGAGCATCGCTTTCACCCTCCCCGCCCCCCCACGACGCGCAGTTGCCGCCGAGCGGCCGCACTGCTGCCATCTCGGATGACGAGGCGGAGGATAAGGGCCGCTGTTCCATCATGGCTTCGGACAGCGAGGAGTAGACAGGCTCCCAAGCCTCCTCCTCGGCCCAGGAATCCCGCAGGACCCGCGCCGGAGTCGAAGGGAGTTAACACGCCTCCTGACACAGGCCGTCGACCGCCTCGGGCTCGAGTGGTCACCGCCCCTGAGCAGGCACCCAACAGACTCGACGGCTGCTTTCTTCAAAGCCATCGCCGCTCTACACCCGCAGCCCGGGCCGCTCCTTCCTGCCGGAATTACATACGGAGCTTGCAAAGTCGTGGAACGCTCCTTTTTCAGCCAGGACCCGTTCCCACGTCTCCACCTCTCTGCGTCGGTGGACGGCGCCACTGAGAGAGGCTACTCCTCCATCCCCCGGTCGAGGACTCGGTAGCAGCACACCTTTGTCCGCCCTCCGCGAGATGGCGTTCCAAGCCTGTGCTCCCGTCTAAGGCCTGCAGAGCGACTTCCGCCTATGTTGGCCGCGCCTATTCCGCCGCCGGCCAAGCCGCATCTGCTCTGCACTCAATGGCCGCTTTACAGATCCTACAAGCAGACCTTCTTCGGGAGTGGGATGAGAAAGGCAGGCACCCAGAGGCTGTTACTGATCTACGGCGCGACAGACCTCGCCCTTCAGCTACCAAAGCTGCAGCCCAAGCTCTAGGGAAGTGCATGGCCTCGCTGACTGTGACCGAGAGACACTTATGGCTAACACTAGCCGACATGGGAGAAAAAGAACGCTCCACGTTCCTCAACGCACCGCTCTCTCCGACCGGTCTCTTCGGCTCCGCAGTGAGTGGCATTGTTGACCGCTTCTCAGAAGTCCAGAAAGCCACCCAAGCCATGAACCTCTTCCTGCCGCGTTGCGCTAGCTCCTCTGCAGGCCGCTCACGTGATCAGCCTCCTGCACGAGCCTCTTCACAGCGCCCAGTTCAACAAACTCAGACTTCTCAGCGTCGACAGGGCGGCCGCCCTCGATCAGCGCTCAGACAGCCGCCGCAGACCGCCGCCCCAGCGGGCCTCGATTTAAGGTAACGCTGAAACCAGAGCAACCGAAGTCTTCCTAACTTTGTTGAACAAACGACGGCTCAGTCATGCCGCGGCCGGACCACCGTCAAAGCTTTGCCCCTGTCAGTCCCCTTCTCTCAGGCTACTACAGTGGTGAATTTAGCAGCCAACAAGCCGGTGACACTGCCCGCTTGCTCTGCACTCAAACGCCGTTTTCACGGCGACCCAAATAAATCTTGTAAAGAGCAAACATGTCTTATGTGTAGAAAAAGTGCCCACAACCCAGTGTTCAGCCCCTACACACAAGCATAACACATCCCGTGCCCCTATCAGAGCACGCTCTCATAAAGCGGTTACTGAACCGCTCGAGCGTCAGAGTCAATGAAGGCGCCCACAAATGCGTCGTGCGCCCATTCTCTGCCCGCTCTGTCACGCGACCAGCCCTATGTGTAGAAAATGTGCCCACAATCCAGTGTTCACTTCTGCACACAAGCACTGCATGTCTCGTGTCCCCACCAGAGCACGCTCACATAAAGCGATTACTGAACCGCTCGAGCGCTAGAGTCAATAAATGCGCCCACAAATGCGTCGCGGCGCCCATTCTCTGCCCGCTCTGTTACACGGCCAGCAACCATTCCTCTGTGTGTAAGTCCCGTGCCCATGACTATGCTTGCGCATCACGTAACAGATGTGACTCTTTCTCCATTCATTCCAATCGGAAGTCACTCACAAAACAGCCTGTTCATGCTGTCTGCGAGCAATCATGCATGAACACACTAAACGCGCTCACACATTTTGTTCAGCGCTCTGTGTGCGGCAATCAGAGCGAATTGGCCATTCACCCTCTAGCGTTACGCTTCAAAGCGTGGGAAGCTATTCCAGGGATATCCAAGTGTGTGTTAAGCACAATACAACAGGGCTATTTGCTACAGTTCGATCGCCGCCCCTCGCTTCAGAGCTGGCTCGAAACCACTGTGAACACGGAAGCAGCGTGCATGCTTCGTTCAGAAATAGCAAGCCTTCTGTGCAAAAGGGCCATAGAAAAAGTGCCACCCTCTCTGAGCGAGTCGGGGCTTTACAGCCGTTATTTTCTTGTTCCCAAGAAAGACGGCGGCCTCAGACCCATATTAGATCTCAGGGTTTTGAACAAGGTGCTTGCAAAAGACCGTTCAAAATGCTTACAATCAGGAAACTCCTCGCGCATGTGCGTCAGGGGACTGGTTTATTTCTCTCGATCTGAAAGATGCATACTTTCAGATTCAGATAAATCCCGTCACAGGCCATTCTTGAGATTCGCCTTCGACGGCCAGGTTTATCAATACACCGTCCTTCCGTTCGGCCTGTCCTTAGCACCCGTACTTTCACGAAGTGCATGGATACTGGCGCTCGCACCCCTGCGGAGTCAGGGTTTGCAAATTCTGAACTATTTGGACGACTGGCTGATTATGGCTCAGTCACATATGGAGCTTCTGTCTCACAGAGCAGTTCTCCTCAGCCATCTGAACAGTTTGGGTCTTGCAGTCAATTGGACCAAGAGCTCACTACAGCCCAGTCAGACCATTTCCTTCCTGGGAATAGAACTAGACTCCGTGGCAATGACGGCTCGCTTATCTACACAGCGCGCACGCCGTGTTCAGCGACTAGCCGCATCTTTTCAGATGAACAGCCTCACGCCTCTGAAGAAATTCCAGAGAGTGCTAGGTTACATGGCCACAGCCGCAGCAGTACTTCAGCTGGGTTTACTGCACATGCGCCCGCTTCAGCATTGGCTAAACACCCGCGCGTCTCGCCGGGCTTGGGCCACAGGCCGCCAGCCCATCAAGGTGACTCAGACCTGCATATCAGCTCTGCAGCCCTGGACAGTGGCCGAATGGTATCAGCGGGGAGTGACAATGGGAGCTGTATCTCGCCGAAAAGTCATCTCGACAGACGCGTCCAACACGGGTTGGGGCGCGGTCTGCGAGGGCTCTCCGGTTTTCGGCCTATGGTCAGTTCAGGAAAAGCTCCTTCACATAAATTGTCTGGAAATGATAGCGGTCGAGTACGCGCTCGTGCGCTTTCTCCCGGTCATTCAGGGTCACCACGTCCTGGTCCGTTCGGACAACAGATCTGTGGTATCCTACCTAAACCGTCAGGGCGGTGTCAGATCCAGGAACCTCTTCCATCTGACAAAACGCATACTGAGTTGGTCCCAGTGCCACCTGCGCTCGCTGAGGGCGACGCACGTGCCAGGCCACCTGAACGACGGCCCGGACAGACTGTCCAGAGACAATATTCCCCCAGGGGAATGGTCCCTGCACACTCAAACAGTCCAGACGTTATGGCACCTATTCGGCAGAGCAGAGATAGACCTCTTTGCGTCCAAAGAGAACTCTCACTGCCCAATATTTTTCTCGAAAAGCGAGGACGCGCTGGCCCAGGACTGGCCCAGACGCCCGCTTTACGCCTTCCCTCCCGTCTCGCTATTGCCACAGGTAATGCAGAGGATCAGGGAAACGCGTCACTCGGTGCTCCTCATAGCCCCGCGTTGGGAGAATCAGACATGGTTCCCGGAGCTTACGCAGCTGTCACTGACAGCGCCGTGGCCCATCCCAGTGAGAGCAGATCTCCTCTCTCAAGCTCGCGGCACAATCTGGCATCCCCACCCAGAGCGCTGGGCGCTGCATGCGTGGGTGATCAACGACTACCCGTCGCTCTGCCAGAAGGAGTAATAAACACCATCATACACGCTAGAGCCCCTTCCATGAGAAGACTCTATGCGTCAAAATGGTCTGTGTTCTCAAAATGGTGCACCGACAGAGACCTGGACCCGCGGACATGTGGGGTGTCGTCGCTGCTCGTATTTCTACAAGAGCTGCTGGATAAGGGCAGATCCCCATCCACGCTCAAAGTGTATGTGGCGGCCGTTGCGGCGTTCGCTGAACCCCTGCACGGCCAGTCATGGGGTAAAAACGAGCTGGTCATCCGCTTCCTCAGGGGAGCTAGAAGGATGAACCCCCCGCGCCCCCCTTCGGTTCCTATCTGGGATCTTTCTATAGTTCTCGAAACTATGAAAGCCCCCCCTTTCGAACCACTTCAATCCGTGGATTTGAAATACCTTTCACTCAAAACCGTTTTTCTGACTGCCCTGTCATCAGTCAAACGTGTGGGAGACCTTCACGCGCTGTCTGTCAGCGCTGCGTGTCTTGCGTTTGGACCAAGTGACTCCAAGGTCATTTTAAAGCCTAGACTAGGCTATGTTCCCAAGGTGATCGGTACTCCTTTCAGAGCACAGGTCATTTCCCTATCGGCGCTGCCAGCACCGGATAGCGAACGCGACGCCAATCTCCTTTGCCCGGTCAGAGCACTGAGATTGTATACTGCGCGCTCCGCTGCTTTCAGACGCTCCGAGCAGCTTTTCGTTTCGTTCGGAGGGCGCACCAAAGGTCTCGCCGCCTCGAAACAGACACTATCTAGATGGATAGTGGACGCTATTGCTGCTGCATACGCGTCAAAAGACCTGCCATGCCCGTTGGGCATTAGGGCTCACTCCACTAGAGGCATGGCATCCTCGTGGGCATGGTCCAGCGGGATTTCCATTCACGACATATGTGTGGCAGCGGGATGGACTTCCCCTCCACCTTTGTCAGATTTTACAATATGGAAGTGCCCGCTCTGCAGGCAAAACTACTAGCGGTTTAATACGCTACAGCTCCCCTGGTGAGCTGCACTGATGGGACACATTCCACACAGACCGGCACCGCCGCTCTGTCGTTCCCTTCCCACTATGTGCTTATGTATTACACAATCAATGACCCGCATTCTTGCCGGCCAAATATTATTTCCCCACTCATAAGGGCTCCCCGGGTCCCCCTTAATTCCCTGGGGCTCATACAGTGGATGCTTGGCGCGCACGGCGTTGACAATGGGTTCCCGTAGCGTAAGCTAGCTTACGCAATACGAGAGAACCTCTCGTAAGAGAACGTATCGGTTACCTAACGTAACCTCGGTTCTCTCTAGATGAGGGAACGAGTATTGCGTAGCCGGCCGTGCTCGCGCCACGAGCGACTTTTCGCTTCAGTCAATGAAAACCAGGGTTCCAGCCTACGAACTACGCTTATATGCACTCTAGTCACGCCCATTTTGGCGGACTTTGATGCAGTGAGCGCGCGGACGCCTCTCACTGGATGCGAGTTCGCCCAAGCTCGTCTATAGGCTGCAGCAGTTGCCACAGAGCAACCTATGAGCTCGCTAGCTAGCCCGCTCAAGGTCTGCAGCTGCCGCACTGCGTTGACAATGGATACAAAAATTAAGGATAATTTTTTGGCTTCAATATCTCAGAAAAGATGAATCTTTCCCGTAGCGTAAGCTAGCTTACGCAATACTCGTTCCCTCATCTAGAGAGAACCGATACGTTTCCCTCTTAAGGTAACCGATACGTTTTTCACAACCGATAGGTAATCGATACGTTAGGTAACCGATACGTTTTTCACAACAAGGACAGTAGGCTGTATAGTTATACGTTTTTAAAAAATTTTCCCTAAATGTTTGAATATTTGATTAAAGTTTTGTCTGTTACAATTTGACACTTTTTTTGTCAAAAATATATTATTTTCTTTGACTAAAATTGAAAAACTGACTAAAATTAATGAATATAACTTGATGAAATATTGTCTATTTTAAAGGACACTTTTGTCAAAAGGCTAAAATTGTGACGCGG
Source organism: Xyrauchen texanus (assembly GCF_025860055.1). Lineage (NCBI taxonomy): Eukaryota > Metazoa > Chordata > Actinopteri > Cypriniformes > Catostomidae > Xyrauchen > Xyrauchen texanus. The sequence goes on from NC_068296.1 coordinate 20,485,410, forward strand.
CAGTTGATAAAGTGAAACTGTAGGCCTATTTTACACTGTAAAATAAAAACATAAATCTAGCAATAATGGGGTTAAAATACACGTTATTTAACATGAAAATATTATGTACAATAATTACATTTCAGAAGTCATATGTATTAGTAAACATGCACAGTAACTTCCCCTGACAACAGATCACGATCGATAAACACGATTAATGTTCGATTCATAAAAGCATGACAACCCTACCAGACAACAAACTATATCCAATTCCAAGCACTATAGCAGGTCAACTGTATGATTGTGACTGACTGAACTGAACAGTGTTCTCAGCCGGAAACACGTGACAGCCGGCACTTCTTTCCTGTGTTTACGGACATGACGTCATGACGCAAAGAGGAACGACATATGCCAGTGATTTTGCACCAAATCTGACCCGACAGCTCAAAATACAAATGATTTTATAGAAATGAATTGTGGTAAGATAAGGACATGGTTTTGAACACTGATTGTTTATGTACTTAATCAATAATGGCAATTTGTTCAATTTTAACCAAAAACTCGTACATAGTGCAGCTTTAAGTATTTAGAAATATATTTAAAATATTTTTCATGCCATTGAAGTTTTAAGGCCTTAAAAGGAAATCATATACCACTATTTTATATTTTTATTTATATATTTGAAGTTCAATCTGTAAAATGACTTCTTAATGTGTATGAAGCACACATGTGACTATTTATATGACATTTAATTGTGAAAGCCCTAAAAAAAACAATGAATCAAGAGAGCCCTAAAACAGTCAATAAATAGTCAGAATCACAATTATTTTTTGACAATTAATTGTCAGCCAAATGTCATAACAGTGACAGCCCTACACATGATCTAAAATAGGTTTGACAACCCTGATCTAGCTAAAGCCTAAAAAACATCTAACACACGGTGGGGGTATTTAAAGTGCCCACTTTGCTTTTAGCAAATGTGAATGTTGCTGGTGTGCTGTGTCTTTCTCACCATCTGCTTTGTCTCACTCTGTGGAGGACAGGCCCAGCCAAAACTACAGGATGGTTCAGAATAGTGGCCTGGCAGATCTAGATTCAACACAGCACTCTTCCATAATCACATATGCATAAACCTTCATGCAGAAAGGCACGACAAGTAAAGGCCTTATTTATATACTGTCCCAGGGGAGGCTGGGAGACATAACAAAATCAGTCAGCTCTGCCAACCATTAGGGTACTGCTCTTTCACATTAGTATAAAAGCATTAGGTCTTAAAAAGACATGTGAGAATGCCACAGGGCTTCTTATTTCTTTGTTTTGTGTTCTATCATAAAAGTAATAACAGATTGCAAAATTAGACTATTCAAACCACTTCTGACTGTACGAACTTCACAACACAACATAATGTATTACTACATTCAATGCAATACATTAAATCTCTAAAGAGCATTTTAAGTAAGTAACATTTAACAGAAGTGGAACATTTAACAGTCCAACAAAAGCCTGGAAAAGGCAACTCATTCATAGCGTATTACAGTAAGAAGCCCGGAGCTACATACTCCACTCCTTTAGGACCCAAACAGTTTACCCAGCTCCATCATGAGACACTCTTATTACCCAATTAAGCACATGAGATCAAGCAACAGAAATCCTTGGAGAGGAAAGAGTCATCATTCTTTTGATGACTTAGTAATATGCCAAAGGCATTTGCAACATGACTTTAAAGCACCTTGGTGACTATTGTAATTACTTTGGTTTAGCTGACAAGCAACTCAATGGAGGATATTGTTTGAATTGGAAACTGAAAACGAATTAATAATCTAGTTTCACAACAGCCACAACTTCAACTTATCATGAAATACTTCTCTGTCAGCAGCTTATTTTGCAAATGTCATAGCTAAGCTTTGTATTTAAGACATAACACAGCCATACACACATACAATTTAGAAATCGTTTGAAGTTAATGTTATTAGTATGTGGTAAAATAAAAAAGACAACATCTGTCTCTCTGAACACGAGAGGGAAACGCAAGAGCCGTAAAAATCCATCCCCCGTTTTCCTTCTCGCCGAAGGTTCAACGCTCTTTACGACGAAGAAATCCGAAAATGGCCGAAGAATGCCGATCAGAGAAAAGGGCTGTGCAGGGCGCTGTCCACCACTGAAACCGCCTGAAATTCTCCGGTCCACTATTTCAAAACAAATACACTCTAATTACATTCGTGTTTTACATCACGGTTGCTTAGAGTGACATTAAGCAGAGCTCTCTGATAGAATGACATAGCCAAGCCAGAGATAAATTGATATTTGCTCAGGCTACAGTTTTCGACAAAGGCAGAGCTCGAGCAAACACTTGAGAATGGGGGGCGTTTCGCCATCGAAAGCTTTGCATTTAGCAAATAATTGCTCTTGCTACATACAGCTCGACGTGTTAATCACACTCACATTTTATCGCCTATTATCATACCTCATAAATAATTATATTTTTTCTGTTCAAATACACACAAAGTATCCTACCCAGTGTCAACAAATGATATTAAAAAGCCATTCAAATAACAAAATAGCTAGATGACCTGCATTCACAAAACATTTAATGAACGCGAATTGACTAAAATACCATGTGACATTGAAACCACGCGGTAATAGAAGCATAGACCGTCAGTGGCATCTTGTGAATAAAAATGGCCATAAGGAAGCTCGTATGGTTGGGTGTCAATTTTTCTTCCTTCATCATGATTTATGAGCATCAAGCAACACACGCATGAAGGCCGAAAGCATTATCTCTGGGCACCATTTGCCATCAAGCTCCGCTTGTAGCATTCCCAGTCAACAGAAGGCTTTTAACGCCGTATTAACAGCATACGATTCAACAAGGAAACATGCACATCTTGCTACAATAATGCTGCATTTAGTGTCTGAAGGTGCTGAACTGTGAGGCATCTTATGTGCTGTGTTTACTCGTTTTTCTGTGTAAACGTGCGTTTGACGGACGTCTTTGACCGTTACACAGCACCTTGCGTTTGAGACACCTGCGTTCTGCTCTGTTCGTTGCGCTGCGTCTAGTTTTCAGCTAAAGGACGTGTTCTGTGTGAATGGCCCTTTAGACTAGGAAACATGGTCCCCACTTTCAGCACCATTTTCCTGAACAGCACACCGAAAGCGCCTCTTTCAGCCTATATAACAATTTATGAAACATCATTGTCATGGCTACAATATAACAGCACGCTCATATCATAACGTCAAGAGAAAATATGGCGGACCTAAGAATTCGCCATCAAGCAATAGAGAGAGAGAGTGTGTGTGTGTGTGTGTGTGTGTGTGTGTGTGTGTGTGTGTGTGTGTGTGTGTGTGTGTGTGTGTGGGTGTGGGTGTGGGTGTGGGTGGGTGGGTGTGTGTCCAATCTCACACAGTGCACACTGACTGATGGATGTCATTTAAAACATGACACTTACTTCATCTGTTTCACGATGGTACTTTTCCCAGATTCCCCAGCCCCTGTGGAGAAGAGACAGATACAAGGGAATAAGATCGCCTGTCACAATGGAGAAATCCAACTATTCTCATTAATATATGTGCATTCATCGGATGAGAGACTGCGACACTGATAGCATCCGAAATGTGTCGGATACAAATAGATTTGATCCGGTCCACTCCGCATTACCTAGCAGGAGCAATTTCACATCCTTAGCAGCAGTGACTCCGTCTTCTTTGAGGTTTTTCTCTATGGCTTTGCTCCTGTCCAGAGCCGCTCTCTCCTCTGCGCTCAGTGTACATCCCATGGCTAGATGAACCTCGGCTCTTCTTTATCTCCAAAATAGTCAGGGTGAGAAATAGCGAGCAATCCTCTTTTTCCTCGGTATTTCTTCCTTATCCCTCTCTAAGGCTGTCCCTCTCTCTCTCACACACACACACACACAAACACTCTCTCTCTCACTCTCTCTCTCTCTCTCTCTCTCTCTCTCTCTCTCCCCTTTCGGCGACTAGCTAGAGCATTAAATCCCGCAAAAGACAACGTTCGGTTAGAACATAAGTCTGTCTCAGTCTCTTGCGCGCGCGCTATCGGTCTCTGTAGCGGGTTCGTGTTGCTCGGTGCACGGTCCTCGGTCCTCGGGCTGGGGGTGGGGGGGTTCTCTCTACTGGGCGGCGGCGGCGACTGCGAGCGCTGGCATCGTTAGCGTGCTCACAATGGAGGGTCAGTATGGAGAGAGCGCAATGGGCTCGACGCTCTCAGACAATCTCGCTGACGTCAGGAGCAGAGAGAGAGAGAGAGAGGAGGAGGAGGAGGAGAGAGGGCGCGCGCGCGAACATGCTCAAGCAAGCGTTATAGTCGCGCGCTGTTAAGCACAGCTAGATTTAAACCGTTATCTGCAGGGGGAATAAAGCCGCTGCTCTTTTTTGTTTTGCGAGACACACACGAGTGTTTGAGCGGGAATATGTGGAACATATCTGCATTGTGTTCGTTGGGCTAAGAGAATGGAGATTATTGTACAAGTATGGTTGATTTAAAGCCGATGACTGGGCCCTGGTCACAGGAAGACTCACAGCAAGGTGTGGCCACTAGCCTAGTGTTGACAATCTGTAATAGCAACAGAAACAGACAAGAAATATTTTAATATTGACACGAAAACGCTGTTGATAAAATATTTTAATCGCAGATTTCAAGAGTATATTATTTTATTTGAATTAAATTGATAAAAAATATACTTATTCAAATAAATAATATTTCATTGTCACTAATAATAAAGATTATTTAAATTAAAATTGTAATTGATAAAAATATATTTTTTTCAAATAAATTAGATTTGATAAAGTCACAAATGAGCTATTAAAGAAAGGACGCCTGATTGTCATATTGCACGTAAGTTGCTACTGTTCACAAAAAGAGTAAAACTGAAAGCATATACACCACTGCGTATGTGTGTGCTGAAAGCATATAAACCACTGCGTACGTGTGTGCTGAAAGCATATAAACCACTGCGTATGTGTGTGTGTGTGTGTGTGTGTGTGTGTGTGTGTGTGTGTGTGTGTGTGTGTGTGTGTGTGTGGGCGTGCGCGTGTTTGTGGGGGCGGGGGTTACCAGGACTTATTTAGGTTACAAATTGGTAATTACAAGGGTATTACGATATGAATGTGGTTTATGAGGAAATTTCTAGTGTCTTCATAATTAAATACATACTAAACAGTGTTTTTTGAAAATGTAAAAATGCAGAAAGTTTTCTGTGAGGGTTAGGCTTAGGGGTAGAGTTAGGTTTAGGGATAGCATATAAAGTTTGTACAGTATAAAAACCATTATGTCTATGGAAAGTCCCCATAAAACATGGAAACACAACTGTGTGTGTGTGTGTGTGTGTGTGTGTGTGTGTGTGTGTGTGTGTGTGTGTGTGTGTGTGTGTGTGTGTGTGTGTGGATAATCTTATAAGTATTAAAATAATGTATGGAAGTCCAATGTTATTACAGCATTTTTTTACTATAACTGCCTCTATCAACACCTCCAATGCCCCTGTTATAAACATTCATTTATTTCTCGTTCTCTGGTTAGATACATGCTACATAAAGTATTTGTATTGCTTGTCTAATCATTTTTTTTATTAAGTCTGAAGAATTAAAAAAAAGCACAATATAAACACACTAGTTTAAAGGATACACCTTTTTTGGCATGAATGAGGGGTGTAGAGTCTGTTCACTTATTACAGCTACAGGATGGGACAAACCCAATAGTGTAACATTGCCAGCATCCCCATATTATAGATTTAGTACATGACCATAATGTGCCATTATAAGACGTTGTATCAATACAAATAAGATAATCAAAAAAAAGAAGTTTTAGGTGATAAATGATCATCTTAAAATAAATATGATTTCTGTATCACTTATGTGCTTCTACCAACTACAACCATTTGAATGCTTTACACTTTCTTATTATTGACAGTCAAACCAGTGCAGCTTTGTTGATTTGATTTGACTTGATTTGAGAGGGAAGGGGAGGGGGATAGAGAGACATAGATAATAAGACAGAGAAGAGGTGAGAGAGAGACTAGAAGTGATTGAATCTGTGAATCTGGCAGTGGATTTCCACCCACGCACCGTTACAAAGCAGTTCGCCTGGGCTTGTTTTCAGCATTCGTAGAATGCATATAACCAGTTATGTTCTCAATTTCAGTATACAAACATATCATGTGAATCATACTGAGTCATAAAAATATATAATAATCACAAGGTTTTGCCATGTGTTATCTTGAAAGCTTTTTTGGTGCACCAGAGTCATGGGGGCATAATGAAAACGTGAAGAGATGGAAGCGAGACAAGAGACTGAGATCAGTTCTTCTCATTTCCTGTAAATCATAACCTGAAAGTGAAGTCTGTATTTAGTTTGAAATGCCCCAAAATACAGCAGAATTACATGCAGAGCTGAGAGAACAAAAGTATTTACATCCAAACTCAGATTTTGAGTAAAGTTCTTTCTGAATTTGAGAAATTGGCTTTACAGGTACATTTCACACTTCATTTAAATAATATTCCAGGTTTGATACAAGTTAAGCTGAATCGACAGCATTTGTGGCATAATATTGATTACCACAAAAATATATTTTGTCTTGCCCTCCTTTTCTTTAAAAAAAGCAAATCTGGGTTCCAGTGAGGTACTTACAATGGAAGTAAATGGGGCCAATCTGTAAACGTTAAAATACTTACCGTTTCAAAAGTATAACCACAAGACACAAACAATATGTGTGTTAACATGATTTCAGTGTGATAAAATCACTAACCTTTTTTGTGTAAAGTTATAGCCAATTTTACAACTTTGTTGCCATGACGATGTAATGTCAAAAAACCCTAAAACAATTGTAAAAATTATGATTTAAACAACTTTACAGCTCAAATAAAACATGAGTTTTAACAGAAGAATGAATATAAGTGATTTATAAAATTATAAGCTTCACATTTCTGTCTTTAAACCCTCCAAAAAGTGGCCTCATTCACTTCAACTCACTGTAACCGAGATTTTTTCTTTTTTGCCACAAATGCTGTCGATTAAGATAAACTTCTACTGAACCTGGAATATTTCTTTAATTACTTAACCAGGGAAAGCAAGCAATATATTTTTATAGCAGTTAATTATGTGCACTGTATTATATCAGGTAACCTAAAAATGTATTTAAGTGGTAACATCTAATTTAACTGACTTTAATATGACTGGATCAACCTGACTACATTAGGTTACATCACAAAAGTATTTTTTAAGGGTCAGACCAGGTAGACAAAATGTCTAGGTTACTGTCGTAACCTCCGTTTCCTAATGGAGGGAACGAGACAATGTGTCGATGTAGTGACACTAGGGCTCTCTCGAGAACTTCGGTTACCTCTTATCTTTGATGAAAGGCCAACGAGAATTGGCAAACAGAATTTGTATGTCCAGCGGCGCTGTAGGCCTTGGTCGCAAGAGACAACGTTAACATACAGGCCTTGGAGGGGAGTGAAGGTCGATCCCACCAGGTGGTGGCATTTTGCGGGCACAGGTGCACCGCAACTGCCTTATCCACCTGGGGAGCTCTGTGTCTCACCTCGCCGTCAAGGGAGGTGAGAGCGGACAAGCGAGGAAGTCAGTTTCGGGCAGTGAAAGGTGCCCTCCATGACTTCGTCAGCTCATCATTGGCCTTTTCTCAAAGATAAATGGTAACCGAGGCATCAAGAGAGACCCCTAGTGTCACTACATTGACACAACGTCAAGTGAGTGACAGAAGGGGAACTGCACATAATCACTTTTTACAGTGTACATTAACAATGAACAATTAAATTTGTGTGGCTGTATACATTCAGCACACTGTCATTCTTTTCATGACAACAACAAAATTATTTTTCTTACAGTTGCGATTTACAGCTAAAACATTATCAAGAATAATTTTAGTATGAGCGCTCTGCTGAGGAAAGTTTTAGCATGCTACTGTATACATCACTTATGTGAATAAATGACTTAGGTGCGTAGATGCTTGTGTCATCAGAGAAGGATAATTACAGTCTTCCCCATAGGAGAAGATCAAATGGTCAGGTGTAATGGGGTCATGACTTTTGTTGCAAAGTTGTTTATGAATGGTAGATTTACTCAATGCAATGCTACAGTTTCATTACAATTCATTACAGAATGATTATAATAAGAATCTGTTGTTGATCAATCTATGCACTATGTTTCTGAAACAACATGGTCATGTGTCACTGAGTTAACATCCACAATCAGAAGCCTTGAGTAGTGGCACCTTAGCTCAGGTTCAGGTGCCCTTACACAATAAATGTATCTGATATGATGCAAGAGTATCAGGGAAGCATGCAAGCATCATCATGAATTAATAGGAAAGAGTCTGCAAATAGTGATGGTGAAACCTAATTTAACACTGAAGATGACTATATTATCACAAAATAAATATAAATCTAATTCTAATGTCTAATGTGGTTTTACAAAGACCTGTTTGTGGATAGAACCTCTTGCCATTGATATTCTCTTTTTAATACCTGAAAAATGTAATGGAGATATTATAAAAAAAAATGTAATTACTCACGCAAGAAAGAATAAAAATAATATCTAGGCCAGGAGAGCCAGCAAAAATGGAAAAAGAGAGTTTACTAAATGACAAAGCGAAACAGAATGGGTAATGCAACACCCTCAGTGCTTACAAAGTCTTTCTCTTTCATTCTACGATTATGTCTCTTTCACTCTTCTTAGTTAAGTAGTAATGCATATGATTAGCTGTAATGGAGTATGCTTGAGGTCATTATGCCATAACGACTGCCAGGATGTGGCCTATGAGAGAAGATCAGTTCTTATTTTAAAGATTCACTTCTTTCTCTTTTTTTTCAACCAACAGTTCTATAAGGCACTAGAAATCATTTACTCTCTTGGGAGATAAACTCTGCTCTCACAAGTTTATCCCTTTACATCCTTCTCCTTTAACATTGTTTAAATGAGCTCCACTGGGTGCCCTTGACAGTGATGAGCAGATGTGGAAAGTAACTAATTACAATTACTCACATTACTTTAATTGAGTAGTTTATTTGTGTACTTATACTTTTTAAAGTAGTTTTTAAAATCTGTAAATTTACTTTTACTTAAGTATATTTAGTTTGAAGTATTGTACTTCACTACATTTTAAATCACATCCTTTACTGTGTAAAATACATTTAAATAAATAATGCAAGGAAAAAAATCGTGCCCTGGAATCTACTGCAGTGAATGATGAGCAGGACAACAAACTGGCACTAAAATCAAAAGAAGGATGAAGACAGACAAGACAGACACAAGTGGTGCAGACCCAACTGAAAGCTAAACCCAGTTAAATTCTGCTGAAGTTGAACTCGAAGGAAATGAAGTGAACCCCTGGCCATATTTAAGCGACCACTTCGGCTTCAAGTGCAAGTAAGGTAACAGCTTTATTATGAAGTGCAAGCTGTGTTTGCCCAGAGAGATCGAACTTGCAGCTTATAAAAACTTGACATCAAACCTGCGCAAACATGTAGAGGTAAGTTAAATAATACTTGTACCATTGCAGTGGTAGTTAAAAAGAAGTTTTCATAATTTAGTAAGAGGCTTTGCTCAAATTAGCCAAAAAGACATCGGTGCATGACATTGTTAATGTTGGTTGTCACTAGCAACCTGCAGGTAACTAGTTGTTAATTATGCTAACGCTTATTATGTCCCATTAAAATTACCAAGTTTTAATGTAAATAGGGATATGACTTCATATACAGTCCCGTGTTTCCATTTCCCCAGCCCAGTGCTGACCGCCATAGTCTAATCTGTGCCACCACAGTTTCATAATGAAGCTTAAATGTTTTAAAACTTCTCATTATAAGATAAAAGGTCTCTAACGTTGTTTTGCGCCATTGCTTTGGCAAAGTATCTGTAATGATGAGCAGGTGAAGGCAGACGAGGGGCGAGGATCTAAATGCAGTGGGTTTTTATTTAAACAAGGATGACAACACGACAAACAGGAACAAAGGAAATATCCACAATGGGAAAAATAAAACAAAAACACCGAAGACATTCAATGGGAAAACAGGCAAAACAAGCATCCACAAACATCAACGACTGACAGGGGAATGGAGAAACAGCAGGGTTTAAATACACAGACACAGGATGATCACAAACGACAATCAGGTGCGAACAATGACAGAGTGCTGGCAGTGATGAGATCCGGGAATTGTAGTTTTAGACAAAGACAAGTGAAACACAGGGTAGACAACAAGGGAATCGTGACAGTATCTGCCAAACGAAATAAAATTGAAAGGGTGATATGGTTTGTGCCCTTATTGAATCGTAAAAGACTGTCATTTAATTAAATAAGTATAAATAAGTTATTTTAGGAGGATAAAATATGTTTTTTGTTGCTGTATTGCTGTCCAGTGCTCAGCAGTGTATCTCTCTGCTCCTCCAAACAGGGACAGTGCTGCACACTGTGTACTGCATCAGTACCTCATACAACCTCACTTCAAAACAACTGAACTATCCCTTTAATAGGAATATGACGTTGACTATAATATAGGCATAACTTCCACTATTTTTCATAGCCATTTTCATATCTTCAGGCATCTCTGTGAGCAAGAATTGTGCATTGTTATACGTAAAAGACAAAATGTGGTGTGTGTAGAAAACCTTTTATATATGAATGTAAATATTTCAAATTCAGTGTGTTTAATGAACAGGACATTGATTTACATACTGATGAAAACATTTTGTTCACAGAGGAAACATCCATCAAAGCTGAAGACCTTCAAAAACTTTGTGGCAACATGGAAGCGAACCCTGGAACCACCAGAAACCCTAAGCAAGCAAGTAAAAATAAGTGACGTGATGGCAGTGGGTGCAAACAGGCGAAGGTTGACAAGCTCATGATTAACTTCATTTGTGAGGGTCTGTGGTTGAACAACCTGATTTTAAAGAACTTTTATTGACTCTTTGAATGCAAGGTCATTTCCAGACCCACTCTCCGGATCAGAATGGAGGGAGCTGCCAACCAGTTGAAGAAGACTTTGATGTCGCTCCTCAGTAAAGTCAGCTATGTTGCCACCACTACGGATTGTTGGACAACGCACAAGCAAAGTAACATAGGGGTCAAAAATCATTAGATAGATGAGGAAATCTTGTAGAGGAGATCTGCTGCACATGCTTGTCAGAGGTTGAAATGGTCTCATACCTTTGATTTCCTAGCAGGTGTCCTTGATGACATTCATTGTCAATATAGAATATGGGGGAAAGTGGTAAGAATCACAACAGTCAGTGGCTCAAACTTCATTAAAGCATTCAGTGGGTTTGGTGAGAAAAGCCAGCCTGAGGACATAGAGTCAGACCAAGACTCTTCTTAAGACCCCAAAGCCGACTACCTGGACACATTCAGCATCCTGGAACAAGATAGCAGTCTTGAGTACCAGCTTCCTCCACATCAAGGGTGTGCATGCCACCTGTTAAACTTAGTCGCCACAACAGATGCTGCCATGGCAGAAGAGAAGATTGACATGTACAAATGGCTATCATGTGCAGCCTTTTGGAAATGCCAAGCAATCCTGAACAAGTCAAGTCGGTCATACATGGCAGCAGAAATTCCGATGAAGAAGATTTTTTCTCCTCAATGAAGTCCAGAAGTTCGCGAGGTACAGGGAAGCTGGATGGGTACCTTGCCTGTGTCTCAAACAAGATGAATCTACTGAACTGATTTCCACACATCAAACAACTTTCTCTCAAACTCAACACTGGCCTGCTTGCCTCAGCCACCTGTGGGCGTCTCTTCAGCTGTGCTGGTCTGCTGTACACTGCAAAGATGAACTGTAAACTAACAGCTGCTCAAACTTAACAGGAAGTTCAGAGAGTAATGCTCTAAAGATGGACACACAAATAAAGGAACTGTAATCTAGATATGCAGTAGGGCAGGGTAATTTTAAAAAGTTTTTATAGCAGCTGCCATGCAGTTCATTTGACATGTTTGGAGTTCATTTGACATGTTGTTTTGTTATTAGACAGGTAGAGCACGGTCTGAGAATCAAAGAATTGCACAGTTTTGTCTAAAAAACATCTTGAAGGTCCCTGATACTTAAAGTTTGGTCTTAGTGTAATTTAGGGAAAGCCACAACATTTGTAACCTTGACCCATTTTGACTTATAGATTTGCAGTATGACTGTTGTTGGTGTTTGATGGTGAAGAAAAGAAGAATGGTCTACAGAATCCACAATGTATGCAATTCTCTGCCAACTAGTGTCCTTTACCAATTGGGCTGCTTTGTGAGAAATCACTATGAGCCAGAAAACTCAAATATTCTATAGATAAAACATCCACACAGACAGCTAACGTAAATGTTCTATCCTAAGTGACATCTGAGAGACAATATATTTCTATATATTCATAAAACAGCCAATGCACTAATGTAGGCAGCTCAATTCAAGCTTAAGACAACAGATGAATAATTTTAATTAAAAAGACTTTATCTGAACATGCTGACATAAAATCATCTTTTAGTTTAATTTGAGAAAGACAACATTCAGTTTTACAGCTGTTTTGCAGTATGAAACTTAAAGACACACCCACGGCTACTACTTTTTTTTTTTAAACATGTAGTAAAAACACAGTAATTTTTTATAAACAGGACTATGAAACCCGAGAAAATCTGTTACTATATCTTTGGCACATAGATTCATGACTTCCTCTAAAACTGTTGACTTTCAGTTCCTTCTAAAGTCAGAGGACATGTCTTTCTGTAAAGCAAAGCTAGACTTCAGTCTTCTTTCTAGACCAGCTGAACCATAAGCCATAATGTTTAGGACTTTGCCTACTGGTTCAGCTTTGAACTGTAACGTCCAATTAAAGAGAGACAGTGAAAGAGACCAAAAAAATTGTACAGAAACACTTCGGAAGATGTGAAAGGATTTAATTCACACTAGTCACACAGGGGCTCAGAGGCCACATTAAAAGACTTTGTCACTTCTTCACATAATGTAAATTTATCTTGAAGGAAGACACTAAGCAAAAGCAAGACATCCTGAAGAACAGCTTGTCATAAAAAAAACCCAGGGCACCATTTCTGTGTTTGTCCTTGTATGAAACACATTGAGAGAAATGGGCCAAATGCAGCATGATCACACGGGAAGTCGGCAAGTTGTTTCCGACAGTTCCGGTATTCTAGGATAGGCCACACTATGCAGACTAACCAACAAGCGGCATGTTTATCTCACCTGTGGTGCTACCTGAAGCGTGTTGCATCAACAGCATGGGAGAGACCGGTTCAGATTGCGCTTTGAAACTAGGAAGTAATTTTGCTTGCATTAATCAGTGAACAATTAACACAATTTGGAGGTTGTATTTTTCCCTCTAGTATTACATTTTTACTCCACTGATGTTTAGGTTTAGGTTTGGGGTTTAGTTTGGGGGGTACTGTTTTTAAAATATGCATTCCTCTTCACTGTATTATATAATGCCCCTCCATTGACGTTTCACATGGAAAATTTAGCTTCATGTGGCTTTGGCCACAGGGGGCAGTGTTTGGTTCATTAAGCACAGAATGAAAAGTCATCTTACTGTTACCAATTTCACCATTAGATCAGTCTGAAACTTGAGCTCAGGCACAAACCAACCAATTTTCCTTTGCTGTTCAATCAAGGCCTATATCTGGAAGTGGTTTAGTGCATTTAGAAATGTCTTGTTTAGTGCATTTAGAATTGTCTTGTTTAGTGCATTTAGAATTGTCTTGTTTAGTGCATTTAGAATTGTCTTGTTTAATGCATTTAGAAATGTCTTGTTTAGTGCATTTAGAATTGTCTTGTTTAGTGCATTTAGAAATGTCTTGTTTAGTGCATTTAGAAATGTCTTGTTTAGTGCATTTAGAATTGTCTTGTTTAGTGCATTTAGAAATGTCTTGTTTAGTGCATTTAGAAATGTCTTGTTTAATGCATTTAGAATTGTCTTGTTTAGTGCATTTAGAAATGTCTTGTTTAGTGCATTTAGAATTGTCTTGTTTAGTGCATTTAGAATTGTCTTGTTTAATGCATTTAGAATTGTCTTGTTTAGTGCATTTAGAAATGTCTTGTTTAGTGCATTTAGAATTGTCTTGTTTAGTGCATTTAGAAATGTCTTGTTTAGTGCATTTAGAATTGTCTTGTTTAGTTCATTTAGAATTGTCTTGGCAAGGTATATTTTTATATATATTTTATGAATCATATACTTAAAAGCTCTTCTTTGTCTTTTACAGCACGAATATATATAAACCGATGTTTCCTTCGAAATTTGGCCTTAAAGAGCTCTGCCACTGAATTAGAAAACCTATTCTCATGACTCATAGAAAGAATGTTACTGCTGCTTTCTGCTTTGCTGCTATTTTCTGGTGAAATTAACTCAAGAGGTGCTACAACTGTGGATTTTATTCACTTTTGCAAAAATCATGGGTATTATGAATGTTTAGGATTTTTTTTTTTAGCTCTTTTACTCACACCCTGCTATGTTTTTATATCAAAACACTTTTACACATAATTGGAAAAATTACATATTTTAGCACTTGTATTAAAGACACATTTACATTTACACACATATTCCAGTGTGATTAACATGCGCTGTAGCTTACCTGATAAGAGGGTTGGACTTTGGATTTGGAGACCGAGGCTCAACCCACCAAAGTGAAAGTAAAGTGAAAGTGCCATAGAAACGACACAGTATTACGTGGTTGCTTCAGCTTTTCATGTCAAATTTGCTTGATATAATCGTTAGGTTTAGGCATTAATTAAGGCTAAGGAAGTCTGTTTTGTTCACCTCAAATTTATTTATGAATACTATAGGTTATGTTTAGGTTAAAGAGGTACGTTTTACTTATTAAAACATCCGTCTAATATTCACCTTGATAACCTAGCCTGATTACGACATAATTTCACCCTGAGACATTTCACTGGGAACCAGCCACCAAACCTGTAACAAAGCACGTAATTTTTTTTGGTTTGCAAAAATTTTGCCATTGTCACAGAAATTTTATGAGATGAGGCTGGAATTAGATGTGAGTGCATTGTACAAATATCTTTCAAAAGTGAAGAGGTAAAGTTTCAAGTGAAACAGGTACATTTGAAGTCAGAAGTTTACATACACTTAGGTTAAAGTCATTAAAATTCATTTTTTAACCACTCCACAGATTTAATATTAGAAAACTATAGTTTTGGCAAGTCATTTAGGACATCTACTTTGTGTATGACAATTGTTTACCGACAGATTGTTTAACTTTTAATTGACTGTATCACAATTCCAGTGGGTCAGAAGTTAACACACATTACATTAACTGTGCCTTTAAGAAGCTTGGAAAATTCCAGACAATGATGTCAAGCCTTTAGACAATTAGCTTCTGATAGAAGGTGTACTGAAATGGAGGTGTACCTGTGGATGTATTTTAAATCCTATATAACCTTCAAACTCAGTGCCTGTTTGCTTGACATCATGGGATAATCAAAAGAAATCAGCCAAGACCTCAGAAGAAAAAAAAATTGTGGACCTCCACAAGTCTGGTTCATCCTTGGGAGCAATTTCCAAATGCCTGAAAGTACCATGTTCATCTGTACAAACAATAGTACGTAAGAATAAACACCATGGGACCAAGCAACCATCATACTGCTCAGGAAGGAGATGCATTTTGTCTCCTAGAGTTGACTGTAGTTTGGTGCGAAAAGTGCAAATCAATCCCAGAACAACAGCAAAGGTCCTTGTGAAGATGCTGGCAGAAACAGGTAGACAAGTATCTATATCCACAGTAAAGCAAGTCCTATATCGACATAACCTGAAACACTGCTCAGCAAGTAAGAAGCCACTGCTTTAAATACGCTCAAAAAAAGCCAGACTACAGTTTGCAAGTGCACATGGGGACAAAGATCTTACTTTTTGGAGAAATGTCCTCTGGTCTGATGAAGCAAAAATGTTACTGTTTGGCCATAATGACCACTGTTATGTTTGGAGGAAAAAGGGTGAGGCTTGCAAGCCAAAGAACACCATCCCAACCATGAAGCATGGGGTGGCAGCATCATGTTGTGGAGGTGCATTGCTGCAGGAGGGACTGGTGCTCTTCACAAAATAGATGGCATCATAAAAATTATGTGAATATATTGAAGCAACATCTCAAGACATCAGCCAGGAATTTAAAGCTCCGTCGCAAATGGATCTTCCAAAAGGACAATGACCCCAAGCATACCTTCAAAATTGTGGCAAAATGGCTTAAAGACAACAAAGCCATTGGAGTGTTGGAGCAAGTCATTTTTGGAGTGGCCATCACAAAGCCCTGACCTCCATCCAATAGAAAGTATTTGGGCATAACTGAAAAAGCATATGCGAGCAAGGAGGCCTACAAACCTGACTCATTTACACCAGTTCAGTCTGGATGAATGGGCTGAAATTCCAGTAACTTATTGTGAGAAGCTTGTGGAAGGCTACCCAAAATGTTTGACCCAAGTCAAACAATTTAAAGGCAATGCTACCAAATACTAACAAAGTGTATGTAAACTTCTGACACACTGGAAATGTGATGAAAGAAATACAAGCTGAAATAAATTATTCTCTCTACTATCATTCGGACATTTCACATTCTTTTTTTTTTTTTGTATATATACAGTATATACTCACTAGAGCACTTTATTATTAACACTATGGTCCCAATATAGTGCTCAACTTGGTCTTCTGCTGTTGTAGACCATCCGCCTCAAGGATTGACATGATGTGCATTCTAAGACGCTATTCTGCTCACTACAATTGTACAGAGTTGTTATGTGAATTACCGTAGCCTTTCTGTCAGCTCGAACCAGCCTGGTCATTCTCTGTTGATCTCTCACCTCAATCAGGCATTTCCATCTGCAGAACTGCTGCTCACTGGATGTTTTTTGTTTTTCTGAGATCAGCAATTACAGAAACACTCAAACCAGCCCGTCCTGCACTGACAATCATGCCAAAATAACTAAATGGCTTTGATCAAATTTTTTATCCATTCTGATGGTTGATGTGAACATTAACTGAAGATCCTGACCAGTATTTGTATGATTTTATGCATTGCACTGCTGAATAGATAATCGCATGAATTAGTAGGTGTACAGGTATTTCTGATAAAGTGCTCACTGAGTGTATATGTGTGTACATAATATATGTGAATCATGCATACATTATAAAAGGTGCTTTTCCA
Source organism: Xyrauchen texanus (assembly GCF_025860055.1). Lineage (NCBI taxonomy): Eukaryota > Metazoa > Chordata > Actinopteri > Cypriniformes > Catostomidae > Xyrauchen > Xyrauchen texanus. The sequence goes on from NC_068296.1 coordinate 20,502,551, forward strand.
CTATCTGGCCTAATTGTTCTTGTTACAGAACTGGGCCGTTCTGTACCTATCCAAGCTTGTTGGCACGGTTACGGTTCTTTTTCCACCCTGCTGCAGCAAAATCAGGATTAGAATGGACTAATTGAGCAAGGCGATCTGAAGTCGACATAAAGCACAGTGCTCTGTCCTGAAATCTGTTACAGTAGCTAGCTATGATGAAAAATCCGGCCTGGGAATGGTTCGTAATTGTACTGTACCGAACCATGCAAATGGCAATGCTACTGGTACCGAAACTCACTGTGTTTTGAACCTTTCGCCCGAAGGTGGAAAAGTACTTTTTTTGTCAGATGCCTTATCAAAGCTCCTTACAACACAATAGATGTAAGAAAGCCTGAGAAATTATTAAATTATCTTCAAGCTATAATTATGTGGCACATTTCAAAAGCCTATAAAATCTGGGTGTACCACAATCTACCACAAATTTAGGTACAGAGAGAGTGAGGATTGTCATGCAGAATGTAATTTCATTTAAAGGGGTCATGACATGAGAAACCAAATTTGCCTTGATCTTTTGGTATATAAGAGGTCTTTGTATCATTAAAACGTCCTGCAAGTTTAATATTTTAAGACGTCCTCCCCATTCTAAACGAATCATTTATATAATCAAGCTCAAAATACAGCTCGTTCTAGATTCATGGTTAGAAGTGACGTGACGGTTAGAAGTGACGTACCAGCGTTTGCATATGACCGCCTCCAGCACAAGATAACTACGCTTTAAGCGCAAGACAACTACGCTCATTTCAGTATCGCCGTCGCCTCACAAGTGTTCAGTCGATGGACAGCGAGCTCTGACAGAGACTACTTGTGCACAGGAAAATTACGATGCCACACAGATGTGCTGTTCCTGGCTGTGGTCAAACAAAACCTCTGAATAAGCTGCCGAAAGATCCAGACGTCAGGGAAAAATGGATGCAGTTTATTTTTTGCTGGCTTTGCCAGAAAACTGTTGCTCAAAGATAAGTCCGTGCCGACTATTCTGGGAACAACGACGACGCAAACTGTAAGTAATCTATTTTAAACTTTAAACTACTTTTTAAAGCGCAATTTCATTCATTATGAATAATCACAGTGTTTTTACTTAGTTTACTTGCATATTGTTCTGGCTGGGGCGTCAATAATTGATACATAGGCACTGACGTTAGCCAATCATAACAGTGGGCGTTAACACTGAAGTCTTAAATGGAAACGCCCCCAAAACAGACTGTTTGAATCAGAGGATGAGAAACAGGGTGGGAAAAGGTCATAAATCACTAGATTTTAAAAGTTTTTCTTAAAAAAAATATATTAATACTATAATTGCACCTAAGGGAACATAATAATACAATAAAAAAACCCATGTCATGACCCCTTTAATTTTGGATCTGTGATTTCACATTCAGACTGATCTTGCTGTGGTGGTCATCCTCTTTTTATATGCTGTATGTGACAGCACATGTTAGTTGCCCCATAGTAAATGGATCATATCCTTGTACATCACAACAATGTATATGCATTTTACATACATGCAGCTTAGGACTGCACAATTAATCGAAATAAAATCGAAATTGCAAAATGACCTCGTGCGATTATTAAATTGCAAAGGGATGTGATTTAATAAAAAAAATGCATAGTCTACTCACTTCAAAGTTGATTTGCACTGCTCTGTACAGTCTATATTAAGTTAGAGCATTATTACAGTGTTTTCAGAGTGGTTCTGTGCTCCACAACTCCCTCTCATGCTTACAGCAACAGAATTGCTCAGAGTTCGGTTCCGTTTGCTTTAGTGCTCTAAACGCTCTATTTACACTAAACCGGCACGTCCTGCATGAAGTTTTTTTTTTATTGTCATCTTTTGTAGCAGCATGTCAATCTCTGCCAGGCCTAGGTATCATAATCATAATGCGAATAACACGATGAGAATAATTCAAACATCTTTATTAAATGATTGTTGAGCAAACAACATTAACAGAAACACCTGTAAAGTGCAGAAACATCTGTTCTTCCTCCATACTCCTGTCATTTGTTGATCTCACGAGAGATTATGTGGCCTTATTGCACTCCCAGTGGCAACAAGTGAAAGCAGAACTAATAATACCAATATCCAGCTAAATGAAAATGAATGAACGTACATAAAATTAATCAATATAAATATTTAGATACTTTAATATGCAAATACATTTTTAAATCTAACTTTAAGTTTAATTACACCAATGGGTTATCAGTTCAACTTCAGTTTGATATTGTCCAGTATCTACTGAAAAAACTCAATGTTTATCACAGCATTCAGGGAACAAGAGTAATGCACAGACTCAGTTAGCTCATTGCGTTAATAAAACAGCAGCATTAGCCAGGGGCATAGCAGACATTTTAAAATCGGGGAGACACAGCTTTCAGTAGGTGGCTCGCACTGTCCCTACACTTACAGTGCAGTAGCCTATTATTAATATATAACAGTATATATGAATATAACAGTATGATATAAGTATTACATTAATATATACATATTATTTGCTTTAAATGTTTATAGTATTTAAAAAATTAGAATATTGCAAAATAACTGCAAATATAGCTGCAAAAAATAAAGGGCATCTTGTGGAGCGCTTGCTTCTGTTTCACATATGACAATTAAAGACTGAGTACAAACTAGTCCTGAATAAATTATTATGATAATTTTGCCTGTGCACAATTGTATTTTTTACTCTGTGCTTGTGCATTGTGGGATTTAAATGTATCCCACTTATTAAATGTAAAAGTCAAGTGGCTCGAGTGTTTTGACAACGTTCACCAAAAATTATTTCAAACCCATTTATTGATTTGTTCAGTGACCATTTCTGGTGATGTCAGAAGGTGGTGTGAGATTAGTTAGTCACTGAATCAACGATCAAAAGAACATTTTAATCCTTTAAAATGTGTATGTCTACAGAGCTACAAAGAGACTTTAGTAAAGCTTTTAAGCATTAGAAGAACAAAGCAAATGTATAATTTCCCTACAGTTTGTGAGCTGCTGAGCATGACTTTTATCAAAATACATAATAATAGTCTAATAATAATTAGGATGAGTTTCAATAACATTTTCAAAGTGTGTCTACATATCAGTTCACTTCAGTAAAATGCCTAAATGTTCTAAGAACACAGCAGATCTATCTTTTTTCCTACAGTTTGTCGACTGCACACCAACATATAGGTAAGAAACAGGAGCTGATATTAAAAATAGCTTTACATATTTAACACACATCTAGTAATCTGCTTAAATTGACAAAAACAACCGATCAAACTATTACCTCACAAGCATAATGTAAAAAGCATAACTTCATGAAGACTCATGCACTGATATAAACTCAGTGACGTGCGGTGATGTCTTAAAGAGGCTAGGCACTGAGTTATGAAAGCCAGATTACCTGATTTATTGTTTAAGCTAATAATACGTAATAACAGTGAACGTTACGCACATGCGCGGCATATCAAGAAATGTAAAAATCAGGATGAATTATTTGTCAATAAAAATTTTTTTTAAAAATTAAAAATCAGGATGTATATCGTGTACTCTCTCTCTCTTTCTCTCTCTCTCTCTCTCTCTCTATCACAGACACACACACACACACACACACACACACACACACACAGTGAACGTTACGCACAAGCACGGCATATCAAGAAATGTATGTATTTTATATGTGTTATATATAATATATACGATTTTGTTAATATATCTTCATTAGATATTATTATACAAAATTCAGTAGTCAAAACACAGAACATATAACAGAACATAAGTAGTTTATTTTTACAACATTATGTGCTTATTTTTTTATGTGCAATCTTCATCTTTATAACAGAAGATACAATACAACAATCCTTTACCTTTTCATTGTGGTAGGTTATATACAGCTTCCTTTGCTAGTCAAGTGCAAGGTCGATCCGAGATTTTCCAAAGGTTTTCAGTGTAATTTGACACTGGATGTGAGCTGACGACTTTTCATGCTTGGTTAAAGCTGCGGGCAGGTTGTTCAAATCACAATATCCCGCTGAAGTCCAAACAGTCTGACTGGTTGAAAAAAGCAGGCAGGGATAGCAGTACAGCCGCTGATTGTTAGCACAGCCACATAGCCAATCTTTTCTTATATACCAATCAGTTTGAAATGATCGGATACTTTTTGTGCCCTTTTGCTGTACTAGTCAATCTAAGGCTGGCGTAGACCTCCCTCTTGCAATTAACTCATATTTGGAATTAAAATCGAGCTTGGAAAAAATTCTTAATTCCGTGATTACGGCCGGTGCTGTCATTTTGATTTTGAATTTGGCGGGGATTAGGCATGTACGCTAGCTGTGGTGTAATGACGTTAGCTACGCAAATGTCCAGGAATATCTCGATTTTAATTGGTCCACGACTGATACGTAACGGAGATGATTACGGGCATAACATATTTACGTCAAAAGGCACAGCAGATTTGTGCTTTTGCCGTACATGTTAAAGAATACAGGATCGGCGCGCATGCGCAACATGGGTTTTCCGCGTGTCGTCTGCAATGAATGGACCGTAAAAGCACTGCTTATTCTACCATTTGTTTTTAGTTGATTATGCGTAACTGCTACATTTGTCATCATAACATCTAAACAATTGGAATAACACACATATTGCATATATAAATCACAAGAATAAAAAGTAAAAATACAAATACAAGTTTATTATTTAATAAACATTTTATTTTTGAATTTTGGCAGGGTAGGCAGTGCCTAGTTTGCCTACCCAGACCGCACGTCAGTGTATAAACTCCACTTACAATGTGTGCTTAAAAGGATTGTCATTTGTTTTTTTCTGCAGTTTCACATAATGCTGCAAATCAAGAACGATATGCTGATTAATATGCTGCTCTCATTTTTATATTCCTCATATTTAAATATAACAAGGTTCTTAAGATGGGCAAGGAGGAGGTGGGAACCAGCTGAACCATCAATGTAAATCTTTAATCCATCATGCTAAAACATAACATAAACTGCAAAAACGAACACAGACGCACACACACACACACAGCTTTGTGTGTCTCTCTCTCACTCTCTCTCTCTCTCCCAAACTGCTGTCTCCAGCTCATCCTTATCCCCCTCCCGGCTGATTAGGATGATTCAGCATCGGGCATTTGTCCTCACGGCCAGGCCACGCTCTCCTCCTCGTCTTCACACTAGATTATGAATTCATCAAAATCAATGCCGATAAAAAACAAGGATAAATGAGCATTGTTAAAAGCAACTTTGTAGAACTGAATGGAGCCGCATTGATTAGACTGTTTGACTGACGGCCTATAACTTAAGGATTGTTTCGGCTCATGAAACTCACCTTTGAGTGACTGGATGGTCGCATAGAAACCTATGACTTTCTATGGAACACACTAGGAGATATTAGGCAGAATGTTAGCCTCAGTCACCATTCTCTTTCATTGTCATTGTAAAGAAGTCAATGGAAAGGAGGAGGCGAGAACTGGCTTGATAATATAAATAATATTTTTAATGATAAACTTAAACAAACACACACATGATGGACATGTCCGTTAACGATCTCTCTCTCCCTCACCACTGTCTGTCCTCGGCCTTTATCCCTCGCGGAGGCTTGATTAGCCTGATGAGGGACCGGGTGTGTATGATCACGACCCGGCCCCGCCCTGCCACAGTTTTCTATTTCTGTGTTCCATGGATGAAAGAAAGTCAAATCGGTTTGGAATAACATGAGTGTGATTCAATTATTGCATAATTTTCATTTTTTAATAAACTCTCGTTTCAAGAAAAAAAACATTTTGTGCTATAAATTAATGGGGCCATGTTGATTAGACTGTCTGACTGACGGCCTATAACGTAAGGGTTGTTTTGGATCATGAAACTCACCTGTGATTGGCTGGATGTTTGCTCAATCAGCCCAAAGAAACAAAACGCAAAGAATACTGTATACAAATCCACCATTTGTACTTGGTATGGGTTAACCTCAAAAATCACCTTTTTAAAGAGTGCGGGGGACTGCTACTCCCTTGGCAATTGCAATATGATAAAAGACACCATTGTTCACTAAACTGTTACAAGTGTATATAATAAACAATTCTTCTACAAAATAATATAGTTCATTAGTCTTATAACTTCAGGCTGTTTGCAGTTGCCAAGCAACTCAGCAATTTCATTTATAAATAAAAAATGTTAAGTTACTTATAGTCACAGCTACTAACGCATCAGATCAGTATTAAGAGCCACAAACTATCAGTGTTATAAAAACAAAATTGTAAAAGTGTTCCAACTCTCAGTGGCAGCACATTCAAAACATGTCCAGGACACTCATGTTCACACTCATGCAATTAGGCACTGATATTAGCCGTTTCAGCCATATAGTTTTGGCTGTCTGAGAGCTGGCTGAGGTTTAGGAGCAGCTCTGTGGAGCAGAAGGAATGTTACTTTAGGACTCAACTATTAACAGCATAGTCTCTGAATAATACACAGAGGCAAGGAGGGGAGAGAGAAAAAACGGGAGGCTTAGGCCACAAAGTGCCTCAGTCATTCAACTACCTCCTGAATAGAACACAGCCAAGAACACTTCAGTGAGATACAGCTAACTGGCAAACAAAGAAAGGGAAAGGAGGCAGAGGGAGAGATTGGACACAGCTAAATTTACAAAAACACACACACAAATATGTGAACATATTTGAACCCACAGATACATGGGTAGTTGACATAACATGTCCATGAACTTTATTTTTTTATCAAAATTGAGATATTATAAATATAAATTAATTTACTTTATATGGCACAGTGTATATTTTACACTCTAAGAAAAAGGTACTACTGTGTACTTTAATGGATTCTTCACACAAAAATAAATAGGCTACTATCATCATTTACTCACCAATCTCTATCATTGTCATCTATTTTGGTGTTCCATAGATGAAAGAATGTCAAACAGGTTTGGAACAACATGAGGGTGATTCAATTATTGCATAATGTTCATTTTGTGGTGAACTATCCTTTTAAGAATGTGCTGTTTAAAATAGTTTCAAATGGAATATAGCATGTCACACCACAGGACATGTTAATTTCCCCAAGGTTTTAATGCCAATTACCCATTTACTGCCACAATTTATATTAAAGGAACAGTTTGCCCAATGACTTTCTTTCTTCTGTGGAACACAAACAAAGAGTTTTTGAAGGATGTATGATGTGTTTTTGTACATACAATGCAAGTCAATGAGGTCCTACATTTTCAAGCTCCAAAAAGGACATAAAGGCAGCATAAACTTAATCCATATGACAGCTTTTGGTAAGAAACCATCTAAAATTGAGTCCTTGTTAACCAAAAAACATAACTTCCACCCAGCTCTCCTAAGCACATTCACGAAAGAATCTTGATGCATTTACGCCCTCATTTTCATGAGAAAACTTCTGGTTGTATCGCTCATGAGAACATGCTAATTTTGAAATCAAAGCAATCATATCTCTTCAGAAGATTGATTAAACTACTCAAGTTTGGATTACATTTATGCTGCCTTATGATGCCTGGGGCAGCTGTGGCTGAGGTGGTAGAGCGAGTCGGCTGCTAATTGCAGGGTTGGTGGTTCGATTCCTGGCCCACATGACTCAACATGCTGAAGTGTCCTTGGGCAAGACACTGAACCCCAAGTTGTTCCCAATTGCAGGCTAGGGCCTTGCATGGCAGCTCTGATGCCATTGGTGTGTGAATGGGTGATGAGTCACAGAGTAAAGTGCTTTGGTAACCTCTAAGGTTAAAAGTGCTATATAAGTGCAGACCATTTATGTGCTTTTTGGAACTTGAACGTTTTGGACCCAATTGATTATTAGAAATTAGACAAAAACACATAATTTCTCTATTAATATAGGTTAGTTTGTGTTCCACAGAAGAAAATATGAGTTTGGAATGGCATGAGGTTGAGTAGGCTAAATGGTGAGAGAAATAAAAACATTTGGGTGAACTATTCCTTTAATTTAATATTCAGATTAATATTCAAACTGTATAGGCATTTACTTTGTCTATTCATGCTGTTGAAAAATTGAGATCCACAAAGCAAGTCATTTTACAGTTCCATGTCATTTGTTTTCTCTTAACATCAAAAAGATTAATCAATATTCATAGAGCACAATAACCTGCATCACCTGGGTTAATCAAATCGAGCAGACTTGATAAAGGCATATTATGGATAATATGTTATGATAATACTACAGCAAATGGATTTAATTTCATGCACTGATGTTTGAGAAAAAATTATTGTACCAGGCATGGCACTCCATGATGTGATTTACAAATAGGTTTAAATTGTTTTATTGTTTTGGCGTGCCTCTAAATAGAATAAAGAGTTATATTTAGCCATTAATTTATACAGTACATAAAGCAAAAACAAAACTTTTTTAAAAAATTCCAGTGTGGTTGTCCGTGGTTTGCTGAAAGCGTAATACTTAAAACCTTATAATGAATAACCAAAGTATCCTTTTGAACTTAATTGGGAAAAAAAAAATTGTTTTCAACATGCAAAGTGAGGGAAAGGGAAGTGTCTTAAAACAAGTGGAAAGTTAAACCAACAATCACATAGAAGTCTCTGCACACATGATATAATTGAGTGACAGCTGGTTGCATGCACCCCAAACCTGCAAGAATGAAGAAGGCTGAAGGGCTTTGAAAACTTGTAAATATCACCTTCATAGATCATGTAGCTGGACTTGCTGTTGGCTGGTGCAAGGACAACAAACCATCTTCACTATCTGCTAAACTGCTTTTCCTTCACTTTTTTTAATTATTATTTCATTTTTAAAGAACATTTTCTAATATAAAGCAATGACACTAAACAAAAAATATAGATTTTAAGATTTTCTGATGAAAAACTTGCCACAAGAGTGTTATTGGTGGTTACCAAATGTACAGGGTTCTGTGGATGGTTGCTATGGCATTGCTAGGGTGTTCTAGATGGTTGCTTACTGGCCCTGATCAAAAGAGCACACCCTCATATCACTAACACCCTTATGATATTTGGTCCCTATAGACTTGGATTTGAACTAGGGATGCCATGGTGTGAGTTTTTGGTGGTTAGATAACCACTAGGGAGAAATAAAAATTGCTGTGATTAAAATTCTCTCATCGTTTACTCCCCCTCATTCCATCCCAGATGTGTATGATTTTCTTTCTCCTGCTGAAAACAAGCTAAGATTTATAGAGGAATATTTAAACTCTGTAGGTCCATACAATGCAAGTGAATGCTGACCAGAACTTTTAAGGTCCAAATAAAGGCAGGCTGCATAAAAGCAATTGATAAGTCTCCAGTGGTTAAATCTATGTCTTCAGAAGCGATATGATAGGTGTGATTGAGAAACAGATCAATATGTATTCCTTTTTGACTGTAAATTCTCCTCCCTGCCCAGTAGGTAGCGATATGCACAAAGAATGTGAATCGCAAAAACACAAGAAGAATGTGGAAGTGAAAGTGGAGATTAAGAGTAAAAAAGTACTTAATGTAAATATTGATCTGTTTCTTACCCACACCTATCATATCACTTCTACCGATATGGATTTAACCACTGAAGTCATATGGATTACTTTTATGCTGCTTTTATGTGCTTTTTGGACCTTCAAAGTTCTTGTCACCATTAATTGTTTTGTATGGACCTACAGAGCTGAAATATTGTTCTAAAAATGTCCGTTTGTGTTCAGACGAAAGAAAGGCATAAACATCTGGGATGGCACAAGAGTGAGTAAATTATGAGAGAATATTCATATTTAAAGTATAACTATCTCATTAATAGTGAAACTTTATAATTGCAACATCCGTACTTGGATCTCACCTATAAAGTCTGTCCAGGTGATTTTCTCATCCACTTTATCATCTGCCAGTCAAAAGTCGTCAGTCCAATCACTTAGAATGGTAATAGCACACCTCTCCTTAACAAGCCACATGATTTCAAGCATAGCATGGATGTCAGCCAGCAAATGCTTCAAATTTCACAGACTAAGAGAAAATTACATTCTGAAAATACTGCAGAATGTAATGTAAACCATTAAGAACAAAGTGAGGCAAGCTGGTGGTTCCAGTGAGTCATTCCATTTGTATATACAGCACACACCTACATTACATACTGTATACTCTATATATGCAGTCTGTGGAACAGTCAGCCAGTAAAGGAAATATCAAAAATCCTATTCCTGTTCTCAGTTCTAATGCCTTATACTGTATATGTGTTCTGAATGGAAGTGTACGTGAGAGGTTTATTGAACTAGCTTACTGAAGTTTATTGGACTGCAACGGCATTTATATCAATGAGCCAGTCAAGGGTTTAATCAATTAGACTTCAAAATCACTCTGACAATACAGTCCAGTCATTTTCATGTCCCTGAATTTGGAAGTCATTGACGGGATATATTGATTCCAAGCTTCCACGAACTAGCTTAATCATCAGAATTATTAAGGAAATTAAGAAATAAAAATAGTATTTACAGCACGGGTGGACTCACCATAGGGAGAACTGGGACTTTTTCCTGTGGGCTGGCCATAAAACGGGGCAGAACAACAAGTTTTGGGCAACTACCACCCCAGCACCCACTCAACAACTTTTGGGCCCTTTTCTTTTTTCTTTTTCTTTTTTTTTAAAATCCAGGTCTGATTTCTTTTCACATTCCACTCCTGATTTACAGTATCTATACAGCTGTAAACTAATATAATTGAATACTATAGACTGAAAATATTCAAAAATATTTATGAAATAAAATATTAATAATGCAAGGAATAGTTAAGATGATGCTAAACTTCACCTTTCATCTCAAACAAACTGAGTTTTGCACTATGGATAACTGGGTTTCACTTTTGCAGAGCATGTGGCTTTGATCTCACCATTTCCCCTGTTACAAACGAAGCTAAAAGTCACAGTGCTAACACAGCAGTCAAACTGAAATATTTCTGACTTCCTCTCCTTCTCTCTCTCTCTCTCTATATATATATATTTATATATATACCCTCATCATTCTCATCTCTGCCTCCAATAATCTGTTTTGACAACCCATCAGGGTCTCTGCTGCATTTTATATTTAATTAAGTTCTTTATGTTTAATCGTTGTTAACCATTCATTTTCTTCATTTTCAAGTATGAATTTGATATGGACAGACATGTGTCCATGGTTCAAATTCCTCATTGAGTGTTTAATTACTAATGGATTATGTGTTTGGCCAGATTAGCATTAGCATAATGCTGCATGAACGCAGCTGTGTTGCCACCATGGCTGTCTAGGCCGAGGCCACCAGTTCATTAGTTTAATCCTGGCTCTCAACTTTATTAATAACGAGATCATGACTGACCTCGACGCTACAGGCACTGACGACTGTTTTAAGATTCACATGATCGTTATGCCTTGATGTAACTTCTAAAACAAACATATTTGGATCTTTCATAATTAAGCTGCATGATTATTGTAAGTTAAATAACAAAATGACAGAAATCACCAGAGTTCATCAGAAATCATCAGAGTGGCAACTTGCGCATATCATTTAGTTAAATTGATTTCATAGATTCAAGCACTGCAGGGACACTTATGTCTACAAATATGTATATGTTTTTATTTATTTACTTTTTGTGCAGTTTTACTATGCAAGTCAACATGGTCTTGCCACTGCCAGTTATTCAAATACAGAGCTAATGTTTAAGTACTGCCAACTTTTCTTTCACAAGGAGGAGAGGCAACTCATCATGACTGTAATACTGTATCTCTAAAGTAGGTTACTTCGGGAAATTGAGAAAATGTATATTATTACTAAGTAAATCGCAAACAAACACCAAATAGCCTGATCCATAATTGAGACAAATAAAATCTGCTCAGAAAAAGTAATAATTTTTAAATGCCTAGCAACAGTAATGTGTCTTAAGATTTTGCGTATGCCAACCTAAATTAAGTGATGATACGTATATGCCGGTACAACGAGTAGGCTTTTGACCAGGAACTTCAAATCTAATAAAGCGATGAATTGTGTTTTTATTATTATGATCTAAAGGCGCACGGAACAGCGGGCGGGAGCACAACTAATGACGTAAGACTTATATTAGCCTAACAACTTTCATTGGATAGTTTAGAAACGGTTTCCGGGTTGAACAACATGTTTCGTGAAACGGACTTTGAGGTACGTTTTCTAAAAAAAATTACAAAATAAATAAAAAAAGGTATGTTTTCTCTCGTTTGGTGGGTGTGTCAGGTGTTACTCAATCAGCAGCGACATTTAATAAACCCCGCTTTATAAAAAAGGCAGTGTGCACAATGGATCCAACTAATGTCCTTTTCAAATGTGTATACAACAGTTGATTAAATGTTTGCCTTGTCATCCTGAAATGCGAGGCAAATGTTGGATCACAATTAGGAACCACAGTTTCCACATATCCCTTCACTCGATTGGGAAGTTCTCTGCTATTCTGGACGGCGAAGGCAGTGACTGTAACGTTGAGCGTAATGTATAGTATTAAAACGTATTTAAACAGATTTCAAGCTGGTGCAACTTGTGCGTAACACAATAGGGTGTTCAACGCACCACCCGGCGTTTCCGTTTAAAGCTGTGTCTCATTTCGAAGGCTGCGTGCTTGCTATGACGCGCCGGCAGTCACTTATTTCCAGGGGTTTCAGTACAGCGTAAAAATGTGACGTGGTAGTGCAGGCGTTCTCCTAATTCAAAATTTGCATAGTTCATATGCACTTATATTGCAAACGGTAACAAAAATTATTTATCGTTACTCGTTCTTTACATTAAAATGCTACCGCATCTTTTACAAAATCATCTGCCTCTGTATCATAGTAACACAACAAAAACATTTACCGATTTCCCTATTTTGTCTTAGATTCTCCATGGCTGTTCCATCAGTTTGCTGTCGCTGTTATGAAAAGGCCGCGATGAAAATATGAAACGCCCGCGGAAAGAAGGCACTATAATGCGCATGTGCGCTGACCTGAAATTTGTTTTATGTCATGGCCACGCCCCTTGTGCGCCGCTGTACTGAAACCCCTGTACTTTAGTGAATGCCATGACGCGCCTTTGAAGGCTGCAGTACTAGGAAGGACAAACGGAAACAGAACATTTGGTTGCTATGACAGCACGCCAATTTTTAACAAGCGTGAGCACTTTGAGTGAAATGGGAACAAAGTCCTTCTGGAAAGGAATTTTGTACGAGCTAAATTTTATTTTTTTTGTAAATTCTTTATAAAGCAAATGTATAAATTTAAAAATATATATTTATTTATATATATATATATATATATTATACTCTGCACCCGTCTACTGAGGTACTTCAACTTAGGAAATAACATTACTTGTATTTGAACATCCTATTTACCAGCAAATTGGCGTCATTTTTTTTTTTTATTTCAGTCGAAGCAAAGAATTGTGGGTTGTGAGTGCCCATGGAGTAGCTATGCATCTGATGCACCCTCCGAATTCCCGTGAATGAAAGAAGGCTAATTTCGAAGTGTCCTATTCCCTTTTCTGAAACGAGACAGTTTCAATGACGTATGCTGCCAACAAATGCGACCTCCGGAGGACGCATCCTTCCAAACGAGACACAAAATAAAGGTTTTGCTACGTTTTGTCGGGGCTGAACGTGGCAAGCAGAACGTTCATTACAGACACGATTGGATATTTTCTAACAAACATATTTTCCGTTTCAGTAGACTAAGGGGCGGGACATTTCCAGCGTCTAACGCTGATGCGCATACAATTAAACTTTATGAAAAAATATTTACATAATGTTTAGCCTTCCCCCCTGGCTGTATTGGTTTTCTCTTTATATATGTATTATTGTAGTTTTGACTGTACATTGACTTCGTTTGTTTGAAGCATTAAAAAAATACAAATAAAATAAAAATACAGCATGTTATTGCACCCGTGCTAGTTTTTGATGCTCTTTGCAGATGCTGTTTTTTGTGTGTGTGCCCTTTACTGCTGTGGGTGGTGCCTTTTTCTCGTGATATCAAATTACTTGAATTTATGTTACTTAGTTGGAAAACAATTTCACTATATATAGAAAATTACATAAATTATTACATGGGCTATATATGGCAATACAAGATAACATGTTAAAGTGAACATTAATACACTCATATAAACAATACAATGCTTAAAAGTTTATTGTATGTTATTTATGTATTAGTTTATAAGATAATTAGAGTAGTTTTCATAGTAGCCTAATGAAAGGAACATTAATTATACCTATAAATGTAAATCTACATTAAACATCAAGTTACCTTACCATGGTTCTTAGCTGTCCTGTACACCATGCTTACCCTGATATACATTTTGTTAATTCATGTGGGACAGCAATAGGCATTTTGTTTGTTATGGAATTTTTCTTTTTACACATTTTACATATGTAGGACTACTATATATAACTGCGTGCATTTTTCTGTGTGTGTGCTAGACCACTGCCTAGAAACAATATTCTCTCTCCTACACCATCAACGTCTGCTATCAAATGGTCTCTTACCTAGTTACTACCCACTCCTAGTTTCACACACAAACATGGACTCACCTCCCACATAACAACAAACAAATGATAGTGTGTATCCTCACATGCTTCCTCATGCAAAACAAAAACTACAATTATGAAGGAGTGCTTATGGAACTTGATACATTGACTACATTTACCTCTCTATTCTTTATTTCTGATGTGAAATCCTCAAGTTGATGAACCTTATTTGTACAGGAAGTATGAACAGGAACTGTTGCAAGGCATTTATCTCGGTTAAAACTGCTTTGTTCTAAGCAAAAGCACTTTTTGCCCATAGCCCCAAGTAGGTATAGCTGTAGGCCAGAGATGGACTTGCCGTTGAGATGGTGCTACATTACAGTTTGAAAGATAGTTTTGCAAATGCGTCCTTATGCTAAAAAAGCTAGACGTAGCGCAAGAAATAGAATGCAGGTGTCTGGAGTTCCAGGTGGATTCTGGACACTGGTGATGGTCTAGGACAGGGGTGCCCACACTTTTTTGCATGATGATCTACTTTTAAATGACCAACTCAATAAGATCTACCAACTAAAAAAAATAGTTTCATTTAAAAAAAGAAAATGCTTGTTGGGACTACTGCATGTATCCCTACATGGAATTCATCTTCTATTTAATAAAAAAATATATAATAATGTTCAATGTTGATATCATTCAGTTTAAGACTAAACCCAAAACACCTACAGCACAATAGATTACAATAGCCAGGGCATTTACCTTATTCTGATGACTTGCACTGAATGGAATCACAGTTTTGCATAATCCGGGCAGTAGCTGCTGGCAGCAGGTCTCAAATACTGCTAGCATCGCAATTTCGCACTCTGTTCTCAGAAGCCCTTGGAAGGCGCCTATGCGCAAACCTAGTTGTCATGGCAACTGAATAAACAAAAATCACGCCTAGTCAATATTTACTTATCAAGTGCAAGTCAGACAGAAACTAAAAGAAGGAAAGACATTATATTTATTTTTATTAAAATTTAACGAAAGTACATTTACATTTTGTGCGATCTACCAGCATTGCCTTTGCAATCGACTGGTAGATCGCGATCGACGTATTGGGCACCCCTGGTTTAGGAGATACCCCTTCTCGCTCCTGGGCACGAGACGACGCAAAGTCAAAAAGACGTCAGTCTAGCACATGTTTATGAAGAAAACATGAAACACATTCTTTTAAAATAGCCCGGTATGACAAGCCAGTTGTCATGATGAAGCCCTATGACCTGTTTAGCATATACAGATGCTGACCAGTGACTTTAAACGTGCACTCAGTAATTGTAATCAAATACACTTTTTTGTCAAATTCTGCTAATATCTCCTCACAGTCTGCTAGCTGTCCGTTATGTGGGTGGGCTGAAAAAATCTAGTACACAGCCCTGGCTCTATAAATGGGCTAAAAACAAAGTGGACCAGACCGATCCACACAACACTACCCCAACCAATCAGCAAAAGGGGTGGTTCTTGACCGTGGACAGGATGGGGGTTGGGGGCAGAGCGAGAAGGAAATTAATTAGAAGAGCGACGACAAATCTGGTTGATTCTAATTTTCGAAACTCCAATGAGGACAAATGGCTGAGAAACAGACCAAGAGAAAAAGGTCAGACGAATATAAACTAAAAAAGAAGGTTTATGAAAAGTCGAGGACTAGGAGCTGCATCAACATCGCAAAGGCTTTTCTGCGGTGGAGAGACCTCAGAGAGGTCAAATCAATGCATTTGCGTGCATGAATTTGGGGGGCGGAGCTTCCAAAGGAGCACTGAAGGGAGGGGTGTGTTTGTTTTCGCAGTTGAGGTAGAATGTAAACAGTGTTTCTCAAAAATCGCTGAGTGCACCTTTAGCGTTGCATGCGCCAGCTGATTATCACGTTCAATTGAATCGGGCTTATACCCGATGACTACGGAAACATTTATACGTCTAGTGGCCTTGTACTTGTGCCTAGAGACAAGAGAACTGATGTCATATGAATACATGGTAATAATTTCTTCTGGAGTTTAATTGAAAATTATATCAGATATAAAGTAATACAGCAATGTTTGCGTTCTTATATTACCACACTAACAAGTCATCAAACCCTATCTATCTATCTATCTATCTATCTATCTATCTATCTATCTATCTATCTATCTATCTATCTATCTATCTATCTATCTGTCTGTCTGTCTGTCTGTCTGTCTGTCTGTATATCTGTATATCTATCTGTCTGTCTATGTGTCTGTATGTCTAATATACGTATATTTGTTCCAATGAAAATCAGGATTATGGGCCCCCCTGCTGGTTACATGGAGAGAGAGCATGGCTGAGTTCTACCATACTATTTCTGCCATATGCTGGGTTTCCATCCAAAATGTTTCAGAATGTTTTTTAAGCGCATTTCTAAAAATTCGACTAAAGCAAACGTACGTAATGCGCATTTTCATGAGGGAGCCGCCTCGTCGTGATGGAGCAGCTGAATGACTTCTCCCTCGGGGACAGTTATAGTCGTAAGATTGGAGCAAGTATCTCATTTTATTAAATGCATCCACGAGATTTCCCAGAAAAAGTGTAATATTTGATATAATGTGGGCTGAAATAACTGCTTAAAACTGTTCTGGCTGATTGTGAGGACCCACTTTATCGACCAGCTGTGGGTACAACACTTCCGAATGACAAACGCTATGTTCAAAGTATTGTGTGTCAAGGTCGGACTTTTCTGTGGGCTATTCTTATCAAGCATAACAACACACTCATAACACATGCACAAATGGTCAAAACACGTCATCTTTTTGCGAAATAATCGTTTACATCACCTTAATGCGCATTTTAACTAATGCGAACCTCCTCCTAGTAGGCCTATTACATTTTAAGCGAATTTAGAAAGTATATTCGCAAATCTAGCTTTTCCATTCAGTATTTCTTATGCACAATTTCAAAATGTGCATAAAAATATTTGGATGGAAACTCACCTACAGGCTACACATATGGCAGGAGTAAGAGTAGCATAGCAAGGGCATAGCAGACATTTTAAAAGGGTGGGGGGCACATCTGTCAGTTGGTAGCTCACACAGACCCAACATTTACACTGCATGATTAATTTATGATAGTATATATTATTACATAACTATGATGTAAATATTATATGAATAAATGCGTATTATTTCTTTTAATATTTGTAGTATTTTAAAGACTCAATTATTGCAAAAATAATTGCAAAATTAGCTGCAAACATAAAGGGCATCTTGTGGAGTGCTTGCTACTGTTTCACACATGACAATAAAATACAAGAGCACAAGCTTGACCTGAATAAAATATGAAATAAATTACAAAAATGACAATTGTGCATTTGCACAATTTAATTTTTTCTCTGTGCTTGTGCATTGTGGGATTTTAAATGTATCCAAGTCAAGTGGCTCGAGTGTTTTGACAAACTTTCAAACCCATTTATTGATTTGTTCAGTGACCTTTTCTGGTGATGTCAGAAGGTGGTGTGAGATTAGTTAGTCACTGAATCAACGATCAAAAGAAAATGGTAATCCTTTAAAATGTGTATGTCTACAGAGCTACAAAGAGACTTTAGTAAAGCTTTTAAGCATTAGAAGAACAAAGCAAATGTATAATTTCCCTACAGTTTGTGAGCTGCTGAGCATGACTTTTATCAAAATACATAATAATAGTCTTATAATAATTAGGAGTTATTATAAGACTAGGAGTTTCAATAACATTTTCAAAGTGTGTCTACATATCAATTCACTTCAGTAAAATGCCTAAATGTTCTAAGAACACAGCAGATCTATCTTTTTTCCTACAGTTTGTCGACTGCACACCAACATATAGGTAAGAAACAGGAGCTGATATTAAAAATAGCTTTACATATTTAACACAGATCTAGTAATCTGCTTAAATTGACAAAAACAACCGATCAAACTATTACCTCACAAACATAATGTAAAAAGCATAACTTCATGAAGACTCATGCACTGATATAAACTCCACTTACAATGTGTGCTTAAAAAAAGGATTTTCCGTTTGTTTTTTTAGTTTTTTTCTGCAGTGTATTTCAAGTAATGCTGCCAATCAAGAAATATATGCCAATAAATAACTTTAATTTGTGTGGTCCTCAACTCTAGATGATTCATTTAGATCAACATCAATGCCGATAATGCCCATGGAAATGAGCATTGTTGAATGCAACTTTGTAGAACTGAAAGGACCCGCGTTGATTAGACTGTCTGACTGACGGCCTATAACTTATGGATTGTTTCGGCTCATGAAACTCACCTGTGAGTGACTGGATGGTCGCTCAATCAGTCCATAGTAACAAAACGCAAAGAATATTGTTTACAAATCCACCATTTAGACTCATTATGGGTTTAGCTTGAAAAAGTGCTGTAACAAGTTTCCAGTGAGGAAGGGACGGAAACAGCAACAGGGTTCAGGTAAGGTTGTTTTTAATTCTCACACACTAATATAACACAATAGCTTCTTGGCCTGTGTCGGGCTCTCTCTTGGGCTCTGTTGCTGCTGCTTTTTATGCCGCTCTCCTCAAGCTACTGCAATTAGAGACAGGTGTTAGAAATAATTTAGCTCAGGTGTGAGCGCCCTTACCGCTTTCTCTCCGGACGGGCGCTTGACCACGCCCGCTGCCACATACCCCCACCGCCCGACTCAGGCCGGACGCCATCCGACCTGCCTACCACTCCCCCATTTCTGGAGAGGAAGTCAGCGGCAGCCATCTGCACCCCGGTCTGTGGACCACCTTGAACTTAAAGGCTGGAGGGCCAGATACCAACGGGTGATCCGGGCGTTAGTATCTTTCATGCGGTGGAGCCACTGCAGTGGGCGTGATCCGAGCAGAGGGTGAAGGCCCACCCCAGCAGGTAGTATCGGAGGGTGAGGACCGCCCACTTGATGGCCAGACACTCCTTCTCTACGAGTGCTGTACTTAGTCTCCCTCAAGGAGAGCTTCCAGCTAATGTACAGCACCGGGCGCTCCTCTCCCTCCACCACCTGCGAGAGTACGGCCCCCAGCCCTCTGTCTGAAGCGTCCGTCTGCAAAACAAAAGGGAGAGAGAAGTCAGGTGCATGCAAAAGCGGCCCCCCACAAAGTGCAGCTTTAATCTGTGTAAACGATCGAGCAGTTCATCAACACGGGGCATTGGGTACGCGTCAAATTTAGACACCGCGTTGACTTTCCTATAATCCACACAGAAACGTGCAGACCCATCGCTCTTGGGAACAAGGACGACCGGGCTGGACCAATCACTGTGGGATTTTCTATTACTCCCATCTCAAGCATCGCGTCCAATTCTTCTCGAACTACTTTCTTTTTATGTTCGGGCAAGCGATAGGGGCGGCAACGTACCACCACGCCCGGCTCGGTCTCGATATGGTGATGTATGATGTTTGTGCGGCCCGGTAGAGGAGAAAACACGTCCGCAAACTCCTTTTGTAATTCGGAAACCTCTGCGAGTTGGTGCGGTGAGAGGTGGTCTCCACAAGGAACCGGGTGTTGAGATTGCGGGCTTTGTTTACCTCCGGTCCGAGCTCCGCCCTCTCGGAACTACCGTTGCCAGCGTCACAGAGGCCGCCTCTTCTCTCCACAATTTCAGGAGGTTGAGGTGATATATTTGTAGCGCCCCTCTATCGAGTGCGTTTAACCTCATAATCGAGATCCCCTACTGGTCGTGTGACCTCAAAGGGTCCTTGCCACTTGGCGAGTAATTTCAAGCTTCGATGTTGGGAGTAATACAAGCACTTTATCTCCGGTCGCGAATTCCGTAGCTGAGCACCCCTGTCATACAGCCGGCGTTGGCGTTCTTGAGCCTGGAGCAAATTCTCCTGTGTTAATTTCCCCAGTGTGTGGAGTTTTCTCTAAGATCAAGAACGTATTGAATTTCATTTTTACTATTAGAAGGTCCCTCCTCCCAAGCTTCATGGATGGCGTCGAGGACCCAGCGTGGCGTCGCCCGTACAGCAGCTTGAGCGGTGAGAACCCGTGGAGGCTTGTGGGACCTCCCGTACTCGCGAATAACAGGGGTCGAGCCACCTATCCCAATTCCTAAGCGTCTTAGGTATGCGAACTTACGAATCATATTTTTTAGTGTTTTATTAAATCGCTCCACTAGGCCATCCGTCTGCGGATGGTAAGCGCTAGTGTGAATCGACTTAATGCCCAATAGTTCAGTAAATCTCGCGAAGTGTGCGTGACATAAACGTTGTGCCCTGATCGGTGAGGATTTCTTTCGGAATCCCCACCGGAGATTATTTTGAAGAGTGCCCCTGCAACACTACGTCGCGGAGATGTTGCTCAGGGGCACTGCTTCCGGATATCGCGTTGCGTAATCCACTAGGACTAACACAAAGCGATGTCCGCGTGCTGTCCGTTCTAATGGCCCGACGAGGTCCATTCCAATTCTTTCGAAGGGACCTCGATCAATGGAAGGAGCGCAAAGGCGCTTTTGGGGTGGCGGTGGGTTTACCAACTGACATTCACGGCACGCCGCACACCACCTGCGGGCGTCACCACCAATGCCCGGCCAATAGAAGCGGGCTATTAGGCGGAGAAGTGTCTTTCTTTCCCGAGGTGACCGGCCATAGGATTATAGTGAGCCGCCTGGAAAACCATTTCCGCGGCTCCGTGGAATCAATAATTGTGTCACTTCCTCCTTTGTTTGAGCGTCCTGCGTCACTCTGTACAACTGATCTTTAATAAGCGAAAAATATGGGTATGCAATGGCGACGCCGGCGGAGCTGTTGACCATCAATTACTCTCACTTGGCCAAGAGCATGTTTAAGGGTTTAGATCCCTGACTGCTCTAGAGGGAAGTCCCCTCAGGGAATTCCCTGAGAGGAGGAGCGCCACCTCGCCCCTTCCCTCGTCATTCCGAGCAGCCGAGGACGGCCCGGCTCTGCCTCCCTGCCAAAGCATCGCACACCGCACACCTCTTTATGCAGGACCCATCCGCACAAATACCCTCTAAAATATCTTTGAAATTCGGCCAATCAGTACCCAAGATTAGCGGATGGGTGAGGCGGGAACTAACCGCTGCCTCCACACTATGGTTTTTTCCCCTGAATTTAATCACCAAAGTCACCATGGGATACTTGTGAACATCCCCATGCACACACCTCACCCTCACCAGTTTAGCTCCCAAAGCCCCGGGTTGAACCAAGCGTTGGTGGATGGTGGTCTGGTTACAGCCGGTATCCAACAATGCTTGGTATGTACCCACCTGGATCCTTACCGGAATACGGTACGCTCCAGCCCGATCGGGGGCAGCCTGCGGGAGGTCGGAGACCCGCACCACCGTCCCTATTTCCATCAGCGGACACTGATCCCGGAAGTGGTCCGGGTCTCCGTACCTCCAGCAGACCGGCCCAGGCGCCACGGCCGCACCCGTGCTGGCGGGCGCCCCCACCTGAGGAGGAGAGCGGCTGAAGGACGGGGAAGGGGTAGGCGGGTTCTCCCACGGCCGGGAAGTTGGTCTCGTGAATCCTCCGCGCCTGCGGGGGGCAGGAACGGACCCTGGGGAGAGAGCAGAGCGAGAGGGCAGAGGGGAGGGGAGAAAAACAGGGGAAGACACAGGGGAAGGGGAGAGAGAGAGAGAGGGCTCATCCGCCCTTGGAATCGCCGCCATGTGGTCCTCCGCGAGTCGTACGGCTTCCTCCAGCAACGCCGGGCAGTGGCACTGGACCCACTCCGCCGTTTTCCGGGGCAAGCGCTGGACAAACTGCTCCAGTACCACTTGATCGACGAGCTCCTCGACGTCGCGGTCCCCGCAAGCAGCCACCTCCGACAGGCATCACGGAGCCGCTGGGCGAACGCAAACGGGCGGTCGGATTTATCCAGTTTCATGGCCCGGAAGAGCTGGCGACTTTCTTCCGGGGTCCGACCAACCCGTTGCAGGATGGCTCTCCTCAAGTCGGTATAAGCCAGGAGGCTTGTTGCCGGAAGTTGTTGTGCCGCGAGTTGTGCTTCCCCGGACAAGTGAGGGACGAGGCGGGCTGCCCACTGGTCGCGTGGCCAACCCCAAATTTCCGCCGTGCGCTCAAAGAGGTCCAGGAACGCCTCTGGATCATCTGCCGGCCCCATCTTCTGTAGCACGGGTGGGGGCAGTGTGGCGCGGGTGTCCGGGGTCGCGGCTGCGTCTGGAGCAGCCTCCTGGCTGAGGAGGCTCCGGATGGCAAGCCGGTCCTCTGCTTGAGCCCGCATGATCTCAAAGAACCGACGATCCTGGTCTTGTCGGAGCTCAAGCAGAGACTGTTGGTGGCCCTGATGGAGCATAGCGAGGGACTGGAGGCCTTCCGCCAGCTGGGAGGACTCTATGGGGCGACTCTGTTCCATAGCTTTGGACCACTGTTCTTGCAAATTCCCGGGTTTCGGCACCAGTGTAACAAGTTTCCAGTGAGGAAGGGATGGAAACAGCAACAGGGTTCAGGTAAGGTTGTTTTTAATTCTCACACACTAATATAACACAATAGCTTCTTGGCCTGTTTCGGGCTCTCTCTTGGGCTCTGTTGCTGCTGCTTTTTATGCCGCTCTCCTCAAGCTACTGCAATTAGAGACAGGTGTTAGAAATAATTTAGCTCAGGTGTGAGCGCCCTTACCGCTTTTCTCTCCCGGACGGGCGCTTGACCACGCCCCCGCTGCCACAAGTGCCAAATGGGTACATGTGTATGTGCAGTTATGACTTGTGAGGCCTTTTAAGGGTGAGATGCGTTAGATGAGGCATGATTATTCTTGACTGGAAAGAAACTTTACATTTACTCAATGTTTTTAAATTTGTTGTTTCCAAAAATGTTAATCAAATAGAGGGATTCATATTTTGAGAATGACAGTCAACACGTTAAATTTATTAGCAAGTATCAATACGTTTGGAATGAAAAAATCCATTGTTTTCTATTTTAACTAATATGTGTGCGTGCATGCGTGCTTGTGATCTTTTACATCTTTATTTATTCATAACAACAATATTAAGTATATTTCATTGTACTGTTTTTTTCTCTCACTACAACACACTGTTTATTACACTTAATACAATATTACATTGTAAAATATACATCTTTTTAAGCCAACTGTGTATTTGTGTATACTGTATTTCACCTCTTGAAGACAAGCAGTTTTTTTTTTTCATTCTAAACAACAACCTTTACTACATGAATAGCAGTTCAAATCCTCACAAACGCACACACACACACACACACACACACACACACATCTGCCCAGCACCCTCTCCTGTGCAGGTTGTGGTTGGACATTGTGTTGTTTGACATGACAGTATTGTGGCATTATTCTAGGCTTTGTGTGGCTATATATTGTTCTACTATGGGATCTTTTGTTATATGAGGGGGTAGAGTGGGGATGCTGCAGGCAATTGCTTTATGCTGACTCTGACCTGTGGCAATAGCAGGGACAGATTTGGCCCTGTGACTAGGCCACAGAGGGAGAGAGGAGGAAAACAAGAGAGGAACAGCATCAGCAACGCACGTCCCAAGAGAACATCACATTTGAAATGGACTAAAATACTTCAGGATTAAAGAAACATCTGTCTAAGTTTAGTCATGCAGGAGAACCCAGGTTCTATAGGTGTGGATGGAGGATATGCCAGCAATGTACCTGCTTTCCTCACTAAACTGTGGACTCTAGTAGAAGACCCAGAAACCAATCATCTGATATGCTGGAGCACAGTGAGTTCACCCTGATAGCATCTTTTGGCTGATGCTTCATGATAAATAGTGTCGGACTGTTGTGGACCCATGATAAAATCACTCAATGTCTTACGTAAAGTGTTTTATTCAGTCAAGGCTGATTTAGAATATATTGATAGAAAATAGATTTTCTGAAATGTAGCTCTAACTACAGCCTTATTATTGATAATAAGAAGCATAGATTTCTTTCTTTATTCATTCCCTTTATATAAGCTATATTTTTATAATCTTCATAATCTCTTTTTTCCACATTTCTGAAGTTTTGTACTACCCTGGTTTACTTTTGGTATAGTGGCATATATTATTGCTAATATTGTTGGCTTCTGTATGATAAATTAATTGTGCTTTTCCTCAATTGTAATGTCTGCTAAATGATTAAATATATGTATGTAAAAGTGAATCAACATTACAGGGCACACCAATTACTTTACTAAAAAATCATGAGTTCCAAACATAATTTATGCTAGAGCTGTTTTAATTTCAGCATCTGCTTATGAGTGCATAAATGCATTAAAATAACATCAGGAAGATGGTGATAATTCAATGAGGTTGAAAAACATTGCAGGCCACTCATCCACTCCTAGCAGATGCTTCTCTCTGATTTGCCTCAGTTTTCTCCTTCAGGAAGACCTTGTGTTAGAATGATGAGCTTGCCCCCATTTCATACACACGTTTTGTGATTCAAAATGATCACTTTATATTTGTTATCCATCAATGTCTGTTAAAGGGTAGTTGACACATGACCATGAACATTTTATAAGATAAAATGAAGATTTTAGGTTGCATATATAGGCAATATGTACAAATGTATAAGGGAAACTTGTTTATTTTAGGTTCTGTGACTGATCACCAAGTTATTAACCTTTTTGGCCTCAGTAGTCCTTTTTAAATGGTCCTGCAGTGTTACAAATTAATTTTTAATTGTTCATAGTCTCTCAATTAATGTGGTCATAAAAACTTGCATGCTTAAATCTAAAATCTTTCATAATTTACTCACCCTTAAGTGACTTTCTTTTCTCCTTGAAACACAAAAGGTGATGTTAGGTAGAATGTTAGCCTCAGTCATCATTCACTTTCAATATATCTTTTTTTCCACACAGTGAATGTGAATGGTGATTTAGATTGTCATTCTGCCTATCATCTACTTTTATGTTCCATGGAAGAAAGAAAGTCAAACGGGTTTGGTACAACATGAGAACAAGTAATGATGACAGATTTGTTTTATTTTTGTGTGAACTGTAGTTAATAGTTAGGCCTATACAATAATTTGCCAACTACTGTTTGAAATAGTTTTTGATGAAGTATATAGCATGTCACAGGACATGTCAACTACCCAAAAGCAGAGACTTGGTTTAAAGGGATAGTTCAGCCAAAAATGAAAATTCTCTCATAATTTACTCACCCTCATGCCATCTAAGATGTGTATGACTTTCTTCTCCTAAACAAATTACGATTTTTAGAAAATATCTTCTTGGTCCCTACGATGCAAATGAATGGTGCCCAGAACTCCAAAAGTTCCAAAAAGGAGATTGTGTCAGCATAAAACTAATCATTAAGGTGGCTTAATCCATGTCTTTTGAAGCAATCCAGAATCATGATTGCCAAGGAGACTGCTGTCAAGATGTACATTAAAAAAGGAGTTACATTTTGGTCTATTCTCACCCAAAGCCAACTGGATCACTTCAGACAATATTGACTAAATCACTGGAGTCTGATGGATTACTTTTATGATGACTTAATCTCTGTTTTAGAGCTATGCCTTATCACCATTCACTTGCATTGAAAGGACCAACAGAGCTGATATATTCTTCTAAATATCTTCATTTGTGTTCAGTAGAAACAGAAACTCTTACACATCTGGGATGGTGAGTAAATTATGAGAGATTGTTCATTTTTGGGTGATTTTGATTGGCTTGTTTTCCCCTTCTAGACTGGCACCAGCTTCCATGTTTTTGACCAGGGCAGATTTGCCAAAGAGGTTCTGCCCAAATACTTCAAGCACAATAACATGGCAAGCTTTGTGCGACAGCTCAACATGTGTAAGTATCTGTCTGGGCATATAAACATCTCAAAGCTTTCACTGACACTCCAAATTTATGGAGTGTGTGCGATAACCTCTCACTTCTCTTTCAGACGGCTTCAGGAAGGTGGTTAATATTGAGCAGAGTGGGCTGGTGAAGCCAGAGAGAGATGACACAGAGTTTCAGCATCTCTATTTCCTCCAGGGCCACGAGCATCTGCTTGAACACATTAAACGCAAGGTGAGATGTCTCATCTTTAAGTGATTCTCACTCTTGCTTTATTTTCTCTCTCTTTCTCTCATCAGTCACAGACACATACAGGATACACACACAGAGAGACTGGAGGTTTATTTATTTTCTTCCTTTACTTTTATAACTGTCCCAGCACAATGTGTATATGTGCGAGTGTGTTCCCAGCGGGGTTATTATAAATTTGGGTTTTTAATATAGCTTTTATTTTCTATTTTTTTTTCAGTGTGTCCTTGCCATTTAGTTTAGTGTTGATTGTTTTGTTCACTCTTTGCCTGCTAGTTTTTGTTTAATAATAGCTTTGTCAGTGTTTTCTAGTTTCAGTTCAGTTTTTTTAGTTTCTAAGTATAATTGGTTTTAAAAAAACTAAACCGACAACTGATTTCATTTAAATATTTTTATTAAATTTGGGCTTTAAATTTCTCAGGGCCAAGTTATTGCTATGTAGTGCCATTTTATAAAATGTTTTTATGAGGGCAGGTTGTAAAGTTTTGTCATTCAGTAATATACTGTGTATCAAAATGTTATTTTATTTGAGGTAGTTTTGGTAGCATGAAAACTTTTATATTGAAACTATTCTAGTTAAGTTAGAATTGTTTTCAGTTAAACTCTCAGGGGGGAAAAAGTACTAAACTGTTCATTCTTGTACCTCTAGTTAATATTTAACTTGTTTATAATTTGTTAATAAATAATGTAGTAAAACTTTACCACAAGGTTCCATTCGTTAACATTATTACATGCACTATGAACTATCATAAAATAACAATAAGTGATTTATTGATTATTTACAGCATTTATTAATCTTTCTTAATTTTAGTTAATAAAAATACAGTTTTTCATTGCTAGTTCAATTTAGTTTATAGTGCATTAACTAATGTTAACTAATACAACTTTTGATTTTAAAAGTGTATTACTACATGTTGAAATTAACATTAACCAATATTAATAAATGCTGAAAAAGCATTGATCATTGTTAGTTTATGTTAACTAATGTTGTTAACAATTGTTAACAAATGGAACCGTTTTATAAAATGTTACTAATAATGTTTATAACTCGCTTTGGGTACAATGTTACCCTAAGCGACCTGTGTAGCTATAAAGGTATATGTATTAATAATGTATTAATATAATAATTAATAATTTATTTATAATTTTTTATTTATTTCAATAAACAAAAATATATTCATCTATATTTTGTTTTCGTTAATGATAAACATATAAAACTGGCTTCTAGGTGTCAATAGTAAAGAGTGAGGAGACCAAAGTGCGTCAAGAGGACTTGAGTAAGCTGCTTTATGAGGTGCAGGTGCTACGCAGCCAACAGGAGAACATGGAGATGCAAATGCAGGATATGAAACAGTAAACAAACACACACACACACGTCTACACGTGCACACATACCCATTTATTCCTATGCCATCATTTGCACACTAATCTCTCTCTTAGTTATATATATGTACCCTTAACCACAACTTGACCTTTCACTTATATTATCCCCCTAACTTTTCACCTACTTCTGTGGTTGATTGGTTCATTCATTGGGTCCTTTGCATTGTGAATCTCAATGGTTTGGTGTTTTGTTTAACCTGCTTTAATAGAACATTCAGTAACTCCAGTGGTATAATCAGATGCCCATGTGTAGTCACTGCTATATATATATTTCTAGGGGCTGAATTCTCACAGAATCCTTTATAGTATAAATACATAAAATAAAGGGCTAATATGTACCAGTTCCAATGTATACCACATATTATGTCTTTTTACACCATTTCCAGTTTTACAGTACATTTGATTTTTAGGAATAGCATGAATACTGGACACTTTTTGATAATTTGCCATTGGTTTTGTTTTTTAAATTTGATCCAGATGGCTACATCAATGTCATCCCATACTATTTTAGGATAAACTTAATGCTTTTTGTATATATAGTAATGGAAGAATAAACAGACAATGATAGATGACTAAGTGTACTACTTTATCAGTTATCCCACTTTATATGTGTATCACATCTACATGTTGATTGTGATTTTATCCTGTGTGATAAGCTGTAAAAAACTGCATATACAGAATCCAACCATCTATCTCTTTCTCCTGTAGGCAAAATGATGTTCTGTGGAGGGAGGTGGTGTCACTGAGACAGAACCACACACAGCAGCAGAAAGTTATGAACAAGGTAAAATAGCCCATATCCACAATGAGTGAGATCAGATGGGGGTGTTTTAGAGAGAAAGATGCTGTTGTGCTAATTTTGATCTGGATGCAGCTGAGTGATGTTTAATCATGCTCTGTTTCCGTTGTATTAATAGCTGATTCAGTTCCTGTTCAGCCAGATGCAGACCAACGCCCCCAGCACTGTGGGAATGAAGAGAAAGCTGTGAGTGTACTCGTTCATCTATAACACACACACACAAACACTCATCTGAAGCATCTAATTTGGTATTGACACACACATTCACGCAAAAAAGAGCCAACAGAAAATAGCAATCAACAGCCTGATGCTCAAACACAAACACAGTGGGGAACGGCCAGCTCAGCTGGAAACAGTCAGCTGATACAATTCACAGCCCTCACTGGAATGAATGGAGCTGAATGCTGAGTCAGACCTTCTACGCTCTATTCCTCACACATGCACCTACAAATACGCACACATCTGAATTGGAGTGCAGTTCCCTCTATTAAAAGGTGCACCGTCAGCTAGTGTGGCCACAAGGCCCAGTGCTCTGCACCTCGCCACATCTTCAAAGTGGCTCATTAAAAACAGCATTGATCCACAAGAGCCTTCTTTTACTATCTTACCACCAGAGGGCAGAAGGTGTTTACATCACAACAACAGTCAAAAGTCTTTGTATTTGACACTTAACACTTAATGGTGATAATGTGGCTGCTTTACATTATTTGCTGCCAATTTCCTTCTCCTCAGCCCTTTAATGTTGGATGAGGGCTGCTCCACCCCTCCCGCCTCCAAATTCAGCCATAGTCACTCCATGGAGTCCTTGCAAGAATCCTTCTATATCCAGTCGGTGAGGAACCCCTTTATTTTGAAATATGTCTTCAAAATTTGGAAAAGAATTGCAATAATTAATTTCAGAGAGCAAATTCAAATCTGTTATTTTATTTTCTGGTTAAATTAAGTCAGAACTTGCCCATAGGAGAAATCACAGACATTTTTTGCATTTCTGAATGGTTTTCTAGACAGCAATGAGATCAAATGTAGAGCAACATAAGGATTTAGATCAAGTCTTCAGCATCTCTGATTTTTCGTCTGAGAAAAAAACACTTGTATTCTCACATGTCTTCTCTAGTCTAAAGTTTTTGTTGAGATCTCAACAATGTCTCATTCTGTAAGATTTGTCAAGACACCAAAGTGTGCACTCAAGTAAGATATTTTAATTATGAGTTATGCTATAAACATTAATTTAATAGTTGTATTTAATACTCTTACTGTATGTCAGTTGACTCATTTGTGTCTATTTTATAATAACCCAGCTGAAAAACCCAGCTTTTATCAGCATGAATTTGAATGCTCTGAAAATGAAATCATTACCCTTACTTAATTGTTAATAGTTTTTAAAAACAATTTAATTTCTTTCAGTCAGTTCCATTCAGCCAACATAATTTGGTTGGATTAGGTCAAATCAATGTACTATAGTAGTTTTAATTCAACTTCATTAGGTTCTTCAAATTACATTTACTAACCTTTAATTCAATAAATTTTCTTATGTTTGTCCAACTTGACTTAGTTTATAACAGTGTAACTGTTGCACTGTCAATTTGTTTGCAACTACATATAGTGCCAAGCAACAAAAACATCAAACATCACTTAAAAAGTGAAAGTTCATCCTCAGTCTAAGTACAAGCACCAATCTTTACCACATTGGTAATCCCCAAAACACCAGCATAACAGACACATTTAAATACCAATATAACAGAACTTTTAGTGATGTCAGTCGATTTAAAATATTTAATCACGATTAATCGCATATTTGTTTTTAGAGTTAATCGTGATTAATCACAGATTTTGAAAGTGCTGAAATGTGGCACTATACATACTTCTTTTCCTGTCAAAAATGCATTTATTTCCATCTTAGGAAAGAAAAGAAAACAATATGTAACAATATAATGCTTTATTACCATTTTCCAAACAAAGCCTTCCACAGTATAAAGAAAGAAATGCACAAAAATAACACCAATTCAAGTAACAATAAACAAGTTGTGGCAAACTAACTGGTGAACCTGCCACAAACCTTTGACAACAATGGACAATTTGATGAAAGTTTGCCACAAAACTCATTTGCATATGAAAATAATCAGTTGCGAATTTGCGGCAGGTTTACTGCAAAAATGTCCATGAACTCTTGATTTTTGTAAGGAGCTGTTGCTAATTGAAAGAACTAGTCCCCACATAGGTTGCATATTCATTGCAATGGGCATTAAATCTCTTAAACTCTCATCCTGCACAATATTAATCTGCTGGTAGACTGTGACTATCCGCTTTGTTACAGCAGTCATGAAGCTGCATTCATGATTCACATCAGAACGTCAGCGCAGTTTCAAGCGGCGGCTTGAACCACACATAAAAAGCGCTTTCAGACGACATTTCATAGTTTTGTAGACTTGATGTGCATCTCTGGTGATTAAAATACACCTTACATTGGCTGAAATACTTGTTTTTTATCACAAGTTCCATCTGGGCTTGTACATCAAATAGTGTTAAGAGGTGCTTTCTCTATTTTATGACTGACACAGAAGCAATGTTGTGTGTGTGTGTGTGTGTGTGTGTGTGTGTGTGTGTGTGTGTGTGTGTGTGTGTGTGTGTGTGTGTGTGTGTGTGTGTGTGCATCAGTGTAATGACTCCAGGTGGAGTTAACACGTTAATTTTGACAGCTCTACTTTAAACATGAACAAATCTCCTCCTATTTTCATCTTGCCCAAAAATGAAAAACACTTAATTTCAACATTTGTTCACCGCATCCAGTTCTATTTGCTTTACATACTGGGAAATGGAAATCCCCTGCCCAGTTTTATCAATGCTACAAAAAGTATTCATGTAGTCCAAACTCTGGATTAAGTAAACTTCAGTTTTACTAATTTAATTAGACAGAATGCAATAAAATCAAGTTGAGACAAAATGTACTAGAATTGTGTTGCTTTAGTTCATTTGAATTAAGTAAACTGAACAATCTGCAAAAATCATTTTTTGAGCGCACTGGTTTATGCTGGTTAGTGCTGGTCTGGGGCTGGTCTCATTGGTGGACCAACAAAATTCAGATTGTAAAGCTGGTAAACCAGCTATGCTGGTCTTTGCAAACAGGTGAGGGATTTTAGGAGAAACTTGTAAACAAGGTTGATGCTCATATAAAACAAAACTGCCAATTTTATTCTGGGCAAAGATACCAAACAGAATATATTACTCAATGCATCATGCTTCAATCCATCAAATATGGCAAAGGCAGAATCTCTCGCTTTCTCTCTTACGTTTGCAGCCATCCACAGAAACGGCATCCTGCTCCACTAGCAGTGCAATGTCAGGAGGGCCAATGATCTCTGATGTCACTGAAATGTCACAGTCTGGAACCATGACTTTGCAAATGCAGGCAGAGGAATCAAGGTGATTGGTCGGACCTTCAGAGTTAATTTCTCTACTTGATGACTTCAAAAACAGTATAGTGAAACCTTAAGTGAAAACTTAATTTTAGCCGCATTGACTAAAATTGTAGCTATGTTTCTATGGGTGAATATGCAATCTGTTTGTTTAGGGAAAAGTGTCTGATGCTGATTAAAGAAGAGCCAGTAAGTCCTGGGGTGCAGGGACGAGGGGAAGTTGTACCACTTGGCTCTTGTGGGGTGTGTGCTGAGCCCCCTGTGCTCCCTGTTGCCATGGTACAGTCCGTTCTAGAGGGCAGAGGATCTAGCTTGGGAGAGAGAAGGGCCAAAAGACCCATGCTGGAGAGGTATAATATATCATAATATATATAATATTTAATATGGCAAAATAACACACAAATCTAAAACTCAGCAGTAATGATTTGCTATGATAGGATAGTTAAGATTTGTCTTTGAAAATGTATTATTTTTTGTGCAAAGGCTATGTATGTATGATTTGGAAACTGGTTGCCACTTCAGTCTACTCTACTCTAGCTACTCTAGGAAATGAATGGATTGTTATATAAGGAGAAGTCTTCAAAAATATGCATGTCATTTCTTATCATTTCATGCTGAAATGACAGGTTTCTCTTTTACGATAATTTGTGGTTATCTCCACATATACCGTATACAAAAATACACAATATACAAATTTGATAGCATATGAGTATAGCATGGGCTCTTTTGAAATAAGACCAGTAAGTTACCATTTAGCAACAACCTAGAACTCCTAGCAACAGCATAGCAGTTCACTGACAACCACTCAGAACACCTTTCAAATGTAACTTTTAATCTGTTGTGTTTCAATGTTAAAGACCAGAGATGCCTGATGGTGTGGAGAACGTAGATATGAGCCTGGAGGATCTACAGTTGCTTCTGAGGAGTCACCAGCAGAGCATGGAACCCAATGCTGCAGCAATGGATGTAAGTATCGATCTATTCATACAGCAGGAGTGAGAACAGGGAGAGAGAGCAGTCACTGTCTTAGGTAGATGCTGGCATGTTACTGGAGGATATGGGTGATTCTCACAAAACCTGTCAAGAAAATGTCCTGGTCATATTTAACCCCCAATCAATACCAAAAATGTTTTACATAATATTTAGCATTAGGGAAATGAAACCTATTTTTAAGATTAAGTTTTCCCCATTAAGATTGTTTTACACTGTGACACTTGAGCACATTTAACCACACAGTTCTCATTACCGCAACATTTTTACTTTCACAATTTTCATGCTGATGGGTGATGATACTTATTACCTTTTACATGTGATTTTTTTTTATCAAATTAAAATCCGCAAAAAGGAAAAGCAGTACTACTGGAGTGGTACTATGATGTACTGTATACTTTGCTGTAATGAGAATATCCTAATAACTATTTTTTCACATTGCAGCAATGTAATTTGGGATGTAAAATGTGCAAAACTATCATGAAAATAATGTAACAATATAAAAATCTTAATGGCCCTTAAAACAGGCTTTATTTTTAGATGCAAAATATAATTTCTTATTTGTTTCTTTTGATTTGGGATTCAAATAGGACCCGGACATTTTGTGAGAAGCACTCTATATGCATTTAACTCATTATAATTTGTATATAATTACTCTAAAATACACGCCCTCAATATCCAATGACCTCTACACTTTCTCACAGCCCTTCACATTTAATCTGCCTTTAAATGAGTGGAACTTCTCAGAAATGGACCCAAACCTCAAATCAGTGAGTGTACTTACATTTGTAAAAAAACAACAACTACTCATATATGGTGTTAGAGGTGATGACACAAAAAGTGACATGACAATTTCTCAAAATCATGGTAGCTTGATCAAATAGAAGGATATTTACATCATAACATCATATTTTTTACATGGTTTTTGTGAATTTGCAGGAATTGGCTAATGCCCTCATGCCTGGTGCTGTGTCCCAGTACATGCTTCAGGGTCAGGAGGGAGAGGCCTTCCCCACTACTGGCTATGAAGGACAATGAAGCCCTGATACAACAGCCAGCACAAATCCCTCCTGAGAGACGATCAGGTACTTATTAATCTAAATAATGTTGGATAACTTTATACTATCAAATTCTACCTCACACTGGTGTAATAGCCTTTACTCTGACAAAGAAGCAGCAATTCTATTCTAATGCAATTTGACACTTATACAGGTACATATGAGTCTTACTTAATTTTATTTTTTTTTTCTTCAGAGGGGCCAATTTGAAAGCATGTCACTTGGATTGCACATAAACTATACATCCGAAGAGAAGGCTCAAATTGATTTGGACAGTAGATGAGGAGGTGACGTACTCCATCAAATACACTTTAACTGACCAGCCCTTTATGAAGATGATTAGTCACTTAATAGCCCATTGTTAGAAGATTTTGTGTATATATTCCATGGGATTCAACTCTTTGAACATGAGATATTTACAGTAACACTTACTCAAAGCCCAAGGAGTTAAGGCAACATCAAGATTGTTTTGAAGAACTTTTTTATCCAATGATATAATGCAAATACCTTACATCCTTTGGACACTTCTAATGCCAATGGAAAAAGGAATATGATGAGGAGTATTTCCCACCCCTACTGCAGGTGAACTGTATGCATTATGATGTAAATCACTGTGGCCCAAGTTTGAATGCACTTTAGTCTGTGTGTTTGAGTTCTGCTTTGTGGAGCTGTGATTTAATTTTTCCTGAATATTTAACTGTAAAAATATGAATATAATTAGTTCAGATTGACTATAATGAAGCATACATGTATTTAAATATATATTAAGACATATAAAAGTACTGGTTTAATCATATCATGTACATTTAAATGTGAGAGGTCTAGGGGTAAAAATCAGACCTCGCATATGCGATCGAAAACTGAAATGATGCACTGCTTTTTGCACAATTTAATGTCTTTATTTTCTCAATAATATTCTGGTATCCAAAATATACTAATAAGACATCAAGTATCTTTGTATCAATTTATCTTTTAGTTGATCAACTAGGCTTATGGAATTTACAGTTGTCTTTGGTACACTTACATGATATATTGTGTGATATTTGCCCTTGTTTGATACAAATGTATTGACCACATTGGTTATAGATGCTAAAAAAAGCACTTGTTGACGCCTTTGACATGAGCACTATACTTATGTACTATATAAATATTTAGCTATTCATTATTTTGTGTATTCTAATTTGAAATTTTCAGTTGACTGTTTTTAAACCCAAACTAGATGATAGAAAATGGATATAGATATATATAACAATGATAGTGCCTAAGGCTTTTATGTGTTTATTCTTCCTGCCAAACTTAATTTATGTAATGAGGGTGACACATGAACACACAACATACAATAACATTTCAAATAAGGCCATAATGCACTTTGTTATTACAGGGCAGCCATGTAGCAATGCAAAATACCCTAGATCTCTTACAAATGTGTAGAATTTCAAGTGCAATACTGTTGCATTGATTTGTTTGATTTCTCAACTCTGCAATATTTTTGCATTGTTTTTCTTTTCCAAGGATGCAACATGGTTCATGTGACTTGATGAATTATGAAAACTATAAAAAAGGATAGAATAAAAGAAATTGCACTAAGAGTGGTAACTGTGTTAGAAATAGGTTTTATTCAGTGTTAGTTTAATCTCTTAATTTTTTTTTCACTATACCATTAAGAGCAATAAATAAATGGTTTATTTTGAGAAGGGTGCTTTTTCACAGAGGTTGAAAGTTTCCTCTTTTGTTATGTGATTACTTGCACTGGATATAAATGAATGTAGATTAACCCAGTAAGACACAAACATGTTAAGAAAGAAAGCAGCAGTGATGCATTATGTGAAAAAATATGTACACAAAAAATAAGTTAAATAAAAATTATTAAAAGCATGCAACGAATGTCATTTTAATTCTATTGAAAATATATTTTCCCCCGGTCATTGTAACCTGTTATATCTGTAGATAATATATATATATATATATATATATATAGTTGAAATCATACAGTTGATGTATTTGGATACATCATATCCAAATACATTTAAACTCAGTTTTTCACAATTCCTGACATTTAATCATAGAAAACATTTCCTGTCTTAGATAATTTAGGATCACTACTTTATTTTAAGAATGTGAAATGTCAGAATAATAGTAGAGGGAATTATTTATTTCAGCTTTTATTTATTTTTATTTTTTATTTCACATTACCAATGGGTACAATTTGTTAGTATTTGGTAGCATTGCCTGTAAATTGATAAACTTTTGGGTAGACTTCCACAAGATTCTCTCAATAAGCTGCTAATGATAAGCTTGAGATGTTGCTTTAATATATCCACATAATTTTACTTCCTCATGATGCCATCTATTTTGTGAAGTGCACCAGTCCCTCCTGCAGCAAGACACCCCCACAACATGATGCTGCCACCCCATGCTTCACAGTTGGGATGGTTTTCTTCGGCTTGCAAGACTCACCCTTTTTCCTCCAAAAATAACAATGGTCATTATGGGCAAACAGTTCAATTTTTGTATAATCAGACCAGAAGACATTTCTCCCAAAAGTAATATCTTTGTCCCCATGTGCACTTGAAAACTTTAGTCTGGCTTCAAGTAGTGTAAAAGCTTTCAGAATTATTATCATTTTGTCTACATTTGTATTTTTAAGGACAGTTTATACAGCTTGAGGTATGGCATCAAACACTTCCTTATTGTGCTATACATGTTAGTAACAAAAACCAATAAAAACACTGTTGCAGGAAGCCAGGAAAACAGAGGGGAAAAATAAGTACATTATCACATTACATACATTTTCAATGCACTTAATCAAGGCACTTCAGTGTCTGAAGTCAAACATTTGAGTCCAAAATTGAGGCCCAATTCCTCATTTAAGGCCAAAGTTCTAAATGCTTTTAAATATTTTATTGTACAATAGATTCTAAATACATTTTTAGTTAATATTTGAAGATCAAAAAGAGCAGTTTGCTTTTTAAGCATCTACATTTGTGAATACGGTATTAACTTAACCAACAAAAATATGTTTATTATGTGTAATGAAAAGGGCATTTCTTTTTTCATAATTAGGCAGATTATGAAAGAGGAGGAAAAAAAATTTATTTCCATGCGTAAAGATTGAATTCAATTCAACATCAACTGCAAGGAAGTTTCAGGCTTCTCTAAACAAAAAGAACATTTTATTATTTTTTTGAGAGAGCACATATTGGGATAACATCTATTAATCATTTTAAATGTTATTTCTTGCACTTTATTATTTATAATTTCAGTATTATTTATATATTTTTTAATTATTTTATTAATATCATTTTATTTTATTTTATTAATATTAGTTATTTCCAGTGCTTCATTAAAACTGTGACGTAGCGTAAAGAAAATGAGACGTAAATCGACACGCGTAGTCGTAATACAGGAAGTATCGCCGATGTCCCTGATGTGCTTTCACAGCATTGCCGTGTTTTCTTCGAGCGCCCAGGCTATGCAATTCAGTTCAACTAATATCGTAATCAGTAGTAAATAAAGTGACTAGTGCAGCGATTCAGCATATATTATTTCTCAAACTATGTCAGTTGTACCTCCTAATCGATCTTCAACCGGCTGGCCCCGTGGAGTAAATCAGTTCGGAAATAAATACATTAGCCCACCGGCTAAACCTCTCACCCTGGAGCGAACAATTAACCTGTGAGTAAAACTTAGCAATACATATATAACCAGGGATAGTACGTATGCATTCAGATGTATTACTGTAACTAATGTGCATCGATTCCTGTTGTGCATTAAAGCTTTGTCCCGAGTTACGATGTAGTACTGTTTGAAATGCAGTCCACCGCACAATGCGCGCGTTTCGCAGAATGTGTAACGATACCGTGGGCTTAATTTCAAGCATAGGCCAAATCTACTCATATTCACATTGGTCTGAATATACAATACGTTTATTTGGCACATTTGCGACATACCAAATGGATAGTTACTCAAGTACTTTTTATTTTTATTGCGCTTTTCACAACAAACATCGTTTCAAAGTAGCATTACAGAAAATTGTGCCGTAATGTCTTACGTTTTAAAGTCCTCATTGAGTAGTTTCATTGAAACTCATACCTTAAAAGTTATTTGTCTTTAGGCCCCCAGAGAGCAAGCTAACGTCGTCTGTGGCAAGGAACCCAAAACTCCATAAGATATTAGTTAAACGGATATTACACCCAAAAATTAAAATTTTAATCATTTACTCGTGCCTTGTTGTGTATGACTTTCCTCCTGCTGAACACAAATCTTTTTTTTTAGCAGAAAATCTCAGCTCTGTAGGCCCACACAATGTAAGTGAAAAAAATATACAAGCAGCATTAAAGTAATCTATATGACTCAAGGAGTTTAATCCATGTCTTCTGGTGGTCTAATTGATATTGGGTGAGAACAGACCAAAATGTAACTCCTTTTTCACTGTACATCTTGCCATTGCAGTCTCTAGCCACGATCGTGATTTAAAGCTCAATTACACTTCCTAGAGCTTGACGCATGTGCAGATGTCTAGATGTGGCTAGGAAGTGTAATCTAGCTTAAATGATCACCAATGATTATGTCAAGATTTATAGTAAAATAATTTATGTTTTGGTCTTTTCTTACACAAAATGTATTGGATAGCTTTAGAAGATGCTGATTTAACCACTGGAGTCTTATTGATTACTTTTATGCTGTCTTTATGTGCTTTTTTTGGAGCTTCCAAGTTTTGGTCACCATTCACTTGCACAGTGTGTACCTACAGAGCTGAAATATCCTTCTAAAATTATTGTGTTCTGCAGAAGAAAATCAGTCATACATATATGGGATAGCATGACATTTTTGGGTGAATTATTCCTTTAATGGAAAAAAATAAAACCTTGGAAGAAACCAGGCCCAGCTTAGAGAGCTAGTTCCTTTTTGGCTATATAGCAAGAATATATTGCCAATATTGGTTCTCAAGTCATGTAGTAATTGAGTAAACAGAGTAGATTTTTGTGGGTAATGTTTAAAACTAAAGAATATGAATTGAACTTTTTTTAGTTACTATGATGTATCTCCTTATATACTCCATGTGCAGTTCTATTTTCTTACTGAGTTTTACTGTTGTAAATTTTATAACCCCCATTAATTTTCATATGTCAATGCCTTAATGTTTTCCCCCACTTTCTGAACCATCCCTACACAATTGATTCTATTTATATTTTTTTGCCTTGGTACTATTACTATTTATTCAGTTTCTGAATTTTAATTTTATTTAATGTTCTCACAGTATTTTTTACCCTTACAACACCCCAATTTCTTCCAACTGAATCAATAAAGTTCTGTCACATCTTATAAGAAAATGAAGCTTTGTTATTCTTGAACTTTATGATGGGGTTTCCCACCGCAGATACCCTCTAACGAATTACACATTCGGCACCAAGGAGCCACTGTATGAGAAGGACAGCTCCGTGTCCGCACGCTTCCAGCGGATGCGGGAGGAATTTGAGAAGATCGGAATGCGTCGGACTGTGGAAGGGGTTCTAATAGTGCACGAGCACAGGCTCCCTCACGTGCTACTGCTGCAGCTGGGAACCACCTTTTTCAAACTGTGCGTAAACAGTGGCCGCTTTGTGTTATGCATAAAAAATATACTCCTGTTATAAGTATAAATGGGGAACTTCACCTCAAATTTTTTTCTGTTTTGTTATCTTATACATTTGTTAGTGGGTTCACAGTTGACATTGTGTTTACAGTCCTGGTGGTGAGTTGAATGCTGGAGAAGATGAGGTGGAAGGGTTGAAGCGACTAATGACAGAGGTATTGTTGCTGTATTCAGTGTTCAAAAAAAGTGTTGATAATTACTTAGTGGCATTCACAGGACTTTTGTTTACTGCAATTTGTTAAAGGGGTCATATCATGCATTTTGTTTTCTAATTTTGTTATATGCCCTGAGGTCAATTAATGCAGAAAACCTGCTAAATCCAAAGGGTGCACATACTTTTTTCTTGCCACTGTATATGATCATTTTAAACCTTGTCTCTGGCCCTCTGACTGAAACGGTCTCTTCCCCATTAAGAACTCAATGTAAATGGCCACTGTTTTGATTGGCCAACATTGTACAACTCCTTGAATATAGACATATTTGTTTGAAACAATTTCAAAAGAGAGAAATGAACCAGCTGCATAAGAACACAAACTATATTTTGGGGTTTGCACATCCTCCACGAAATAACAATAGCAGTCAGCGAAACACATTGCATCTGAATGTATCAGTCTGCTCTCTTCAGCCCAGCTGCACCATGAAGATCAGTCATCATCAGATGAGATTTTCATGAATGAAACTGGTTAATTATCGTTTTGCAGTCGGGTCCAATAGTGTTTTAACTGCACTTAATCTTTAAATAAGTAAATTGTTTTCACAAGCAATACACGCTGTAATGAGCCTCACACAGACATAATCAATGGTGATAAATGCCCCCCATACATGCACAATACTGCACTGATGCAATAAGAAACTTTTAAACTTCAGCCCAATGTTGGGATGCTTCAACAGAGGATAAACGAGAGGTGCTGGCATCCACGTTTGTTTACACACAAGGTGGGATGCGGATCTCTCAGCCAGCGGCAGCAGTGAAATCTTTAGAATTTGAACTTGTCCCGGTCTTAAAACGCAGCATCATCACTGGAAACGCATCAAGACAATTAAAAGACGTCCATGTAGCACATGGTTACATAAACCTACTATTAAAAAATTACTCCGAGGGGCACAAGAATGCTTCCAGGACGTGTTTATGTTCAAAGCAGGAAGATGCAGCACAGCTGATTGAAACAGAATGGGGTCTCCTTTTAAAAATGATAACATGACACTGTGTTTTAAAAGCAGCGTGAGATCCATGACAACGGTCAATAACATCTGTATAGCGCATGTTTATATACAAAATGTATTTAAAATAGCCCAGATGGGCACAAGAAGGTGTCCTGTGCTAGTCCCTTTTGGTGTTCAGGTTGGCCACTAGGCCTATCTGTCCTGTTCTCTTTCCGTTTACCTAGTTGAGATTAGAACGTTCAAGATTAGTTTCACATTTGAGACAAATCAGCATAACGTCTTGTGTAACATGACTTGCCATATTATGTAACAAAACCAGCAGAAAAAGATTTGTTACATTGCAGAATAATTCCTAAATTTGTTGTCAGATTTTGGGGCATCAAGATGGAGTGAAACAAGACTGGGTCATTGATGACTGCATTGGAAACTGGTGGAGACCGAACTTTGAACCACCTCAGGTACATAATCTAGCCTGTACTTTCTCCTTTAGACAAACACATCCTAGAGATTAACACTATGACTATATTGCTTTGTTCACCTTTTAGCACACTAAATCAATAGATTGAAATATATCTAATAATTGTTATAGTTGGATTAATAGAATATTACATTAAACAAACAATTTTCCTTTATTTGTCATTTCCTTCCACAGTATCCCTACATTCCAGCTCACACCACTAAGCCTAAGGAACATAAGAAGCTGTTTTTAGTACAGCTGCAGGAGAAAGGTAGGGAATATGTTGTTCACGTAGTGCACTGTTTTCAAAGTGATCACACTGCTTAACTTGTGTGTTGTGTCTTCAGCATTGTTTGCTGTGCCAAAGAACTATAAGCTGGTGGCTGCCCCCTTGTTTGAGCTTTATGACAATGCTCCTGGTTATGGCCCTATTATATCCAGTCTTCCACAATTACTGAGCAGGTGAGATATTATTTTGTGCCCTTTTATGATATTTTCACAGCATTGTACTTGCCATGCAATTAGAGGTATGCAAGGTGAGCAAATATTTTTTTCCCATCCGCTCTAGTGTGCTGAGGGGCTGCTGTGCCTTGTTAAATCTGTGTATGTTTACTGTACTGTTGGCTGGGCGATCTTCTCCATAGTCAGATCGTCCTATTGTCAGCCACGTTTAAACTGGATCGATGCTAGGTGGTACTATGGGGTAATTTCCGTTAAGCAGGGTTAGGCCTACACAATTAAGCAAGACACCTTTATTTCAAACTTTGAACATTATTTTTTATAAATTTTTACAAAAAATTCTAATGAAACTGCAAACAACGAAGTGCAATTAAAATGTGCATTGTTCAACTTTTTGAGATGGCTTTACAACAGTTGTGAAGGGCATCATCTCTTTGGCAAAGAACCTACTGTACTTTATCTGTGCATTCTCTACTGGATGGGTATTTCGTTGTCCAGGAAAATACATCATGTTTGTGAATAAATTTGTTTATTTCCTTCCTTCTTAATATATTTAAGCATTATCACACAAGAAAGAGTGCGATATGGCCCTACATCAGCACTGCTGTGATTCGGCCACAGGCCGAGTGTCGTAGGTAAACTTCATGTCACCTAACAGGCTCATATTACACACAAATTATCTTTTGCCACCACCTGCTTGCTAAAATATGTAATGTCAAAAATAAAAAGACAGTAGCTCTTAACACGTAGTTTAGAACGGCAAGAACACAAGCAGAGTGATACACACAGTGAAGCGTTCGAGTGCTGATGGTATCAATAAGCGAAAAACTTAAATCAAAAAACATTTCTAAATTCAAACTGCACTCCAAGCAAAACGAAAAAGCAATTAAAATAACGAAGTGATTATTGTGTTTAAGGTTGGGCAAAGATATCGATTTATTTTTTTATTTTTATTTTTTTTTCCAATCCATCATGATCCTCATTTGAGCGATTATTGATTCTTCCATCCTAAGATTGATTCAGGTAGAGCATATGCGAAAAAATTTTGCGTTCTCTGGCTGCTGAAGCTG
The DNA here is from genome assembly GCF_025860055.1 of Xyrauchen texanus. Lineage (NCBI taxonomy): Eukaryota > Metazoa > Chordata > Actinopteri > Cypriniformes > Catostomidae > Xyrauchen > Xyrauchen texanus. Next base: position 20,545,453 of record NC_068296.1, read on the forward strand.
GCATCCGGCACTTGATATGCTTTAAATGCATTTGAAGCCTGGTTTTCACTTAAGAGTGGCACGAGCATCGCAGAATCTCATGTATGTGATGCGCTCTGCTCTATTCTAGTGTAATTATGGAGCACGCTCAACTGGGCTTCCTTTGCTATCAGCGATCCAAAGATGGGATCATGCAGAAATGATCACTTGATATTGCAGCGGCGTCCCTTGATGATCATAAGGCTTCCCTTGATATCACGTTGCAGACTTCAAAGAACCATTGAAATTTTGAAAATTGTTAGTTTAAAGCGCCATCAAGGAAGACAAACAGATGGACAGCCATGACATTCTATTCAGCACTGATGAGGAAAGAAGACAACACTGCATATACCACAATAAAAAAAAGTACATTACACATCACCCTTCTTTACATATATCATGATGTTACAGTAGGGACGGTAACTATGGTATTTTGATAGTTTAGTTTTAAACTTTATAGTCTAGTTATAAACAATTTAATACATTTAACTACAACTGTGGCAGGTGTTAAGACTATTTACATTCATCTTGGTTAATGTCAATTTCTACATATGCTAATACATATTTAACATTAAAAGTTGTATATGTAAACATTAGTTAGTGCAATATGATTAACGTGAACAATTAATTATTGTACTTAAGATAAAAGAACAAACCAATATGTATAAATACTGTGAAAATAATTGTTTATCATTGGTTTGTTAACAAGTAGAACCTTATTGTAAAGTGGTAACTGTAGCCTAGTTTCCATCCCCCTTTTCGCAGTATTTTGTTATCTATAAAGTGAAAATGCGCCTGAACATTTGTCGCCTTCTGCTCATTTCAATGTGTCCGGTGTAGACAGCCTCAAGCCGTTGCGGTGTGACGTGACAAGGCTCTTGTCCGAGAGCGATGCCGGTGTAACCTGCAAACTCATCAACGTCTCTGTTCATTTTTGAAGATGTACAAAAAAAAGTTTGTAACCTTTGTATGTATGGTGACTAGATTCACACCTGCCACATCGACACGTCGTGTGCGCGCGTGCGTGCAATATCTTTGCCCTGTCCTGCCCATGACCGGCTTCATTAAATACTATATCACCCTCTTGTGATCTCCCAATGCTATTATGCCAGACTAGGTAGGTAGGTAGTGTCTTCTCTTGGTAGCACTATTCTGAGAATGAGAAGGGAATCTCTGAGGTAAACTTTAAGAGTTATGATATAAAGAGAAAATAACAAATATTTTGTGGCTGTACTTCACAAATTAGGCTTCTAATTTAAATGTCAGGTAATATTAATGTATTGATGCCTCAAAAACATAGAGAAAACATGCTGATCAGTAATCGATATATCAATATTTTATGACATGCCTACAGTCTTCAATTGATATAACCAAACATATTACGTTTCTGATGTTTTTACAGGGCAGTGCTACCCAAGTTGGAATCTATTTCAATGTGCTTGTTTGTAACTTTAGGCATTTCATGTATTGATGTAGGCAGGATTTACAGTGTTTTTCAACGTAGGGGAAATTATGTCACTTTTTCTCTTTGTACTAATTAAATTGTATTAGTGACTCTTTGTTTAATTTTCTGAAATTAGACCACTCCTTTCTGTCAGTATTGCTGTTTATGGTCACTGGATAACACAAGCTCAACCTACTTTACCCTTCACAGGTTTAATTTCATCTATAATTGAGAGGCATATGCTTATGTCATGACCATGGGCTGTCTCCGTGAGTGCAGTCTGACTGGAAAGGGAGAGATGATGGATAAAGTGAAGCTGATTGGGTTATGGGGAGGTCCATTGAGGTTTACCAAACATCTCACTTCCGGACCTAAGTTGCTTGACATTACATTGAAATGTGTTTTTGTTTTTGTCTCCATTGATTGCAAGTCTATTATTTTCATCAAGAAACTTCATTTTTATGTTTGACTAGTAAGTGAATACAATGTTTTAGTGAAATTTGTTTTCGGTGGCTTTTTTTTTTTAACCTTGTATACTTGTCGGTGCTTTTTATAATAAATGTTTTTCTTGGAGATTATGTATGTTTCCTTTGTTTAATTTAAAATGTTTATTTTTAATAATGTATAGTTGCATTTTTGGCTTAAACAGACCACATGCTATATGGCAGTTTATATGGTACAACACATTGTTTAGGTTGAGCAGTTTAGCTAAAACTATTTGTGAGTGAAGTTCTTTTTTTCTAAATTTCTTTTTTATTGGTGAATTTGAATAGTAAATTAAGTGTCAAACAAATCTAAATTTATTATAAATTACAGCACATTTGTATGCATCATCTTGATCAATTGAATCATGATGCATGGAATGGTTGCTTTGCGTTAAAACTGGAAATGAAACTTAACTATTCCAGTTTGTTGCCATAGTTTTCTTTTGTCATTTGCGGCTGATATTTATGGCTTTTTGAAATCCATTTTTGTGATGGTTAACTTCTCTAGTTAAAATTGTGTGATGGCACATTTAGACCAAAACAGTCACCAGTAGAACATTTAGAACAAAATAAAAGTTGTCAGTTTTATTTGTATAGCGCCTTTCACAATTTTTAAATACGATTGTAATCGTGTTTAAAAATAAGTAATTAAATAATAATTGTATTAATAACCCCAGAGAGCAATAACATTCTATTTAAAATGACCGTACTCTGTGCTAAGGGGTGGGTAAAATACCAATTGTAGCATTGCAGTTGAAGAGAAGCAATCTAGTCTAATAAAAGCTCAAAATAAGCCAAAAATCACAAGCATAAAGTTAAATGACAATCAGGTGAAAAAACTGGCAGCATCAAATATGTATTACTGCATCAAATCTAAAAATAATTCAGTGAAGACTTGGAAACAACTGAGAAAAGTACTTTTTACATCTAATAATGTTTTCCTTTTATCTGAATTAGCCATGCATGTATTTGTAGTAATTATACATTGTTGTTAAACAGGTCTTCATTCGGGGACCTGGGTAACTCAGTTAGTAAAGACCCTGACTACCTGAGTGACTCCAGCCAAGTCTCCTAAGTAACCAAATTGGCCTGGTTGCTATATGGGGTAACCACCTCATGGTCACTGTAATGTGGTTCTCGCTGCCAGTTGTGCATAGATGCCACAGGGAATAATTTACCTCCCTGAAATGACTTTTTGCAGGTTGGGATGCCTGCATTGTTGATAATTGTCTCAACTCAAGCATCAGTTCAAAATCTGGAGTTGATCTCATGCTTGCCCAACAGTACTACTGGCTATGGTGCTATGGAATACTCTTTGGGTGGACTCTGGGCCTTTGGTCTTGAAGGATCTTGTTTTACTTGGGTTATTTGATCATTTATGTCTGTGTTCTGACAGACTGCAATGAGTGTATATTATCGCTACAACAATACCTTCAAGTCAATGGCCACCAGCAGGATGATTCTGCAAAGACTGGAACAGAGCTGCAGGTGGATGATTGGATGAACTAATTGGTCTCTGGATTGTAGCCTTTGCCTTACCAGTCTTATTTACTAGAGGACTAGAAAGCAAGAATGGCTTGCAAAGGTCCCTGAGGACAATGGAGTCACCTCTTGAAGAAGTAACCGTTCTACTCTTTGAGATCCTGTTGGGGTTTGTTAGCCCATTTTCAATCACGCTGACATGTTATCTTTGGTTGTACAAGGGGTTGAAGCAAACAGCTTAGTTTGAAGGGTTACAAGAATAGACTAGTGATCAGCATTGCAATGACTTTCTTTCTTTTTTGGTCTCCTGTGTACTTAATCAGTGTGATGATATAATGACTATCCTTTCTAAAACGTCTAATCTACATTTATATAAACAGCTGAAATCCTTTCGTAGAGTGTGGTGATACCAGTAAGACGCTGGCTTTGATAAACTGCTGTCTGAATCCTTTTCTTTATGCTTACTCCTCTAGAAATCTCATCATGAAATGTCACAAAGAAATTATTGAGATGTTCCTTTCACAATTTCTAATCTAAGAATTGTTTAAATTAGATTTTATGCCCTACTACACAGGAAAAATGCCTGAGTAGTTTTTTCCCAATAGTATCCAGCTGCTGACCCGCAGCACCGCCAGTTTCAGAACCCCAGCGCCAGAACCTGAAGTGAGGGGCGGAGCTTACGTTCTAAACCGAGTAGCGCCACCTAATGTTTTGGAGAGTAGGCTACACCACCAGTTTCAGAACCCCAGCGCCAGATTGAGACATATCCAGCTGCAGACCTGCAGCACCACCAGTTTCAGAACCCCAGTTTCAGAACCCCAGCGCCAGAACCTGAAGTGAGGGGCGGAGTTATTGACAATGAGACAAGCATGGCGGAGAGCATGGTGAGTTGTGTAACGTTTTTGACATCATGTTGTGAAAAATTATCGCATATATTAAGTTCAGCGTTTATCTGCTAAATATTTAATTTTGTGCATAACTTTATCATCTTAATGAAGCTTGAATATGTTGTCATACTTTACTGTATTAAAAAAAAAATTCTACGGATGGTTCGATACATTTTTGCGTGTTGTAAATGAGCCATGCGGTGACGTTTTGAAGACATCTTGTGAAGGTGTTAAAGTGTTTGTTCCACATTCCTCTGTTATATGCATTGTTTGTGAGTTAATGTTACCTTATAGTTGAGGGGGGTTTTTTTACGTTGAGATTATTGTGTGGTGCTTTCATCTCTTGTAGAGACATTTCGAATGAATGAAGACCACAAGGAAAAGGCCTGCAACAATCTCCTGGAACAGTCAGAAGCTTCCAGAGAGCCCTTTCTATTTCATTTTGTGTTCAGGGATGACATGGAGTTATTTTAGCAAGAATGTAAGGACAAAATGGGCCTGAGAGTGAATTCCTCATTTGATACATTTTAAGTTTAATTTATACAGGATTGTCATGATAAAATGGGCCTAGGTGTGAATTGGTCATTTGTTGTATATATTTTTATTGTTTCTTTTAAAATTATGCTGAATTTTCTCTCTTTTTTATTTTTTTGACATGTTTTATTTTACATAAAGAAAAATGCATGCTGCATATGTTCTTGTGAAATAAAGTATATTTTATATAAAATGCCCATAAGTTTCAAGCATTTTTTTTCACCATCATGATCAGGAAGTAACTCTCATAATACAATGAAACGGATAACTATATACAATTATATTACACAAGATCAATGTTTTAAAGTGCTTATTGTACTGTACCTTAAAGAATCATTATAACATACGTATAAAGTATGTTTCGTTTGTAATAAAAGCAAAGTACTCTCCAAAACGTTAGGTGGCGCTACTCGGTTTAGAACGTAAGCTCCGCCCCTCACTTCAGGTTCTGGCGCTGGTGTTCTGAAACTGGTGGTGCTGCGGGTCTGCAGCTGCATACTATTGCCAGAACCTGAAGTGAGGGGCGGAGCTTACGCAGATAAACGCTGAACTTAATATATGCGATAATTTTTCACAACATGATGTCAAAAACGTTACACAACTCACCATGCTCTCCGCCATGCTTGTCTCATTGTCAATAACTCCGCCCCTCACTTCAGGTTCTGGCGCTGGGGTTCTGAAACTGGTGGTGGTGCTGCGGGTCTGCAGCTGGATATGTGTCGTTTTTCCAGAATTATCCCCCCTCCAAATAGTTGTTTTTGCTCTATTTTGAGTGTACAGAGTAAAATTAATGAGTAACTGTGACTCCTCCCCAAATTTTTTCCGCCCAAATTTTGTTTATCCGCCATTACTGTTCGTCACGGACATCGCGATCTCTGCCGTTTGTGTGTTTAGAAGAGAAGGCGCGCTTCTGCTGGATGTTAAAGTAAGTAAAGTTTTCATAATATTCGCCTCTGTTTTGAGCCCAGATCATTTTGCCACGTTTTTTTTTAATATTATAGAGATAGCTTTCTCATGTTAAGTTGATGCGAAGTTTAACATCAACGTTAGTGCTCGACACAGGGTTTAAGCTAATGAGGGGAAATCACTAATCACTTGTTAGATGCTGTGGTGCACCAAAACTTTACTAAAACGTCCTTTAGATAATTTAATGTTAGCTTCACTGTGGAGGCAAACACACATCCTAACCTTAATTTAAGCTTGCCTCAATAACCAAGTTAAGCTAATTTATCTTGAAAGCAAAAAGCTAACATATAGATTATATGAATGTTAATTGACACCAGTGAAACTAGCTAGCTGCCTAACAAATGTTTGTCCACTAAACTATTGTGAGGAGCGGCTCGAGTTGTGCACCACATGTACTTGACTCTGAAAGAGTTAAATTAAGGTAAGATTTAATTGGATTGCTGGAGGCCATTTTGATGTGGATGAGCATTGAGCACCATGCCTTAATGAGCAACATGCAGGTTGAATTTATAACTGAATTAATACATTATATTGTCTGCAGAGGTCTTTTAAAAACACATATGTAGAAATTACTAATGAAATCTCATTTGATGTAGAGATTTTGATGAAAATGTGCTAGGCTCTGGAATACGCCTTTCCCGCTATAGCAACGCGTCATATGACGTAGGGCGAGGCAAATAAAAGAGCTCGCGGTCAGCTCTTTCATTGTTGGGTGTTGATGTAGTTAGAGCAGTAGTGAGAGACAGAAAGTATTAGATCGAGTTTTAGAGAAGCCATAATGGTAAATTATTGTGTTTGTGCTGGTTGCACGAATTCCAGCCTGTCAGGACATCGTGTCCATCATTTTCCTTCTAGGAAAAACGAGGCTTTTCAGTCTTGGGTGCGTTTTGTGCAGGTGAAGAGAGCAGACTTCACTGCCGCGTCTGTTACCACACACTCGGTCGTTTGTGGCGCACATTTCACTCCGGAGAATTATCGACCTGGAGATTTGTTGGAGTCTCGGATGGGATTTCGGAGTAAGGACCACGTGAGGCTGATTACTGATGCTGTTCCCTCGGTGCACTCGATGGAATCAAGTCCACCGTCAAAGTTTACACCGGATTTTGGCGCGGGCGGGACTGGAGGACCAAGTGCTAACGTTAGCAGACATTCTGTGCAACGAAAACGAGCACTTAGCAGAGTAAGTCTTTTAATTATTTTAACTCTTTGTGTAATTTCGTAATAATAATAGTATAATATTTTTATATAATATATTTTTTATAATATTTAATATTTATTTAGTATAATAATACAGAGAGAGGGAGGACAGGTTGTCGTAACGTAATTGTCTGCCTTCTGAAATGAATTTAGTAGTTTGCACAATGCCATCATAGGCATGTTCGTCCACACCGGAGAACTCGGTTTCTTCATTCGCATCCATTGTAACTTGAGCTTGACCAGACTCCCTCGGCCGTCGTCACTTCCGGTTAGTGCTTTATAGACGCGGAAGTTATTTTATCACAATTTATCTCAAAATATCGTTAATGGCTAAATATATATTACTCCAGTTCAGAAAATCTAGTTGTTTTATCATCAACATACACTATGCTATATAGGGGTGTCCAACCTGCATGTTGCTCTTTAACAGAACTATTAGACAGTTATTACAATGAAAAACACATTACTGAACAAAGATAATTCATGCACTAATGCCTGTTCGGTAACACTTTAGAATACTGTTCCATCATTAATGAATAACCACACAGGAACAAATGAGTAAAGCACTATTAACATTCTAGTAACTACTATTAACTAACAGGAAATTCTGATTAACGAATTAGTAAGTATTAGCGCTCAGTTGAATGAGGTAGTTCACTATTAGCTAATCAATAACTATTTTTTTCTAACCTCCCAGAGGACTACTAAGAACTACTGTATACAGGTTCGTAATTAATGTGAATAATGTATAATATAAGGTAATGGTAACCCACAAGTAATGACTCAAGTATTACCAAATCCATCTGAAGGAATTACTAATTATTTTGATCAGTATTCTAAAGTGAAAAGCATGATAACTCCCTAATATTGACTGAAGTTTTTGAGATTTTTGTAAGATTTTGATTAGTAATTCCTTCAGATGGATTTGGTAATACTTGAGTCATTACTTGTGGGTTACCATTACCTTATATTATACATTATTCACATTAATTACGAACCTGCATACAGTAGTTCTTAGTAGTCCTCTGGGAGGTATGACACATTTTTTATTGATTAGCTAATAGTGAACTACCTCATTCAACTGAGCGCTAATACTTACTAATTCATTAATCAGAATTTCCTGTTAGTTAATAGTAGTTACTAGAATGTTAATAGTGCTTTACTCATTTGTTCCTGTGTGGTTATTCATTAATGATGGAACAGTATTCTAAAGTGTTACCGAATGTTCTTTTTTTTTTCATCTGACTGTGAGTGTTATCGCCTTATGTGTAACTTTGTCTTTTTGTTTCCTTCAGGATGCAAACCAACAACATTGTCAGAGTAAAGTTCAAAGATAGCAAGAAATATATTTTTTCTCCAACACCTTTTACATTTCAGACATTTTTGGAATGTGGTGAGAAATAACAAACTTTAACATTGTTAATATCATTAATACTTTTCCCTCTGAAAATTTAGTTTTTAATAGTAATATAATAAGTGTATGATTGTATCTTATGGGGTATAAAAATAACTGAGTTTTTTGGCATTGCTGTCCTTTGTCAATTTGCCAATGGTTTGTCTTCCTTCAGTTGGCAAGAAGTTTGATCTTCCTACAATGGACGTTAAAGTCTTTGATGACTCGAAGACAGAAGTTGACGAGGAAGCATTTGAATATCTGCTGACATGACCAGACCTTGGTGTCTTAGAAATTTTCATCCCAGACACAGCACGTTTTGATGGTAAATTGTTTGACATGCAATTTTGTGTTTATTCTCAGCAATATTCACCAATTCACTGATTTGCACAGGCTAATATGTCTATTAGACTAATTCTCAATAGCTGTGTAGCATGCTATCAAAGTAGTATGAACAGATAATCAGACCATTGATATGGTTTATATTGAAGATTCTTTAAGCTCAAGCTCATTAGGAGATGCTGGGGGCACGTCTGAGTCTGATGACACAGCAATGTTGATTAGAAGTCCTCCTAAATAAAATCGAGTTGAGGAACGTCGTCTTGCCCAAGTAAGAATCACCAATCTTGCCTCTGAATTACATATAGAATGACTTGAATAGTAAAGACATTTGGAACTATATACACGTGTCAATTGTTAATTTCTCATCTCTGCTCAATATTACATCATTCCCCTCTCCAGATGGTCAAAGATATCCTAAAGAGCAGCCCTGGAGGTGAGATGGTCATAAATGAATACGCTCGCACTAAAAGTCTTTCAGATGGCAGAAGACGTGACATGGTGAAAATCTTGGTAGCACATTTGGAGGAGGATATACTCTGTATATTGCAGAATAAAGATTATCTACATTATAATTGATATGGCATTTATTTCCTTAGTCGTGTAATGTATAACTACTAGGTATGTGTATTGTTCTGGTCATAGGAGCATTATTACATTGCAGAAGATGGAAGTGGATATTTGGCATGGAGAATTAAAACGCTGCAGAAAGAAGGATCAGAGGGACGGATGAAACGCCCACGGCAACCACAAACAGGTGCAATATTTGATGTTTTGTCAGTGTTTTTATTAGCTTGGCTGCAAGGCTTGGTTAAACTTTTTTATTTAAAATGAACACACAACTTGATTTTTACTCATCTTAACATTTGTGACTTGTCTTTGAAGTTATCTTTTGTTCCAAATTGGTCTGTCAGTAAGTCATTTTGTGAATGAGGTCAAGTGTTACATAGTATCTCTACAAAATATAATCTCTGTTCTTTTTAAATGCAAACATGCTTTGCGTAATCATCAACGTTGGGAAAATTTAAATGTCACTCTGGGATATATCCTTTTTTCCATGTTATTTCCTGTCATGTATCTTGTGTTGGTATGAATGTGTTGTGCTTTGGAAAGAAAAGGAACTACAAATGTTGTTTTCATATTGTCTTAAACACTTTCAGGTGGGCCAACTGCTGACAGGGATCCGTACAAAGAAGACAGCTGGTTGAATGATGAACGTCAGTGTCAGGAAGCAATTGCCCTGATGAAGCATACAGCTGACGAGGCAGTGGTAAAGGAAAAGATGAGGTTAACACTGGCCTATCTTCAGAAGGTGCTGCACAACCCTAAAGAGGCATCTGATATTCTATCCATTTCCCCACGATTCATGGATATACCAGGCTTGGTATGTGAGACTTCAATTCTTAAAACAAACATACAAATATTAAATCATGTGCTATTGTTATTCTGCAGTAACAGACTCATTAGGTAAACAAAGTGAGTTCCTACTGTGGTACCTATTTTAATTATCTTTAATTAACTACCAACATAAAACCACAGGTTATTGCACAGAGCCGTGGCCTGACACAGACTAGTGAGCTCCAAGACCTCATCCAAAATGCTGAAGCCACTGAAGTTGAAAAAGGTAAACTATATTGTGCTATACCCTAAATTATTTAAAAGGAAGTTATGCATTCATGACAAGCATAGCTTTATTCAGATCAGTTGTGGTCACAACTTACCAACTTAGACATGCATGATTCATATGCAAGTTATGCAACACAGACTTGCAATGGGTAAATTGCAATGTCAGAATGAAAATGACCTGTTTCTCTAACATTTCTACGCTGATCTTTTCTCAAAGGCCTAGTTCAGGAGTTGCAGATTTACAGTTTGAAATTGTTTTCATTTGGGACTCTGAATAACAAACGCATGGTTGATATGTTTTAGATAAAGTTTAACTTTATGACCGCATTTCAATATCTGTAGATGTTTCACCTAATTAATCCACACATCTGTAGTCATCAAGACTTGGCCATGAATGTGCTGTTAATACTGAATCTGTGTGCAGTATAAACTAAAGTACTGGAGTGGTTAATGTATTTATACCGGCACATCATCCAAGTGAAGATAAGTCAAGTTAAAATGAGTAGGAGAGTAGGTTCAACCCCTTCTACCTAAAAACCAAACCTAATAGCCTATTTCTATTTTTTTTTTTTTTCATGTCTCCAGGTTGGGACAGCGATATGTCTTCCATTCTGATGCTGGTTCACCTTTTCACACCCTCAAGTCAAGGCCTCAAAAGACCGGGAAAAATATCAGCTAGACAAGCATGTGATTGTCTTGTAAAATTCATCAAGGTGAAGCTACTGATGAAGCAGATGAAATTACACTAGTACATAATGTTGTGTTATTATGTGACCTTGAAATTAATTGCTTCTCAGACAGGTTCTTAAAGATCGCCTGTCCTTTTAAATTATTGTTCTTGTGCTATTCTTTTCTACTTAACACATACTTGGTAACAATCTGTTGGTAACAATCTGTTGGAAGTATGTAATAGAGAAACTTTGGTGGAAGACATCACTGTATTTATTCATGCTGTATATTGACTTTATCTGTTAAGTCACATTGGCACTAATGTGTTTTCATTCATTTTCAGACTGGTACCAGTATCCAAGGGCACTTGGATAGCATTGGACAGAGACTCCAGCCATATCTACTTGTTGTTGGTCCAAAGAGAAGTAGGGTCCAGTCTTGTTTTATTGTAATTGACCAACATGCTCTACCCTGTAAGGCCTCTAATTTACTGGCCTGTGTTGATGAGATTTTCAAAGCTCACTTTGTCTTTGGCACTTCATACTGTCAGGAATTTACCATGTGTATAGCTTTCTGCAAACCACTGTCTATGACATAGATGTTGAAACCACCAAGGTGAATCCCAGAGTGGCTGAGTTGAGAGCAAGAATGCTCCAGTCAGCAGATGATTTGTTTCATTTGTAAAAGGGGGCATGCTCAAATCAAATCACTTTATTGTCACACTACCATGTACACAAGTGCAACAGTAGGTGAAATTCTTGTGTGCAGTTCCAAGCAACATAGCAGTCATGACAGTGATGAGACATATACCAGTTACAATAAACAACATACTTGCACAACACAATTTACATATCAAATGTACACATACTTAAACAACACAATAATTATATACAATACACACAATATAGAATACACAATATACAATACAATAAGTAAGGAGTGCCAATGCCCTGATAAGGCACTTTAAGTTAGTTCATGGCCTTTGTCCAGGAAAAAGTTTGAAGTTAAAATGTGCTCAAAGAGGTTGTTCACATGTTTACCATAGTTTTTCTGGATTATGAAAGCATCTCAGCAAGTGTTGTGCAATTGACCGTTCACGCGCCGATTATGGTGAAAGCTCATCCAACTCCATTTCATTAGGGGATGTAGGTGATTTACCAAACCAAAATTCACCTTCTGAGTCTGAACTCCTAAAATCAAATATTGTAAACAGTTGTGCAACAGTGGTAGCTGAACTTAAAGTTGCTGGTGTTGCAGAGACAACTATTAACTATGTTGTTAGTGCTCTAGAAGAAGTGATTGGAGACATTCATAGTCAAACTCAAGAATCAGTGAAAAACAGCCTATCTTTAGAGGAGCCCATAAAAAGTGCTGTTGAGTCTCAAATTGATCAGAATTTTGAAAAAATGCAAAATCCTTTTGTGGCATTAAACACTGAGAGCAAGAGAATGCAGTACTTTTCAGAGAAATGGGGAAAAATAGATCCCGTTGAATATGTACTCCGAACAAGATTTGCTACATGGCGTAACAGAACAACTGGAACTTTTGCCCAAACAATTGTTAAGGATAAATTTGTATATATACCAATTCTTGAGACATTACAGTCCATTTATAAGCACCCTAATATTAAAGATATGATGACAAGAGATTCACAACAAAGTGTCTTTATGACATACATGATGGAGAATACTTTAAGAATCATCCGCTCTTCTCAAAACAAAGACATGCAGTTCAGATCCAGATTTTTTTTGACGAATTTGAATGCTCAAACCCCCTTGGATCAAGAGGAGGACTACATAAGTTAGGAGTTATCTATTTTAGCCTTAGAAATATTTCCCCTAAATACAACTCGAGTTTACTAAATATCCATTTAGTTGCTTTATTTCATGCACAAGATATCAAAACTTATGGGTTTGATAAAATACTTGGGCCGCTTGTCCAGGATATCTCAACACTGGAAACCAATGGAATTCAGATTCCTTTATTTGATCATACAGTTTATGGAACTATTGTCCAAGTTACTGGTGACAACCTTGGTGTCCATTCTTTATTTGGTTTTGTGGAATCGTTTAGTGCTAGGTACTGTTGCCGCTTTTGCCTACTAGAGAAGGAAGACTTTCAGACAGAGTTCAGTGAAGATAGTCCAAAGATGTCAGTGCGAACTAAAGAACTTCATGCTGAACACTGTCAGAGTATGCAGAGCAATCCCAGTCTACCTTATGTAATGGGAGTAAAAAAGTCTTGCTTTTTAAATTCGCTGCAATATTTCCACACCACTGCAAATTTTTCAGTTGATATCATGCATGATATATTAGAGGGGGAAGCCCAATATGAGATGAAACTAGAATGTACATTTCCAGAAGAAAATGTGAA